>NC_140590.1:1031670366-1032270366 GCF_964204655.1 Triturus cristatus
ATGTCTGTGACCCCTGCTGCCTTCGGCGTACACGCGGTCCTGCTGGGCTCAAAATTCAAATTGAATCTTGATTGGCAGGACGACGTATTGAGGACTACGCATCATCGCAGGCTCCACACCCGCTCAGCTCTGGTGCCACTAACTCTGTGCATTGCAAGTCACCATCTCGTGGCGGTAGGCCCGTGACGGCTAAAGTGCCTCGGCATTCACCAACTCTGTGCACTGCAAGTCATGGGCCCTTTATGATTCAGTCTCGTTGTGCGGACGCCATCATGTCACCTCCGGCAGTGGGGAATGTGATGTGGTAGGGCACTAGGCCCTCATGCATAAATAATGATCACATGGACACTCTCTGATAGATAGTGGAAATGGCCTCGAGCACGTGCGCCCGGCCCATTTTATTGGCAGGGTCACATGTCCTGTGATGCCTGTGCTGGATGGGTGTGGTTTGGGTTTAAAGCAGCCCTCAAGGAGTGGCCGTGGCATGCTGACAATTAGACCTGTGATCAGCAGATCACTACAGGGAAGCGTTGTTGTCCCCCCGTAGGCGTAAGCGGAGTGGGCTGGCCTGGCGTATGTCAGTCCAGCGTAGGGGTGTGAACACTGACCCCGGGGCTCTGGGCATGGTTCCGTTCTGGCCTGGACAAGGAAGTAACTAATGCGTGTCTCTGTTGTAGTGTCAGCGCCACCCGGACCGCAATCGGTAATGTTGCACCCTGTGACTCAAATCCCACAACATGAGCAACATGGACGTAAGGGGGAGTCACTAACCCTACATTCATCCATACTTTCACACTTGAATGATCAGAGACATGACACATCTGTGTGAATGTGAATGTTTAATGCACATTCAGTGGAGTGTTGTAGCTGGAGCAGTACAGGGCTATGCAAAGCCCACTTTACATTGTTGGCCCATGGAGGGCCAGCCAGAGTCCTTCAGGGAATGACAAGTACATCGGGAGAGGAAGAGTTCAGTCTGCAGTTTGATTGCTGTGTCATTGGTGACCAAACAGATTATGGCAGTCCATGTTGCGGTCCAAGGTGAGTGTCGCAGAGTGCATCGGGGGACAGTGGAAGGTGATGATGCAGAGGGCAGAACCAAGCAGAAACAGGCCATATGGCGGAGATGAATGCTACTGCTTCCTTCTTACCAGTACGGCTGAGTCATCCGCATCTTCGCCCTCTGATGTTTCATGTGCCTCACATGTGGGTGGTGGTGTTCTGTCTCCAGCACTGTGTGGCACTGACATATCAGGTTGCGAAGATGTGGATGTCGAAGCAGCAGCAGCATTCATCTGCGCCAGGCCTTATGGCAGCAATGCCATGATGAGGGTCTGCAGGACATGGTAGATACCAGCTACATCACGCTGGTGTGCAACCGTGGCAGCCATTCTTTCCACCTGCACCCGCTCCATGTTCTCCATGTGTCCGCATGTGTCTCCGCATGTGTCCCAACTCCACCAATGACACCGCTGGAGCCACTCTGACTAGACAGTTGTCCTTGTCTCTGAGTCAGGACTCCAGAGATGTCATCCATGGATCGTCGGAGAGCATGGAGCAGACTGTGGGTGTCCGTTAGGGACTGTAAGTGGTCCCTGATGGGACTCAGACACCCACGTATGGCATCTAGTTTGGCTGTCATGCAATCGAACCCCACCGCACCTGATCAGCCATCTTCTCCTAGCACCCTAACACACGTCGTTGGAAGACCATGTGTTGTTTGTGTGGGTCCTGGGAGACTGCCCTGGTGGTTGGTGCTTCCTGCTGTGTGGTCTGTGCAGGGGTGAGGTCTTCTCGATGCAGCTGGGCTGCCCTGCTCCTGGGGGTGGGGTGCTGAGGGTGTCGTTGAGCTGTTGGAGGGCATCGGTGTCAAAGGTGGGGAGGTCGTCTTTGTCATCAGTGAAGAGTTGTTGGGTCTGCTCTGCAGAAGGTGTTGATTCTCCCTCTGCAATGTGAAGGGGAGATGCAGATTAACATTGTGTTCACATGTATGTTGATGGATTGCACAAGTTTATATACAGACCCGGAGGACAATGTATATTGTGGCTGTTTGGTAGGAGCTGCCTATTTGATGCGGGACTGTGGACATTTCGACAACATAACGGATGTGTGTTTGTACTTGTACATCATCATCTCACATTTCCCTGCTATGCCAGATGTGATTGGCCAGTTTCTACACACAAGCGGCAGCAGTTGTGAAAGTGTTGCAGTTTGTACCACATTGTTGTCAATGTTGATGTGCTCTGATTCTTATGTGTGTGTGCTGCATTGTGGGAGAGTCGCACCTGCAGCTCTGATTTTGCTGGCCCTTATCCCTTTCACGCGGTGTGCCTTTCACTTCTTTGCTCATACAGTGCTGAAATGTTGCAGACTTGGGTAAATTGGGCTCTTGGTGGGAGTTGGGACTCTTGGGCATGGTTTGTTCACAGATGTGCAGTTGACGTCAGGGGTTGTTTGTTCATGTGGATGTGTCAGAGTGTGACCTGCTCCTTTACGGATGTGATCCACACTCAGCCACCTCAGTGTTGTGGCGTGCACCATGTCATGATAATGGGACTGCACTGCAGCCATGCTAATCGTCATGCAGTGTCACTTGCATTGTCAATGTGGGTCACGGACCAGCAGCTTTGCTGGGTTCAGCACATGTGCATGGGTTTGTTGTGAGATTAGTGATGTGTGGGAAGGACCCCTCTGGGCACATAGTCGAGGGGGGCATACTTGCAGTATCTAGGTATGCTGCAGTGGGCCAAGGGTATCAGGGACATGCTCCAGAGTCATTGTGGGTGTGCACTTTGCTATGCTTAATTGTGCATGTGTGCCATTGTGCCCATCTCCCCCATCCCCCCAGTCCCTGGTCGTTACTCACCCTCTTGCTGTTGTGTTGGCACCTGTCGAGCAGTGTCTGGTCCCTCAACTCCTCCCACAGTCTCCACACTGATGACTGTAGACACCATCTCGTCCAGCTCCTCCTGTGGTGCTGGACTCCCACCTCCAGTCTGCATTGCTGCCTTCTGGTTGTTTGCGAGTTTCTGCTTGGTTTTGTGCTTCATATCATTCCAGCGCCTCTTGACCTCTTCCATTGTCCTCCTCAGCACTCCGATTGCATTCACCTTGTCCACGATGGACTGCCATATTCCATTTTTTGTCGGCAATGACACATTGGAGGTGACAAACAGTCGTTGATGGTATTTTATCACCTCCGTTATCAGGATCCTGTTTTCCTGCGTACTGAACCGCGTCTTCCTCTTCTTCTTGTCCTTGACCTTCCCTGACCCGAGCTCCTGGCCTGGGCCTCCGGGGGGCTTGTGGGGTTCTGGTCATCCTCTGTTCCTGCTCAGGCTACCTCCATTGTGCTTCGCAATTATTTTGTTTTTGTTTGTGTTTTTTTTCTGCTTTTATAGTGATTTTTCCCGCCTGACCTGTGTGAATTGCAGGCCTTGCACAGCTTATCGCTGATTTTGTCATCGCGGTTGGGCCGATCGCCATTTTGTTCCCGTTCGAATTTTGATTTTTATCACTGTCCCGGGACTTTTATCACTGACATTTGACGCGTTATCCGGATACTATCGCATATTACCGGTGTGTTGAGAATACGACGTTAATACGGAGTTTTTTTATCGAGATAGACGGCGATATGTGAAATTGCTTTAACCTATTTTGGCGATGATTATCGCACGTTCTTGAGAATATCTCCCTATGAGTCATAAGAAGGGGGTTCAGTGGTTCCTAATGGGGGGAAAGGGCATCAGTAAAATTTCACAGGCGATCAGCACTATGAACATCCCAGGGACAACAGGGCAATGCTGTGATACTCACAGCTACTCTATGCCATTCAGCACTATGTGCTTATTGCAGGAAAACCCCTTCAGTCTTCATTGTGCAGCTGAAGGAGTAGACAGCCATCTGGCAGGCAGGCCCACTGCCCATTTGGATGGGTTGGACCCTCTCTGTGAAGTGGAGCCGCCCAGATGTCTAGGAGTGACCCTTGGCCCATTTGTTGTACGCTACCTCCGGTGTAACTGACATTCAGTGCCCCTCACAGGTACGCAATGTCCATGGTTAGTTTCAACATTATCCTGTGTTGCCTTCAGTGTGCAGCGGTGGTAGCTGTACATGGGAGTCTCTGAACCCTCAGGATAGCCAGAACCATTTCAGAAATTGACCATCGTGGACGATGACAAGCCCCACCTCCCGCGGTGCCCATTTCTAAATTCAGGTCAATGATCAATGTGCCTTTAATCGTTGTGTTGTGTTGCAACCTGCACAGCTTGTTCTATGCTTTTGCCACTCAAAACGTACATTTTCCAAGCAGTGTTGGTTCTTAGAATCCCTTATACTTCACAATTTACTACCACTTCTTTTGTTTTGAGGGAACTTAAAACAATCAGTGCCTCTGACTGTACACAAATAGTTCACAGTATAGAGAGACACAGTGAAAGACAAAAGAATGATAGACGAGCAAATTGGTGGGTTAAAAAAAATAAGCTTAAATTTGTCAATAGAGTGAAGGCATATGTAAAGAATATTCTATGGAATGGATGTTGTCAGAGTTTGCTCAAACTGAGGCATTGGCAGACTGGCTATGTTGATTGATTATTGATCTATGGTTAGCTGGAAGGAAGGATGGGTTGAATAAGGTATGGTTTCAAGAAGGATGGAATTGATGGATAGATTGATGAAAGGCTAGACGTAGCAAAAAAGAGAACAGGTAGAAAATAAGTGGGGATTGGTGGCTCAGTGGAACAATGCACATGTTAATGAATTTTTTCCTTTTCCCACAACTACTGCCCCATCATAGTATGATCAAACAATTATAAAGCTGAAGCTACCACCCCACACACAGAATTATGTTCTGAGCCAGATTCTTCGATTCCAGAGCACCTCAAGGTTGATCAGATATCAGCTGAAAAAGCACATTCACGCAAACGTTTCTTAGATAACGTTCAGTCGATGCAGCAAACTATATAATTCAACAATCTGCCTAAGCAGTTGCAACTGCAGTATTCAACCATGGTCTGATAAGAGTAGGCTGGTTATCCTTATAGAAATCCATGTATTATTGTATCAATTGATGAAATAATTCATACCTCTGCCCATTCACCTGTCATTACCTAGCCTGATATTTTACTCAAAACGATAAGGGGGAAAAGCAAGTCGAAGAGGTGTTTTGGTCTAGCTACTGGCATGTGCAAATAACAATATTGAGCTCCAAGAATTATTTTCTGGAACATTCTTTATGTCGGCGTTCTGAAAACCAACTGAATTGTGTAAGAAATGCACAACACTGCAGCAGAGATACTAATTAATTCAGATAAAAAGTCCTACGACACTCACTACACACCAGGGAAAATGGTTAATAAAAGAAAAGGTTTCCAAACAGTAAAGTCCCTACTGATACCTCTCAACAGAGTAAAACCTAGTGAACAAGGTTTTGCAGAATTTCAAGACCCTCTGCCAGCACATTTAAGCAGGGCACCATCTATGTGTGGGAGAGTTTCATAAAACAGTTACTCTTTTATATTCAAGTCCATAGAGAGTGAGTGGTTCAGTTTCATAACAGTACACCATTTTCCTCACACCCTTCTACAAGTTAACCGGTGGGTATGAAGGGGTGTACTAATAAAACTTTCTATCTATTGATCCGTTGTCTCAGAATAAAGAGGGTGTTTGGTTCAGTTTACAAACTGCTATCTGTCTATTAACACTCCTGAAGAGGATTAAGGATGTATGCAGAAGGATCCATGCAAACACTAGGCCTTTTATTATCACAGTTTAACATTGCACAGATTCTGTATTGTTAAGTTTCATGAGAGAGGTGCTAATTTTCTTATGTGTATACAGGCTAAATTAATATTGATATTGATTACATTTTTAAAGTGATCAAATGCCAATGACGTCTTGGCGCCAGTGTCAAAGCACTCTCCTATGAGTACTTCCAGAACTAAGGATAGACTTATCATACTGGGACAGAAAATATCCATGTTTTAAGCTCCTTCCTAAATCTAAGTAGATTAGACTGGCTTCTCAGGCGGTCAGCCAGACTGTTCAAAGTTGAGCTGTAGTATGGATGAAACTCCTGCTGCCCCACTTCTCTCTTTTGATTTTGTGAACGATTACTGTCCTGGAGCTGGTTGATCATAATGTCCTGTTAGCTATATACCAGGAAAGATTATTTTTCAGGTGCGCTGGGGCATTTCTGTACAGGATTTTATGAGCTAAGCATAATGCCTTGAATTTGACTTTTTTCTTCACTGGAAACCAGTGGAGTCCTCAAAGAATCTCTGCCATGGGATTGGATTTTTGGATTTTTTCATAAAGACATTCTGTAAAATGTGTTTTTTTCAATAAGTGCTGATGAATGCCCAGATAGAGGTCATTACAGTAATCCAGCCTCAATAGAAGTAAGGCTGTGACCTCTAATTTCTGAAATTCAAAGGGAATGCAGAACAAAGAAATAGGAAGAAGTAAGCTTGATAGTCTGAGCCTTAAAGGACAGATTAGAGTCAAAGATTATAGTCAAGATATTTTACAGTAAAAACTGGGGTGGGGGGGGGGGGGAGACTGAGCATCTGAGGATACCAGAATTGGTCCCAAGACACCAGACAACAAGTGTGCATAGTAGTATGTGTGAAGGGACTGGCCTTTCTGGTGAGAATTAGCACACAAGGGGGTATTATTTATACTGTCAGGTTATTTTTGAGCGCTCTCTTTTAAACGTTCTCGTAATGATCCAAATATATCTGAAACGGTGCCACAGGAGAGGGAGAAAAAACCCCTAAACCCTCTAGTGATGGGCCGTGGCCCACTGTATGAACAAAATGCAAGGCTGTGCACACGTTAAATTTTAAGTGTATAAAGCGTCTTAGCATTTGTTCCCAAACAGAGCCATACAACAAAACAGTTGAAAAATGAGGGACCACAGGAAAACAAGGTATATTCAGTCTTTTCGGTTTTATGATGAATTCCAGATATTCCAGCCAGCCAACACGTGTTTCGTCACGGGGCACACATACCCCCGACTTCTTCAGGGCTGGTGAAAAAACATATATGGAGTACGTATCACAGAAAAGTACAAATCTGTTAATTCTCAAGTAAGTAAAGTCTTAAAATCAAGACTGAAAGGTGGGGAGGATCCCCAAGTAAAACGTAAATAGATCCAAAAGGGTACTCCAGAGTGTAGGGTTGAGAAACCCATAATCAAGTGGAAGTGCAAGTAGAAGAAATTTTGAAGAATCTTGACAAAGACAGAGAAAAGCGTTCGTCGTCAGGCATGCGTGAAGTTTCAATAATATCCCCTCCGATTAAAGTGCAATGTGAATATATGGACCACATATATCAAGACGTGTCGTTATAAATCATACAAATAATCACGTGAGAAAACCTTGTGAATTGAGGCACCGCAAATCAAAATGCCCAAACGATGATGACGAGGTAAGTGGGTTGAAAGCTACTGAAAACCCCACGCTACAGAGTAAACGTGCGAGCGGTTTATCGAAAACCCCCTACCTTCTCTTAGTATGGCGAATATATCAGACCTATAAACATACAGGAGAACCAATAAGGACATCAAAACATGTATCTCACTATATACCAGCTACCAACACTTAAAACTTAAGTGTCCATTGCTATAGGAATATAAATCAATGCAATGGAGTATATACCCAACTGCCCGGCTTACCTTAGACCTGGTGATAATTCCGACCCAGTAGGTCCTATGATTCTAACGGAACCAATGGTATTCAAAGATGCAAGTGTATGACCACAGTAAAATCCAAAACCAGTACGTTCGTTCAAGTAACGCTGATTTCAATCACTCAGACTCTGTAAAAAATTATGCACACAATCGGTAAACTCGTTTGCTTGGAACTTAATCTAGGCCAGTAAAACGTAAAGCTATCGGCTAACCCTTACCTGAAGACGAGTACATCTATCCGTCACTGCCCGGTACTCTCCGCGTGTGATTACGAGTGTGCATCGTGCGCATACCCGGAAGTGCTTATAATAGGGAAGCCGGTGAAAACACTAGAACGTATACGTTCAAATTCGTTTTCGGTGCGCATGCGTGAGGTGTAGTGTATCTCATCTCGATGTTTGTCAAGAAACATCAACTCGAGTTTAAACAATGATGGAGGATTTACAAATTCAAACTTATAATACATAACAGGAATTGCAAGGAAGATCATTGAATCAGTAAATACAAGAAAACGAAAGTAATAAGTCAATGTCAATAGCGTGAAATAGATGAGCGGCACAATTAAGGCAACGTCATTACAATTAAAATTACAGCGTAAACCGAGTATGTAAAGTTATCGAGTAGGTGTGTATACCCACAGGATAACACTGATGTTCTGACAAGAAAGGTACATCATGGAGAAGATATATAAGCCAAATGAACACAGAAATTAGTAGAGATAGAAAATACATACATAAGTCCATGTTACACTAGAATGTCAATATTTCACCGTTCTGAGACCCCCATCGATTAATGATTAGGGTGTCTCTGAATCCCTTCAAAGTAGATATAAAGATATGTAAAAGTAAAAACACAATATGTTTTATGTGCATAGAAAAGTATATGATTCAAATAGAAACATTTCATTTTGTACATATTGTTGGGGTAGTAAAACAATATAGAAAAAACATGCAATATCATAATCAAACATGAAGCCAAGGGACTCACGTCTGAGCATACCCGTCCATCATTTCCTTTGGTTTTTGCTTTGTTCGCCATAAGTTGGCAGGGTATGCTCAGACGTGAGTCCCTTGCTCACGTTGCCACTGGATTCAAGCAAGCCTGGCTGAAGACGGCTGAAATGCCAGAAACCGGTCCTAGGAAGCTTGTTTCCGGTCCAGGGAAGACATGGCTTGGCAGTTCGGGCTGGACTGTTCCCATGAGGCACAGGGTCAGACTGATTTGCATATGGCCATGGCTGAACTGGGGTGGCAGAGTGGGCTAAAGAACGGTGATGGATTAAACCCAGATCAGTTGACTGGGGGTGAGTGCTTGCAATGTTCAACACTCCGTCCATCATTTCCTTTGGTTTTTGCTTTGTTCGCCATTAGTTGGCAGGGTATGCTCAGACGTGAGTCCCTTGCTCACGTTGCCACTGGATTCAAGCAAGCCTGGCTGAAGACGGCTGAAATGCCAGAAACCGGTCCTAGGAAGCTTGTTTCCGGTCCAGGGAAGACATGGATTGGCAGTACGGGCTGGACTGTTCCCATGAGGCACAGGGTCAGACTGATTTGCATATGGCCATGGCTGAACTGGGATGGCAGAGTGGGCTAAAGAACGGTGATGGATTAAACCCAGATCAGTTGTCTGGGGGTGAGTGCTTGCAATGTTCAACACTCCGTCCATCATTTCCTTTGGTTGTTCCATATCATGTAGACAAAATTGAAAATCTGTGTCTACACTGCAGTTGCGTCTGGCCCTAGTGAATTCCCCGAGGGGGATAGCATTGATTTGGTGCGGTGGATGTGCACTGTTTGCGTGTAAAATCGCATTACATGCTGTATCTTTCCTGTATAGTTTGGTGTGTAATTTGTTATCTTTGATAAAAATCTCAATATCCAAAAATGTGATACTTGTGTCACTCGACTCTTGCGTGAACTGCATGCATGAAGTGTTTGAATTGAGGTATGAGCAGAATTCCGTCAAACTGTCTGGGGTGCCCGTCCATATCATCAGACAATCGTCAATGTAGCGCCCCCAGTATAGTATAGAGTCATGAAATCTGCCTCCTCCTGGTCCCCATATCCAATCCTCTTCCAATTCACCCATGAACAAATTAGCGAAACTGGGAGAAAATTTAGATCCCATCGCAACTCCCTTCTTTTGTCTAAACCATTGAGAATTGAATAGAAATACATTGTTATTAAGAATAATGCGCATCATGTCAACCAGCATCTCTGTGTGTTTCCATTGAGAAGCAGCTCTTCTAAACAAAATGGTTTCTATGGCTTTAATGCCCAAATCCAGTTCAATGCTGGTGTACAGGGACACCACATCCATCGTGACCAAAATCATACCCTCCTCCCATCTCAAATCTGACAGGATATTTACTATGTGTTTCGTGTCCCTGATGTATGATGGTAGATTTTTGACTAATGGTGACAGAAAAAGATCAACGTATTCCGCTAGTCTCTCCGTGGGACCCCCAATTCCTGCTACTATAGGTCTACCCGGAGGGAAGGTGAGGTGTTTGTGTATCTTAGGAAGTGTGTAAATGCATGGGTAGTTAGGTCTGAACACTTTTAGATATGTCATTTCTTCCAAGGTAAGCAAACTGTCATTATACCAATCCATAAGTTTCTTATTAACTAGTAGCGTTAAAGGACCCATTGGATTATGGTGTACCAGTTCATAGCATGTTGTATCATTAAGTTGTGTTAGTATTTCCGCATTATAGTCTTGCTTGTTCATCACCACTACGTTGCCTCCTTTGTCCGCTTCTCTAATTATTACATTCTTGTTAGTTGTGAGTTCTTTTAGGGCCACCCGTTCCCCTTTAGACAAATTATCTGAGTATCTCAATTTCTTTTGATCTCTTCTATCTTCTTATCTGTTGAGGTCAGCCAGTACTAATTTGTGAAACGTATCGATTGAATTACCACTGGTCAGTGTAGGTGTCCACTTAGATTTGGATCGGAGCCCACTGGTCAATGAGTAATCAGTTTGAATATCAAGCTCTTGTAAGAGTAATTCCATTCGTTGGGGCGTTTCCTCTGTGTCCGCTAGAGATAATAGTAATTGTGTATTGAATGCGTCTTGAATACTGAAATTTATATTCAAAGAATCAGTAGGTATATGCATAGAAACTTTATTAGGTACAGGGTTCATTTAAAAAAAACAAAATTCAATTTTAAATTTCTGGTAAACTTGTATAGGTCCACCTTGGTATTACATACATCACCCTCATTGGTGGGGTTGAAACTCAAGCCTTTTTTTTTAGCAAATTTACCATATCGTCATTTAAAGGTGTAGAAGAAAGGTTCATAACCCCAATATCATCTGTAGACCCTGCTTTTACTTATTGTTCTGTCCTGACCTCAATTTGGGACGGTAATCCTCTTTGTCTCCCTGCCCTTTGACCTCTACGGGTTTTACGTTTGTGGGATCGTCGATTGATGGAAGTTTGTTCCCCTTTCTGATTCTCAGTACCTCTCGTAAAAAAGAAGAAGAGGAAGATATTCCTACATTCTCTAATTCGCTGTCACTAGTGTTTGGTGAGTTCAATGACAAAGAGGATTACCGTACCAAACCGTAAATTTTTTTTGAAATGAACCCTGTACCTAATAAAGTTTCTATGCATATACCTACTGATTCTTTGAATATAAATTTCAGTATTCAAGACGCATTAAATACACAATTACTATTATCTCTAGCGGACACAGAGGAAACGCCCCAACGAATGGAATTACTCTTACAAGAGCTTGATATTCAAACTGATTACTCATTGACCAGTAGGCTCCGATCCAAATCTAAGTGGACACCTACACTGACCAGTGGTAATTCAATCGATACGTTTCACAAATTAGTACTGGCTGACCTCAACAGATTCGAAGATAGAAGAGATCAAAAGAAATTGAGATACTCAGATAATTTGTCTAAAGGGGAACGGGTG
This sequence comes from Triturus cristatus, assembly GCF_964204655.1. NCBI lineage: Eukaryota > Metazoa > Chordata > Amphibia > Caudata > Salamandridae > Triturus > Triturus cristatus. Next base: position 1,031,681,991 of record NC_140590.1, read on the forward strand.
GCCCTAAAAGAACTCACAACTAACAAGAATGTAATAATTAGAGAAGCGGACAAAGGAGGCAACGTAGTGGTGATGAACAAGCAAGACTATAATGCGGAAATACTAACACAACTTAATGATACAACATGCTATGAACTGGTACACCGTAATCCAATAGGTCCTTTAACGCTACTAGTTAATAAGAAACTTATGGATTGGTATAATGACAGTTTGCTTACCTTGGAAGAAATGACATATCTAAAAGTGTTCAGACCTAACTACCCATGCATTTACACACTTCCTAAGATACACAAACACCTCACCTTCCCTCCGGGTAGACCTATAGTAGCAGGAATTGGGGGTCCCACGGAGAGACTAGCGGAATACGTTGATCTTTTTCTGTCACCATTAGTCAAAAATCTACCATCATACATCAGGGACACGAAACACATAGTAAATATCCTGTCAGATTTGAGATGGGAGGAGGGTATGATTTTGGTCACAATGGATGTGGTGTCCCTGTACACCAGCATTGAACTGGATTTGGGCATTAAAGCCATAGAAACCATTTTGATTAGAAGGGCTACTTCTCATTGGAAACACACAGAGATGCTGGTTGACATGATGCGCATTATTCTTAATAACAATGTATTTCTATTCAATTCTCAATGGTTTAGACAAAAGAAGGGAGTTGCGATGGGATCTAAATTTTCTCCCAGTTTCGCTAATTTGTTCATGGGTAAATTGGAAGAGGATTGGATATGGGGACCAGGAGGAGGCAGATTTCATGACTCTATACTATACTGGGGGCGCTACATTGACGATTGTCTGATGATATGGACGGGCACCCAGACAGTTTGACGGAATTCTGCTCATACCTCAATTCAAACACTTCATGCATGCAGTTCACGCAAGAGTCGAGTGACACAAGTATCACATTTTTGGATATTGAGATTTTTATCAAAGATGACAAATTACACACCAAACTATACAGGAAAGATACAGCATGTAATGCGATTTTACACGCAAACAGTGCACATCCACCGCACCAAATCAATGCTATCCCCCTCGGGGAATTCACTAGGGCCAGACGCAACTGCAGTGTAGACACAGATTTTCAATTTTGTCTACATGATATGGAAACCAGATTCACTCAAAGGGGCTACAGCAGATCTATAATCCAGAGAGCAGGGAACAAAATCAGAAACACGGATAGAATCAACACCATCGTAGACAAGGAGAAGAAACCCACGGACACAGCAGTCAGATTGATTACTAACTATGATGTTTACAGTAAGGCCCTGTCCAAGAGCATGCATAAACACTGGCATATTCTCACCAATGACTCCTCTCTATTGAAATTTGTCTGTAATAAACCGCAGATTACTTACCGGAGGGGTAAAACACTACGTATCCGCCTCAGTCCTAGTTACACATACAACGTAACTTCAGACACATGGTTGACTGTACGGTCTAATGTTTTTTTTTAAATGCGGTTCTTGTGGCATATGCAGATGGGCGGACGACAAAGAAAAGATATTCAAAGGCCCCAACAGGATATATGATATAAGGGTGAATATAAATTGCAATACCAAATTTGCAGTCTATGTACTAGAATGCACTTGTGGAGGTAAATATGTAGGGAGTGCTATAAGAAGCCTGAAAGAAAGAATTGGAGAACATGTTAGGGCTTTAAAACAGAAAGATTCAAGATACCCAATGGCATTACACATTTGGGAGTGTCCCACACAAGGCCAAAGCAAGAGGTTCAAATTCTATGGTATAGATCTCTGCAAACAGAACCCCAGAGGGGGTAATAGAGAGCTTAATTTGAGGAGGCTTGAAGCTTTTTGGATCATGCGCTTACGTACCCATGACCTAGGTTTTAATAGAGACAACGAGATGCACTATTTCCTAGGGGATTAACTTCTGTTTCCATGCTTGACTTCATGTTTGATTATGATATTGCATGTTTTTTCTATATTGTTTTACTACCCCAACAATATGTACAAAATGAAATGTTTCTATTTGAATCATATACTTTTCTATGCACATAAAACATATTGTGTTTTTACTTTTACATATCTTTATATCTACTTTGAAGGGATTCAGAGACACCCTAATCATTAATCGATGGGGGTCTCAGAACGGTGAAATATTGCCATTCTAGTGTAACATGGACTTATGTATGTATTTTCTATCTCTACTAATTTCTGTGTTCATTTGGCTTATATATCTTCTCCATGATGTACCTTTCTTGTCAGAACATCAGTGTTATCCTGTGGGTATACACACCTACTCGATAACTTTACATACTCGGTATAAGCTGTAATTTTAATTGTAATGACGTTGCCTTAATTGTGCCGCTCATCTATTTCACGCTATTGACATTGACTTATTTCTTTCGTTTTCTTGTATTTACTGATTCAATGATCTTCCTTGCAATTCCTGTTATGTATTATAAGTTTGAATTTGTAAATCCTCCATCATTGTTTAAACTCGAGTTGATGTTTCTTGACAAACATCGAGATGAGATACACTACACCTCACGTATGCGCACTGAAAACGAATTTGAACGTATACGTTCTAGTGTTTTCACCGGCTTCCCTATTATAAGCACTTCCGGGTATGCGCACGATGCACACTCGTAATCACACGCGGAGAGTACCGGGCAGTGACGGATAGATGTACTCGTCTTCAGGTAAGGGTTAACCGATAGCTTTACGTTTTACTGGCCTAGATTAAGTTCCAAGCAAGCGAGTTTACCGATTGTGTGCATAATTTTTTACAGAGTCTGAGTGATTGGAATCAGCGTTACTTGAACGAACGTACTGGTTTTGGATTTTACTGTGGTCATACACTCGCATCTTTGAATACCATTGGTTCCGTTAGAATCATAGGACCTACTGGGTCGGAATTATCACCAGGTCTAAGGTAAGCCGGGCTGTTGGGTATATACTCCATTGCATTGATTTATATTCCTATAGCAATGGACACTTAAGTTTTAAGTGTTGGTAGCTGGTATATAGTGAGATGCATGTTTTGATGTCCTTTTTGGTTCTCCTGTATATTTATAGGTCTGATATATTCGCCATACTAAGAGAAGGTAGGGGGTTTTCGATAAACCGCTCGCACGTTTACTCTGTAGCGTGGGGTTTTCAGTAGCTTTCAACCCACTTACCTCGTCATCATCGTTTGGGCATTTTGATTTCCGGTGCCTCAATTCACAAGGTTTTCTCACGTGATTATTTGTATGATTTATAACGACACGTCTTGATATATGTGGTCCATATATTCACATTGCACTTTAATCGGAGGGGATATTATTGAAACTTCACGCATGCCTGACGACGAACGCTTTTCTCTGTCTTTGTCAAGATTCTTTAAACTTTCTTATACTTGCACTTCCACTTGATTATGGGTTTCTCAACCCTACACTCTGGAGTACCCTTTTGGATCTATTTACGCTTTACTTGGCGATCCTCCCCACCTTTCAGTCTTGATTTTAAGACTTTACTTACTTGAGAATTAACAGATTTGTACTTTTCTGTGATACGTACTCCATATATGTTTTTTCACCAGCCCTGAAGAAGTCGGGGGTATGTGTGCCCGGTGACGAAACACGTGTTGGCTGGCTGGAATATCTGGAATTCATCATAAAACCGAAAAGACTGAATATACCTTGTTTTCCTGTGGTCCCTCATTTTTCAACTGTTTTGTTGTATGGCTCTGTTTGGGAACAAATGCTAATACGCTTTATACACTTAAAATTTAACGTGTGCACAGTCTTGCATTTTGTTCATACAGTGGGCCACGGCCCATCACTAGAGGGTTTAGGGGTTTTTTCTCCCTCTCCTGTGGCACCGTTTCAGATATATTTGGATCATTATGAGAACGTTTAAAAGAGAGCGCTCAAAAATAACCTGACAGTATAAATAATACCCCCTTGTGTGCTAATTCTCAGATTGAGTTCAGGTTTGGGCAGCATCCACGTTTTGACTCATCATGACCAGTGATAGAGATAAAATTGCAGAAGAACTTTTCGACAACCTTGCCAAAGGGCAATCAGTAGCAGCAAGTGCTGGGCTTAATATACCCACACGTAATGAGGGACTTCGGGACAAATTCGTGAGGTTAGAAAGACTGAAAAAAGCTGAAAATTCCAAATGGTGGGATGGCGCTACGTTAAAGCAGTACTTACGTCTCAATAGGGTCCCCAGGGGTCTAAGATCGCAAATCTTTCCAACATACGATGACCTGGAGGAGGACCTCCTAAAGAAATGGGAAGATACTTTAACTGACAAATCCCAAACACTAATGAGAATTCTAATAGATAATACAGACAGGAAATTGCTTAAACTTCAGAAAGATATTGAAGCACTGGAACAAGAGATACTAGCCCTAGACCTTAAAGAAGCGACAGAAAAGAATTATGTGATACTTAATGATATTTTAATGAAACATCAAAATGAAATCAAAGAAAGAAAAGCAAGAAAGTTAAAACGGGATGAGATAGATTACAGAGAGGGGCGAGTGTATACATATGCGAGAAAGTATGATTTCATTTTTCAGACGGGGAAGGAATCATAGAAAAATCAAAGACAGGAGACTATTTCAATTTCTTCTAGCTCCTCATCATTGAACGCACCAAACACTAGTGACAGCGAATTAGAGAATGTAGGAATATCTTCCTCTTCTTCTTTTTTACGAGAGGTACTGAGAATCAGAAAGGGGAACAAACTTCCATCAATCCGCGATCCCACAAACGTAAAACCCGTAGAGGTCAAAGGGCAGGGAGACAAAGAGGATTACCGTACCAAATTGAGGTCAGGACAGAACAAGAAGTAAAAGCAGGGTCTACAGATGATATTGGGGTTATGAACCTTTCTTCTACACCATTAAATGACGATATGGTAAATTTGCTAAAAAAAGGCTTGAGTTTCAACCCCACCAATGAGGGTGATGTATGTAATACCAAGGTGGACCTATACAAGTTTACCAGAAATTTAAAATTGAAATTTTTTTTTTAAATGTACCCTGTACCCAATAAAGTTTCTATGCATATACCTACTGGTTCTTTGAATATAAATTTCAGTATTCAAGACGCATTAAATACACAATTACTATTATCTCTAGCGGACACAGAGGAAACGCCCCAACGAATGGAATTACTCTTACAAGAGCTTGATATTCAAACTGATTACTCATTGACCAGTGGGCTCCGATCCAAATCTAAGTGGACACCTACACTGACCAGTGGTAATTCAATCGATATGTTTCACAAATTAGTACTGGCTGACCTCAACAGATTCGAAGATAGAAGAGCTCAAAAGAAATTGAGATACTCAGATAATTTGTCTAAAGGGGAACGGGTGGCCCTAAAAGACCTCACAACTAACAAGAATGTAATAATTAGAGAAGCGGACAAAGGAGGCAACGTAGTGGTGATGAACAAGCAAGACTATAATGCGGAAATACTAACACAACTTAATGATACAACATGCTATGAACTGGTACACCATAATCCAGTAGGTCCTTTAACGCTACTAGTTAATAAAAAACTTATGGATTGGTATAATGACAGTTTGCTTACCTTGGAAGAAATGACATATCTAAAAGTGTTCAGACCTAACTACCCATGCATTTACACACTTCCTAAGATACACAAACACCTCACCTTCCCTCCGGGTAGACCTATAGTAGCAGGAATTGGGGGTCCCACGGAGAGACTAGCGGAATACGTTGATCTTTTTCTGTCACCATTAGTCAAAAATCTACCATCATACATCAGGGACACGAAACACATTGTAAATATCCTGTCAGATTTGAGATGGGAGGAGGGTATGATTTTGGCCACGATGGATGTGGTGTCCCTGTACACCAGCATTGAACTGGATTTGGGCATTAAAGCCATAGAAACCATTTTGATTAGAAGAGCTGCTTCTCAATGGAAACACACAGAGATGCTGGTTGACATGATGCGCATTATTCTTAATAACAATGTATTTCTATTCAATTCTCAATGGTTTAGACAAAAGAAGGGAGTTGCGATGGGATCTAAATTTTCTCCCAGTTTCGCTAATTTGTTCATGGGTAAATTGGAAGAGGATTGGATATGGGGACCAGGAGGAGGCAGATTTCATGACTCTATACTATACTGGGGGCGCTACATTGACGATTGTCTGATGATATGGACGGGCACCCCAGACAGTTTGACGGAATTCTGCTCATACCTCAATTCAAACACTTCATGCATGCAGTTCACGCAAGAGTCGAGTGACACAAGTATCACATTTTTGGATATTGAGATTTTTATCAAAGATAACAAATTACACACCAAACTATACAGGAAAGATACAGCATGTAATGCGATTTTACACGCAAACAGTGCACATCCACCGCACCAAATCAATGCTATCCCCCTCGGGGAATTCACTAGGGCGAGACGCAACTGCAGTGTAGACACAGATTTTCAATTTTGTCTACATGATATGGAAACCAGATTCACTCAAAGGGGCTATAGCAGATCTATAATCCAGAGAGCAGGGAACAAAATCAGAAACACAGATAGAATCAACACCATCGTAGACAAGGAGAAGAAACCCACGGACACAGCAGTCAGATTGATTACTAACTATGATGTATACAGTAAGGCCCTGTCTAAGAGCATGCATAAACACTGGCATATTCTCACCAATGACTCCTCTCTATTGAAATTTGTCTGTAATAAACCGCAGATTACTTACCAGAGGGGTAAAACACTACGTACCCGCCTCAGTCCTAGTTACACATACAACGTAACTTCAGACACATGGTTGACTGTACGGTCTAATGTTTTTTTTAAATGCGGTTCTTGTGGCATATGCAGATGGGCGGACGACAAAAAAAAGATATTCAAAGGCCCCAACAAGATATATGGGATGTATGACGTTACAACGCATGCTATTACAACGCATACCTTTACAACGCATTTTTTACAACGCAACATCCACTACAACGCATTTCATTACATCGCAGGACACTACAACGCATTTTTAGAAACTACCTTTACAACGCATTCCAATACAACGCATACTACCTTTACAACGCATACCATTACAACGCATTATATTAAATTGCATTTAAGGTAAGTATTAGATAGTATAGGGGTAAAAATTACTATTTTAACTCCAGGGGGTGCAACAGTAGGGTAAGTGTTGGATAGTATAGGGGTAAAAATTACTATTCTAACTCCAGGGGGTGCAACAGTAGGGTAAGTGTTGGATAGTATTGGGGTAAAAATTACTATTCTAACTCCAGGGGGTGCAACAGTAGGGTAAGTGTTGGATAGTATAGGGGTAAAAATTACTATTCTAACTCCAGGGGGTGCAACAGTAGGGTAAGTGTTGGATAGTGTAGTGTAATATTATGTGTTGTAATGGTATGCGTTGTAAAGGTAGTATGCGTTGTAATGGAATGCATTGTAAAGGTAGTTTTTAAAAATGCGTTGTAGTGTCCTGCGATGTAATGGAATGCATTGTAATGGATTTTGCGTTGTAAAAAATGCGTTGTAAGTGTAGTGCGTTGTAAAAGTTGCGTTGTAAAGGTTGTTCCCCGGATATATGATATCAGGGTGAATATAAATTGCAATACCAAATTTGTAGTCTATGTACTAGAATGCACTTGTGGAGGTAAATATGTAGGGAGTACTATAAGAAGCCTGAAAGAAAGAATTTGAGAACATGTTAGGGCTTTAAAAGATTCAAGATACCCAATGGCATTACACATTTGGGAGTGTCCCACACAAGGCCAAAGCAAGAGGTTCAAATTCTATGGTATAGATCTCTGCAAACAGAACCCCAGAGGGGGTAATAGAGAGCTTAATTTGAGGAGGCTTGAAGCTTTTTGGATCATGCGCTTACATACCCATGACCTAGGTTTTAATAGTGACAACGAGTTGCACTATTTCCTAGGGGATTAACTTCTGTTTCCATGCTTGGCTTCATGTTTGATTATGATATTGCATGTTTTTTCTATATTGTTTTACTACCCCAACAATATGTACAAAATGAAATGTTTCTATTTGAATCATATACTTTTCTATGCACATAAAACATATTGTGTTTTTACTTTTACATATCTTTATATCTACTTTGAAGGGATTCAGAGACACCCTAATCATTAATCGATGGGGGTCTCAGAACGGTGAAATATTGCCATTCTAGTGTAACATGGACTTATGTATGTATTTTCTATCTCTACTAATTTCTGTGTTCATTTGGCTTATATATCTTCTCCATGATGTACCTTTCTTGTCAGAACATCAGTGTTATCCTGTGGGTATACACACCTACTCAATAACTTTACATACTCGGTATACGCTGTAATTTTAATTGTAATGACGTTGCCTTAATTGTGCCGCTCATCTATTTCACGCTATTGACATTGACTTATTTCTTTCGTTTTCTTGTATTTACTGATTCAATGATCTTCCTTGCAATTCCTGTTATGTATTATAAGTTTGAATTTGTAAATCCTCCATCATTGTTTAAACTCGAGTTGATGTTTCTTGACAAACATCGAGATGAGATACACTACACCTCACGCATGCGCTCCGAAAACGAATTCGAACGTATACGTTCTAGTGTTTTCACCGGCTTCCCTATTATAAGCACTTCCGGGTTTGCGCACGATGCACGCTCGTAATCACACGCGGACAGTACCGGGCAGTGACGGATAGATGTACTCGTCTTCAGGTAAGGGTTAGCCGATAGCTTTACGTTTTACTGGCCTAGATTAAGTTCCAAGCAAGCGAGTTTACCGATTGTGTGCATAATTTTTTACAGAGTCTGAGTGATTGGAATCAGCGTTACTTGAACGAACGTACTGGTTTTGGATTTTCCTGAGGTCATACACTCGCATCTTTGAATACCATTGGTTCCGTTAGAATCATAGGACCTACTGGGTCGGAATTATCACCAGGTCTAAGGTAAGCCGGGCTGTTGGGTATATACTCCATTGCATTGATTTATATTCCTATAGCAATGGACACTTAAGTTTTAAGTGTTGGTAGCTGGTATATAGTGAGATACATGTTTTGATGTCCTTTTTGGTTCTCCTGTATATTTATAGGTCTGATATATTCGCCATACTAAGAGAAGGTAGGGGGTTTTCGATAAACCGCTCGCACGTTTACTCTGTAGCGTGGGGTTTTCAGTAGCTTTCAACCCACTTACCTCGTCATCATCGTTTGGGCATTTTGATTTGCGGTGCCTCAATTCACAAGGTTTTCTCACGTGATTATTTGTATGATTTATAACGACACGTCTTGATATATGTGGTCCATATATTCACATTGCACTTTAATCGGAGGGGATATTATTGAAACTTCACGCATGCCTGACGACGAATGCTTTTCTCTGTCTTTGTCAAGATTCTTCAAACTTTCTTATACTTGCACTTCCACTTGATTATGGGTTTCTCAACCCTACACTCTGGAGTACCCTTTTGGATCTATTTACGCTTTACTTGGCAATCCTCCCCACCTTTCAGTCTTGATTTTAAGACTTTACTTACTTGAGAATTAACAGATTTGTACTTTTCTGTGATACGTACTCCATATATGTTTTTTCACCAGCCCTGAAGAAGTCGGGGGTATGTGTGCCCGGTGACGAAACACGTGTTGGCTGGCTGGAATATCTGGAATTCATCATAAAACCGAAAAGACTGAATATACCTTGTTTTCCTGTGGTCCCTCATTTTTCAACTGTTTTGTTGTATGGCTCTGTTTGGGAACAAATGCTAATACGCTTTATACACTTAAAATTTAACGTGTGCACAGTCTTGCATTTCCTTTCTGGTGAGACCTCTTTCTCAGATGATGGTTGTGCATAAAAGGGTGATGGGCGAGATTAGCCTCGCCACCGAGACCTCTCTCTATGCTTGCAGGTATGTATAGTTTTGTGTGTGGAGGGGCTGGCCTCTTCCCTGAGACCTCTCTCTGTAATGACGGGTGTACATACTAGAGTGTAGAGAGGCACTAACCTCTCTGATAATACCCTTCTCTTGGATAATGAGTGTGCGTAGTAGGGTGTCTCCGAAAATGGGCTTTTTGGTTAGAGATTTCTATAGGGCTTTGGGTGTACATAGTTCGGTATAGGGAGGGAGTAACTTATCCAGTAGCACCCCTTCACAGTGTGATAAGCATGCTTAGTATTGAGTGTGGAGGAACTAGCTCTCCGCTGAGACCCCTCTCTTAGAACACAGATGTGCATAGTTGGGAGTAAAGAGGTACTGGCTTCTCCTTTCACATCTCTCTCTCAGATGATTGATGTGCATAGTAGTGTGTGAATGCTCTGGCCTTTCCATTGAGATCCGTCTCGTGGATGATGGATGTGCATAGTAAGACATGCAGAGGGACTGTTCTCTGTTTTGAGACCTCTCTCTCAAATGTTAGGTGACCATAGTAGGATGTGTGAAGGGACAGCCTTCTCCACTGAGACATCTCTCTTGGATGATAGGTCTGTATAGTAGGTTGAGGGGAGGGACTGGCCTCTCCACTGAGACCTCTCTGTCAGATGGTGATGATACACATTAGGATGTGGAGAGGGACTGGCCTTTCCTCTGAGACCTCTCTGTTGGATGACAAGTGTGCATAGTAGGGTGTGTGAAGGGACTGGTCTCTCCACTAAGACCTTTCTCTGTAATGATATGTGTGCGTAGTAGGCTGAGGGGGAGACTACCCTCTCCACTGAGACCTCTCTCTGGGCTGACAGGTTTCATAATAGGGTGTGCATAGAGACCTGCCTCTCTACTGAGACCTCTCTATGGGATGATGGGTGCGCATAGTACGGTATATGGAGGGACTGGCATCTCCGCTGAGACCTCTCTCTTAAATTACTGACGTTTGTTTCAGAGTGTGGGGAATGACTAGCCTCTACACTGAAATCTGTGAAAGGTTTGCATAGTAGGGTATGGGGAGGAACTGGTCTCTCTGGTGTCACCCCTGTCTTGGATGAAGGGTATTTGTAGTAGGGTATGCGGAGGAACTGGTCCCTATGCTGAGGCCTCCCTCTTGGATGATGGGTGTGCATTGCAGGGTGTGAAGAGGGGCTTACCTGTCTGCACACACCTCTTCCCTGGGAGAGTGATGTACAACCAGGGATTGGGGAGCTAATGACCTCTGTGCTGAGAAGACTGTCTTGGATGACAAGCATAGAGACTAGGGTGCGGAGAGAGACTGCTCTATCAGCTCAGACCTCTCCCCAGAGTAACACATGCATTTAGTAAACTCTGGATAGAGATAGATAGATAGAGTCTGCTCTCTCTGCTCCTACCTCTCTTCATGGTGATGAATGTGCATAGTAGGGTATAAAAATGGAGTATCTTCCCTGCTGAAAACTCTGTCTTGCTCCACTGGTGTGGATAGTTGAATGTAGGGACACACTCACCTCTCCCTCAGACCTCTCCCCATGGAGACAGGCATGCGTAGTAGGCTGTGCGCAGGGACATATCTCTTCACTGAAGCTTCTCTCCAGAGTAACAAGCGTATATAGTAACGTGCAAAAGAACTGCCCTCTCCACTACCACATCTCCATCAGCTGACAACAGTACAACGTAGAGTATAGACATACATTGGCCTCTATAGCAAGACCTCTCTCTTGTATGAGAGGTCCACAATACATACTACAGAGTGTACACAGACTGATATCTCTACTGAGACCTCACTTTTGCTTGACAAGTCAGCATAGAAGGGTGCTTGCATAATTGGCTTCTCCATTAACAAGTCTCTATAGTGTAAAAGATGTGCATAGTACTATACAGATTCATATACATGAAGGAGCACTTCTGCAGGACCCTGAAGATGGAACTGTCAGTTTTAGTCAGCACTGCAATAATGTAATAATATTAACCTCTATAATAACTATTATGCAAACAAACCACTAGTAACTTTTTTATTACAATAAAATAATCTAACATTACAAAACTACAACTATATTAACAAACTATATCAGCAACTGTAAAACAAACAAACCAACCCAACGTCACTCCTCTATAATGTCTTCTTCTAACTCTGATGATCAGACAGCATGAGTCTTTATTTATAAAAGGAAAATTCCATTCTTTTTGCTTCATTAGTCTATTGGATTTTGGTGTGGGCATGACCTTTCTGGCTGCTGCTCTTTTTCCCTTTTGCAATTCTTTTCTCTTGATAAAGCAGAAATGTCTTCCTCAGGTGTGAAAAAAGTCTCAGCAAAATGTGTCCCGTTCAAACTTTGCAAAAAGTAGTTCAGCTGGGAGAGTGCCAAGAAGCAGTATAGTACAAGCACTACGGGAATATGGAGGCCTTTAACATCAATGCATCCACAAAGTCTAGCCCGGGCAGAGTTAGCTTGTGCTGCTAAACTGAAGAGCTCTTCAGGTGCTCCCACATCCTTTCAACCTGGATACACTATGCTTGCTCAGGTACTTACTATTGAATAAGACAATAGGCCTGATTACCTTAACAAGCTTGATGTTTTGTTCTACCCTGTTCTTAAATATAAAAACACAAAGTTACTGTTTCCTGCTTCTTTAAAAGTTCTGTTTTTCCCCTCCATATATTTTGGTGCCGATTACGATCCGGTAAAAACCGGGTACGAACCGTCGGTCGGAGCGTTTTCTCCGTTCGACTCGTACCCGGTTGTAAAACTTTACAAACATGGAATTACGATTCGCACGGAAACACAATTTCCGTACGAATCGTAAAAAACACCGACCTACGAAATTATACGTACCAATGTGATCCGGGAATGCTGCGACGTGACGTCGGGACACTGTCAGGCAGCGTTTCACGACCCAGGAAGTACGATTCGAACCGACAGCAGTCCGGACGGCAATATTTTCACGGCACCCAAAAAGTGCCGGAAAAGCGAAGTACGGCCGAAACGACCAGAGTAGGTGGCCCGGTACGCGCCGACCCCCCCCCAGCCCCCGTACGTTCGAGTCGTACCCCCCCAGCCCCCGTATGTATGCGCTGACCCCCCCAGCCCCCGTACGTTCGAGTCGTACCCCCACCCGTGTATGTACACCCGTGTACGTGTCGAACCCCCCCGTGTATGTACACCCGTGTACGTTCGAGTGGTACCCCCACCCGTGTATGTACACCCGTGTACGTGTCGAACCCCCGTGTATGTACACCCGTGTACGTGTCGAACCCCCCCCGTGTATGTACACCCGTGTACGTGTCGAACCCCCCCGTGTATGTACACCCGTGTACGTGTCATACCCCCCGTGTATGTACACCCGTGTACGTGTCGAACCCCCCGTGTATGTACACCCGTATACGTGTCGAACCCCCCGTGTATGTACACCCGTGTACGTGTCGTACCCCCCGTGTATGTACACCCGTGTACGTTCGAGTCGTACCCCCACCCGTGTATGTACGGTGCGTACCCTCAGCGCGTAGCTTTTTCCGACCCGAGGACGTTTGGGGAATAATTCCCAATGCGATTCGTATGGACTTTTTCCCATGCGAATCGTAATTGCCAGTTTGTACGGCACTTGTACGATTCGTACGGTAAAAAGACCGGATACGAGTCGTACATGGAATTTTTTTACCGGATCGTAATCGGCACCACAGTCTCATGGTTGCCTTCTTTTTGATGATCTCTGTTTTCCATTTTCTCCTATAAAAAGCCAAATTACCAACATATTAAAATGTACATACTGATCAATAAATGATAACAGTCATTAATCACTATCTTCTCTAATCTATATTTTTCACCCAAAATCGTAAATTTTTTTCAGCAAATTTGTAAGTCCTTTCTTCTGAAAAATCACACAGCCTCATCCAGTGCATCTTTTCTTTTTTTCAAACATAAATTAAAGCATTCCATTAAATCTGTGATTTAGCTACCTACAAACATTTGCAATATCAATGCAACACATTTAACCAGGGGTTTTGTAATTCATGCCTACTAAATTACGTGGCCTGAGAATCTCATCAATATCATCATAAACATACTATACACAGTTCAAAGTGACAAAGCAGGTGGATGCACCTGCGTTGCATAGCATGCACTTTAACTATCAACAAACTTTTACAAGGGGGTGCTAGAGGGCACACTGCGGAATGGCTGCCTGCTAAGACAGCTCCGCCGGTCAGGCCCATAATGCGAGAATAAATAAGTGCGTGCAGTGGGCTTGTAATTGACTGTAACCGGCAAAATCTGCAATCGGAACATCTTGGCTCTGCGATGCGAGGAGCGAGAGGCTGCCAGCACACCTCCAACGCCAACAAACCGTACTAGACAGCCGGGTGAGAGTTGCGGTCTGGCGCGAACAAGATGGTGGCGCCCTGAGGAACTTAACGGTCCGGAGCAGAGAAGGAGGGGAAGGTGGTGGTGGGGTGCATCGGTGCCCTGCTCAACCTGTGCCTGAGGGGACGGTGGACGCGCTGCGCTGCCGGTGCGATCTGGTGGCATCTCATCGGGTGCGAGAGCCTAATGTGAGGTGCCGTCCTGTACATCGGCTTAAAATGGCGGGCAGCGCTGATGGCGGCGATCTCTGCTGTGGACGGCGCGATATAGCACAATGACTGGCGGAACCAAGCTGGGCTGAAACTCGACCCGTGCCCTGCTCGTCTGCGCTGCCGCAGTGTGTGATGTCCCCGCTGGCAGGACCTATGTTGTCAGCTCCTGCAGGTGAGCGTTGTGCCTTGCGCTCCTTGATCCGCGCTCGTACTGGGAAGGTATATGGCGCTGTGCGCCATGTGGAGACTGAGCTTTTAGATGTACTTTGCGGCACCCCTGGGAAATTCTAAATCACCTTCCTTTGGTTCGCATGCTGCAATGGGGATACTGATGCCCGGACTGGGTGAGATGCGGAACGTGGATTGTGGTGGCAAACGTTTGTTTATCCTGCTGATCTCCTGATTTCAGCGACCTATGAGCTGTAGCTACTGGGAGTGAAGTCCTTGGTTAATCGTGCACAGTAATTGATAGGTGACCGACTCGGTTGTGGAGCGACTGCATGTTTGGCCCTTGCCTCAACTGCTACACAGCTATGGTGACATGACCTGGCATCAGAAGGGCGCATCGTAGTCTGTCGCGCACCGCTTTACCTGCTGGGTGACTGTGCATTATCGGGTGACGGGACGGTTGCCTGGAGGCAGGGGAGTTTATGCACTGGATGGACCGTCATCATTGGAGCAGTGAGCCATATTTCGTTTGAGTCCACGCCGGGCAGTTTACTGCTCCATTCCATCTCAAACCTGTGGTGTTCCATTGCATGACAATTGGGAAGCCGGACAAGCTACAATCTAAACTCCCCTTTGAGACGAAAAAGCACACAAAGGGTGCGACAGCGCCTTCGGACACTGAGCCTGAACCTGAAACCGAGGCAACCACTGGCATGGAAGGTGTTCTGCAGGCCATACAACGTAGTCTACAGGATATCAATGGCAAACTGGATAATATCACCCTACGGGTCGACAATATGGCGGCCAAACTGGACAGACACGGAGAACGTCTTGTGGAAGCTGAAAACCGTATCACCGCAGTGGAGGACGAGTCGCATAGCACGACCCAAAAATGCACGGAAATGGAGAAGCTGCTGGAAATTATCAAAAATAAAGCGGAAGATTTGGAAGCGCGATCCCGACGCAATAACATCAGAATCGCGGGAATTCCGGAATCCACGAACACAGGCCGAATGGAAACTTATGTTGAGGAACTGATTCGTAGCGTGTTTGGCGCGGAATGCCTCTCGGCAATCTTTGTGATTGAACGTGCACATAGATCCCTTGCTCCGCGGCCAAAGCCTGGTGCATCTCCACGTCCTATTATTGCCCGGGTCGTTAATTACAGAGACCGTGATGTCATTTTGAGGCTGGCTCGTGAGAAACTGCAGATTAATTACCAGGGAAATGCTCTGGAATTCTACCCAGACTTCACTATGTCAGTCCAACTGGCGCGAAGAAAATTTAACCCAGCAAAAAAGAAATTGCGTGAACTAGGAATTGAATATGCTATGCTTTATCCAGCACGCCTGAGGGTGTCATATGAAGGCCGTCCTACGCTTCTCCAGACACCAAAAGCAGCACAGGACTTTCTTAAGAAAATCAGCAACAAACGTAAGGAGCTGAGGCATACGGAGCAAAATCAAGAATCGAACTGAGTGCCACCATGGGGTAAGGCCGTTTTTGAACTTCTGGCATTGCGAACTGGTAAGGCTTGTGCATGTTTCGTCTTACAAGGTTGAACTGCGGACAACCCGGGCGGCTCAGCGGCTGCAGTGTCGGCACAGGCAGGAGGCTGCAGTGAACAGTAGAGTATGGACTTATCATCTACCAAGCCTGTACTGCCCCAGAATCCAGAACTGATGGTGAGCCATATATTCTTCTTCTGTAGGAGGAGTCATGAGGGGGGTACTTCTGATATCAGATGGCCGTCTTTATGCACCATATGTTTGCTCTGATTTGGACAGTAAGTGGGGATGCTGATGGCCTATGTGACTGGACCGCCTGGTTGGTCATGCTGGGTGCTGTATAGCAGACAGATTGACGCCTGTGGCTGCGAGGTTGAGGGGGCTTTAAGCGAGTTATGACATTGGGATTGCACTATGTACCTAGATACTGTAGTTGTGGTCCTTCAAGCTGTCTGGCCCCCTAACATGGATGCTGCTGCGGATTATCTGAAGTATGTAGAAACAGGATGGACCTGTTACTATAGTATATTGTTCAAAACAGGTAGAGCCGAATGGAGGTCATTATGGTAACCTTTAGGTTGCAAGACAGAAGTAGTTCGCATCATTCACGTATACCTGACCACATCCACTATGATGGATGGAGTTGTGAGCTCTTGGTGGGCCCCCCACGCGGGTGCACCCCAAACCAAGTTAGGTTATGTTCTTGTCTTATTGTGGGAAATGACTTTGGCATGGTTGGGATGCTGAAGTGGGTGGCGGGTGGGTGGGTTGGCGTTGGGAACTGTTATGCAGGCTAAGGTACTTGAGAGACATGGCTGAACTCCAGAATCACATTTGGATGCATAATGCCGTTATGTTATTCATAAACCTGAGAAGTGGTGCAGACTGCAAATTTTCCAATATCATGGGTATAGCTTGCTAGAGATGACCGATGTGAAGTTACGACCTAAGCACTTAAACTTGTTAACTTGGAATATTAAAGGGCTTAATAACCCTAAAAAAATCAGGCAGATCTTTGCATATCTAGACAGACTACAAATTAATATTTCCCTTCTGCAGGAAACACACCTTGCACCTACCTCTACCACTTATATAGGGCACAGGTGGGCGGAGGCAACACGTTGCTCTTCATACTCCTCATATTCTAGAGGGGTCATTATCCTGATTAAAAAGGGTTTGCAATTCGATATAGATGCTACCATCACGGACGAAGTTGGGCGTTCTGTTCTTATAACAGGAACGATGCGGGGTCAGAGACTTGCTTTACTTAATACATATGGTCCAAACATTGATGACCCTGATTTCTATCACAAGCTATGGTGCACAATTAGTGATCTACCAGTTAATTTGGGGGGGCGATTTTAATATAGCACTACATGACGAACTTGACAGGTCGGGTACATCAATTGAACCCCACAAAAGGGCCTTGAGTAAATTACAAGATATTATGACTGATAGGCGTCTTACAGATATTTGGAGAACCCGAAACCCTGGGAGTATGGAAGCCACGCATGTATCAGCTGTGCATAATAGTTGGTCTCGTATAGATTATTGGTTGGGCTCTGACGATATATTACTATGGACGAAGTCTGTAAGTCACCTCTCCAGAACACTGTTGGATCACAATCCAGTTTTACTGTCCTTAAATCTGCCGCACTATACACCGCCTCCTTATAGTTGGAGGTTTAATGCCAAAGCGTTATTGGATGCGGTGTATACAGACACTATAAATCAAGCTATCAAGGAGTACTTTGACCTTAATGCACCCACTACGGACGACCCTGGCCTGTTATGGGAAGCTTTTAAAGCTACGATTCGGGGAATCTGCCTGAGTACAAATGCTGGTATCCTCAAAGATATAAGCCAGCAACTTATTATGCGAGAGGACAAGCTACGCACCCTGGAAGCTGACTATGAGCGCACGCATTGTACAAAGTTACTGGGTGACATTAGGGCTGTACTATCAGAATACCAGCCGTATGCAGAAGATGAACTCAAATACATAACGAAGCGCCAGATAGGCGAGAACCTATGGTGAGGGTGGTAGACCCGGTACAAGTTTGGCAGATAAAGTATGTTCCAGCCATGCGCCGCAGACAGTCCGGGCGGTCAGGGATGCCACAGGCGAGCTGCAATATGATGCACAGGGTATACTGAGGGAATTCATGTGCACATACGAAGCATTATATGCTACGCAGCCTACAGCATCACCAGAGACGATAATGGATTATCTAGAAGATATCTCAATAGCGTGGCTGTCAGATGCGCAAAGAGACTACCTGTCCCTGCCTATTACAGTGGAAGAGGTAACAGAAGTTATTAAATCCCTGCCAAATGGGAAAGCACCAGGCCCAGATGGTTTCACATGTGAGTTTTACAAGGCTTTTGTTGATCAACTGGCACCTCACCTGGTCGAGATGTATGGGGATGCCCATGAAAAGAAAGTGCTGCCGCCAACACTGCGAGAAGCCATGCTAATTGCTCTTTTAAAGCCGAACAAAGACCCTGAATACTGTGATTCGTATCGGCCATTGTGCCTAATTAATGTAGATACCAAGATATTGGCCAAGCTCCTTGCCGCTCGGTTGCAACCTCTAATCACCAATTTGATAATGCCAGACCAATCAGGTTTTATCCCTTCAAGATCAACAGCATATAATACTAGGACACTCTTTGTGTTGTCGCATTATTTGCTTCCCACTACTAAAGCTGCTGCAGTACTCTTGGATGCTGCTAAAGCATTTGATTCTATTGAATGGCCATATCTTCATACGATTTTACAGCGAACGGGCTTCCCTCCTATTTTTCTCCAATGGGTACAACTGCTATACACGGCTCCAACGGCGCGTATAAGGGTTAACACATACATATCTGACCCCATAAGTATTGCGAGAGGGACAAGGCAAGGATGCCCACTGTCCCCCTTGCTGTTTGTGATAGCGCTGGAGCCGTTGGCTTGTAAAATTAGACAGAGACACCACTACTCAGCGCTTCAATTTCCGCAAAGACCCTTACATATATCGTTATACGCAGATGATATGATGCTATATGTACGTGACCCTGAGAAATATCTGAATCCTTTACTGAGGGAATATATTAAGTTTGGGCAGCAGTCAGGCCTCAAAATAAATTGGTCCAAATCGTTGATTATACCGTTAACAGACACCACCCACCAATGCACTATGTAATATCCACTAGAGTGGCAATCAGAGCCTGTAAAATATCTGGGCGTTTGGTATCACCGTGACCCAGAAATTGTAATTCGCACTAATTATGGAAGTGCAATTAGGGTGTTGGAAGAAACAATAGAGCGATGGATTCAATTACCATTATCGCTGGCTGACCAACTAGCCATTGTAAAGATGGTCACCTTACCTAAATTATTGTATCTTTTTAATAATATTCCGATCCAGCCTCCGCCAGACGTTTTTCGTGGGATTTCCACTATGGCCCTTCGCTTAATGTGGGCGGGTAAACACGCTCGGATCTAACTGCGCATTCTCACACTGCCTTATTCGCAGGGAGGGTTTAAGATCCCGGATTTTTTACTTTATTATTTATGTGCTCAAGCGCAATATGCAAATTTTTGGTATCATCCAATCCCTTATCTCACGCATGTGGCAATTGAGGAAGGTGATGCGCATCCAACTCCATTAAGTGCTATCATAACCCATCATAGGCCCCCACTTCATAATCGCGATGTAAATACTATAGATGCGACAAATAGTGCTTGACGAGCAATGGGTAGAAAGGCACGTAAATTGCCGTTGTACGCCCCGGCACTGCCGATACATTATCATCCCGAGTTATCTGTTACCCAAGAAGAAGTGGGCATGGGTCTGCTAAGACAAGTGGGCTTTGATACCATGGGGGATTTATACAGCGAGGGGTCCTTTAAACCACTTGCTGAGCTGTCATTTATAAGCAATCAAACGTTATTATTTAGATTTACTTATCACAGGCTACAAGGTGCACTGAAGAAATTATACCCGACTCACCCTGCGGAGCCACCGCAAGTGGCCGCTTTACAGTTACTGATTACAACCCCTACTGCTAAGCGACTGGTATCAAAACTATATGTTAAACTGCAGGAAGACATTGCAGATACTACACATAAAGCAATGGAGAAATGGAACAGTAGCCTAAATGATCCGTTGACGATGGAGGAATGGACTATGGCTTGTTCTCTTACTGGATTGTTAACACCAAATGGAAATTTGCGTATTTTACACTATAAATATCTCCATCAGACTTATTACACTCCAGCACGGCTTCATAGGTATGGTCTGCGGACAGACTCCAAATGTTGTCGCTGTAATGCAGAAATAGCAGATTTCATACATCTAGCATGGTATTGTGATGCAGTGACAGAGTACTGGTTAAAAGTAACGCAGATGTTAGGTACTATGGTGGGCGCTAACATTGAATGCACTGTTCGTACATGTCTGCTGGGCCTGATACCTGAGATACGTGCAAATAAGCGTAAGTTTTGTGTAATTGCGTTGCTCCTGGCAAAAAGGAGAATATCACTATGCTGGGTCAGCAATAGGGCTCCAAAGGTTAAACATTGGGTCCAAGACTTGACGTATTGCAGAGACACCTTGCAAACATATGAGGAGGTGCTACCCACGGGTTCTAAACCTAGAGACTATTGGAAGTATTTGATTCAATATCTACAAATGTACCAAGTTGACTGACTATGTTTAACAGCTGCACTATAAATGGTGTGATTTACGGTAACATTGTTAAACTACTGAAACTGGATGAAGGATGTTGTTGTACCACGGCCTGTATGTTAATTACATGTTGACGCTGTATGTCTTTAAAAAATGCCAATAAAATTAAAATTAAAAAACAAACCTTTACAAGATAAAGCTGATTCCATAAAGATTTACAGAGTAACACATTCCTCTTGCCACACCTTTGCTAACAGTGAACGGGGTGTTTCACTTTAGAAACAGCAACCTCTCCAAAGAAACTTCTGATAAAGGTAAAGGATTTTTTATACTAGGGTTCAGAAAAACACTAAGCCTTGCATTAACACACTCCAGATTCTCTGCTTTGTAATTACAAATATACACAGGGTGAACTTATTTATTTTAACACAACATGCAATCCCTTCTGATATCTCTCTACGTTCTAATCCTTACTTCTAAAATGCTACACTGATAAATCAACCCCTCTACAAAACAGTTTTTCAATCAATAATCATGGTGTAGAATAACTTTAGGAACCATAGGGCACTTACAGACACTTCTCAACAAAGTTCATAAAGTACATTAATAATTACCTGAACTTGATGCTGTTTCTTAAACACAGCTGAAGATACAGACTTTTTCAGTTCCAAATTAAATCACATCTGCTGAACACAAGTCAAAGAGACTTCCTTCTCCTCCAAACCACCAAGCACAATCTAAGCTCTCTCTGGTTGTGCAGCCAATCACATCACAGCATTTCTTCAGCCATGTAATGGCAATGTTGAGTTTTGGTTCATCTTGATATAATCTGGCCCTTTTTTCTTCTTCTCCCCATATGATTTTCAAGCAGCTCAGTCAATTTCCATGCCGGATCGACCGTAACCACATGCTTCACGCTTCACTCCTTAAAGCTGGCATACTACTCTTGCAAGACTCTCTCAGGATTGCAACATAAGTGTAGGGAAATAGTAGTAGTATGTAGGAGGGACTAGCCTCTTCACTGAGTCCCCTCTCTTAGATGATTGATGTGCATACTAGGGTGTTAGGAGGGACTGCCCTCTCCTTTCAAATCTCCCTCTTGAAGGACAAGTATTCATAGTAGGACATGTGGAGGGACTGACCTCGCCAATGTGACCTCTCTCTTGGATCACAAAAAAGTGTGCAGTAGGGTGTGGTGAGAGACAGGCTTCTCCATTGAGTCCTCTCTCTTGGATGAAGGGTGTGCATAGTACTGTGTGTGGATGGACTAGTCTCTCCACTGAAACCTCTCTCTTGGATGATGGAAGTGCATAGTAGATCATGGAGAGGGTCTGCTTTCTCTTTTGAGACCTTTCAAAGTGGTCTTCTTGGCCTAGTTTGCGACTCAAATGTTACAAGGTGATTCATCAAGTGGGGACTGAGAAAAAGGGGGAGTCCCAAAACCCAGATATCCATTCATTTTCCATAGACTTTTTTAAACTGTGATTCCGCAAATACTGCTGAAGGGAATTACACCAAATTTGGCACGGAGCTAGATCTTGGTCTAGAAAGTGTGCTTTTTGTGTGATTTGGTGTTAATCTGTTCAGTAGTTTTGGAGATTTTAAATCTAAAAAATATTTGCAAACCTGAACAGTTGGGTTTGTGGGAAATAGAGAATAAAATAGAGCCTTCTGATTGGCACAGGAGACTTTTTTTTACCCTTGAGCCATCTTGCTCTTAGAGGAAAATTGTTGCAAACAGCCATTCCAAAACTCAGGAATTTAGTCACCCTGTCCTGTGTCTAATAAAAAAAAGAAAAGGGGGCAGTGTATGGATATACTGTCCCCTTAGGCCCTGTGGGGGGTCAGAGAGGGACCACCCCTGGGGCCAAAATAACAAAACTGTATTACGTGGAGAGGCCACCCCTCCTAGAGTCACAGCTGAGCCCCGGGGTTCCCATACTGCGGGCCGAAAGTTTAACAAAGGAGAGGGGAGCATGTGCTCACATCCCTCTGCCACAAATGTGCCCCAGGGACCCTATCCATCAGGGAAATAATTGTTAAAAATGGGAGGGGGCATGCAGCCTGTCTTCCCGAGCCTTGTTGGGCTCCAAAGACCTCATCCTCTGGGTGCCAAATATAAAAAGGGGAATGGGAAGGCATGCCCCCTACCTGTGGTGGCATCTGCCCTGGGAACACCATCCCCCAGGATGTGATACTTGACAGTGTCCAAGGAAGCCCTCCCAGGACACTCCATTCCCTGCCCAGAAGAGTTCAGGCATACCTTGGGGCCCCAGAAGATGCGGTCCCCAGGACACCCTTGTGACTCAGGGAGGGGGGCCATACATACCCTCTCTTTATTTAAGAATGAAGGCCCCAGGGGATGGTGTACCCTGGGCTTGGTGCCTCGGGGAGAGGGTCGAGCACCCCTTCCTCATATTGAAAAGAAAATTCCATGGGGTATGGGGTTACCAGGGTCGCTAGTGGCTTTGGGAGGGGGGCTTTGTGTCCCCTCCCCTTAAACAAATATATTGTCCAGGGCCTGCAAAGGCTCAGGGGGGGGGGGATGCAAGCCCCGCTACCTTTATAAAAATAAAATATAGGTGTCCCTAGTGGGCATCGAGACACTCACTTTTTTTAAACAAAAAGTGAATAATAAATTAGCAAAAGGAGCTGCTCATTTATTATTCACTGCTCCTTTGAAGGAGCGCCTCATAGTGCCCAACAAGGGTTTTGTTTTTTCATATTATTTTCAGCTTGTTAGTTCCCCTAGAATAGGGAGGGACACTACCAAACCTTTTATAATATTGTTTGGGGCCACAGGGAGCCCAGCAGCACCCTAGCAGCATTCAAATAAAACAGCAAGTCTCCTGGATCACTAAGTCCATGACCCCAGGAGAACTTACCACATTTGTTAAAGCTCTCCTTGCTCAAGCTCTGTGCTGTTCAGGTGGAGTGCATGGCACTCTTGTGGTTGGTTTTGTGATTGCATTTTCTGGGCTGAAAAATGTTAAAAGAAAGATTCAGAGACATAGGGGCTTATTACAGTGTCAGACGGACTCGCGTCCGCCCGACACCGTCTCAGGAACTGGGACCGACCGACCTCTGGCCGGCAGTCCTGACCTCCTGATTAGGTTGCGATCGAACACTGTCCTCTGTCCTAGCCACAGGGGTAGGCATCTTTGAGTCCTCTTGTTTCCATAGAAGTTGATAGGAATTGGTCCTTCTGCTGGCTGTTGTCAACTATACAAGGTTTTTATATCATCCAAAAAGTGGTTGACCTGTTGAAAAAGAAAATGAAAATAAATTGAGTCTTAGTCTACTTGAGGTAAACTGAGTGGTCTCAGAAGAGCCTAGAGATGATGTACTTAAGTTAATGAAAGGACAGTCATGTAAATTAACAATCCTAGTGACACAATTGAAAACATTAAACCATACATGATATAGGAATGACACTCAAATAATACATTACATATGAAGTTTAGTTTACCTCTAAATACCCTCCCAGCCTTCTTATGATCAATAATCACCCTTTGGTATTCATTGGTGCAAGTTACCTTTTCCAAGTGTGGTGAGTGTGGTGTTCATTTAACTTTGCATCACCTTTTCCCATGGACATGCTATGCAAAACATATAAGCATTGTAGTGTTTTTAATCTTCACAGACAGCCAGCGAGGAAATGAAACAAAGAATAATGATGTGAGGCACCTTCATCTTCTTTTATGAAATGGGGCTTCCATTGCAGACTGATACCATTGTTCAATTCAAAGTTTACGGTTGAACCGAAGATTGAATTAGTCCTTGACACAACTCAGCATTCGATCAGTCCTGGCAAAAAATGGTATCTGTCTTCCTTGACTGACTATTAGTGCAGTGTACACTGGTTCATTTAAGATTATTTACACAGTACCTGGTGCAAGTCACACTACTGCACACCAAATATAAATGTAAACATTTATTAATATGTAAATGTCTTATAATTCACAAATGATTTGCTAATTTTCATTTGAATCAATGCTTGTCTCTCCATTTTTCAAGCAGAGAGACTGGTCCTTCTGACTGTGACAACATCCCCAACTGCACTGAACACATGCACAGAACATACTTGGCAACTGGAAATGCTAGATACTTTACTGCCAGCCTGCTGAGTTTGGACACTCTTCCTTTCTACCATGTTAATAGGTCAATGGGTCTTGTTCCACTACACCTCTGTTGGTTCATCAAGTCTCAGTTGTCATTGTTGGTGATACTTACTCTATATACAGAAAGGCAGTGCAATCTTTTGAATCTTCACGGGCAGTCCAGAATGGAAATAGAAGAAAGGATTGCAATGTGAGGTATCTTCTTGTTGCACCTCATTTAAGTCCTGCCATATGAAATCAACCCATTGCAGATGTTGGAAGTGAAGATGTTGTCATTATTGTTTTAGTAGTAGTCAGTGAAGGTTTTGGATGGAGCTGCTGCAGTTACAACAGGCTTCTGAAGGACTGACAGCCAACAGCATTTCTGTCTTCGGTGATCAAAAGCTGGACTTTAGTTCTGCCATGACCTCAAATTTACAATTGTTCATCTTCTAGATCATCTGCCTTAATAAATATCCAATTATTGCAAAGTGAGCCATTTAATGGTGAAAAGGGAATGAAAGTCACCAGAGTTTTATTGTAGAATGGATCCAGTATTGTGGCACAGCTGTGCTCTTTGGAGAACACAATCTCTTATTGCAGCCTTTGACTTGTGTTCAAGTGAAGGATTCAGCTGTTGACCAAAGACGCTGCTTCTTCGTTGACATTGCTGAGTGGTTGCTCCATTTTTCGCTAATATTCCTACAGCAGGTACAAAAACAGGTTTTCTGGATTCATGGTACTGTTCTCCTTACTGACTTCCTGTGTCATAATCTCAAAAGGCACTAACATTTGGATTAGGCAGTCCACTAAACCACATTTTTCCACTTCCATTGCCATGGCATAGGAAGTTACATTCCCTCTCTTTTGTAGCTTATAATCATTGATACGCATCTACCACTAAAATAGGAGTTGCAGCATTTAGAAGGTGGAGTTATAACCTGTTTACACCTCCTGTGTGAGGGAGTTTAACGGGACTCTATTAGCACTCTGAATGATTCTCAACTGCTTCCAGGTATTGAAGGAATGGCTAAAATGAGTGTAATTATGTGACAGGTGACCAGTATGTTGTTTACTACTTTTCCTTTGAGGAAGTCTTGAGCAGTTCAGTTTATGATCTGCGCTAAACATAGGACTCTGAAGTATTTTCATATGGGGTGGTTGACCCCCGGGACCCTTCTGGGTGATTTCAATTTTCACCTGGATATGACCATATGTAAGGATACAGAAACTCTTTTAGAAACTATGAACTGCTTGGGTCTACCCTAATTGGTTATGGGGCCCACCCATACAGCTGATCATACTCTAGATGGCATTTTTTCAAATGATCCCCGGATTACAGTAAGAGAACCTATACAACTTTCTTGGTCAGACCATCATGCCATTCCTTTGAATCTCCAGATTCCGGTCCCTCGCACAGGTCTAAATAAGAAAAAGACAATGGAGAAGAAGAAAATCTCAGTCGTATCAGTAAGGAAGCTCTTCTTAATACTCTTAATAATCAGCAATGGCTCCCTCATTCTGATGCCAATGTGGCAGCCACAGATTTCTGCCACTGGCTTCTAGTAGCCAGGGACAGCCTAGTTCCCCTTAATGAGCATTATGCTGCTAGAGAAAAGCCCTCTGCCCCCTGGTTTTCCGACAGGCTGAGAAAACTAAGACAATCTTGCCAACAGCAGGAAAGGATTTGGCGTTCCGACCTCAATCCTGCGGGAAGAGTCCTGCATGTACAAAGATTAAGCAAATATAAAAACGCAATTCTAGAGGAAAAAGTATTCTTTTATTACAAAGGTACAGAATCCCTTAGATCTCCTAGGGAACTTTTTAATGTAATTAAGTCTCTTTCTGCCCCCTGTCCTTACTGACACCTCCCAGGACCTCTGTGATAGAATGGCTAGTTTTTTCCATTCTAAGATTTCGGAAATATATTCCTCCTTGGAGACCCTTAACGCTAGAACTCCTAATTTAGTCTCTGTCAACTCCCCCCTCTCTCATAATAACTCAGTAACTTCGGCAGAGGCAAGCAATTTACTTGGCTTCCCCCCACTGACACAACAGGACACGGACCACTTGCTAGGGGGAATCACGTCTGGCTCTCCGTTGGAGCCCTGTCCACTGAGGATCATGAAACTAGGAAGGGAGATTATTTTCCCCACATTACCTCAGTACTTATTGTAGCTATTTCATCTGGGCAGTACCCTACTGCTTGGAAGACTGCAGTGGTCAAACCTTTTTTAAAAAAGCCCTCTCTAGATTCTGCGGAACTCAAAAACTATAGCCCCATTTCCCTATTACCGGTCCCAGCAAGTTCCTATCTGAGGGAAATCAGCTGCTCGATAGCTTGCAGCATGGATTTAGAAGTGATTATAGCACAGAGATGGCGTTAACCTCAGTACTCAATAACATCGGTGTTCAGGTTGATGCTGGACATACCACGCTACTGATTCTTCTTGACCTTACGGCAGCCTTCGACACCATATCCCCCCTGAGATTGGTGGATCGGCTTAAGGAAATGGGTGTGGGGGCGGTGCCCTTAAATTGCTCACCTCATTTCTTAAAGATCGAGCACAGTTAGTAAAAATGGATCAATATTACTCTTCCCCTAAACATTTGTTCTCTGGAGTGCCCAAGGGCTCCTCATTGAGTCCGACTCTCTTTAACATTCATGTTTCCTCTCTGGCTAGGGTTGTTGGATAATTTGGGCTGGAGGTGCTGTCCCATGCTGATGACACCCAAATTACGGTGTCTGTCACTAACAGCATAAAGGGTTCTGCCACCAATTTTAAAAACTGCATGCAGGCAGTTTCCTGGATGATGCAGAACTATCTCAGACTCAACGGGAATAAAACGGAGGTTTTGATCTTTGGAAACCAACAGCAAATTTGGTCAAATGCTTGGTGGCCTGAGATGCTTGGCCCCTGCCCCCGCCCTGTGTCCTAATGGAAAAATCTTGGGGTTATAGTGAATAACTCTCTCACCTTGGGCCCCCAGGTTAACAGAACTGTGTCCACATGCTTTGAGATCATTGGGATTCTTAGGAAAAAACATAGTTTTCTTTCTCTCACATCTCGAAAATAGGCAGTCATTACCCTGGTGTTATCGAGACTGGACTATTATAATGCCCTCTATTTGGGCATTAACAAAGGGCTTGTTCATCTTCTGCAGCTGGTGCAGAATGTGGCGGCCAGGCTGGCGATGGACCTTCCTAAATCCCATTTGGTCTCAGCTGCTGTCAGTGAGCTACCCATAAGGCTTTTTATAGTCTAGGTTCAAAAGGCATTAAAGTGCTTATTCGATGATATGCTCCTACCAAGCAGCTAAGGTCTGCCACTGAAAATCTACTGGTAGTCCCTAGGTTTAAGAGAGTTAGATGGGGGCAGAGCCTTTTCCGTGGCTGCTGCTAGGCTCTGGAACTCCCTCCCCTCTTCAATTTCTGTACAGGTGTCCCATTCTCTCTTTCGTAAGACTTTGAATTCCTGGCTTTTTACCAGTCCATCAGTATGAGCTCTATGTGTTGTTCCGTCTGATAGCCCATTCAGCAGCGCCTTGAAGCCTTCGGGAAAAGTTGCGCTTTATAAGGCTAATATTCGTTCATTCATTCATGTCCACCTGACTTACCACAACAAACCTTTTGCAGCAAATTGAGCATTCTGCGATATGCTCCTCTTATTCCTGTGTGTAAAGAATTCTCAAACTGAGGAGAAGAACTTTCTTATTTTACAAAGTCTTAAGAACCTGTTGAGGTGGACAAGGCTGTCTCGCCTTTCACAGAGGGAAGGTGTGACTACAGTAGGGTTGGTGCTTGCTAGTATTTTTAGGGTTTTGAAAAGATAGAAGCAGGCGGTGTTAGTGGTTCTATATGACTCAGAGTAGTTTGTATAGAGATGATCAGTGTCACTTTAAGTTTAAAAAATAACAATCACTGGTTCATCATCTTCCTCACTTCCAATGTTTTTGGGAACCTTCGTTTCCCTGTGTCTCTCATGGCGAGCCTGAGTCATGGCTCAATCCAAGTCACGATCATCATAGAATGCAGTTTCTTTTCATTGCTATAGATTGTGAAGCTGATGCGCCCAACAGCAGTCACAACACCATCTTGCTTTTTGTTTTTGAAAATAACATTGAAATGTATTTTGACATAAGGCTCCATCATGTCAAAAGGGGCCTGATTTGGAATTTGGTGGGCAGAGTATGTACCTTTGCCATGATGGAGTACCTTACTCCCATCATGGCGAGGGCACTCCACCTACCACATTTAAATATGTCCTCCAGCCCAACAGACATCTCTTGCATTTCTAGGACCCCTGCCACAGCGGGCAGCTCCTGTAAATGCATTAAAAGTTTGGCAGGCGGCTCCATCAACATGACTTAGCATATATCAAACTTTTAGTTTTTTTGTTTTCTAAAACAAAATCCCAAACCAGGCTTTCGCTATTGAAAATAAACAACATCCATGATGTGTGGGGGTTCATTTTATAGTTTCCACTGCCAGGATTTACCTGAAAGTGATGGCCAGTCAAAACTTGTAATTTGTCTGCCCACTCTAAATAAGGTGGGTGGATAATTTGGCAAAACCTCTGACGACTATTTCTCTGTAGGACCATCAGAGGTGTATGTCGTGGTGGAAACAGAATAGTCTCTGCCGCTGGCATACTAAAGGTCCGCTCAATTCTAAATGAGCGGGGCAGAACTTCTCCGTCAAACTCTAAATTGGGCTCATAGTCTTTTTTCTGGAAGTTAAAATCTCTTAGCCAGGCAAGATAGCAGTCTGTGTACGAGGGAGTCCTCATAAAATTGCTGGCGTGGGAAGAGCTCTTAGTAGGAGAAATTCAAATTTTGTGCCCAGGAGTGGAATTCCCTTTTTCTCAAGTCCTCTCACCAGTCAGTTACTTTTGGTGCCTTCGTCCTTTCAAGATATTTACCTTTAGACTTAGGGCACAATTACGAGTTTGGCAGTCTGTCCGTCTGACTGATGCGATCCTAAGAAGACGGCCTGGCGGCAGTCTCGAGAAGACCACCAGGGCGGTTCCCGATTGGCGGTGTCTATTTATTTATATGTGTTGATGCAGGTGTGTATTTTTTGATTGCAATGTACATATATGAATGTCACTTGAAAAAAACACCTACAACGAGTACTTACCAATTGCTGGAATCTGAACCATATGTGCCCAGTCCAGTCAATGGGTAAATAGTACAAAACGGACTAACCTCAATTTTGGCACCAACAGGGTGGTTTTCTTCGGGGTCAAGATGCTGCTGTGAATGGGTGTCCTGGAGGAAGGTATCGACGTCGGTGACTGAAGGAAGGTAATGGAAATGGGTGAGTATGCACCCCAAATCCCTCGATTCCACCGATGAAGCAGGCTATCCCACCATCCCACTCAGCTTGTCGGATAGGCAACTTGTAATTGGGATGGTGGTGAATATCTCTGTTCCGCCCTATGACTGCTGCTTTTCCACTTCCGCCATCTAGGTGATTGGTGAATGGCTGGCGGTGTCGGAGTTGCGCTGGCAGTCTTTCATTCAGCAAACCGCAAAACTCAGAATACGGTGGTTCAAAAGCATAGTTGGTGGCTACCAATACCGACCATTTAACAGAAGCTAGTGATTAATTTAAAACACCAAAGATTCCAGCAGTGGTCCCATTATCAGATGTAACAAGACCTTATGGGGTAGAATTCCCTTATTCTCATATTCAATAGAATGCAATTGTTGCCACGGTTATCCTGCACTCTACTTGGACTCATTTGCTTCTATTGTAATCAACCAAGAAAAGGTAGTCTCCATCTCAGTTACCAGGACCTGGGTCAATGATGTCCCTAATCCCTTATTCCCTTTGGCAAGTTATTAAAGCGATTGGCAATTGCAATAATCAAAACTCAGGAAATACTCCTATTTATAAATGCCATTGATTAACTAAAAGTATATGCTTATGACATAATATTTTTATCAGACAAACAGGAAAATATTAATTGATATCTTGAATCAAATGAACTTTTTGGGGGTTACCGAATGCATCCATGTGGGGGCCTTAGTCTTCAATACTTCGGAGACTATTTACCAGAAGTCCTTCAGTTGGGGTACTCTAGATGCTTTAGAAAGATACTTGGATGTCTGGGTTATGGATGATCTTTCAGATTTGTAAAAATAGAATTTCTCTCCCTTAAGTATAGAAGTTAATAATTTAGTGGATAGATGAAAGATTATGCTTCTGTCCATTATGGGTAGAATAGCCCTGTCCACTTTTTTTTTCAATTTTACACTACCCCCTTGCTATCTTCTAGTTTACAATGTTAACAAAAATGCAAGTGCAATAAGCACCTTGAACCTGGTCCAACAAGAAACCATGCACCAGCCTTAAAATCTGGAAACAGGTACATCAGAAGTTGTGATCTGTGTAAAAAATGCAAGTACAAACCATCTGGAACTTGTTCTGGCACTATTACTCCAATTATCTCTCGCCTCGACCCTTGCAATATTCTGTATTTGGGTACCACCAGGCATTTAAAAGATAGGCTACAGATTGCTCAGAATGCAGCAGCGAGATTACTTTTTTATCCTGGAAAATTCAGCGCTGTTTCTAAGCTGCTTGGTAAAATTCATTGACTCCTATAGAGAAGCGTATTCAATATAAAGACTTATGCTTAGACCATCACATTATGTACGAGCAGGGGGCGCCCAGTTTGGCATCCCTGATGCAGTCATAGAGACTGATTAGGGCTCCCCGATCAGCTGATTTGAATTTGGCTGTGATACCTTGACCCAATAGGATCAGATTGAGAGGTCGCTCATTTCAAGCCAAGCACCGGTTTTATGGAGCAACCTACCTTTTACATTTACGTGATACTCATAATCATCTCTCTTTTAGAAAGCAGTGGAAGACCTGGCTGTTTGCAGCTTAGGTCCTTCTGTTTTGGCTCTGTGGTGAATCATCTTGGTGTAGTAGGCGAGCGGTCGGAAGCCTCTTTCTGGGGCAGCTATGCGCTTTATAAATCAGTATAACATAACAAACAGTTTATTGTCAAGGGTTGACATCTGGCGATTTGGAAATTGGGTTTATTTTATCCTCATGTCGTTTAAATTGGTTTATTCCTTTATTTCTTGTCATATGATCTCTGTTTTTGTTGTGTAAGGATAGGACGATAAAGCGTGGAACTGAGAGCGTTCCTATTACTAATTCCGCAATGCTTCTGCAAGAATTTGGACTGCATCCTGAGCTCCCGTTCATAAAATTGGGCTGATTTATATATGGTCAACATTGTTAATTTTGGCAATATTGGGCCGGTTTGTCTCATACCACCATTATAAAAGAGCTCATAAAAGGCAACAAAGCTGGGTTTCATGTTTCGCAGGAGAAAGATTTATATCGTTCGGTAATCCCTCAGACGCACGCAGTTGGCAAACACTGCAGTATTTACCTACCGTGTTTAGGGTAGACAAACATAGAGTGAGCTATATGCAAGAGCTTCCTGCTAGGTACATTATTGACCTACCATCATGTGATATAGTGCTCTTCTTGTGTGACTCCTCCTCATTAGCTTGTCATTAGGCTCTGTGTAACAGCTTACATTACAGTCTTTCGAGCCATGGCCAATAATTGTGGCCAGGGCCGGCTTTAGGATGGTGCGACCGGTGCAGCTGTACCTGCCGGTGACCTGGAAGGAGGGTGCATGCACTGTGTTTAAAAAAAACTTATGGGTTTAAAGCACTTGTTGCAGAGTTCCTTCTGTGCCCAGCAGTTTTCAGGTAACACTAAAAATGTCACAATAACTCTGGTAATTAATGTTCCTGTTGGAGAGGGATGACATTTTGGTCTAGTGGCAGTTGTGACTCATCCTTAAAGTAGTGCAGAGGGTTAATGTGCCTGCTGCAGCAAACATGCACCATGCAGATGACAGTGCTAAATGTGAGTGAACTATAAGTGGCATTTTCAAAAATTAAAAATGTTTGTAGGAGAGGGGCTATGTAGAGTTGAGGTGCCCTCCTAGAGGGTGGCAGTGAGGAAATTACTGGAGAAGGAGGTCATGGGAAGGGGGGTGGGCCAAATGATTGTAGCACAGAGCACCACCAGTGCTAAAGCCTGCCCTGATGTGGCATGGAAGTGGAAATCTGGGTACTAAGGAGTCGATATAAGGAAACATGTTTTAGATGAACTAGGCAGCAAGTGAGTTTAGTGGAAGCAGAGGCTCACTTGACTATGGGGAAATTATGATGTTTTCCAACAGATTGGTGCATCTAAAGGATAGTTTGACGTGTCATTGACTATGATGCAGTTCCGTCAGTCATTCTGAGACACCAGTAAGATACATGTACACTCTTTCACCCCTCTCCCTTTCACTCTCTGCCTCAATCGTGCAACAAAGGCTTCAGTGTCTCTGAAATATAAAAAAGACTAGCCTCCCTCACTCGGGGACGTCCATTGCGAGCCATTACACAGTCTTGCATCTCTTCTGGCCATCTTGCGGATTGCCCTTCGTCCAAGTGTCACTGTGAAACGACTGCAGTTTTGGGTGCCCCAATTGTCAATCCAATCTGGTGATGATCAGATTGTCAGGCATGGGGGCGTTCTACAGAGCCTCCTCCTTGCAAGAGTAACTATTTTCTAGTCCGTCCATGTTGTTGGACATCCAGAAGCTGCCCCTTGTGAAATGTGGGTCTTGCCAATGGCTATGCATCCACAACTGATGCCTGCTAGGATAGTCAAGTAAATTTATTTATTTATTTATTTATTTATGGCGATTTTTAGAGCGCGCAATTACCCGAGGGTGTCTCGGCGCTGTTGTCACAGAACTCTCTGTAGGGGAAGGGGGGATTAGGCTTGGAACAGCCATGTTTTCAATTTCTTTCTGAAATTGAGCAAAGTCGGTGCACATTTGATATGAAGAGGGAGAGTGTTCCACAGTCTAGCTGTGATAAATGTTGAAATGAAATGTTTCACACTGAGAAGTACCGGTCAGTAGCAAACTCCACCATTTCACGATCTTGTGCAATTTGAGAAACAAATGATGAACCAAGACAGATTCTGTTCAAAGCTGCACATGCATATATTAAAGAACTCGGATGTCCTAGGCATGCATTCTTTAAGTGACCAGGATAAATGGGCTGGCCAACAGGTCTGCCAGCCACCATGAAGCATTGCAAAAAAGGGTGCAAGAAGCATGCTACTGTGGTGGACACATGTATTAGCCCTTAAAGCTACTGCCTCCATAGTGAGCAGTTTTGGCCAGGTAAGAAATACGTTCTATGCACGGATGTCTGAAAGAAGGAACAGGGCTATTGTGTGCCACCTTTACACAATTAGAGAATGTTGTACATGAATAATGGCAAGGTCGGCAATCTTTCTAGGGTGAGTCAGGCCCATGGTCTATCAAGATGCCCATGAATGTTCAACATCGCCAGCAGAAACTGTTATACTCAGTTAGTGAGGAATCAATCTGGCCTGAGTGAAGCTGATGAGGAATTGAGTAGCATAGCGTACAAGCAGCTCACTGCATAATATTTTAGCCTAAAGAAAATTCCAGTGCGATAGTGGGGCATCCATGAACGCAATGTCATCAGAACAGTTAATGTGTCCCTGTCCATTCGCAAAACTTCGAAGGGTGTTTGCAGTTTTTTGGGGGCACCACTTTCTCTCCAGTGCCCATTGGCTGAATTGTTTCGATAATGGAATTTGGACTTTCGCCCAGCTTTTTAGATGTCTCGGTGTAGGCGCTGCAACTCTTTTGTTTTACATACAGTTAGCAAAATGAAGCAAAATACAAAAAAAATAGTACAGTACCGATGTTTAGGGCTTATGTTGCCTCAAACACAAGCAGGGCATACTACATGTCGAATATATAATGCAGCCCACAGCTGATAATCAGCGGTGTCCTATTCCTGGTTCTTGGTTGTAGGACACTGTCGTGCAGACTCTTTACAGTGGCACTTGTCAAACCAGTGTTCTTACCTCTAAATGCAGCCTGAATGCCCTTTCTGTGTCACTTCCGGTTTTGATCAGACCTATTAAGACCAAGATAACCTCAGGACTTCCTTTGTTTGTATTTTTAGAACGTTCAGCAAAGCTAATAGTTGTGACTATTTTGGAAAGTTCCAATTTGTTTAGTAGTTTTTCATCTCTGTTTTTGTTCCATTTATTAAATTGTGGGCATGAGTAAGCACTTACATTGAGTGATAGCATAGGTAAACGGAGAGTGTTTATAAAAATGTGATCATTAATGATTGCCTAAGTCCAAGTTGGGAAGTCTAAAAGTATGATTGGCTCAAAGAATGGCTAAGGACCTGATTAGGAGTACGGTGGTCCACAAGACCGACGTACTCATGGTGGCAGTCCGACCACCGAAACACTGCGGATCCGCCTGCAGTACTTTGAGTACAGTAGTCGGACTACCACGAGACCGCCTGCAATGCGGGGATCAAGGATCCTGTGTGCGAAGGCAGTGCTGACAAGGGGACTAATATGCAGAGCATATTACAAGTTGCCCGTCCACCGCCCATTTCATGGAAGTAAGCCCACCATGAAATGGGTGGCGGAGAGGCAACTAAAGCCCCCCTGGATTTTCACCCCCACTTTCTGCATGGTCTCATGTATGCCACACCATGCAGGAAGGTGCATTCAGTGCTCTGAGGGGGTGGTCTTTATGTTAAACTCTTCTATAAGCCTAACACCAGCTGCGTTCAGACCACCACAGGACCGCCCACCAGACCAGGATTTAACTCCTAATCTGACAAGTGGTCGCACCACAGCTTTGGCAGTCCTACAGCGGACGGCACGTTGCCGCCCCACTGTAGGATCGCCAAAGTCGTAATCATGCTCTTAGTCTACACAGGGATGGATGGGTTTAAGATTATGAGCGTGTCATTCTGAACTGATTTCTTTTTGTTTCATAGTTCATTTAAAAGGTTAAGAGGAAAACAACATACATGTACATTAACAAAATTAGTTTGAATGTTCCTCTTATTAACGTTGCATCCTTTTCTTTAGCAGGAAAATCAGTCTGTAGATTATAATGTAAATTACATTTAAATTCAGATGGTCAAAGTACTATTTGAAAAACTGTAATCAAAGCAGTGTTAGTTTAATACTCATACATGATTTGGTTTATTTAAATACTTAAGGCCAAATTTTGATTCTGGAGGATGGCACTATGCCTATCAGAGTGGCAGAGGTCATTAGGGTTAAAGATCATCACTGGCCCAGCAATAATCTCTGTATCTTGACAGGAACTGCTGTCATGGCATGCAGAGCACTGCATCGCAAATGTGATGGATTAATCTGTCTATCAACTTTAAATCACCCTGTTAGTAGTTTGTTGTAATGTTAAAGCACATGCATGTATTTTTCTTTTGTTGATTAGAGTTGTAAACATTGTAAAAATAAATATATAAATAGTGTTGCAGCAAAGTTGTGTAAAGCATATAAAGGCATATACAGAACATATGTTTTTTTAAAGTTTCCTGCATTTTGCATTTCTTATCCCCGAGTTTACCTGGTAGAAATTAGATGAAGTGCTGAATCCCGTTCATGACTCTCTAATCTTTGGGCCACCTCAATTGGTTCAGCACTTTACTTTGCCAAGAGCAGTCTTCCATGGCCTTCCTTTCCCTGCTCGCCATCTCTTAATTGATCCTTCCTTTCAGGGGAGTTGCATCTTAAAGGGGCAAACCTCAAAGAATTCACCACAAACCTTGAGTCAAATTGTTTCACCAGTTTCATGTGAAGAAATGCCCTATTTAAAAAGCAGGATCAGCAGGGGTAAAGCTATAAACAGCGCAGCAGGTGCAGTGAAACCGGGTCATTGGGTGTGAAGGGCCCAATGCACCGTACGTATAGAATCTTTTTCCCACCAAGCCAGTGATTTGGGCCGATTTCCATGCTTACATTTAGGTCTGATTACAAACCAGTGCAGTAAGTATGGCAAGAATGATTGGGGTGGCAGCCATTACTCTTGTTTCTATATCTGTGTCCAGATATTTGGGAGTAGTCAACCAAAACATTGTTTCTTCAGACCATTCCTCTAGCAGAACCAGGGATGATGGGTCACTTAGACCCTGGTGGATGGTCCCTAAGGCCCCCAGCCAAACATTTCTAACCATCTATACAAAAATCCGATTGGCCGCACTCTGCTAGTCCTATCAGCGTGTTGCCCCAAAGAATTGTGGTCCATGAAGTAGCGTCGGCGGGTACGCCTATGCCAAAAGTTTAAAATGAAAATGAGTGTCGCGTTAGCCATCCCTGGACACGTGTTTCGAGGTATAGGCGTAGCCGATGACGCTACCTCATGGACCACAATTCTGTGGGGCAACCGGCTTGACGGCTCGTCAAGCCGGTGGGGCTGACGAGCCCATGGCTACGCACCTGCGCGCCTTGAGTGGTACTTTACCTGAGAATATTTTTTGGCAGCCTACGCAGCAACCCCACACACATACCTACTCCCTGCTGACAAGAGGCAACTACCTCGAAACACGTGTCCAGGGATGGCTAACGCAACACTCATTTTCATTTTAAACTTTTGGCATAGGCGTACCCGCCGACGCTACTAAATGGACCACAATTCTTTGGGGCAACACGCTTATAGGACTAGCAGAGTGCGGCCAATCGGATTTTTGTTTAAATTCAGGCTCCCTTGAGCCGGTGGGGCTGACGAGCCCATGGCTACGCACCTGCGCGCCTTGAGTGGTACTTTACCTGAGAATATTTTTTGGCAGCCTACGCAGCAACCCCACACACATACCTACTCCCTGCTGACGAGAGGCAACTACCTCGAAACACGTGTCCAGGGATGGCTAACGCGACACTCATTTTCATTTTAAACTTTTGGCATAGGCGTACCCGCCGACGCTACTTCATGGACCACAATTCTTTGGGGCAACACGCTGATAGGACTAGCAGAGTGTGGCCAATCGAATTTTTGTTTATATTCAGGCTCCCTTGAGCCGGTGGGGCTGACGAGCCCATGGCTACGCACCTGCGCGCCTTGAGTGGTACTTTACCTGAGAATATTTTTTGGCAGCCTACTCAGCAACATAACACACATACCTACTCCCTGCTGACGAGAGGCAACTACCTCGAAACACGTGTCCAGCGATGGCTAACGCGACACTCATTTTCATTTTAAACTTTTGGCATAGGCGTACCCGCCGACGCTACTTCATGGACCACAATTCTTTGGGGCAACACGCTGATAGGACTAGCAGAGTGCGGCCAATTGGATTTTTGTTTATATTCAGGCTCCCTTGAGCCGGTGGGGCTGACGAGCCCATGGCTACGCACCTGCGTGCCTTGAGTGGTACTTTACCTGAGAATATTTTTTGGGAGCCTACGCAGCAACCCCACACACATACCTAATCCCTGCTGACGAGAGGCAACTACCTCGAAACACGTGTCCAGCGATGGCTAACGCGAGACTCATTTTCATTTTTAACTTTTGGCATAGGCGTACCCGCCGACGCTACTTCATGGACCACAATTCTTTTGGGCAACACGCTGATAGGACTAGCAGAGTGCGGCCAATCGGATTTTTGTTTATATTCAGGCTCCCTTGAGCCGGTGGGGCTGACGAGCCCATGGCTACGCACCTGCGCGCCTTCAGTGGTACCTTACCTGAGAATATTTTTTGGCAGCCTACGCGGCAACCCCACACACATACCTACTCCCTGCTGACGAGAGGCAACTACCTCGAAACCAGTGTCCAGGGATGGCTAACGCGACACTCATTTTCATTTAAAATTTTTGGCATAGGCGTACCCGCCGACGCTACTTCATGGACCACAATTCTTTGGGGCAACACGCTGATAGGAATAGCAGAGTGCGGCCAATTGGATTTTTGTATATATTCAGGCTCCCTTGAGCCGGTGGGGCTGACGAGCCCATGGCTACGCACCTGCTTGCCTTGAGTGGTACTTTACCTGAGAATATTTTTTGGCAGCCTACGCAGCAACCCCACACACATATCTACTCCCTGCTGACGAGAGGCAACTACCTCGAAACATGTGTCCAGCGATGGCTAACGCGAGACTCATTTTCATTTTTAACTTTTGGCATAGGCGTACCCGCCGACGCTACTTCATGGACCACAATTCTTTGGGGCAACACGCTGATAGGACTAGCAGAGTGCGGCCAATCGGATTTTTGTTTATATTCAGGCTCCCTTGAGCCGGTGGGGCTGACGAGCCCATGGCTACGCACCTGCGCGCCTTGAGTGGTACTTTACATGAGAATATTTTTTGGCAGCCTACGCAGCAACCCCACACACATACCTACTCCCTGCTGACGATAGAGGCAACTACCTCGAAACACGTGTCCAGGGATGGCTAACGCTACACTCATTTTCATTTTAAGCTTTTGGCATAGGCGTACCCGCCGACGCTACTTCATGGACCACAATTCTTTGGGGCAACACGCTGATAGGACTAGCAGAGTGCGGCCAATCGGATTTTTGTTTATATTCAGGCTCCCTTGAGCCGGTGGGGCTGACGAGCCCATGGCTACGCACCTGCGCGCCTTGAGTGGTACTTTACCTGAGAATATTTTTTGGCAGCCTTCGCAGCAACCCCACACACATACCTACTCCCTGCTGACGAGAGGCAACTACCTCGAAACACGTGTCCAGGGATGGCTAACGCGACACTCATTTTCATTTTAACTTTTGGCATAGGCGTACCCGCCGACGCTACTTCATGGACTACAATTCTTTGGGGCAACACGCTGATAGGACTAGCAGAGTGCGGCCAATCGGATTTTTGTTTATATTCAGGCTCCCTTGAGCCGGTGGGGCTGACGAGCCCATGGCTACGCACCTGCGCGCCTTGAGTGGTACTTTACCTGAGAATATTTTTTGGCAGCCTACGCAGCAACCCCACACACATACCTACTGCCTGCTGACGAGAGGCAACTACCTCGAAACACGTGTCCAGCGATGGCTAACGCGACACTCATTTTCATTTTTAACTTTTGGCATAGGCGTACCCGCCGACGCTACTTCATGGACCACAATTCTTTGGGGCAACACGCTGATAGGACTAGTAGAGTGCGGCCAATCGGATTTTTGTTTATATTCAGGCTCCCTTGAGCCGGTGGGGCTGACGAGCCCATTGCTACGCACCTGCGTGCCTTGAGTGGTACTTTACCTGAGAATATTTTTTGGCAGCCTACGCAGCAACCCCACACACATACCTACTCCCTGCTGATGAGAGGCAACTACCTCGAAACTCGTGTCCAGGGATGGCTAACGCGACACTCATTTTCATTTTAAACTTTTGGCATAGGCGTACCCGCCAACGCTACTTCATGGACCACAATTCTTTGGGGCAACACGCTGATAGGACTAGCAGAGTGCGGCCAATTGGATTTTTGTTTATATTCAGGCTCCCTTGAGCCGGTGGGGCTGACGAGCCGATGGCTACGCACCTGCGCGCCTTGAGTGGTACTTTACCTGAGAATATTTTTTGGCAGCCTCCGCAGCAACCCCACACACATACCTACTCCCTGCTGACGAGAGGTAACTACCTCGAAACACGTGTCCAGCGATGGCTAACGCGACACTCATTTTCATTTTTAACTTTTGGCATAGGCGTACCCGCCGACGCTACTTCATGGACCACAATTCTTTGGGGCAACACGCTGATAGGACTAGCAGAGTGCGGCCAATCGGATTTTTGTTTATATTCAGGCTCCCTTGAGCCGGTGGGGCTGACGAGCCCATGGCTACGCACCTGCACGCCTTGAGTGGTACTTTACCTGAGAATATTTTTTGGCAGCCTACGCAGCAACCACACACACATACCTACTCCCTGCTGACGAGAGGCAACTACCTCGAAACACGTGTCCAGGGATGGTTAACGCAACACTCATTTTCATTTTAAACTTTTGGCATAGGCCTACCCGCCGACGCTACTTCATGGACCACAATTCTTTGGGGCAACACGCTGATAGGACTAGCAGAGTGCGGCCAATCGGATTTTTGTTTATATTCAGGCTCCCTTGAGCCGGTGGGGCTGACGAGCCCATGGCTACGCACCTGCGCGCCTTGAGTGGTACTTTACCTGAGAAT
This sequence comes from Triturus cristatus, assembly GCF_964204655.1. Classification (NCBI taxonomy): domain Eukaryota; kingdom Metazoa; phylum Chordata; class Amphibia; order Caudata; family Salamandridae; genus Triturus; species Triturus cristatus. The sequence goes on from NC_140590.1 coordinate 1,031,722,962, forward strand.
ATTTTTTGGCAGCCTACGCAGCAACCCCACACACATACCTACTCCCTGCTGACGAGAGGCAACTACCTCGAAACACGTGTCCAGGGATGGCTAACGCGACACTCATTTTCATTTTAAACTTTTGGCATAGGCGTACCCGCCGACGCTACTTCATGGACCACAATTCTTTGGGGCAACACGCTGATAGGACTAGCAGAGTGCGGCCAATCGGATTTTTGTTTATATTCAGGCTCCCTTGAGCCGGTGGGGCTGAAGAGCCCATGGCTACGCACCTGCACGCCTTGAGTGGTACTTTACCTGAGAATATTTTTTGGCAGCCTACGCAGCAACGCCGCACACATACATTCTCCCTGCTGACGAGAGGCAACTACCTCGAAACACGTGTCCAGGGATGGCTAACGCGACACTCATTTTCATTTTAAACTTTTGGCATAGGCGTACCCGCCGACGCTACTTCATGGACCACAATTCTTTGGGGCAACACGCTGATAGGACTAGCAGAGTGCGGCCAATCGGACTTTTGTTTATATTCAGGCTCCCTTGAGCCGGTGGGGCTGACGAGCCCATGGCTACGCACCTGCACGCCTTGAGTGGTACTTTACCTGAGAATATTTTTTGGCAGCCTACGCAGCAACGCCGCACACATACCTACTCCCTGCTGACAAGAGGCAACTACCTCGAAACACGTGTCCAGCGATGGCTAACGCGACACTCATTTTCATTTTTAACTTTTGGCATAGGCGTACCCGCCGACGCTACTTCATGGACCACAATTCTTTGGGGCAACACGCTGATAGGACTAGCAGAGTGTGGCCAATCGAATTTTTGTTTATATTCAGGCTCCCTTGAGCCGGTGGGGCTGACGAGCCCATGGCTACGCACCTGCGCGCCTTGAGTGGTACTTTACCTGAGAATATTTTTTGGCAGCCTACTCAGCAACATAACACACATACCTACTCCCTGCTGACGAGAGGCAACTACCTCGAAACACGTGTCCAGCGATGGCTAACGCGACACTCATTTTCATTTTAAACTTTTGGCATAGGCGTACCCGCCGACGCTACTTCATGGACCACAATTCTTTGGGGCAACACGCTGATAGGACAAGCAGAGTGCGGCCAATTGGATTTTTGTTTATATTCAGGCTCCCTTGAGCCGGTGGGGCTGACGAGCCCATGGCTACGCACCTGCGTGCCTTGAGTGGTACTTTACCTGAGAATATTTTTTGGCAGCCTACGCAGCAACCCCACACACATACCTAATCCCTGCTGACGAGAGGCAACTACCTCGAAACACGTGTCCAGCGATGGCTAACGCGAGACTCATTTTCATTTTTAACTTTTGGCATAGGCGTACCCGCCGACGCTACTTCATGGACCACAATTCTTTGGGGCAACACGCTGATAGGACTAGCAGAGTGCGGCCAATCGGATTTTTGTTTATATTCAGGCTCCCTTGAGCCGGTGGGGCTGACGAGCCCATGGCTACGCACCTGTGTGCCTTGAGTGGTACCTTACCTGAGAATATTTTTTGGCAGCCTACGCGGCAACCCCACACACATACCTACTCCCTGCTGACGAGAGGCAACTACCTCGAAACTAGTGTCCAGGGATGGCTAACGCGACACTCATTTTCATTTTAAATTTTTGGCATAGGCGTACCCGCCGACGCTACTTCATGGACCACAATTCTTTGGGGCAACACGCTGATAGGAATAGCAGAGTGCGGCCAATTGGATTTTTGTTTATATTCAGGCTCCCTTGAGCCGGTGGGGCTGACGAGCCCATGGCTACGCACCTGCTTGCCTTGAGTGGTACTTTACCTGAGAATATTTTTTGGCAGCCTACGCAGCAACCCCACACACATATCTACTCCCTGCTGACGAGAGGCAACTACCTCGAAACATGTGTCCAGCGATGGCTAACGCGAGACTCATTTTCATTTTTAACTTTTGGCATAGGCGTACCCGCCGACGCTACTTCATGGACCACAATTCTTTGGGGCAACACGCTGATAGGACTAGCAGAGTGCGGCCAATCGGATTTTTGTTTATATTCAGGCTCCCTTGAGCCGGTGGGGCTGACGAGCCCATGGCTACGCACCTGCGCGCCTTGAGTGGTACTTTACATGAGAATATTTTTTGGCAGCCTACGCAGCAACCCCACACACATACCTACTCCCTGCTGACGAGAGGCAACTACCTCGAAACCCGTGTCCAGGGATGGCTAACGCGACACTCATTTTCATTTTAAGCTTTTGGCATAGGCGTACCCGCCGACGCTACTTCATGGACCACAATTCTTTGGGTTAACACGCTGATAGGACTAGCAGAGTGCGGCCAATCAGATTTTTGTTTATATTCAGGCTCCCTTGAGCCGGTGGGGCTGACGAGCCCATGGCTACGCACCTGCGCGCCATGAGTGGTACTTTACCTGAGAATATTTTTTGGCAGCCTTCGCAGCAACCCCACACACATACCTACTCCCTGCTGACGAGAGGCAACTACCTCGAAACACGTGTCCAGGGATGGCTAATGCGACACTCATTTTCATTTTAACTTTTGGCATAGGCGTACCCGCCGACGCTACTTCATGGACTACAATTCTTTGGGGCAACACGCTGATAGGACTAGCAGAGTGCGGCCAATCGGATTTTTGTTTATATTCAGGCTCCCTTGAGCCGGTGGGGCTGACGAGCCCATGGCTACGCACCTGCGCGCCTTGAGTGGTACTTTACCTGAGAATATTTTTTGGCAGCCTACGCAGCAACCCCACACACATACCTACTCCCTGCTGACGAGAGGCAACTACCTCGAAACACGTGTCCAGGGATGGCTAACACGACACTCATTTTCATTTTAAACTTTTGGCATAGGCGTACCCGCCGACGCTACTTCATGGACCACAATTCTTTGGGGCAACACGCTGATAGGACTAGCAGAGTGCGGCCAATCGGATTTTTGTTTATATTCAGGCTCCCTTGAGCCGGTGGGGCTGACGAGCCCATGGCTACGCACCTGCGCGCCTTGAGTGGTACTTTACCTGAGAATATTTTTTGGCAGCCTACGCAGCAACCCCACACACATACCTACTGCCTGCTGACGAGAGGCAACTACCTCGAAACACGTGTCCAGCGATGGCTAACGCGACACTCATTTTCATTTTTAACTTTTGGCATAGGCGTACCCGCCGACGCTACTTCATGGACCACAATTCTTTGGGGCAACACGCTGATAGGACTAGTAGAGTGCGGCCAATCGGATTTTTGTTTATATTCAGGCTCCCTTGAGCCGGTGGGGCTGACGAGCCCATGGCTACGCACCTGCGTGCCTTGAGTGGTACTTTACCTGAGAATATTTTTTGGCAGCCTACGCAGCAACCCCACACACATACCTACTCCCTGCTGATGAGAGGCAACTACCTCGAAACTCGCATCCAGGGATGGCTAACGCGACACTCATTTTCATTTTAAACTTTTGGCATAGGCGTACCCGCCAACGCTACTTCATGGACCACAATTCTTTGGGGCAACACGCTGATAGGACTAGCAGAGTGCGGTCAATTGGATTTTTGTTTATATTCAGGCTCCCTTGAGCCGGTGGGGCTGACGAGCCGATGGCTACGCACCTGCGCGCCTTGAGTGGTACTTTACCTGAGAATATTTTTTGGCAGCCTCCGCAGCAACCCCACACACATACCTACTCCCTGCTGACGAGAGGCAACTACCTCGAAACACGTGTCCAGCGATGGCTAACGCGACACTCATTTTCATTTTTAACTTTTGGCATAGGCGTACCCGCCGACGCTACTTCATGGACCACAATTCTTTGGGGCAACACGCTGATTGGACTAGCAGAGTGCGGCCAATCGGATTTTTGTTTATATTCAGGCTCCCTTGAGCCGGTGGGGCTGACGAGCCCATGGCTACGCACCTGCACGCCTTGAGTGGTACTTTACCTGAGAATATTTTTTGGCAGCCTACGCAGCAACCACACACACATACCTACTCCCTGCTGACGAGAGGCAACTACCTCGAAACACGTGTCCAGGGATGGTTAACGCAACACTCATTTTCATTTTAAACTTTTGGCATAGGCGTACCCGCCGACGCTACTTCATGGACCACAATTCTTTGGGGCAACACGCTGATAGGACTAGCAGAGTGCGGCCAATTGGATTTTTGTTTATATTCAGGCTCCCTTGAGCCGGTGGGGCTGACGAGCCCATGGCTACGCACCTGCGCGCCTTGAGTGGTACTTTACCTGAGAATATTTTTTGGCAGCCTACGCAGCAACCCCACACACATACCTACTCCCTACTGACGAGAGGCAACTACCTCGAAACACGTGTCCAGGGATGGCTAACGCGACACTCATTTTCATTTTAAACTTTTGGCATAGGCGTACCCGCCGACGCTACTTCATGGACCACAATTCTTTGGGGCAACACGCTGATAGGACTAGCAGAGTGCGGCCAATCGGATTTTTGTTTATATTCAGGCTCCCTTGAGCCGGTGGGGCTGACGAGCCCATGGCTACGCACCTGCACGCCTTGAGTGGTACTTTACCTGAGAATATTTTTTGGCAGCCTACGCAGCAACGCCGCACACATACCTACTCCCTGCTGACGAGAGGCAACTACCTCGAAACACGTGTCCAGGGATGGCTAACGCGACACTCATTTTCATTTTAAACTTTTGGCATAGGCGTACCCGCCGACGCTACTTCATGGACCACAATTCTTTGGGGCAACACGCTGATAGGACTAGCAGAGTGCGGCCAATCAGATTTTTGTTTATATTCAGGCTCCCTTGAGCCGGTGGGGCTGACGAGCCGATGGCTACGCACCTGCGCGCCTTGAGTGGTACTTTACCTGAGAATATTTTTTGGCAGCCTCCGCAGCAACCCCACACACATACCTACTCCCTGCTGACGAGAGGTAACTACCTCGAAACACGTGTCCAGCGATGGCTAACGCGACACTCATTTTCATTTTTAACTTTTGGCATAGGCGTACCCGCCGACGCTACTTCATGGACCACAATTCTTTGGGGCAACACGCTGATAGGACTAGCAGAGTGCGGCCAATCGGATTTTTGTTTATATTCAGGCTCCCTTGAGCCGGTGGGGCTGACGAGCCCATGGCTACGCACCTGCACGCCTTGAGTGGTACTTTACCTGAGAATATTTTTTGGCAGCCTACGCAGCAACCACACACACATACCTACTCCCTGCTGACGAGAGGCAACTACCTCGAAACACGTGTCCAGGGATGGTTAACGCAACACTCATTTTCATTTTAAACTTTTGGCATAGGCCTACCCGCCGACGCTACTTCATGGACCACAATTCTTTGGGGCAACACGCTGATAGGACTAGCAGAGTGCGGCCAATCGGATTTTTGTTTATATTCAGGCTCCCTTGAGCCGGGGGGGCTGACGAGCCCATGGCTACGCACCTGCGCGCCTTGAGTGGTACTTTACCTGAGAATATTTTTTGGCAGCCTACGCAGCAACCCCACACACATACCTACTCCCTGCTGACGAGAGGCAACTACCTCGAAACACGTGTCCAGGGATGGCTAACGCGACACTCATTTTCATTTTAAACTTTTGGCATAGGCGTACCCGCCGACGCTACTTCATGGACCACAATTCTTTGGGGCAACACGCTGATAGGACTAGCAGAGTGCGGCCAATCGGATTTTTGTTTATATTCAGGCTCCCTTGAGCCGGTGGGGCTGAAGAGCCCATGGCTACGCACCTGCACGCCTTGAGTGGTACTTTACCTGAGAATATTTTTTGGCAGCCTACGCAGCAACGCCGCACACATACATTCTCCCTGCTGACGAGAGGCAACTACCTCGAAACACGTGTCCAGGGATGGCTAACGCGACACTCATTTTCATTTTAAACTTTTGGCATAGGCGTACCCGCCGACGCTACTTCATGGACCACAATTCTTTGGGGCAACACGCTGATAGGACTAGCAGAGTGCGGCCAATCGGACTTTTGTTTATATTCAGGCTCCCTTGAGCCGGTGGGGCTGACGAGCCCATGGCTACGCACCTGCACGCCTTGAGTGGTACTTTACCTGAGAATATTTTTTGGCAGCCTACGCAGCAACGCCGCACACATACCTACTCCCTGCTGACAAGAGGCAACTACCTCGAAACACGTGTCCAGCGATGGCTAACGCGACACTCATTTTCATTTTTAACTTTTGGCATAGGCGTACCCGCCGACGCTACTTCATGGACCACAATTCTTTGGGGCAACACGCTGATAGGACTAGCAGAGTGTGGCCAATCGAATTTTTGTTTATATTCAGGCTCCCTTGAGCCGGTGGGGCTGACGAGCCCATGGCTACGCACCTGCGCGCCTTGAGTGGTACTTTACCTGAGAATATTTTTTGGCAGCCTACTCAGCAACATAACACACATACCTACTCCCTGCTGACGAGAGGCAACTACCTCGAAACACGTGTCCAGCGATGGCTAACGCGACACTCATTTTCATTTTAAACTTTTGGCATAGGCGTACCCGCCGACGCTACTTCATGGACCACAATTCTTTGGGGCAACACGCTGATAGGACTAGCAGAGTGCGGCCAATTGGATTTTTGTTTATATTCAGGCTCCCTTGAGCCGGTGGGGCTGACGAGCCCATGGCTACGCACCTGCGTGCCTTGAGTGGTACTTTACCTGAGAATATTTTTTGGCAGCCTACGCAGCAACCCCACACACATACCTAATCCCTGCTGACGAGAGGCAACTACCTCGAAACACGTGTCCAGCGATGGCTAACGCGAGACTCATTTTCATTTTTAACTTTTGGCATAGGCGTACCCGCCGACGCTACTTCATGGACCACAATTCTTTGGGGCAACACGCTGATAGGACTAGCAGAGTGCGGCCAATCGGATTTTTGTTTATATTCAGGCTCCCTTGAGCCGGTGGGGCTGACGAGCCCATGGCTACGCACCTGTGTGCCTTGAGTGGTACCTTACCTGAGAATATTTTTTGGCAGCCTACGCGGCAACCCCACACACATACCTACTCCCTGCTGACGAGAGGCAACTACCTCGAAACTAGTGTCCAGGGATGGCTAACGCGACACTCATTTTCATTTTAAATTTTTGGCATAGGCGTACCCGCCGACGCTACTTCATGGACCACAATTCTTTGGGGCAACACGCTGATAGGAATAGCAGAGTGCGGCCAATTGGATTTTTGTTTATATTCAGGCTCCCTTGAGCCGGTGGGGCTGACGAGCCCATGGCTACGCACCTGCTTGCCTTGAGTGGTACTTTACCTGAGAATATTTTTTGGCAGCCTACGCAGCAACCCCACACACATATCTACTCCCTGCTGACGAGAGGCAACTACCTCGAAACATGTGTCCAGCGATGGCTAACGCGAGACTCATTTTCATTTTTAACTTTTGGCATAGGCGTACCCGCCGACGCTACTTCATGGACCACAATTGTTTGGGGCAACACGCTGATAGGACTAGCAGAGTGCGGCCAATCGGATTTTTGTTTATATTCAGGCTCCCTTGAGCCGGTGGGGCTGACGAGCCCATGGCTACGCACCTGCGCGCCTTGAGTGGTACTTTACATGAGAATATTTTTTGGCAGCCTACGCAGCAACCCCACACACATACCTACTCCCTGCTGACGAGAGGCAACTACCTCGAAACCCGTGTCCAGGGATGGCTAACGCGACACTCATTTTCATTTTAAGCTTTTGGCATAGGCGTACCCGCCGACGCTACTTCATGGACCACAATTCTTTGGGGCAACACGCTGATAGGACTAGCAGAGTGCGGCCAATCGGATTTTTGTTTATATTCAGGCTCCCTTGAGCCGGTGGGGCTGACGAGCCCATGGCTACGCACCTGCGCGCCATGAGTGGTACTTTACCTGAGAATATTTTTTGGCAGCCTTCGCAGCAACCCCACACACATACCTACTCCCTGCTGACGAGAGGCAACTACCTCGAAACACGTGTCCAGGGATGGCTAATGCGACACTCATTTTCATTTTAAATTTTGGCATAGGCGTACCCGCCGACGCTACTTCATGGACTACAATTCTTTGGGGCAACACGCTGATAGGACTAGCAGAGTGCGGCCAATCGGATTTTTGTTTATATTCAGGCTCCCTTGAGCTGGTGGGGCTGACGAGCCCATGGCTACGCACCTGCGCGCCTTGAGTGGTACTTTACCTGAGAATATTTTTTGGCAGCCTACGCAGCAACCCCACACACATACCTACTCCCTGCTGACGAGAGGCAACTACCTCGAAACACGTGTCCAGGGATGGCTAACACGACACTCATTTTCATTTTAAACTTTTGGCATAGGCGTACCCGCCGACGCTACTTCATGGACCACAATTCTTTGGGGCAACACGCTGATAGGACTAGCAGAGTGCGGCCAATCGGATTTTTGTTTATATTCAGGCTCCCTTGAGCCGGTGGGGCTGACGAGCCCATGGCTACGCACCTGCGCGCCTTGAGTGGTACTTTACCTGAGAATATTTTTTGGCAGCCTACGCAGCAACCCCACACACATACCTACTGCCTGCTGACGAGAGGCAACTACCTCGAAACACGTGTCCAGCGATGGCTAACGCGACACTCATTTTCATTTTTAACTTTTGGCATAGGCGTACCCGCCGACGCTACTTCATGGACCACAATTCTTTGGGGCAACACGCTGATAGGACTAGTAGAGTGCGGCCAATCGGATTTTTGTTTATATTCAGGCTCCCTTGAGCCGGTGGGGCTGACGAGCCCATGGCTACGCACCTGCGTGCCTTGAGTGGTACTTTACCTGAGAATATTTTTTGGCAGCCTACGCAGCAACCCCACACACATACCTACTCCCTGCTGATGAGAGGCAACTACCTCGAAACTCGCGTCCAGGGATGGCTAACGCGACACTCATTTTCATTTTAAACTTTTGGCATAGGCGTACCCGCCAACGCTACTTCATGGACCACAATTCTTTGGGGCAACACGCTGATAGGACTAGCAGAGTGCGGTCAATTGGATTTTTGTTTATATTCAGGCTCCCTTGAGCCGGTGGGGCTGACGAGCCGATGGCTACGCACCTGCGCGCCTTGAGTGGTACTTTACCTGAGAATATTTTTTGGCAGCCTCCGCAGCAACCCCACACACATACCTACTCCCTGCTGACGAGAGGCAACTACCTCGAAACACGTGTCCAGCGATGGCTAACGCGACACTCATTTTCATTTTTAACTTTTGGCATAGGCGTACCCGCCGACGCTACTTCATGGACCACAATTCTTTGGGGCAACACGCTGATTGGACTAGCAGAGTGCGGCCAATCGGATTTTTGTTTATATTCAGGCTCCCTTGAGCCGGTGGGGCTGACGAGCCCATGGCTACGCACCTGCACGCCTTGAGTGGTACTTTACCTGAGAATATTTTTTGGCAGCCTACGCAGCAACCACACACACATACCTACTCCCTGCTGACGAGAGGCAACTACCTCGAAACACGTGTCCAGGGATGGTTAACGCAACACTCATTTTCATTTTAAACTTTTGGCATAGGCGTACCCGCCGACGCTACTTCATGGACCACAATTCTTTGGGGCAACACGCTGATAGGACTAGCAGAGTGCGGCCAATTGGATTTTTGTTTATATTCAGGCTCCCTTGAGCCGGTGGGGCTGACGAGCCCATGGCTACGCACCTGCGCGCCTTGAGTGGTACTTTACCTGAGAATATTTTTTGGCAGCCTACGCAGCAACCCCACACACATACCTACTCCCTACTGACGAGAGGCAACTACCTCGAAACACGTGTCCAGGGATGGCTAACGCGACACTCATTTTCATTTTAAACTTTTGGCATAGGCGTACCCGCCGACGCTACTTCATGGACCACAATTCTTTGGGGCAACACGCTGATAGGACTAGCAGAGTGCGGCCAATCGGATTTTTGTTTATATTCAGGCTCCCTTGAGCCGGTGGGGCTGACGAGCCCATGGCTACGCACCTGCACGCCTTGAGTGGTACCTTACCTGAGAATATTTTTTGGCAGCCTACGCGGCAACCCCACACACATACCTACTCCCTGCTGACGAGAGGCAACTACCTCGAAACACGTGTCCAGCGATGGCTAACGCGACACTCATTTTCATTTTTAACTTTTGGCATAGGCGTACCCGCCGACGCTACTTCATGGACCACAATTCTTTGGGGCAACACGCTGATAGGACTAGCAGAGTGTGGCCAATCGAATTTTTGTTTATATTCAGGCTCCCTTGAGCCGGTGGGGCTGACGAGCCCATGGCTACGCACCTGCGCGCCTTGAGTGGTACTTTACCTGAGAATATTTTTTGGCAGCCTACTCAGCAACATAACACACATACCTACTCCCTGCTGACGAGAGGCAACTACCTCGAAACACGTGTCCAGCGATGGCTAACGCGACACTCATTTTCATTTTAAACTTTTGGCATAGGCGTACCCGCCGACGCTACTTCATGGACCACAATTCTTTGGGGCAACACGCTGATAGGACTAGCAGAGTGCGGCCAATTGGATTTTTGTTTATATTCAGGCTCCCTTGAGCCGGTGGGGCTGACGAGCCCATGGCTACGCACCTGCGTGCCTTGAGTGGTACTTTACCTGAGAATATTTTTTGGCAGCCTACGCAGCAACCCCACACACATACCTAATCCCTGCTGACGAGAGGCAACTACCTCGAAACACGTGTCCAGCGATGGCTAACGCGAGACTCATTTTCATTTTTAACTTTTGGCATAGGCGTACCCGCCGACGCTACTTCATGGACCACAATTCTTTGGGGCAACACGCTGATAGGACTAGCAGAGTGCGGCCAATCGGATTTTTGTTTATATTCAGGCTCCCTTGAGCCGGTGGGGCTGACGAGCCCATGGCTACGCACCTGTGTGCCTTGAGTGGTACCTTACCTGAGAATATTTTTTGGCAGCCTACGCGGCAACCCCACACACATACCTACTCCCTGCTGACGAGAGGCAACTACCTCGAAACTAGTGTCCAGGGATGGCTAACGCGACACTCATTTTCATTTTAAATTTTTGGCATAGGCGTACCCGCCGACGCTACTTCATGGACCACAATTCTTTGGGGCAACACGCTGATAGGAATAGCAGAGTGCGGCCAATTGGATTTTTGTTTATATTCAGGCTCCCTTGAGCCGGTGGGGCTGACGAGCCCATGGCTACGCACCTGCTTGCCTTGAGTGGTACTTTACCTGAGAATATTTTTTGGCAGCCTACGCAGCAACCCCACACACATATCTACTCCCTGCTGACGAGAGGCAACTACCTCGAAACATGTGTCCAGCGATGGCTAACGCGAGACTCATTTTCATTTTTAACTTTTGGCATAGGCGTACCCGCCGACGCTACTTCATGGACCACAATTGTTTGGGGCAACACGCTGATAGGACTAGCAGAGTGCGGCCAATCGGATTTTTGTTTATATTCAGGCTCCCTTGAGCCGGTGGGGCTGACGAGCCCATGGCTACGCACCTGCGCGCCTTGAGTGGTACTTTACATGAGAATATTTTTTGGCAGCCTACGCAGCAACCCCACACACATACCTACTCCCTGCTGACGAGAGGCAACTACCTCGAAACCCGTGTCCAGGGATGGCTAACGCGACACTCATTTTCATTTTAAGCTTTTGGCATAGGCGTACCCGCCGACGCTACTTCATGGACCACAATTCTTTGGGGCAACACGCTGATAGGACTAGCAGAGTGCGGCCAATCGGATTTTTGTTTATATTCAGGCTCCCTTGAGCCGGTGGGGCTGACGAGCCCATGGCTACGCACCTGCGCGCCATGAGTGGTACTTTACCTGAGAATATTTTTTGGCAGCCTTCGCAGCAACCCCACACACATACCTACTCCCTGCTGACGAGAGGCAACTACCTCGAAACACGTGTCCAGGGATGGCTAATGCGACACTCATTTTCATTTTAAATTTTGGCATAGGCGTACCCGCCGACGCTACTTCATGGACTACAATTCTTTGGGGCAACACGCTGATAGGACTAGCAGAGTGCGGCCAATCGGATTTTTGTTTATATTCAGGCTCCCTTGAGCTGGTGGGGCTGACGAGCCCATGGCTACGCACCTGCGCGCCTTGAGTGGTACTTTACCTGAGAATATTTTTTGGCAGCCTACGCAGCAACCCCACACACATACCTACTCCCTGCTGACGAGAGGCAACTACCTCGAAACACGTGTCCAGGGATGGCTAACACGACACTCATTTTCATTTTAAACTTTTGGCATAGGCGTACCCGCCGACGCTACTTCATGGACCACAATTCTTTGGGGCAACACGCTGATAGGACTAGCAGAGTGCGGCCAATCGGATTTTTGTTTATATTCAGGCTCCCTTGAGCCGGTGGGGCTGACGAGCCCATGGCTACGCACCTGCGCGCCTTGAGTGGTACTTTACCTGAGAATATTTTTTGGCAGCCTACGCAGCAACCCCACACACATACCTACTGCCTGCTGACGAGAGGCAACTACCTCGAAACACGTGTCCAGCGATGGCTAACGCGACACTCATTTTCATTTTTAACTTTTGGCATAGGCGTACCCGCCGACGCTACTTCATGGACCACAATTCTTTGGGGCAACACGCTGATAGGACTAGTAGAGTGCGGCCAATCGGATTTTTGTTTATATTCAGGCTCCCTTGATCCGGTGGGGCTGACGAGCCCATGGCTACGCACCTGCGTGCCTTGAGTGGTACTTTACCTGAGAATATTTTTTGGCAGCCTACGCAGCAACCCCACACACATACCTACTCCCTGCTGATGAGAGGCAACTACCTCGAAACTCGCGTCCAGGGATGGCTAACGCGACACTCATTTTCATTTTAAACTTTTGGCATAGGCGTACCCGCCAACGCTACTTCATGGACCACAATTCTTTGGGGCAACACGCTGATAGGACTAGCAGAGTGCGGTCAATTGGATTTTTGTTTATATTCAGGCTCCCTTGAGCCGGTGGGGCTGACGAGCCGATGGCTACGCACCTGCGCGCCTTGAGTGGTACTTTACCTGAGAATATTTTTTGGCAGCCTCCGCAGCAACCCCACACACATACCTACTCCCTGCTGACGAGAGGCAACTACCTCGAAACACGTGTCCAGCGATGGCTAACGCGACACTCATTTTCATTTTTAACTTTTGGCATAGGCGTACCCGCCGACGCTACTTCATGGACCACAATTCTTTGGGGCAACACGCTGATTGGACTAGCAGAGTGCGGCCAATCGGATTTTTGTTTATATTCAGGCTCCCTTGAGCCGGTGGGGCTGACGAGCCCATGGCTACGCACCTGCACGCCTTGAGTGGTACTTTACCTGAGAATATTTTTTGGCAGCCTACGCAGCAACCACACACACATACCTACTCCCTGCTGACGAGAGGCAACTACCTCGAAACACGTGTCCAGGGATGGTTAACGCAACACTCATTTTCATTTTAAACTTTTGGCATAGGCGTACCCGCCGACGCTACTTCATGGACCACAATTCTTTGGGGCAACACGCTGATAGGACTAGCAGAGTGCGGCCAATTGGATTTTTGTTTATATTCAGGCTCCCTTGAGCCGGTGGGGCTGACGAGCCCATGGCTACGCACCTGCGCGCCTTGAGTGGTACTTTACCTGAGAATATTTTTTGGCAGCCTACGCAGCAACCCCACACACATACCTACTCCCTACTGACGAGAGGCAACTACCTCGAAACACGTGTCCAGGGATGGCTAACGCGACACTCATTTTCATTTTAAACTTTTGGCATAGGCGTACCCGCCGACGCTACTTCATGGACCACAATTCTTTGGGGCAACACGCTGATAGGACTAGCAGAGTGCGGCCAATCGGATTTTTGTTTATATTCAGGCTCCCTTGAGCCGGTGGGGCTGACGAGCCCATGGCTACGCACCTGCACGCCTTGAGTGGTACTTTACCTGAGAATATTTTTTGGCAGCCTACGCAGCAACGCCGCACACATACCTACTCCCTGCTGACGAGAGGCAACTACCTCGAAACACGTGTCCAGGGATGGCTAACGCGACACTCATTTTCATTTTAAACTTTTGGCATAGGCGTACCCGCCGACGCTACTTCATGGACCACAATTCTTTGGGGCAACACGCTGATAGGACTAGCAGAGTGCGGCCAATCAGATTTTTGTTTATATTCAGGCTCCCTTGAGCCGTTTTGGGCTAATGAGCCCATGGCTACGCACCTGCGCGCCTTGAGTGGTACTTTACCTTAGAATATTTTTTGGCAGCCTTCGCAGCAACCCCACACACATACCTACTCCCTGCTGACGAGAGGCAACTACCTCGAAACACGTATCCAGGGATGGCTAACGCGACACTCATTTTCATTTTAAACTTTTGGCATAGGCGTACCCGCCGACGCTACTTCATGGACCACAATTCTTTGGGGCAACACGCTTATAGGACTAGCAGAGTGCGGCCAATTGGATTTTTGTTTAAATTCAGGCTCCCTTGAGCCGGTGGGGCTGACGAGCCCATGGCTACGCACCTGCGCGCCTTGAGTGGTACTTTACCTGAGAATATTTTTTGGCAGCCTACGCAGCAACCCCACACACATACCTACTCCCTGCTGACGAGAGGCAACTACCTCGAAACACGTGTCCAGGGATGGCTAACGCGACACTCATTTTCATTTTAAACTTTTGGCATAGGCGTACCCGCCGACGCTACTTCATGGACCACAATTCTTTGGGGCAACACGCTGATAGGACTAGCAGAGTGCGGCCAATCGGATTTTTGTTTATATTCAGGCTCCCTTGAGCCGGTGGGGCTGACGAGCCCATGGCTACGCACCTGCGCGCCTTGAGTGGTACTTTACCTGAGAATATTTTTTGGCAGCCTACGCAGCAACCCCACACACATACCTACTCCCTGCTGACGAGAGGCAACTACCTTGAAACACGTGTCCAGCGATGGCTAACGCGACACTCATTTTCATTTTTAACTTTTGGCATAGGCGTACCCGCCGACGCTACTTCATGGACCACAATTCTTTGGGGCAACACGCTGATAGGACTAGCAGAGTGTGGCCAATCAAATTTTTGTTTATATTCAGGCTCCCTTGAGCCGGTGGGGCTGACGAGCCCATGGCTACGCACCTGCGCGTCTTGAGTGGTACTTTACCTGAGAATATTTTTTGGCAGCCTACTCAGCAACACAACACACATACCTACTCCCTGCTGACGAGAGGCAACTACCTCGAAACACGTGTCCAGCGATGGCTAACGCGACACTCATTTTCATTTTAAACTTTTGGCATAGGCGTACCCGCCGACGCTACTTCATGGACCACAATTCTTTGGGGCAACACGCTGATAGGACTAGCAGAGTGCGGCCAATTGGATTTTTGTTTATATTCAGGCTCCCTTGAGCCGGTGGGGCTGACGAGCCCATGGCTACGCACCTGCGTGCCTTGAGTGGTACTTTACCTGAGAATATTTTTTGGCAGCCTACGCAGCAACCCCACACACATACCTAATCCCTGCTGACGAGAGGCAACTACCTCGAAACACGTGTCCAGCGATGGCTAACGCGAGACTCATTTTCATTCTTAACTTTTGGCATAGGCGTACCCTCCGACGCTACTTCATGGACCACAATTCTTTGGGGCAACACGCTGATAGGACTAGCAGAGTGCGGCCAATCGGATTTTTGTTTATATTCAGGCTCCCTTGAGCCGGTGGGGCTGACGAGCCCATAGCTACGCACCTGCGCGCCTTGAGTGGTACCTTACCTGAGAATATTTTTTGGCAGCCTATGCGGCAACCCCACACACATACCTACTCCCTGCTGACGAGAGGCAACTACCTCGAAACTAGTGTCCAGGGATGGCTAACGCGACACTCATTTTCATTTTAAATTTTTGGCATAGGCGTACCCGCCGACGCTACTTCATGGACCACAATTCTTAGGGGCAACACGCTGATAGGAATAGCAGAGTGCGGCCAATTGGATTTTTGTTTATATTCAGGCTCCCTTGAGCCGGTGGGGCTGACGAGCCCATGGCTACGCACCTGCTTGCCTTGAGTGGTACTTTACCTGAGAATATTTTTTGGCCGCCTACGCAGCAACCCCACACACATATCTACTCCCTGCTGACGAGAGGCAACTACCTCGAAACTTGTGTCCAGCTATGGCTAACGCGAGACTCATTTTCATTTTTAACTTTTGGCATAGGCGTACCCGCCGACGCTACTTCATGGACCACAATTCTTTGGGGCAACACGCTGATAGGACTAGCAGAGTGCGGCCAATCGGATTTTTGTTTATATTCAGGCTCCCTTGAGCCGGTGGGGCTGACCAGCCCATGGCTACGCACCTGCGCGCCTTGAGTGGTACTTTACATGAGAATATTTTTTGGCAGCCTACGCAGCAACCCCACACACATACCTACTCCCTGCTGACGAGAGGCAACTACCTCGAAACACGTGTCCAGGGATGGCTAACGCGACACTCATTTTCATTTTAAGCTTTTGGCATAGGCGTACCCGCCGACGCTACTTCATGGACCACAATTCTTTGGGGCAACACGCTGATAGGACTAGCAGAGTGTGGCCAATCGGATTTTTGTTTATATTCAGGCTCCCTTGAGCCGGTGGGGCTGACGAGCCCATGGCTACGCACCTGCGCGCCTTGAGTGGTACTTTACCTGAGAATATTTTTTGGCAGCCTTCGCAGCAACCCCACACACATACCTACTCCCTGCTGACGAGAGGCAACTACCTCGAAACACGTGTCCAGGGAGGACTAACGCGACACTCATTTTCATTTTAACTTTTGGCATAGGCGTACCCGCCGACGCTACTTCATGGACTACAATACTTTGGGGCAACACGCTGATAGGACTAGCAGAGTGCGGCCAATCGGATTTTTGTTTATATTCAGGCTCCCTTGAGCCGGTGGGGCTGACGAGCCCATGGCTACGCACCTGCGCGCCTTGAGTGGTACTTTACCTGAGAATATTTTTTGGCAGCCTACGCAGCAACCCCACACACATACCTACTCCCTGCTGACGAGAGGCAACTACCTCGAAACACGTGTCCAGGGATGGCTAACGCGACACTCATTTTCATTTTAAACTTTTGGCATAGGCGTACCCGCCGACGCTACTTCATGGACCACAATTCTTTGGGGCAACACGCTGATAGGACTAGCAGAGTTTGGCCAATCAGATTTTTGTTTATATTCAGGCTCCCTTGAGCCGGTGGGGCTGACGAGCCCATGGCTACGCACCTGCGCGCCTTGAGTGGTACTTTACCTGAGAATATTTTTTGGCAGCCTACGCAGCAACCCCACACACATACCTACTCCCTGCTGACGAGAGGCAACTACCTCGAAACACGTGTCCAGGGATGGCTAACACGACACTCATTTTCATTTTAAACTTTTGGCATAGGCGTACCCGCCGACGCTACTTCATGGACCACAATTCTTTGGGGCAACACGCTGATAGGACTAGCAGAGTGCGGCCAATAGGATTTTTGTTTATATTCAGGCTCCCTTGAGCCGGTGGGGCTGACGAGCCCATGGCTACGCACCGGCGCGCCTTGAGTGGTACTTTACCTGAGAATATTTTTTGGCAGTCTACGCAGCAACCCCACAAACATACCTACTCCCTGCTGACGAGAGGCAACTACCTCGAAACACGTGTCCAGGGATGGCTAACGCGACACTCATTTTCATTTTTAACTTTTGGCATATGCGTACCCGCCGATGCTACTTCATGGACCACAATTCTTTGGGGCAACACGCTGATAGGACTAGTAGAGTGCGGTCAATCGGATTTTTGTTTATATTCAGGCTCCCTTGAGCCGGTGGGGCTGACGAGCCCATGGCTACGCACCTGCGTGCCTTGAGTGGTACTTTACCTGAGAATATTTTTTGGCAGCCTACGCAGCAACCCCACACACATACCTACTCCCTGCTGACGAGAGGCAACTACCTCGAAACACGTGTCCAGGGATGGCTAACGCGACACTCATTTTCATTTTAAGCTTTTGGCATAGGCATACCCGCCGACGCTACTTCATGGACCACAATTCTTTGGGGCAACACGCTGATAGGACTAGCAGAGTGCGGCCAATCGGATTTTTGTTTATATTCGGGCTCCCTTGAGCCGGTGGGGCTGACGAGCCCATGGCTACGCACCTGCGCGCCTTGAGTGGTACTTTACCTGAGAATATTTTTTGGCAGCCTTCGCAGCAACCCCACACACATACCTACTCCCTGCTGACGAGAGGCAACTACCTCGAAACACGTGTCCAGGGGTGGCTAACGCGACACTCATTTTCATTTTAACTTTTGGCATAGGCGTACCCGCCGACGCTACTTCATGGACTACAATTCTTTGGGGCAACACGCTGATAGGACTAGCAGAGTGCGGCCAATCGGATTTTTGTTTATATTGAGGCTCCCTTGAGCCGGAGGGGCTGACGAGCCCATGGCTACGCACCTGCGCGCCTTGAGTGGTACTTTACCTGAGAATATTTTTTGGCAGCCTACGCAGCAACCCCACACACATACCTACTCCCTGCTGATGAGAGGCAACTACCTCGAAACTCGTGTCCAGGGATGGCTAACGCGACACTCATTTTCATTTTAAACTTTTGGCATAGGCGTACTCGCCGACACTACTTCATGGACCACAATTCTTTGGGGCAACACGCTGATAGGACTAGTAGAGTGCGGCCAATCGGATTTTTGTTTATATTCAGGCTCCCTTGAGCCGGTGGGGCTGACGAGCCCATGGCTACGCACCTGCGTGCCTTGAGTGGTACTTTACCTGAGAATATTTTTTGGCAGCCTACGCAGCAACCCCACACACATACCTACTCCCTGCTGATGAGAGGCAACTACCTCGAAACTCGTGTCCAGGGATGGCTAACGCGACACTCATTTTCATTTTAAACTTTTGGCATAGGCGTACCCGCCAACGCTACTTCATGGACCACAATTCTTTGGGGCAACATGCTGATAGGACTAGCAGAGTGCGGCCAATTGGATTTTTGTTTATATTCAGGCTCCCTTGAGCCGGTGGGGCTGACGAGCCGATGGCTACGCACCTGCGCGCCTTGAGTGGTACTTTACCTGAGAATATTTTTTGGCAGCCTCCGCAGCAACCCCACACACATACCTACTCCCTGCTGACGAGAGGCAACTACCTCGAAACACGTGTCAGGCGATGGCTAACGCGACACTCATTTTCATTTTTAACTTTTGGCATAGGCGTACCCGCCGACGCTACTTCATGGACCACAATTCTTTGGGGCAACACGCTGATAGGACTAGCAGAGTGCGGCCAATCGGATTTTTGTTTATATTCAGGCTCCCTTGAGCCGGTGGGGCTGACGAGCCCATGGCTACGCACCTGCGCGCCTTGAGTGGTACTTTACCTGAGAATATTTTTTGGCAGCCTACGCAGCAACCACACACACATACCTACTCCCTGCTGACGAGAGGCAACTACCTCGAAACATGTGTCCAGGGATGGTTAACACGACACTCATTTTCATTTTAAACTTTTGGCATAGGCGTACCCGCCGACGCTACTTCATGGACCACAATTCTTTGGGGCAACACGCTGATAGGACTAGCAGAGTGCGGCCAATTGGATTTTTGTTTATATTCAGGCTCCCTTGAGCCGGTGGGGCTGACGAGCCCATGTCTACGCACCTGCGCGCCTTGAGTGGTACTTTACCTGAGAATATTTTTTGGCAGCCTACGCAGCAACCCCACACACATACCTACTCCCTGCTGACGAGAGGCAACTACCACGAAACACGTGTCCAGGGATGGCTAACGAGACACTCATTTTCATTTTAAACTTTTGGCATAGGCGTACCCGCCGACGCTACTTCATGGACCACAATTCTTTGGGGCAACACGCTGATAGGACTAGCAGAGTGCGGCCAATCGGATTTTTGTTTATATTCAGGCTCCCTTGAGCCGGTGGGGCTGACGAGCCCATGGCTACGCACCTGCACGCCTTGAGTGGTACTTTACCTGAGAATATTTTTTGGCAGCCTACGCAGCAACGCCGCACACATACCTACTCCCTGCTGACGAGAGGCAACTACCTCGAAACACGTGTCCAGGGATGGCTAACGCGACACTCATTTTCATTTTAACTTTTGGCATAGGCGTACCCGCCGACGCTACTTCATGGACTACAATTCTTTGGGGCAACACGCTGATAGGACTAGCAGAGTGCGGCCAATCGGATTTTTGTTTATATTGAGGCTCCCTTGAGCCGGAGGGGCTGACGAGCCCATGGCTACGCACCTGCGCGCCTTGAGTGGTACTTTACCTGAGAATATTTTTTGGCAGCCTACGCAGCAACCCCACACACATACCTACTCCCTGCTGATGAGAGGCAACTACCTCGAAACTCGTGTCCAGGGATGGCTAACGCGACACTCATTTTCATTTTAAACTTTTGGCATAGGCGTACTCGCCGACACTACTTCATGGACCACAATTCTTTGGGGCAACACGCTGATAGGACTAGTAGAGTGCGGCCAATCGGATTTTTGTTTATATTCAGGCTCCCTTGAGCCGGTGGGGCTGACGAGCCCATGGCTACGCACCTGCGTGCCTTGAGTGGTACTTTACCTGAGAATATTTTTTGGCAGCCTACGCAGCAACCCCACACACATACCTACTCCCTGCTGATGAGAGGCAACTACCTCGAAACTCGTGTCCAGGGATGGCTAACGCGACACTCATTTTCATTTTAAACTTTTGGCATAGGCGTACCCGCCAACGCTACTTCATGGACCACAATTCTTTGGGGCAACATGCTGATAGGACTAGCAGAGTGCGGCCAATTGGATTTTTGTTTATATTCAGGCTCCCTTGAGCCGGTGGGGCTGACGAGCCGATGGCTACGCACCTGCGCGCCTTGAGTGGTACTTTACCTGAGAATATTTTTTGGCAGCCTCCGCAGCAACCCCACACACATACCTACTCCCTGCTGACGAGAGGCAACTACCTCGAAACACGTGTCAGGCGATGGCTAACGCGACACTCATTTTCATTTTTAACTTTTGGCATAGGCGTACCCGCCGACGCTACTTCATGGACCACAATTCTTTGGGGCAACACGCTGATAGGACTAGCAGAGTGCGGCCAATCGGATTTTTGTTTATATTCAGGCTCCCTTGAGCCGGTGGGGCTGACGAGCCCATGGCTACGCACCTGCGCGCCTTGAGTGGTACTTTACCTGAGAATATTTTTTGGCAGCCTACGCAGCAACCACACACACATACCTACTCCCTGCTGACGAGAGGCAACTACCTCGAAACATGTGTCCAGGGATGGTTAACACGACACTCATTTTCATTTTAAACTTTTGGCATAGGCGTACCCGCCGACGCTACTTCATGGACCACAATTCTTTGGGGCAACACGCTGATAGGACTAGCAGAGTGCGGCCAATTGGATTTTTGTTTATATTCAGGCTCCCTTGAGCCGGTGGGGCTGACGAGCCCATGTCTACGCACCTGCGCGCCTTGAGTGGTACTTTACCTGAGAATATTTTTTGGCAGCCTACGCAGCAACCCCACACACATACCTACTCCCTGCTGACGAGAGGCAACTACCACGAAACACGTGTCCAGGGATGGCTAACGAGACACTCATTTTCATTTTAAACTTTTGGCATAGGCGTACCCGCCGACGCTACTTCATGGACCACAATTCTTTGGGGCAACACGCTGATAGGACTAGCAGAGTGCGGCCAATCGGATTTTTGTTTATATTCAGGCTCCCTTGAGCCGGTGGGGCTGACGAGCCCATGGCTACGCACCTGCACGCCTTGAGTGGTACTTTACCTGAGAATATTTTTTGGCAGCCTACGCAGCAACGCCGCACACATACCTACTCCCTGCTGACGAGAGGCAACTACCTCGAAACACGTATCCAGGGATGGCTAACGCGACACTCATTTTCATTTTAAACTTTTGGCATAGGCGTACCCGCCGACGCTACTTCATGGACCACAATTCTTTGGGGCAACACGCTTATAGGACTAGCAGAGTGCGGCCAATCGGATTTTTGTTTAAATTCAGGCTCCCTTGAGCCGGTGGGGCTGACGAGCCCATGGCTACGCACCTGCGCGCCTTGAGTGGTACTTTACCTGAGAATATTTTTTGGCAGCCTACGCAGCAACCCCACACACATACCTACTCCCTGCTGACGAGAGGCAACTACCTCGAAACACGTGTCCAGGGATGGCTAACGCGACACTCATTTTCATTTTAAACTTTTGGCATAGGCGTACCCGCCGACGCTACTTCATGGACCACAATTCTTTGGGGCAACACGCTGATAGGACTAGCAGAGTGCGGCCAATCGGATTTTTGTTTATATTCAGGCTCCCTTGAGCCGGTGGGGCTGACAAGCCCATGGCTACGCACCTGCGCGCCTTGAGTGGTACTTTACCTGAGAATATTTTTTGGCAGCCTACGCAGCAACCCCACACACATACCTACTCCCTGCTGACGAGAGGCAACTACCTTGAAACACGTGTCCAGCGATGGCTAACGCGACACTCATTTTCATTTTTAACTTTTGGCATAGGCGTACCCACCGACGCTACTTCATGGACCACAATTCTTTGGGGCAACACGCTGATAGGACTAGCAGAGTGTGGCCAATCAAATTTTTGTTTATATTCAGGCTCCCTTGAGCCGGTGGGGCTGACGAGCCCATGGCTACGCACCTGCGCGCCTTGAGTGGTACTTTACCTGAGAATATTTTTTGGCAGCCTACTCAGCAACACAACACACATACCTACTCCCTGCTGACGAGAGGCAACTACCTCGAAACACGTGTCCAGCGATGGCTAACGCGACACTCATTTTCATTTTAAACTTTTGGCATAGGCGTACCCGCCGACGCTACTTCATGGACCACAATTCTTTGGGGCAACACGCTGATAGGACTAGCAGAGTGCGGCCAATTGGATTTTTGTTTATATTCAGGCTCCCTTGAGCCGGTGGGGCTGACGAGCCCATGGCTACGCACCTGCGTGCCTTGAGTGGTACTTTACCTGAGAATATTTTTTGGCAGCCTACGCAGCAACCCCACACACATACCTAATCCCTGCTGACGAGAGGCAACTACCTCGAAACACGTGTCCAGCGATGGCTAACGCGAGACTCATTTTCATTCTTAACTTTTGGCATAGGCGTACCCTCCGACGCTACTTCATGGACCACAATTCTTTGGGGCAACACGCTGATAGGACTAGCAGAGTGCGGCCAATCGGATTTTTGTTTATATTCGGGCTCCCTTGAGCCGGTGGGGCTGACGAGCCCATAGCTACGCACCTGCGCGCCTTGAGTGGTACCTTACCTGAGAATATTTTTTGGCAGCCTACGCGGCAACCCCACACACATACCTACTCCCTGCTGACGAGAGGCAAATACCTCGAAACTAGTGTCCAGGGATGGCTAACGCGACACTCATTTTCATTTTAAATTTTTGGCATAGGCGTACCCGCCGACGCTACTTCATGGACCACAATTCTTTGGGGCAACACGCTGATAGGAATAGCAGAGTGCGGCCAATTGGATTTTTGTTTATATTCAGGCTCCCTTGAGCCGGTGGGGCTGACGAGCCCATGGCTACGCACCTGCTTGCCTTGAGTGGTACTTTACCTGAGAATATTTTTTGGCCGCCTACGCAGCAACCCCACACACATATCTACTCCCTGCTGACGAGAGGCAACTACCTCGAAACTTGTGTCCAGCGATGGCTAACGCGAGACTCATTTTCATTTTTAACTTTTGGCATAGGCGTACCCGCCGAAACTACTTCATGGACCACAATTCTTTGGGGCAACACGCTGATAGGACTAGCAGAGTGCGGCCAATCGGATTTTTGTTTATATTCAGGCTCCCTTGAGCCGGTGGGGCTGACGAGCCCATGGCTACGCACCTGCGCGCCTTGAGTGGTACTTTACATGAGAATATTTTTTGGCAGCCTACGCAGCAACCCCACACACATACCTACTCCCTGCTGACGAGAGGCAACTACCTCGAAACACGTGTCCAGGGATGGCTAACGCGACACTCATTTTCATTTTAAGCTTTTGGCATAGGCGTACCCGCCGACGCTACTTCATGGACCACAATTCTTTGGGGCAACACGCTGATAGGACTAGCAGAGTGTGGCCAATCGGATTTTTGTTTATATTCAGGCTCCCTTGAGCCGGTGGGGCTGACGAGCCCATGGCTACGCACCTGCGCGCCTTGAGTGGTACTTTACCTGAGAATATTTTTTGGCAGCCTTCGCAGCAACCCCACACACATACCTACTCCCTGCTGACGAGAGGCAACTACCTCGAAACACGTGTCCAGGGATGGCTAACGCGACACTCATTTTCATTTTAACTTTTGGCATAGGCGTACCCGCCGACGCTACTTCATGGACTACAATACTTTGGGGCAACACGCTGATAGGACTAGCAGAGTGCGGCCAATCGGATTTTTGTTTATATTCAGGCTCCCTTGAGCCGGTGGGGCTGACGAGCCCATGGCTACGCACCTGCGCGCCTTGAGTGGTACTTTACCTGAGAATATTTTTTGGCAGCCTACGCAGCAACCCCACACACATACCTACTCCCTGCTGACGAGAGGCAACTACCTCGAAACACGTGTCCAGGGATGGCTAACGCGACACTCATTTTCATTTTAAACTTTTGGCATAGGCGTACCCGCCGACGCTACTTCATGGACCACAATTCTTTGGGGCAACACGCTGATAGGACTAGCAGAGTTTGGCCAATCAGATTTTTGTTTATATTCAGGCTCCCTTGAGCCGGTGGGGCTGACGAGCCCATGGCTACGCACCTGCGCGCCTTGAGTGGTACTTTACCTGAGAATATTTTTTGGCAGCCTACGCAGCAACCCCACACACATACCTACTCCCTGCTGACGAGAGGCAACTACCTCGAAACACGTGTCCAGGGATGGCTAACACGACACTCATTTTCATTTTAAACTTTTGGCATAGGCGTACCCGCCGACGCTACTTCATGGACCACAATTCTTTGGGGCAACACGCTGATAGGACTAGCAGAGTGCGGCCAATAGGATTTTTGTTTATATTCAGGCTCCCTTGAGCCGGTGGGGCTGACGAGCCCATGGCTACGCACCGGCGCGCCTTGAGTGGTACTTTACCTGAGAATATTTTTTGGCAGTCTACGCAGCAACCCCACAAACATACCTACTCCCTGCTGACGAGAGGCAACTACCTCGAAACACGTGTCCAGGGATGGCTAACGCGACACTCATTTTCATTTTTAACTTTTGGCATAGGCGTACCCGCCGACGCTACTTCATGGACCACAATTCTTTGGGGCAACACGCTGATAGGACTAGTAGAGTGCGGTCAATCGGATTTTTGTTTATATTCAGGCTCCCTTGAGCCGGTGGGGCTGACGAGCCCATGGCTACGCACCTGCGTGCCTTGAGTGGTACTTTACCTGAGAATATTTTTTGGCAGCCTACGCAGCAACCCCACACACATACCTACTCCCTGCTGACGAGAGGCAACTACCTCGAAACACGTGTCCAGGGATGGCTAACGCGACACTCATTTTCATTTTAAGCTTTTGGCATAGGCGTACCCGCCGACGCTACTTCATGGACCACAATTCTTTGGGGCAACACGCTGATAGGACTAGCAGAGTGCGGCCAATCGGATTTTTGTTTATATTCAGGCTCCCTTGAGCCGGTGGGGCTGACGAGCCCATGGCTACGCACCTGCGCGCCTTGAGTGGTACTTTACCTGAGAATATTTTTTGGCAGCCTTCGCAGCAACCCCACACACATACCTACTCCCTGCTGACGAGAGGCAACTACCTCGAAACACGTGTCCAGGGATGGCTAACGCGACACTCATTTTCATTTTAACTTTTGGCATAGGCGTACCCGCCGACGCTACTTCATGGACTACAATTCTTTGGGGCAACACGCTGATAGGACTAGCAGAGTGCGGCCAATCGGATTTTTGTTTATATTGAGGCTCCCTTGAGCCGGAGGGGCTGACGAGCCCATGGCTACGCACCTGCGCGCCTTGAGTGGTACTTTACCTGAGAATATTTTTTGGCAGCCTACGCAGCAACCCCACACACATACCTACTCCCTGCTGATGAGAGGCAACTACCTCGAAACTCGTGTCCAGGGATGGCTAACGCGACAATCATTTTCATTTTAAACTTTTGGCATAGGCGTACTCGCCGACACTACTTCATGGACCACAATTCTTTGGGGCAACACGCTGATAGGACTAGTAGAGTGCGGCCAATCGGATTTTTGTTTATATTCAGGCTCCCTTGAGCCGGTGGGGCTGACGAGCCCATGGCTACGCACCTGCGTGCCTTGAGTGGTACTTTACCTGAGAATATTTTTTGGCAGCCTACGCAGCAACCCCACACACATACCTACTCCCTGCTGATGAGAGGCAACTACCTCGAAACTCGTGTCCAGGGATGGCTAACGCGACACTCATTTTCATTTTAAACTTTTGGCATAGGCGTACCCGCCAACGCTACTTCATGGACCACAATTCTTTGGGGCAACACCCTGATAGGACTAGCAGAGTGCGGCCAATTGGATTTTTGTTTATATTCAGGCTCCCTTGAGCCGGTGGGGCTGACGAGCCGATGGCTACGCACCTGCGCGCCTTGAGTGGTACTTTACCTGAGAATATTTTTTGGCAGCCTCCGCAGCAACCCCACACACATACCTACTCCCTGCTGACGAGAGGCAACTACCTCGAAACACGTGTCAGGCGATGGCTAACGCGACACTCATTTTCATTTTTAACTTTTGGCATAGGCGTACCCGCCGACGCTACTTCATGGACCACAATTCTTTGGGGCAACACGCTGATAGGACTAGCAGAGTGCGGCCAATCGGATTTTTGTTTATATTCAGGCTCCCTTGAGCCGGTGGGGCTGACGAGCCCATGGCTACGCACCTGCGCGCCTTGAGTGGTACTTTACCTGAGAATATTTTTTGGCAGCCTACGCAGCAACCACACACACATACCTACTCCCTGCTGACGAGAGGCAACTACCTCGAAACACGTGTCCAGGGATGGTTAACACGACACTCATTTTCATTTTAAACTTTTGGCATAGGCGTACCCGCCGACGCTACTTCATGGACCACAATACTTTGGGGCAACACGCTGATAGGACTAGCAGAGTGCGGCCAATTGGATTTTTGTTTATATTCAGGCTCCCTTGAGCCGGTGGGGCTGACGAGCCCATGGCTACGCACCTGCGCGCCTTGAGTGGTACTTTACCTGAGAATATTTTTTGGCAGCCTACGCAGCAACCCCACACACATACCTACTCCCTGCTGACGAGAGGCAACTACCTCGAAACACGTGTCCAGGGATGGCTAACGCGACACTCATTTTCATTTTAAACTTTTGGCATAGGCGTACCCGCCGACGCTACTTCATGGACCACAATTCTTTGGGGCAACACGCTGATAGGACTAGCAGAGTGCGGCCAATCGGATTTTTGTTTATATTCAGGCTCCCTTGAGCCGGTGGGGCTGACGAGCCCATGGCTACGCACCTGCACGCCTTGAGTGGTACTTTACCTGAGAATATTTTTTGGCAGCCTACGCAGCAACGCCGCACACATACCTACTCCCTGCTGACGAGAGGCAACTACCTCGAAACACGTGTCCAGGGATGGCTAACGCGACACTCATTTTCATTTTAAACTTTTGGCATAGGCGTACCCGCCGACGCTACTTCATGGACCACAATTCTTTGGGGCAACACGCTGATAGGACTAGCAGAGTGCGGCCAATCGGATTTTTGTTTATATTCAGGCTCCCTTGAGCCGTTTTGGGCTGATGAGCCCATGGCTACGCACCTGCGCGCCTTGAGGGGTACTTTACCTGAGAATATTTTTTGGCAGCCTTTTCAGCAACCCCACACACATACCTACTCCCTGCTGACGAGAGGCAACTACCTCGAAACACGTGTCCAGGGATGGCTAACGCGACACTCATTTTCATTTTAACTTTTGGCATAGGCGTACCCGCCGACGCTACTTCATGGACCACAATTCTTTGGGGCAACACGCTGATAGGACTAGCAGAGTGCGGCCAATCGGATTTTTGTTTATATTCAGGCTCCCTTGAGTCGGTGGGGCTGACGAGCCCATGGCTACGCACCTGCGCGCATTGAGTGGTACTTTACATGAGAATATTTTTTGGCAGCCTATGCAGCAACCCCACACACATACCTACTCCCTGCTGACGAGAGGCAACTACCTCGAAACACGTGTCCAGGGATGGCTAACGCGACACTCATTTTCATTTTAAGCTTTTGGCATAGGCGTACCCGCCGACGCTACTTCATGGACCACAATTCTTTGGGGCAACACGCTGATAGGACTAGCAGAGTGCGGCCAATCGGATTTTTGTTTATATTCAGGCTCCCTTGAGCCGGTGGGGCTGACGAGCCCATGGCTACGCACCTGCGCGCCTTGAGTGGTACTTTACCTGAGAATATTTTTTGGCAGCCTTCGCAGCAACCCCACACACATACCTACTCCCTGCTGACGAGAGGCAACTACCTCGAAACACGTGTCCAGGGATGGCTAACGCGACACTCATTTTCATTTTAACTTTTGGCATAGGCGTACCCGCCGACGCTACTTCATGGACTACAATTCTTTGGGGCAACACGCTGATAGGACTAGCAGAGTGCGGCCAATCGGATTTTTGTTTATATTCAGGCTCCCTTGAGCCGGTGGGGCTGACGAGCCCATGGCTACGCACCTGCGCGCCTTGAGTGGTACTTTTCCTGAGAATATTTTTTGGCAGCCTACGCAGCAACCCCACACACATACCTACTCCCTGCTGACGAGAGGCAACTACCTCGAAACACGTGTCCAGCGATGGCTAACGCGACACTCATTTTCATTTTTAACTTTTGGCATAGGCGTACCCGCCGACGCTACTTCATGGACCACAATTCTTTGGGGCAACACGCTGATAGGACTAGTAGAGTGCGGCCAATCGGATTTTTGTTTACATTCAGGCTCCCTTGAGCCGGTGGGGCTGACGAGCGCATGGCTACGCACCTGCGTGCCTTGAGAGGTACTTTACCTGAGAATATTTTTTGGCAGCCTACGCAGCAACCCCACACACATACCTACTCCCTGCTGATGAGAGGCAACTACCTCGAAACTCGTGTCCAGGGATGGCTAACGCGACACTCATTTTCATTTTAAACTTTTGGCATAGGCGTACCCGCCAACGCTACTTCATGGACCACAATTCTTTGAGGCAACACGCTGATAGGACTAGCAGAGTGCGGCCAATTGGATTTTTGTTTATATTCAGGCTCCCTTGAGCCGGTGGGGCTGACGAGCCGATGGCTACGCACCTGCGTGCCTTGAGTGGTACTTTACCTGAGAATATTTTTTGGCAGCCTCCGCAGCAACCCCACACACATACCTACTCCCTGCTGACGAGAGGCAACTACCTCAAAACACGTGTCCAGCGATGGCTAACGCGACACTCATTTTCATTTTTAACTTTTGGCATAGGCGTACCCGCCGACGCTACTTCATGGACCACAATTCTTTGGGGCAACACGCTGATAGGACTAGCAGAGTGCGGCCAATCGGATTTTTGTTTATATTCAGGCTCCCTTGAGCCGGTGGGGCTGACGAGCCCATGGCTACGCACCTGCACGCCTTGAGTGGTACTTTACCTGAGAATATTTTTTGGCAGCCTACGCAGCAACCACACACACATACCTACTCCCTGCTGACGAGAGGCAACTACCTCAAAACACGTGTCCAGGGATGGTTAACGCAACACTCATTTTCATTTTAAACTTTTGGCATAGGCGTACCCGCCGACGCTACTTCATGGACCACAATTCTTTGGGGCAACACGCTGATAGGACTAGCAGAGTGCGGCCAATCGGATTTTTGTTTATATTCAGGCTCCCTTGAGCCGGTGGGGCTGACGAGCCCATGGCTACACACCTGCGCGCCTTGAGTGGTACTTTACCTGAGAATATTTTTTGGCAGCCTACGCAGCAACCCCACACACATACCTACTCCCTGCTGACGAGAGGCAACTACCTCGAAACACGTGTCCATAGATGGCTAACGCGACACTCATTTTCATTTTAAACTTTTGGCATAGGCGTACCCGCCGACGCTACTTCATGGACCACAATTCTTTGGGGCAACACGCTGATAGGACTAGCAGAGTGCGGCCAATCGGATTTTTGTTTATATTCAGGCTCCCTTGAGCCGGTGGGGCTGACGAGCCCATGGCTACGCACCTGCACGCCTTGAGTGGTACTTTACCTGAGAATATTTTTTGGCAGCCTACGCAGCAACGCCGCACACATACCTACTCCCTGCTGACGAGAGGCAACTACCTCGAAACACGTGTCCAGGGATGGCTAACGCGACACTCATTTTCATTTTAAACTTTTGGCATAGGCGTACCCGCCGACGCTACTTCATGGACCACAATTCTTTGGGGCAACACGCTGATAGGACTAGCAGAGTGCGGCCAATCGGACTTTTGTTTATATTCAGGCTCCCTTGAGCCGGTGGGGCTGACGAGCCCATGGCTACGCACCTGCACGCCTTGAGTGGTACTTTACCTGAGAATATTTTTTGGCAGCCTACGCAGCAACGCCGCACACATACCTACTCCCTGCTGACAAGAGGCAACTACCTCGAAACACGTGTCCAGCGATGGCTAACGCGACACTCATTTTCATTTTTAACTTTTGGCATAGGCGTACCCGCCGACGCTACTACATGGACCACAATTCTTTGGGGCAACACGCTGATAGGACTAGCAGAGTGTGGCCAATCGAATTTTTGTTTATATTCAGGCTCCCTTGAGCCGGTGGGGCTGACGAGCCCATGGCTACGCACCTGCGCGCCTTGAGTGGTACTTTACCTGAGAATATTTTTTGGCAGCCTACTCAGCAACATAACACACATACCTACTCCCTGCTGACGAGAGGCAACTACCTCGAAACACGTGTCCAGCGATGGCTAACGCGACACTCATTTTCATTTTAAACTTTTGGCATAGGCGTACCCGCCGACGCTACTTCATGGACCACAATTCTTTGGGGCAACACGCTGATAGGACTAGCAGAGTGCGGCCAATCGGACTTTTGTTTATATTCAGGCTCCCTTGAGCCGGTGGGGCTGACGAGCCCATGGCTACGCACCTGCACGCCTTGAGTGGTACTTTACCTGAGAATATTTTTTGGCAGCCTACGCAGCAACGCCGCACACATACCTACTCCCTGCTGACAAGAGGCAACTACCTCGAAACACGTGTCCAGCGATGGCTAACGCGACACTCATTTTCATTTTTAACTTTTGGCATAGGCGTACCCGCCGACGCTACTACATGGACCACAATTCTTTGGGGCAACACGCTGATAGGACTAGCAGAGTGCGGCCAATCGGACTTTTGTTTATATTCAGGCTCCCTTGAGCCGGTGGGGCTGACGAGCCCATGGCTACGCACCTGCACGCCTTGAGTGGTACTTTACCTGAGAATATTTTTTGGCAGCCTACGCAGCAACGCCGCACACATACCTACTCCCTGCTGACAAGAGGCAACTACCTCGAAACACGTGTCCAGCGATGGCTAACGCGACACTCATTTTCATTTTTAACTTTTGGCATAGGCGTACCCGCCGACGCTACTACATGGACCACAATTCTTTGGGGCAACACGCTGATAGGACTAGCAGAGTGTGGCCAATCGAATTTTTGTTTAGATTCAGGCTCCCTTGAGCCGGTGGGGCTGACGAGCCCATGGCTACGCACCTGCGCGCCTTGAGTGGTACTTTACCTGAGAATATTTTTTGGCAGCCTACTCAGCAACATAACACACATACCTACTCCCTGCTGACGAGAGGCAACTACCTCGAAACACGTGTCCAGCGATGGCTAACGCGACACTCATTTTCATTTTAAACTTTTGGCATAGGCGTACCCGCCGACGCTACTTCATGGACCACAATTCTTTGGGGCAACACGCTGATAGGACTAGCAGAGTGCGGCCAATTGGATTTTTGTTTATATTCAGGCTCCCTTGAGCCGGTGGGGCTGACGAGCCCATGGCTACGCACCTGCGTGCCTTGAGTGGTACTTTACCTGAGAATATTTTTTGGCAGCCTACGCAGCAACCCCACACACATGCCTAATCCCTGCTGACGAGAGGCAACTACCTCGAAACACGTGTCCAGCGATGGCTAACGCGAGACTCATTTTCATTTTTAACTTTTGGCATAGGCGTACCCGCCGACGCTACTTCATGGACCACAATTCTTTGGGGCAACACGCTGATAGGACTAGCAGAGTGCGGCCAATCGGATTTTTGTTTATATTCAGTGTTGGACAGGCCTCACAGACGGCTCGCTCCCTCCCCGCTCGACAGGGCCCGAACTCCGGCCCCCCTGGCATTTCCCCGCGACAAGCACCTGTACTCCGTCTCCCAACGGACCCTCTGCCCTCGGGCCCCTACTCATCCCGGGGTCCAACCCCACCGGCTCTCCCGGCCGGGTCGAGCCGCCATCTTGGGCCCTGCACCACGCGGCCGCATGGCCTCCCCTCGACCCTAACCCCGGGCCTGGCCGGCCCCGACATCCCGGCACCACCATCCACCCAGGAGGTGAGCGGACCACTTGGCAGGTCAATGGGAGACCGAAGTGTCAAGGGCTCTCCCCCGCCAGGTGCCGATCGCCCCCAGCTCCCCCAGGCCCTGGCTCCACCCCCTGCTGGGTGTCTGGACACCTTCATCCCGGACCCTCCGACCTCCCAGTGCGAGGGTCCGGACATCAAAGGGCACCAGCCCTATAACTGAGGCAGCTCCGGAGCAGGAAGGCAGTTGTATCCTGGAGTCGAGAGACACCGAGTGAACTCAACCCTGACGGTCTACTGGCGCTGCCGTAGCCCGCTCTTGTGAACCATCGTCCTGCCTGCTGGCGCTGCCGCGGCCTTCTGCAACATTCATCTTCCGGGGACCTGCTGGCGCTGCCGCGGCCCGTTGTAACGACCATCCTCACCGGGACCTGCTGGCGCTGCCGCGGCCTTCTGCAACAGTCATCTTCCTGGGACCTGCTGGCGCTGCCGCGGCCCGTTGTATCGACCATCCTCACCGGGACCTGCTGGCGCTGCCGCGGACCGTATATCTTCCGGGGACCTGCTGGCGCTGCCGCGGCCCGTTGTATCGACCATCCACACCGGGACCTGCTGGCGCTGCCGCGGCCCATACCACCTAACCACCAAGCTCGAGGATTGTGAGCTCATCATCATCGCATCCGAACTACCTGATTGGTAAATAGACTGTCCCGCTACCCCCTTCCCTACCTTGCGAGACTCTAATCGAGGGGACCCCTGAGTCCAGACCTCCTTGTACCATTTAACCGTACCTTAAATAAGTGCTTATAAAGAACACTGAACCTTATCCGTGTGTGATATCTGTCTGTGGGGGGGAAGTTACTTGTCTGTACGATCGCTGGAGACGGCTCTCCCCGGAGACCTCTCCTCCTGACCCCGGCCGACCCTCCCGGTCCGTCTACCTTTTCTAACATTGGTGGCCAGCGGCGCGATCCAAATCAACGCGTAATCGTACAGAGAGTAGCTCACCCCACGACAAAGCACGATGTCGACCAAAGATAGCAGCTCCACCGAGAAGTTCCAAATGGAAAAATTAGAAGAATACAACCACCGCGAACTGAGACAATTTTGCATAGAACTTGGCATTGCTACCACCGGCCTGAGCACCAATGATGATCTGAAGCGCGCTCTTGAATCGTGGACAGAAACTGGGGTCGCAGGACCCTCCGACCAAAGCAGCGGCACACCAGACCAAAACAGCATCACACCAGAGGGGAACGCCACGACTCCCGAGGAGCGGGGAACGGGCCTCTCACAGGAGGAGATACGAGAAAGAGACAGAGTCAGACTACACGAATTAGAGATGGCACGACTCAAGATGGATGGGGAGCTCAAGTTAGCTGAACAGAAACTCAACCTCGAGCACATGCGGCTTCGAGATGAACGAGAAGAGAAGCAGAGACAGAGAGAGCTGGAGGAGAAAAAAATAACGCTCGAGCACGAGCGCCAGCTAGCGGAGATAGAACTTCGGAAACAGAATAAAGAACTGGGGGTGCCTGAGCGACCACACACCCCGGGGCCAATTGAGAAAAAAGTTCATATCCCCAAGGATGTTGTCCGCGAGTATGTCCGAGAAGACGACATACAACAGTGGTTTAAAGCCTATGAGATCGCAATGACCTCCCACCGGATCGACCGGAGTGACTGGGGGGCCGGACTTTGGGGGAGATTTATCAACGAGGGTCGCGATGCCCTGCTGCAGCTCCCCGATCACCAAATGTCGTCCTACGACCATATGAAGGCTGCCCTCCTCACCCGCTACGGCCTCACGCCCGAGATGTACCGCCAGAGGTTCAGAGATTGCACCCGGATCCCAGGTACAACTTGGGTGGAATACGTGAACTATTTCAGCCGGGCCTTCGAGGGTTGGATCAAGGGAAGTCAGGTCACCACCTACGAACAACTCTTCAACCTTATGGTAGGGGAGCACCTGTCCAACAACTGTTTCGTCGAGCTCAGGCAGCACCTACTCGACAGTAAGCTGACTGACCCCCGGCAGCTCGCCGCCGAGGCTGACCGGTGGGAAAGCACCCGAGTGGGCCGGAAGGGGCCACACGACCAGAACCGAAGCAACCAAGGCCAGCACCGTCCTCGGGGAGGAGGAGGGGGCCAGGGGCGAGGGAGAGACGCCTTACCAGCAACACCCGTGGCCAGCACCCCGCCTTCGGCCGGCCGGGGCAACCCCCCGTTGCGACCTGGGTACCGAGCCAACGTCACGTGCCACCGGTGCCAGCGACTAGGCCACTACGCCAACGATCCGAACTGCCCGCTAAACCAAACACCCAAGCCCCGCCAGGTAGCTGCCGCTGCCCTGGGGGAAGAGCAGTCATCGGAGGGACCCGAGGAGTATGAGCCGGACCAGCAAGGGTGGGAACCGGCCGCCATGGTCCTGGCATGCTTAGGGGGAAGAGACATGGTTCCGCGGGCTCCCCTACCCGCCAACACCAGAAAATACGGTCAGTGGGTGACCATTAATGGACAGAGGGCCGAGGCCTTGCGTGACACCGGCGCCAGCGTGACGGCCGTCCGCTGTCACCTGGTGAAGCCCGAGCAGATCCTGCCGAACATTCTCTGCCCCGTCCGCTCGGCAGACAACTCTGAAAGCATGTGTAAGATGGCCTGCGTCCCGTTTGAATGGGGAGGGGTCTCCGGCCTACTGAAGGTGACGGTCCGGGACGATGCCCCCGTGGACTGCCTCCTGGGGAATGACCTCGAGAGTTCCCCGTGGGCCACCGTCGAGAGAAGAGAGCACTTGGGGATGCTGGGCCTCCCGGACTGGGCTTGCATAACCACCCGATCCATGGCCACCCGTGCCGCCCCCCGATCAGAGGAACCCGAATGGCCGGCACCTCCGCCCCCGGTTGCCCCCGTAGAGGATAACGGCGAGTCCGACCTCCCGGACCCGACTACCGAAGAAGACGCGCAACCCCAGGACCTTCCGGATCTGGCTCAGTGGCGGCAAGAAGGGGGGCCCACCCAAGAACAGTTCCGCCAGGAACAAAAGACCTGTCCCTCCCTCGAGGGACTCCGCCAGCAAGCCAGCACCCAAAACGCCGGGGACACCACCGGAACCCACTGGATCTACTGGGATAACGACCTGCTCTACAGCGAGCAAAGAATCGCCGAGCTAGGGGCCGGTCGAGTTCTGGTGGTACCGCTCCGCTTCCGAGACTTTCTGCTCAACCTAGCCCACGATGTCCCCCTGGCTGGACACCTGGGCCAGGATAAAACGTACAGTCGCCTGGTGACCCACTTTTTCTGGCCGAAAATGAGGAATGACGTCCTGAACCACTGCCGATCGTGCCCCACATGTCAAGCCAGCGGGAAGAGTGGCCGGAAGCTGAAGGCCCCTCTACAACCCTTCCCGGTGGTCACCACCCCGTTCGAGAGGGTGGGGATAGACATTGTGGGACCTCTGGACCCCCGCACGGCACAAGGACACAGGTTCATCTTGGTACTAGTGGACCATGCCACCCGCTACCCCGAGGCGGTGCCCCTACGGACAGTGACCGCTCCAGTGGTTGGCCGGGCCCTGATGGGGATCTTCTCCCGAGTAGGCTTCCCCCGAGAAGTCGTCAGCGACCGAGGTACGAATTTCATATCAAAATACATGAAGTCCCTCTGGCAACAATGCGGGGTCACCTACAGATTCACGACCCCCTATCACCCCCAAGGGAACGGACTGGTGGAGCGTTTTAACCGCACTCTCAAAGGGATGATTGGGGGATTGGAAGAGCCTCTCCGTCGCCAGTGGGATGTACTGCTCCCGTGCCTTCTCTTCGCCTACCGGGAAGTTCCCCAGAAGTCCCTCGGTTTTAGCCCCTTTGAACTCCTATACGGACACCCTGTGCGAGGGCCCCTCAGCCTAGTCAAGGAAGGTTGGGAGATGGCCCCCCTAACAACCCCTCCAGACGTCTTCAAATACATCCTGGCCTTACGAAACCAGACCCGGCGCTTCAGGGAGATGGCCAAGGCGAACCTCGAGGCCAGCCAGGAGGACATGAAGAGGTGGTATGATCACAATGCCTCCTCCGTTGAATTCGAACCTGGGCAGCAAGTATGGGTGATGTCCCCCACCGAACCATGTGCCCTGCAAGATAAGTCTACGGGGCCCTTCAAAGTGGTCGAGCGCAAAAGCCCCGTCACTTACCTCATCGACATGGGGTCCTCCCGGAACCCCCTTCGGGTCCTCCACACCAACCGGCTCAAACCGCACTTTGTGCGCTCCGAACTAAGCCTCTTGATGGCTACGGACAGTGGCACAGAAGAAGACTCCGAGCCCCTCCCGGATCTCCTGAAGACTCAGGAGAAGGACGGCTCCGTGGACGGGGTCCGGCTCTCTGACGCCCTCACTTTGGAGCAACGCCAGGACTGCCGGGACCTCCTGCTGCAGTTCGCTGCCCTGTTCTCCCTCACCCCCGGGGTCACCCCCTGGTGTTTGCACGACGTAGACACCGGGGACAGTCCCCCTGTCCGGCACCGGGCCTACCGCGTACCAGATCGGGTACGGGCCTGCATACAGGAGGAAGTGGCCAAGATGCTCACGATCGGGGTCATCGAGCCCTCGGACAGTCCCTGGGCCAGTCCGGTCGTATTAGTTCCCAAGGCCGCTGCCCCCGGCTCCGCCCCTGAACTGAGATTCTGCGTCGACTACCGGGGCTTGAACGCTGTCACCCGGACCGACGCTCATCCCATCCCCCGAGCAGACGAGCTGATCGACTGGCTGGGGGCCGCCCGCTACCTTAGTATCTTCGACCTAACGGCGGGCTACTGGCAGATCGGCCTCACACCCAGGGCTCAGGAACGGTCAGCCTTCTCTACCCCCGATGGCCACTATCAATTTAAGGTCATGCCCTTTGGCATGAAGAATGCCCCCGCCACGTTCCAACGCCTTGTGAACCAGGTCTTGGCGGGGCTTGAAGAATTCAGCGCTGCCTACCTGGACGATATCGCTGTATACAGCCACCACTGGTCCGACCACCTCCGTCACCTCCAAGAGGTCCTACAAGCCCTCCAGCGGGCCGGCCTCACCATTAAGGCCGGCAAGTGCCAGATTGGCCAAGGGTCTGTGACCTACCTTGGGCACCAAGTGGGGAGCGGGCTGGTGGCCCCACTACAACTTAAGATTGCTGCCATCCAGTCCTGGCAGCCCCCCGTCACCCAGACCGAGGTCCGAGCCTTCTTGGGGCTCACCGGCTACTACCGGCGGTTCGTGAAGGACTACGGCAGCATCATGGGGCCCCTCACGGGTCTCACATCCAAGAACCAGCCGAAGCGGGTCAACTGGACTCCTGATTGTCAAGCTGCCTTCGAGGAGCTGAAGGCCGCCCTGTGCACCGCCCCGGTGCTCCAGGCCCCCGATTACAGTCGGGAATTTGTGGTGCAGACCGACGCCTCCGACCACGGCATCGGAGCCGTCCTCTCTCAGTTGAACCCCGAAGGTCATGACCAGCCGGTGGCCTTCATCAGTCGACGTCTCCTGGCCCGAGAACAGCGTTGGAGCACCATCGAGAGGGAGGCATTTGCAGTAGTGTGGGCCCTCAAAAAGCTCCGACCCTATCTCTTCGGTACCCACTTCCGGGTACAAACCGACCATCGACCCCTGCAATGGCTGATGCAGATGCGGGGGGAGAACCCAAAACTCTTGCGCTGGTCCATTTCCCTGCAGGGAATGGACTTCACTGTGGAGCACCGACCAGGCCAAGACCACGCCAACGCGGATGGCCTGTCCCGCTTTTTCCGCCTCGACGAAGAGAGTCCCCAAGGAGATGGGTGACTCTCCCCGCCTTCAGCTGGGGGGGACGCATGTTGGACAGGCCTCACAGACGGCTCGCTCCCTCCCCGCTCGACGGGGCCCGAACTCCGGCCCCCCTGGCATTTCCCCGCGACAAGCACCTGTACTCCGTCTCCCAACGGACCCTCTGCCCTCGGGCCCCTACTCATCCCGGGGTCCAACCCCACCGGCTCTCCCGGCCGGGTCGAGCCGCCATCTTGGGCCCTGCACCACGCGGCCGCATGGCCTCCCCTCGACCCTAACCCCGGGCCTGGCCGGCCCCGACATCCCGGCACCACCATCCACCCAGGAGGTGAGCGGACCACTTGGCAGGTCAATGGGAGACCGAAGTGTCAAGGGCTCTCCCCCGCCAGGTGCCGATCGCCCCCAGCTCCCCCAGGCCCTGGCTCCACCCCCTGCTGGGTGTCTGGACACCTTCATCCCGGACCCTCCGACCTCCCAGTGCGAGGGTCCGGACATCAAAGGGCACCAGCCCTATAACTGAGGCAGCTCCGGAGCAGGAAGGCAGTTGTATCCTGGAGTCGAGAGACACCGAGTGAACTCAACCCTGACGGTCTACTGGCGCTGCCGTAGCCCGCTCTTGTGAACCATCGTCCTGCCTGCTGGCGCTGCCGCGGCCTTCTGCAACATTCATCTTCCGGGGACCTGCTGGCGCTGCCGCGGCCCGTTGTAACGACCATCCTCACCGGGACCTGCTGGCGCTGCCGCGGCCTTCTGCAACAGTCATCTTCCTGGGACCTGCTGGCGCTGCCGCGGCCCGTTGTATCGACCATCCTCACCGGGACCTGCTGGCGCTGCCGCGGACCGTATATCTTCCGGGGACCTGCTGGCGCTGCCGCGGCCCGTTGTATCGACCATCCACACCGGGACCTGCTGGCGCTGCCGCGGCCCATACCACCTAACCACCAAGCTCGAGGATTGTGAGCTCATCATCATCGCATCCGAACTACCTGATTGGTAAATAGACTGTCCCGCTACCCCCTTCCCTACCTTGCGAGACTCTAATCGAGGGGACCCCTGAGTCCAGACCTCCTTGTACCATTTAACCGTACCTTAAATAAGTGCTTATAAAGAACACTGAACCTTATCCGTGTGTGATATCTGTCTGTGGGGGGGAAGTTACTTGTCTGTACGATCGCTGGAGACGGCTCTCCCCGGAGACCTCTCCTCCTGACCCCGGCCGACCCTCCCGGTCCGTCTACCTTTTCTAACATTCAGGCTCCCTTGAGCCGGTGGGGCTGACGAGCCCATGGCTACGCACCTGTGCGCCTTGAGTGGTACCTTACCTGAGAATATTTTTTGGCAGCCTATGCGGCAACCCCACACACATACCTACTCCCTGCTGACGAGAGGCAACTACCTCGAAACTAGTGTCCAGGGATGGCTAACGCGACACTCATTTTCATTTTAAATTTTTGGCATAGGCGTACCCGCCGACGCTACTTCATGGACCACAATTCTTTGGGGCAACACGCTGATAGGAATAGCAGAGTGCGGCCAATTGGATTTTTGTTTATATTAAGGCTCCCTTGAGCCGGTGGGGCTGACGAGCCCATGGCTACGCACCTGCTTGCCTTGAGTGGTACTTTACCTGAGAATATTTTTTGGCAGCCTACGCAGCAACCCCACACACATATCTACTCCCTGCTGACGAGAGGCAACTACCTCGAAACATGTGTCCAGCGATGGCTAACGCGAGACTCATTTTCATTTTTAACTTTTGGCATAGGCGTACCCGCCGATGCTACTTCATGGACCACAATTCTTTGGGGCAACACGCTGATAGGACTAGCAGAGTGCGGCCAATCGGATTTTTGTTTATATTCAGGCTCCCTTGAGCCGGTGGGGCTGACGAGCCCATGGCTACGCACCTGCGCGCCTTGAGTGGTACTTTACATGAGAATATTTTTTGGCAGCCTACGCAGCAACCCCACACACATACCTACTCCCTGCTGACGAGAGGCAACTACCTCGAAACACGTGTCCAGGGATGGCTAACGCGACACTCATTTTCATTTTAAGCTTTTGGCATAGGCGTACCCGCCGACGCTACTTCATGGACCACAATTCTTTGGGGCAACACGCTGATAGGACTAGCAGAGTGCGGCCAATCGGATTTTTGTTTATATTCAGGCTCCCTTGAGCCGGTGGGGCTGACGAGCCCATGGCTACGCACCTGCGCGCCTTGAGTGGTACTTTACCTGAGAATATTTTTTGGCAGCCTTCGCAGCAACCCCACACACATACCTACTCCCTGCTGACG
Source organism: Triturus cristatus (assembly GCF_964204655.1). NCBI lineage: Eukaryota > Metazoa > Chordata > Amphibia > Caudata > Salamandridae > Triturus > Triturus cristatus. The sequence continues at coordinate 1,031,763,858 of NC_140590.1, forward strand.
AGAGGCAACTACCTCGAAACACGTGTCCAGGGATGGCTAACGCGACACTCATTTTCATTTTAACTTTTGGCATAGGCGTACCCGCCGACGCTACTTCATGGACTACAATTCTTTGGGGCAACACGCTGATAGGACTAGCAGAGTGCGGCCAATCGGATTTTTGTTTATATTCAGGCTCCCTTGAGCCGGTGGGGCTGACGAGCCCATGGCTACGCACCTGCGCGCCTTGAGTGGTACTTTACCTGAGAATATTTTTTGGCAGCCTACGCAGCAACCCCACACACATACCTACTCCCTGCTGACGAGAGGCAACTACCTCGAAACACGTGTCCAGGGATGGCTAACACGACACTCATTTTCATTTTAAACTTTTGGCATAGGCGTACCCGCCGACGCTACTTCATGGACCACAATTCTTTGGGGCAACACGCTGATAGGACTAGCAGAGTGCGGCCAATCGGATTTTTGTTTATATTCAGGCTCCCTTGAGCCGGTGGGGCTGACGAGCCCATGGCTACGCACCTGCGCGCCTTGAGTGGTACTTTACCTGAGAATATTTTTTGGCAGCCTACGCAGCAACCCCACACACATACCTACTCCCGGCTGACGAGAGGCAACTACCTCGAAACACGTGTCCATAGATGGCTAACGCGACACTCATTTTCATTTTAAACTTTTGGCATAGGCGTACCCGCCGACGCTACTTCATGGACCACAATTCTTTGGGGCAACACGCTGATAGGACTAGCAGAGTGCGGCCAATCGGATTTTTGTTTATATTCAGGCTCCCTTGAGCCGGTGGGGCTGACGAGCCCATGGCTACGCACCTGCATGCCTTGAGTGGTACTTTACCTGAGAATATTTTTTGGCAGCCTACGCAGCAACGCCGCACACATACCTACTCCCTGCTGACGAGAGGCAACTACCTCGAAACACGTGTCCAGGGATGGCTAACGCGACACTCATTTTCATTTTAAACTTTTGGCATAGGCGTACCCGCCGACGCTACTTCATGGACCACAATTCTTTGGGGCAACACGCTGATAGGACTAGCAGAGTGCGGCCAATCGGACTTTTGTTTATATTCAGGCTCCCTTGAGCCGGTGGGGCTGACGAGCCCATGGCTACGCACCTGCACGCCTTGAGTGGTACTTTACCTGAGAATATTTTTTGGCAGCCTACGCAGCAACGCCGCACACATACCTACTCCCTGCTGACAAGAGGCAACTACCTCGAAACACGTGTCCAGCGATGGCTAACGCGACACTCATTTTCATTTTTAACTTTTGGCATAGGCGTACCCGCCGACGCTACTTCATGGACCACAATTCTTTGGGGCAACACGCTGATAGGACTAGCAGAGTGTGGCCAATCGAATTTTTGTTTATATTCAGGCTCCCTTGAGCCGGTGGGGCTGACGAGCCCATGGCTACGCACCTGCGCGCCTTGAGTGGTACTTTACCTGAGAATATTTTTTGGCAGCCTACTCAGCAACATAACACACATACCTACTCCCTGCTGACGAGAGGCAACTACCTCGAAACACGTGTCCAGCGATGGCTAACGCGACACTCATTTTCATTTTAAACTTTTGGCATAGGTGTACCCGCCGACGCTACTTCATGGACCACAATTCTTTGGGGCAACACGCTGATAGGACTAGCAGAGTGCGGCCAATTGGATTTTTGTTTATATTCAGGCTCCCTTGAGCCGGTGGGGCTGACGAGCCCATGGCTACGCACCTGCGTGCCTTGAGTGGTACTTTACCTGAGAATATTTTTTGGCAGCCTACGCAGCAACCCCACACACATACCTAATCCCTGCTGACGAGAGGCAACTACCTCGAAACACGTGTCCAGCGATGGCTAACGCGAGACTCATTTTCATTTTTAACTTTTGGCATAGGCGTACCCGCCGACGCTACTTCATGGACCACAATTCTTTGGGGCAACACGCTGATAGGACTAGCAGAGTGCGGCCAATCGGATTTTTGTTTATATTCAGGCTCCCTTGAGCCGGTGGGGCTGACGAGCCCATGGCTACGCACCTGTGCGCCTTGAGTGGTACCTTACCTGAGAATATTTTTTGGCAGCCTATGCGGCAACCCCACACACATACCTACTCCCTGCTGACGAGAGGCAACTACCTCGAAACACGTGTCCAGGGATGGCTAACGCGACACTCATTTTCATTTTAAATTTTTGGCATAGGCGTACCCGCCGACGCTACTTCATGGACCACAATTCTTTGGGGCAACACGCTGATAGGAATAGCAGAGTGCGGCCAATTGGATTTTTGTTTATATTCAGGCTCCCTTGAGCCGGTGGGGCTGACGAGCCCATGGCTACGCACCTGCGCGCCTTGAGTGGTACTTTACCTGAGAATATTTTTTGGCAGCCTACGCAGCAACCCCACACACATATCTACTCCCTGCTGACGAGAGGCAACTACCTCGAAACATGTGTCCAGCGATGGCTAACGCGAGACTCATTTTCATTTTTAACTTTTGGCATAGGCGTACCCGCTGACGCTACTTCATGGACCACAATTCTTTGGGGCAACACGCTGATAGGACTAGCAGAGTGCGGCCAATCGGATTTTTGTTTATATTCAGGCTCCCTTGAGCCGGTGGGGCTGACGAGCCCATGGCTACGCACCTGCGCGCCTTGAGTGGTACTTTACATGAGAATATTTTTTAGCAGCCTACGCAGCAACCCCACACACATACCTACTCCCTGCTGACGAGAGGCAACTACCTCGAAACACGTGTCCAGGGATGGCTAACGCGACACTCATTTTCATTTTAAGCATTTGGCATAGGCGTACCCGCCGACGCTACTTCATGGACCACAATTCTTTGGGGCAACACGCTGATAGGACTAGCAGAGTGCGGCCAATCGGATTTTTGTTTATATTCAGGCTCCCTTGAGCCGGTGGGGCTGACGAGCCCATGGCTACGCACCTGCGCGCCTTGAGTGGTACTTTACCTGAGAATATTTTTTGGCAGCCTTCGCAGCAACCCCACACACATACCTACTCCCTGCTGACGAGAGGCAACTACCTCGAAACACGTGTCCAGGGATGGCTAACGCGACACTCATTTTCATTTTAACTTTTGGCATAGGCGTACCCGCCGACGCTACTTCATGGACTACAATTCTTTGGGGCAACACGCTGATAGGACTAGCAGAGTGCGGCCAATCGGATTTTTGTTTACATTCAGGCTCCCTTGAGCCGGTGGGGCTGACGAGCCCATGGCTACGCACCTGCGCGCCTTGAGTGGTACTTTACCTGAGAATATTTTTTGGCAGCCTACGCAGCAACCCCACACACATACCTACTCCCTGCTGACGAGAGGCAACTACCTCGAAACACGTGTCCAGGGATGGCTAACACGACACTCATTTTCATTTTAAACTTTTGGCATAGGCGTACCCGCCGACGCTACTTCATGGATCACAATTCTTTGGGGCAACACGCTGATAGGACTAGTAGAGTGCGCCAATCGGATTTTTGTTTATATTCAGGCTCCCTTGAGCCGGTGGGGCTGACGAGCCCATGGCTACGCACCTGCGTGCCTTGAGTGGTACTTTACCTGAGAATATTTTTTGGCAGCCTACGCAGCAACCCCACACACATACCTACTCCCTGCTGATGAGAGGCAACTACCTCGAAACTCGTGTCCAGGGATGGCTAACGCGACACTCATTTTCATTTTAAACTTTTGGCATAGGCGTACCCGCCAACGCTACTTCATGGACCACAATTCTTTGGGGCAACACGCTGATAGGACTAGCAGAGTGCGGCCAATTGGATTTTTGTTTATATTCAGGCTCCCTTGAGCCGGTGGGGCTGACGAGCCGATGGCTACGCACCTGCGCGCCTTGAGTGGTACTTTACCTGAGAATATTTTTTGGCAGCCTCCGCAGCAACCCCACACACATACCTACTCCCTGCTGACGAGAGGCAACTACCTCGAAACACGTGTCCAGCGATGGCTAACGCGACACTCATTTTCATTTTTAACTTTTGGCATAGGCGTACCCGCCGACGCTACTTCATGGACCACAATTCTTTGGGGCAACACGCTGATAGGACTAGCAGAGTGCGGCCAATCGGATTTTTGTTTATATTCAGGCTCCCTTGAGCCGGTGGGGCTGACGAGCCCATGGCTACGCACCTGCACGCCTTGAGTGGTACTTTACCTGAGAATATTTTTTGGCAGCCTATGCAGCAACCACACACACATACCTACTCCCTGCTGACGAGAGGCAACTACCTCGAAACACGTGTCCAGGGATGGTTAACGCAACACTCATTTTCATTTTAAACTTTTGGCATAGGCGTACCCGCCGACGCTACTTCATGGACCACAATTCTTTGGGGCAACACGCTGATAGGACTAGCAGAGTGCGGCCAATCGGATTTTTGTTTATATTCAGGCTCCCTTGAGCCGGTGGGGCTGACGAGCCCATGGCTACGCACCTGCACGCCTTGAGTGGTACTTTACCTGAGAATATTTTTTGGCAGCCTACGCAGCAACGCCGCACACATACCTACTCCCTGCTGACAAGAGGCAACTACCTCGAAACACGTGTCCAGCGATGGCTAACGCGACACTCATTTTCATTTTTAACTTTTGGCATAGGCGTACCCGCCGACGCTACTTCATGGACCACAATTCTTTGGGGCAACACGCTGATAGGACTAGCAGAGTGTGGCCAATCGAATTTTTGTTTATATTCAGGCTCCCTTGAGCCGGTGGGGCTGACGAGCCCATGGCTACGCACCTGCGCGCCTTGAGTGGTACTTTACCTGAGAATATTTTTTGGCAGCCTACTCAGCAACATAACACACATACCTACTCCCTGCTGACGAGAGGCAACTACCTCGAAACACGTGTCCAGCGATGGCTAACGCGACACTCATTTTCATTTTAAACTTTTGGCATAGGTGTACCCGCCGACGCTACTTCATGGACCACAATTCTTTGGGGCAACACGCTGATAGGACTAGCAGAGTGCGGCCAATTGGATTTTTGTTTATATTCAGGCTCCCTTGAGCCGGTGGGGCTGACGAGCCCATGGCTACGCACCTGCGTGCCTTGAGTGGTACTTTACCTGAGAATATTTTTTGGCAGCCTACGCAGCAACCCCACACACATACCTAATCCCTGCTGACGAGAGGCAACTACCTCGAAACACGTGTCCAGCGATGGCTAACGCGAGACTCATTTTCATTTTTAACTTTTGGCATAGGCGTACCCGCCGACGCTACTTCATGGACCACAATTCTTTGGGGCAACACGCTGATAGGACTAGCAGAGTGCGGCCAATCGGATTTTTGTTTATATTCAGGCTCCCTTGAGCCGGTGGGGCTGACGAGCCCATGGCTACGCACCTGTGCGCCTTGAGTGGTACCTTACCTGAGAATATTTTTTGGCAGCCTATGCGGCAACCCCACACACATACCTACTCCCTGCTGACGAGAGGCAACTACCTCGAAACACGTGTCCAGGGATGGCTAACGCGACACTCATTTTCATTTTAAATTTTTGGCATAGGCGTACCCGCCGACGCTACTTCATGGACCACAATTCTTTGGGGCAACACGCTGATAGGAATAGCAGAGTGCGGCCAATTGGATTTTTGTTTATATTCAGGCTCCCTTGAGCCGGTGGGGCTGACGAGCCCATGGCTACGCACCTGCGCGCCTTGAGTGGTACTTTACCTGAGAATATTTTTTGGCAGCCTACGCAGCAACCCCACACACATATCTACTCCCTGCTGACGAGAGGCAACTACCTCGAAACATGTGTCCAGCGATGGCTAACGCGAGACTCATTTTCATTTTTAACTTTTGGCATAGGCGTACCCGCTGACGCTACTTCATGGACCACAATTCTTTGGGGCAACACGCTGATAGGACTAGCAGAGTGCGGCCAATCGGATTTTTGTTTATATTCAGGCTCCCTTGAGCCGGTGGGGCTGACGAGCCCATGGCTACGCACCTGCGCGCCTTGAGTGGTACTTTACATGAGAATATTTTTTAGCAGCCTACGCAGCAACCCCACACACATACCTACTCCCTGCTGACGAGAGGCAACTACCTCGAAACACGTGTCCAGGGATGGCTAACGCGACACTCATTTTCATTTTAAGCATTTGGCATAGGCGTACCCGCCGACGCTACTTCATGGACCACAATTCTTTGGGGCAACACGCTGATAGGACTAGCAGAGTGCGGCCAATCGGATTTTTGTTTATATTCAGGCTCCCTTGAGCCGGTGGGGCTGACGAGCCCATGGCTACGCACCTGCGCGCCTTGAGTGGTACTTTACCTGAGAATATTTTTTGGCAGCCTTCGCAGCAACCCCACACACATACCTACTCCCTGCTGACGAGAGGCAACTACCTCGAAACACGTGTCCAGGGATGGCTAACGCGACACTCATTTTCATTTTAACTTTTGGCATAGGCGTACCCGCCGACGCTACTTCATGGACTACAATTCTTTGGGGCAACACGCTGATAGGACTAGCAGAGTGCGGCCAATCGGATTTTTGTTTACATTCAGGCTCCCTTGAGCCGGTGGGGCTGACGAGCCCATGGCTACGCACCTGCGCGCCTTGAGTGGTACTTTACCTGAGAATATTTTTTGGCAGCCTACGCAGCAACCCCACACACATACCTACTCCCTGCTGACGAGAGGCAACTACCTCGAAACACGTGTCCAGGGATGGCTAACACGACACTCATTTTCATTTTAAACTTTTGGCATAGGCGTACCCGCCGACGCTACTTCATGGATCACAATTCTTTGGGGCAACACGCTGATAGGACTAGTAGAGTGCGCCAATCGGATTTTTGTTTATATTCAGGCTCCCTTGAGCCGGTGGGGCTGACGAGCCCATGGCTACGCACCTGCGTGCCTTGAGTGGTACTTTACCTGAGAATATTTTTTGGCAGCCTACGCAGCAACCCCACACACATACCTACTCCCTGCTGATGAGAGGCAACTACCTCGAAACTCGTGTCCAGGGATGGCTAACGCGACACTCATTTTCATTTTAAACTTTTGGCATAGGCGTACCCGCCAACGCTACTTCATGGACCACAATTCTTTGGGGCAACACGCTGATAGGACTAGCAGAGTGCGGCCAATTGGATTTTTGTTTATATTCAGGCTCCCTTGAGCCGGTGGGGCTGACGAGCCGATGGCTACGCACCTGCGCGCCTTGAGTGGTACTTTACCTGAGAATATTTTTTGGCAGCCTCCGCAGCAACCCCACACACATACCTACTCCCTGCTGACGAGAGGCAACTACCTCGAAACACGTGTCCAGCGATGGCTAACGCGACACTCATTTTCATTTTTAACTTTTGGCATAGGCGTACCCGCCGACGCTACTTCATGGACCACAATTCTTTGGGGCAACACGCTGATAGGACTAGCAGAGTGCGGCCAATCGGATTTTTGTTTATATTCAGGCTCCCTTGAGCCGGTGGGGCTGACGAGCCCATGGCTACGCACCTGCACGCCTTGAGTGGTACTTTACCTGAGAATATTTTTTGGCAGCCTATGCAGCAACCACACACACATACCTACTCCCTGCTGACGAGAGGCAACTACCTCGAAACACGTGTCCAGGGATGGTTAACGCAACACTCATTTTCATTTTAAACTTTTGGCATAGGCGTACCCGCCGACGCTACTTCATGGACCACAATTCTTTGGGGCAACACGCTGATAGGACTAGCAGAGTGCGGCCAATTGGATTTTTGTTTATATTCAGGCTCCCTTGAGCCGGTGGGGCTGACGAGCCCATGGCTACGCACCTGCGCGCCTTGAGTGGTACTTTACCTGAGAATATTTTTTGGCAGCCTACGCAGCAACCCCACACACATACCTACTCCCTGCTGACGAGAGGCAACTACCTCGAAACACGTGTCCAGGGATGGCTAACGCGACACTCATTTTCATTTTAAACTTTTGGCATAGGCGTACCCGCCGACGCTACTTCATGGACCACAATTCTTTGGGGCAACACGCTGATAGGACTAGCAGAGTGCGGCCAATCGGATTTTTGTTTATATTCAGGCTCCCTTGAGCCGGTGGGGCTGACGAGCCCATGGCTACGCACCTGCACGCCTTGAGTGGTACTTTACCTGAGAATATTTTTTGGCAGCCTACGCAGCAACGCCGCACACATACCTACTCCCTGCTGACAAGAGGCAACTACCTCGAAACACGTGTCCAGGGATGGCTAACGCGACACTCATTTTCATTTTTAACTTTTGGCATAGGCGTACCCGCCGACGCTACTTCATGGACCACAATTCTTTGGGGCAACACGCTGATAGGACTAGCAGAGTGTGGCCAATCAAATTTTTGTTTATATTCAGGCTCCCTTGAGCCGTTTTGGGCTAATGAGCCCATGGCTACGCACCTGCGCGCCTTGAGTGGTACTTTACCTTAGAATATTTTTTGGCAGCCTTCGCAGCAACCCCACACACATACCTACTCCCTGCTGACGAGAGGCAACTACCTCGAAACACGTATCCAGGGATGGCTAACGCGACACTCATTTTCATTTTAAACTTTTGGCATAGGCGTACCCGCCGACGCTACTTCATGGACCACAATTCTTTGGGGCAACACGCTTGTAGGACTAGCAGAGTGCGGCCAATCGGATTTTTGTTTAAATTCAGGCTCCCTTGAGCCGGTGGGGCTGACGAGCCCATGGCTACGCACCTGCGCGCCTTGAGTGGTACTTTACCTGAGAATATTTTTTGGCAGCCTACGCAGCAACCCCACACACATACCTACTCCCTGCTGACGAGAGGCAACTACCTCGAAACACGTGTCCAGGGATGGCTAACGCGACACTCATTTTCATTTTAAACTTTTGGCATAGGCGTACCCGCCGACGCTACTTCATGGACCACAATTCTTTGGGGCAACACGCTGATAGGACTAGCAGAGTGCGGCCAATCGGATTTTTGTTTATATTCAGGCTCCCTTGAGCCGGTGGGGCTGACGAGCCCATGGCTACGCACCTGCGCGCCTTGAGTGGTACTTTACCTGAGAATATTTTTTGGCAGCCTACGCAGCAACCCCACACACATACCTACTCCCTGCTGACGAGAGGCAACTACCTTGAAACACGTGTCCAGCGATGGCTAACGCGACACTCATTTTCATTTTTAACTTTTGGCATAGGCGTACCCGCCGACGCTACTTCATGGACCACAATTCTTTGGGGCAACACGCTAATAGGACTAGCAGAGTGTGGCCAATCAAATTTTTGTTTATATTCAGGCTCCCTTAAACCGGTGGGGCTGACGAGCCCATGGCTACGCACCTGCGCGCCTTGAGTGGTACTTTACCTGAGAATATTTTTTGGCAGCCTACTCAGCAACACAACACACATACCTACTCCCTGCTGACGAGAGGCAACTACCTCGAAACACGTGTCCAGCGATGGCTAACGCGACACTCATTTTCATTTTAAACTTTTGGCATAGGCGTACCCGCCGACGCTACTTCATGAACCACAATCCTTTGGGGCAACACGCTGATAGGACTAGCAGAGTGCGGCCAATTGGATTTTTGTTTATATTCAGGCTCCCTTGAGCCGGTGGGGCTGACGAGCCCATGGCTACGCACCTGCGTGCCTTGAGTGGTACTTTACCTGAGAATATTTTTTGGCAGCCTACGCAGCAACCCCACACACATACCTAATCCCTGCTGACGAGAGGCAACTACCTCGAAACACGTGTCCAGCGATGGCTAACGCGAGACTCATTTTCATTCTTAACTTTTGGCATAGGCGTACCCTCCGACGCTACTTCATGGACCACAATTCTTTGGGGCAACACGCTGATAGGACTAGCAGAGTGCGGCCAATCGGATTTTTGTTTATATTCAGGCTCCCTTGAGCCGGTGGGGCTGACGAGCCCATAGCTACGCACCTGCGCGCCTTGAGTGGTACCTTACCTGAGAATATTTTTTGGCAGCCTACGCGGCAACCCCACACACATACCTACTCCCTGCTGACGAGAGGCAACTACCTCGAAACTAGTGTCCAGGGATGGCTAACGCGACACTCATTTTCATTTTAAATTTTTGGCATAGGCGTACCCGCCGACGCTACTTCATGGACCACAATTCTTTGGGGCAACACGCTGATAGGAATAGCAGAGTGCGGCCAATGGATTTTTGTTTATATTCTGGCTCCCTTGAGCCGGTGGGGCTGACGAGCCCATGGCTACGCACCTGCTTGCCTTGAGTGGTACTTTACCTGAGAATATTTTTTGGCCGCCTACGCAGCAACCCCACACACATATCTACTCCCTGCTGACGAGAGGCAACTACCTCGAAACTTGTGTCCAGCGATGGCTAACGCGAGACTCATTTTCATTTTTAACTTTTGGCATAGGCGTACCCGCCGACGCTACTTCATGGACCACAATTCTTTGGGGCAACACGCTGATAGGACTAGCAGAGTGCGGCCAATCGGATTTTTGTTTATATTCAGGCTCCCTTGAGCCGGTGGGGCTGACGAGCCCATGGCTACGCACCTGCGCGCCTTGAGTGGTACTTTACATGAGAATATTTTTTGGCAGCCTACGCAGCAACCCCACACACATACCTACTCCCTGCTGACGAGAGGCAACTACCTCGAAACACGTGTCCAGGGATGGCTAACGCGACACTCATTTTCATTTTAAGCTTTTGGCATAGGCGTACCCGCCGACGCTACTTCATGGACCACAATTCTTTGGGGCAACACGCTGATAGGACTAGCAGAGTGTGGCCAATCGGATTTTTGTTTATATTCAGGCTCCCTTGAGCCGGTGGGGCTGACGAGCCCATGGCTACGCACCTGCGCGCCTTGAGTGGTACTTTACCTGAGAATATTTTTTGGCAGCCTTCGCAGCAACCCCACACACATACCTACTCCCTGCTGACGAGAGGCAACTACCTCGAAACACGTGTCCAGGGATGGCTAACGCGACACTCATTTTCATTTTAAACTTTTGGCATAGGCGTACCCGCCGACGCTACTTCATGGACCACAATTCTTTGGGGCAACACGCTGATAGGACTAGCAGAGTTTGGCCAATCAGATTTTTGTTTATATTCAGGCTCCCTTGAGCCGGTGGGGCTGACGAGCCCATGGCTACGCACCTGCGCGCCTTGAGTGTTACTTTACCTGAGAATATTTTTTGGCAGCCTACGCAGCAACCCCACACACATACCTACTCCCTGCTGACGAGAGGCAACTACCTCGAAACACGTGTCCAGGGATGGCTAACACGACACTCATTTTCATTTTAAACTTTTGGCATAGGCGTACCCGCCGACGCTACTTCATGGACCACAATTCTTTGGGGCAACACGCTGATAGGACTAGCAGAGTGCGGCCAATAGGATTTTTGTTTATATTCAGGCTCCCTTGAGCCGGTGGGGCTGACGAGCCCATGGCTACGCACCGGCGCGCCTTGAGTGGTACTTTACCTGAGAATATTTTTTGGCAGTCTACGCAGCAACCCCACAAACATACCTACTCCCTGCTGACGAGAGGCAACTACCTCGAAACACGTGTCCAGGGATGGCTAACGCGACACTCATTTTCATTTTTAACTTTTGGCATAGGCGTACCCGCCGACGCTACTTCATGGACCACAATTCTTTGGGGCAACACGATGATAGGACTAGCAGAGTGCGGCCAATCGGATTTTTGTTTATATTCAGGCTCCCTTGAGCCGGTGGGGCTGACGAGCCCATGGCTACGCACCTGCGCGCCTTGAGTGGTACTTTACCTGAGAATATTTTTTGGCAGCCTTCGCAGCAACCCCACACACATACCTACTCCCTGCTGACGAGAGGCAACTACCTCGAAACACGTGTCCAGGAATGGCTAACGCGACACTCATTTTCATTTTAACTTTTGGCATAGGCGTACCCGCCGACGCTACTTCATGGACTACAATTCTTTGGGGCCACACGCTGATAGGACTAGCAGAGTGCGGCCAATCGGATTTTTGTTTATATTGAGGCTCCCTTGAGCCGGAGGGGCTGACGAGCCCATGGCTACGCACCTGCGCGCCTTGAGTGGTACTTTACCTGAGAATATTTTTTGGCAGCCTACGCAGCAACCCCACACACATACCTACTCCCTGCTGATGAGAGGCAACTACCTCGAAACTCGTGTCCAGGGATGGCTAACGCGACACTCATTTTCATTTTAAACTTTTGGCATAGGCGTACTCGCCGACACTACTTCATGGACCACAATTCTTTGGGGCAACACGCTGATAGGACTAGTAGAGTGCGGCCAATCGGATTTTTGTTTATATTCAGGCTCCCTTGAGCCGGTGGGGCTGACGAGCCCACGGCTACGCACCTGCGTGCCTTGAGTGGTACTTTACCTGAGAATATTTTTTGGCAGCCTACGCAGCAACCCCACACACATACCTACTCCCTGCTGATGAGAGGCAACTACCTCGAAACTCGTGTCCAGGGATGGCTAACGCAACACTCATTTTCATTTTAAACTTTTGGCATAGGCGTACCCGCCAACGCTACTTCATGGACCACAATTCTTTGGGGCAACACGCTGATAGGACTAGCAGAGTGCGGCCAATTGGATTTTTGTTTATATTCAGGCTCCCTTGAGCCGGTGGGGCTGACGAGCCGATGGCTACGCACCTGCGCGCCTTGAGTGGTACTTTACCTGAGAATATTTTTTGGCAGCCTCCGCAGCAACCCCACACACATACCTACTCCCTGCTGACGAGAGGCAACTACCTCGAAACACGTGTCAGGCGATGGCTAACGCGACACTCATTTTCATTTTTAACTTTTGGCATAGGCGTACCCGCCGACGCTACTTCATGGACCACAATTCTTTGGGGCAACACGCTGATAGGACTAGCAGAGTGCGGCCAATCGGATTTTTGTTTATATTCAGGCTCCCTTGAGCCGGTGGGGCTGACGAGCCCATGGCTACGCACCTGCGCGCCTTGAGTGGTACTTTACCTGAGAATATTTTTTAACAGCCTACGCAGCAACCACACACACATACCTACTCCCTGCTGACGAGAGGCAACTACCTCGAAACACGTGTCCAGGGATGGTTAACACGACACTCATTTTCATTTTAAACTTTTGGCATAGGCGTACCCACCGACGCTACTTCATGAACCACAATTCTTTGGGGCAACACGCTGATAGGACTAGCAGAGTGCGGCCAATTGGATTTTTGTTTATATTCAGGCTCCCTTGAGCCGGTGGGGCTGACGAGCCCATGGCTACGCACCTGCGCGCCTTGAGTGGTACTTTACCTGAGAATATTTTTTGGCAGCCTACGCAGCAACCCCACACACATACCTACTCCCTGCTGACGAGAGGCAACTACCTCGAAACACGTGTCCAGGGATGGCTAACGCGACACTCATTTTCATTTTAAACATTTGGCATAGGCGTACCCGCCGACGCTACTTCATGGACCACAATTCTTTGGGGCAACACGCTGATAGGACTAGCAGAGTGCGGCCAATCGGATTTTTGTTTATATTCAGGCTCCCTTGAGCCGGTGGGGCTGACGAGCCCATGGCTACGCACCTGCACGCCTTGAGTGGTACTTTACCTGAGAATATTTTTTGGCAGCCTACGCAGCAACGCCGCACACATACCTACTCCCTGCTGACGAGAGGCAACTACCTCGAAACACGTGTCCAGGGATGGCTAACGCGACACTCATTTTCATTTTAAACTTTTGGCATAGGCGTACCCGCCGACGCTACTTCATGGACCTCAATTCTTTGGGGCAACACGCTGATAGGACTAGCAGAGTGCGGCCAATCGGATTTTTGTTTATATTCAGGCTCCCTTGAGCCGTTTTGGGCTGATGAGCCCATGGCTACGCACCTGCGCGCCTTGAGGGGTACTTTACCTGAGAATATTTTTTGGCAGCCTTTTCAGCAACCCCACACACATACCTACTCCCTGCTGACGAGAGGCAACTACCTCGAAACACGTGTCCAGGGATGGCTAACGCGACACTCATTTTCATTTTAACTTTTGGCATAGGCGTACCCGCCGACGCTACTTCATGGACCACAATTCTTTGGGGCAACACGCTGATAGGACTAGCAGAGTGCGGCCAATCGGATTTTTGTTTATATTCAGGCTCCCTTGAGTCGGTGGGGCTGACGAGCCCATGGCTACGCACCTGCGCGCATTGAGTGGTACTTTACCTGAGAATATTTTTTGGCAGCCTACGCAGCAACCCCACACACATACCTACTGCCTGCTGACGAGAGGCAACTACCTCAAAACACGTGTCCAGGGATGGCTAACGCGACACTCATTTTCATTTTAAACTTTTGGCATAGGCGTACCCGCCGACGCTACTTCATGGACCACAATTCTTTGGGGCAACACGCTGATAGGACTAGCAGAGTGCGGCCAATCGGATTTTTGTTTATATTCAGTGTTGGACAGGCCACACGAAGGGCTTGCTCCCTCCCCGCACGACAGGGCCCGAGCTCCGGCCCACCAGGCATAACCCACGAAAAGCACCTGTACCCCGTCTCCCGACGGATCTTCTGCCCTCGGACCTCTACTCATCACGGGGCCCAGCCCCACCGGCTCCCCCGGCCGGTTCAACCCGCCATCTTGGGCCCTGCACCACGAGGCCGCGTGGCCTCGCCCCGACCCTAACCCCGGGCCTGGCCGGCCCCGACATCCCGGCACCACCATCCACCCAGGAGGTGAGCGGACCACTTGGCAGGTCAATGGGAGGACGAAGTGTCAAGAGCTCTTCCCCCGCCAGGTGCCGATCGCCTCCAGCTCCCCCAGGCGCTGGCTCCACCCCCTGCTGGGTGTCTGGACACCTTCATCCCGGGCCCTCCGACCTCCAAGTGCGAGGGTCCGGACATCAAAGGGCGCCTGCCCTATAACTGGGGCAACTCCGGAGCAGGAAGGCAGTTGTATCCTGGAGTCGAGAGACACCGAGAGAACTCAGCCTTGACGGACTACTGGCGCTGCCGTAGCCCGCTCTTGTGAACCATCGTCCTGCCTGCTGGCGCTGCCGCGGCCTTCTGCAACATCCATCCTCGTCGGGACCTGCTGGCGCTGCCGCGGCCCGTTGTAACGACCATCCTCACCGGGACCTGCTGGCACTGCCGCGGACCGTACATCGACCATCTTTCCGGGACCTGCTGGCGCTGCCGCGGACCGTGTACCGACCATCTCGACCGGGACCTGCTGGCGCTGCCGCGGCCCGTACCAACTAAACCACCAAGCTCGAGGATTGTGAGCTAGTCATCATCTCATCCGAACTACCTGACTGGTAAACAGACTGTCCCGCTCCCCCTTACCCTGCATTGAGAGACTTGAATGGAGGGGACCCCTGAGTCCAGACCTCCTTGTACCATTCAACCGTACCTTAAGAAGTGCTTATAAAGAACACTGAACCTTATCCGTGTGTGGTATCTGTCTGTGGGGGGGGGGGAAGTTACTTGTCTGTACGAACGCTGGAGACGGCTCTCCCCGGAGACCTCTCCTCCTGACCCCGGCCGACCCTCCCGGCCCGTCTACCCTTTCTAACATTCAGGCTCCCTTGAGCCGGTGGGGCTGACGAGCCCATGGCTACGCACCTGCGTGCCTTGAGTGGTACTTTACCTGAAAATATTTTTTGGCAGCCTACGCAGCAACCCCAGACACATACCTACTCCCTGCTGACAAGAGGCAACTACCTCGAAACACGTGTCCAGGGATGGCTCACGCCACACTCATTTTCATTTTAAACTTTTGGCATAGGCATACCCGCCAAC
Organism: Triturus cristatus; assembly: GCF_964204655.1. Classification (NCBI taxonomy): domain Eukaryota; kingdom Metazoa; phylum Chordata; class Amphibia; order Caudata; family Salamandridae; genus Triturus; species Triturus cristatus. The sequence goes on from NC_140590.1 coordinate 1,031,779,706, forward strand.
GCTACTTCATGGACCACAATTCTTTGGGGCAACACGCTGATAGGACTAGCAGAGTGCGGCCAATCAGATTTTTGTTTATATTCAGGCTCCCTTGAGCCGGTGGGGCTGACGAGCCCATGGCTACGCACCTGCGCGCCTTGAGTGGTACTTTACCTGAGAATATTTTTTGGCAGCCTACGCAGCAACCCCACACATACCTCCTCCCTGCTGACGAGAGGCAACTACCTCGAAACACGTGTCCAGGGATGGCTAACACGACACTCATTTTCATTTTAAACTTTTGGCATGGGCGTACCCGCCGACGCTACTTCATGGACCACAATTCTTTGGGGCAACACGCTGATAGGACTAGCAGAGTGCGGCCAATCGGATTTTTGTTTATATTCAGGCTCCCTTGAGCCGGTGGGGCTGACGAGCCCATGGTTACGCACCTGCGCGCCTTGAGTGGTACTTTACCTGAGAATATTTTTTGGAAGCCTACGCAGCAACGCCACACACATACCTACTCCCTGCTGACGAGAGGCAACTACCTCGAAACACGTGTCCAGGGATGGCTCACGCCACACTCATTTTCATTTTAAACTTTTGGCATAGGCATACCCGCCAACGCTACTTCATGGACCACAATTCTTTGGGGCAACACGCTGATAGGACTGGCAGAGTGCGGCCAATCAGATTTTTGTTTATATTCAGGCTCCCTTGAGCCGGTGGGGCTGACGAGCCCATGGCTACGCACCTGCGCGCCTTGAGTGGTACTTTACCTGAGAATATTTTTTGGCAGCCTACGCAGCAACCCCACACATACCTCCTCCCTGCTGACGAGAGGCAACTACCTCGAAACACGTGTCCAGGGATGGCTAACACGACACTCATTTTCATTTTAAACTTTTGGCATGGGCGTACCCGCCGACGCTACTTCATGGACCACAATTCTTTGGGGCAACACGCTGATAGGACTAGCAGAGTGCGGCCAATCGGATTTTTGTAAATATTCAGGCTCCCTTGAGCCGGTGGGGCTGACGAGCCCATGGTTACGCACCTGCGCGCCTTGAGTGGTACTTTACCTGAGAATATTTTTTGGAAGCCTACGCAGCAACGCCACACACATACCTACTCCCTGCTGACGAGAGGCAACTACCTCGAAACACGTGTCCAGGGATGGCTAACGCGACACTCATTTTCATTTTAAACTTTTGGCATAGGCGTACCCGCCGACGCTACTTCATGGACCACAATTCTTTGGGGCAACACACTGATAGGACTAGCATAGTGCGGCCAATCGGATTTTTGTTTATATTCAGGCTTCCTTGAGCCGGTGGGGCTGACGAGCCCATGGCTATGCACCTGCGCGCCTTGAGTGGTACTTTACATGAGAATATTTTTTGGCAGCCTACGCAGCAACCCCACACACACACCTACTCCCTGCTGACGAGAGGCAACTACCTCGAAACACGTGTCCAGGGATGGCTAACGCGACACTCATTTTCATTTTAAGCTTTTGGCATAGGCGTACCCGCCGACGCTACTTCATGGACCACAATTCTTTGGGGCAACACGCTGATAGGACTAGCATAGTGCGGCCAATCGGATTTTTGTTTATATTCAGGCTCCCTTGAGCCGGTGGGGCTGACGAGCCCATGGCTACGCACCTGCGCGCCTTGAGTGGTACTTTACCTAGGAATATTTTTTGGCAGCCTTCGCAGCAACCCCACACACATACCTACTCCCTGCTGACGAGAGGCAACTACCTCGAAACACGTGTCCAGGGATGGCTAACGCGACACTCATTTTCATTTTAACTTTTGGCATAGGCGTACCCGCCAACGCTACTTCATGGACTACAATTCTTTGGGGCAACACGCTGATAGGACTAGCAGAGTGCGGCCAATCGGATTTTTGTTTATATTCAGGCTCCCTTGAGCCGGTGGGGCTGACGAGCCCATGGCTATGCACCTGCGTGCCTTGAGTGGTACTTTACCTGAGAATATTTTTTGGCAGCCTACGCAGCAAACCCACACACATACCTACTCCCTGCTGACGAGAGGCAACTACCTCGAAACACGTGTCCAGGGATGGCTAACACGACACTCATTTTCATTTTAAACTTTTGGCATAGGCGTACCTGCCGACGCTACTTCATGGACCACAATTCTTTGGGGCAACACGCTGATAAGACTAGCAGAGTGCGGCCAATAGGATTTTTGTTTATATTCAGGCTCCCTTGAGCCGGTGGGGCTGACGAGCCCATGGCTACGCACCGGCACGCCTTGAGTGGTACTTTACCTGAGAATATTTTTTGGCAGCCTACGCAGCAACCCCACACACATACCTACTCCCTGCTGACGAGAGGCAACTACCTCGAAACACATTGTCCAGGGATGGTTAACGCGACACTCATTTTCATTTTAAACTTTTGGCATAGGCGTACCCGCCGACGCTACTTCATGGACCACAATTCTTTGGGGCAACACGCTGATAGGACTAGCAGAGTGCGGCCAATTGGATTTTTGTTTATATTCAGGCTCCCTTGAGCCGGTGGGGCTGGCGAGCCCATGGCTACGCACCTGCGCGCCTTGAGTGGTACTTTACCTGAGAATATTTTTTGGCAGCCTACGCAGCAACCCCACACACATACCTACTCCCTGCTGACTAGAGGCAACTACCTCGAAACACGTGTCCAGGGATGGCTAACGCGACACTCATTTTCATTTTAAACTTTTGGCATAGGCGTACCCGCCGACGCTACTTCATGGACCACAATTCTTTGGGGCAACACGCTGATAGGACTAGCAGAGTGCGGCCAATCGGATTTTTGTTTATATTCAGGCTCCCTTGAGCCGGTGGGGCTGACGAGCCCATGGCTACGCACCTGCGCGCCTTGAGTGGTACTTTACCTGAGAATATTTTTTGGCAGCCTTCGCAGCAACCCCACACACATACCTACTCCCTGCTGACGAGAGGCAACTACCTCGAAACACGAGTCCAGGGATGGCTAACGCGACACTCATTTTCATTTTAACTTTTGGCATAGGCGTACCCGCCGACGCTACTTCATGGACCACAATTCTTTGGGGCAACACGCTGATAGGACTAGCAGAGTGCGGCCAATCGGATTTTTGTTTATATTCAGGCTCCCTTGAGTCGGTGGGGCAGACGAGCCCATGGCTACGCACCTGCGCGCATTGAGTGGTACTTTACCTGAGAATATTTTTTGGCAGCCTACGCAGCAACCCCACACACATACCTACTGCCTGCTGACGAGAGACAACTACCTCGAAACACGTGTCCAGGGATGGCTAACGCGACACTCATTTTCATTTTAAACTTTTGGCATAGGCGTACCCGCCGATGCTACTTCATGGACCACAATTCTTTGGGGCAACACGCTGATAGGACTAGCAGAGTGCGGCCAATCAGATTTTTGTTTATATTCAGGCTCCCTTGAGCCGGTGGGGCTGACGAGCCCATGGCTACGCACCTGCGTGCCTTGAGTGGTACTTTACCTGAGAATATTTTTTGGCAGCCTACGCAGCAACCCCACACACATACCTACTCCCTGCTGACAAGAGGCAACTACCTCGAAACACGTGTCCAGGGATGGCTCACGCGACACTCATTTTCATTTTAAACTTTTGGCATAGGCATACCCGCCAACACTACTTCATGGACCACAATTCTTTGGGGCAACACGCTGATAGGACTAGCAGAGTGCGGCCAATCAGATTTTTGTTTATATTCAGGCTCCCTTGAGCCGGTGGGGCTGACGAGCCCATGGCTATGCACCTGCGCGCCTTGAGTGGTACTTTACCTGAGAATATTTTTTGGCAGCCTACGCAGCAACCCCACACATACCTCCTCCCTGCTGACGAGAGGCAACTACCTGGAAACACGTGTCCAGGGATGGCTAACACGACACTCATTTTCATTTTAAACTTTTGGCATGGGCGTACCCGCCGACGCTACTTCATGGACCACAATTCTTTGGGGCAACACGCTGATAGGACTAGCAGAGTGCGGCCAATCGGATTTTTGTTTATATTCAGGCTCCCTTGAGCCGGTGGGGCTGACGAGCCCATGGTTACGCACCTGCGCGCCTTGAGTGGTACTTTACCTGAGAATATTTTTTGGCAGCCTACGCAGCAACGCCACACACATACCTACTCCCTGCTGACGAGAGGCAACTACCTCGAAACACGTGTCCAGGGATGGCTAACGCGACACTCATTTTCATTTTAAACTTTTGGCATAGGCGTACCCGCCGACGCTACTTCATGGACCACAATTCTTTGGGGCAACACGCTGATAGGACTAGCAGAGTGCGGCCAGTAGGATTTTTGTTTATATTCAGGCTCCCTTGAGCCGGTGGGGCTGACGAGCCCATGGCTACGCACCTGCGCACCTTGAGTGGTACTTCACCTGAGAATATTTTTTGGCAGCCTACGCAGAAACCCCACACACATACCTACTCCCTGCTGTTGAGAGGCAACTACCTCGAAACACGTGTCCAGGGATGGCTAACGTGACACTCATTTTCATTTTAAACTTTTGGCATAGGCGTACCCACCGACGCTACTTCATGGACCACAATTCTTTGGGGCAACACGCTGATAGGACTAGCAGAGTGCGGCCAATTGGATTTTTGTTTATATTCAGGCTCCCTTGAGCCGGTGGGGCTGACGAGCCCATGGCTACGCACCTGCGCGCCTTGAGTGGTACTTTACCTGAGAATATTTTTGGGCAGCCTACGCAGCAACCCCACACACATACCTACTCCCTGCTGACGAGAGGCAACTACCTCGAAACACGTGTCCAGGGATGGCTAACGCGACACTCATTTTCATTTTAAACTTTTGGCATAGGCGTACCCGCCAACGCTACTTCATGGACCACAATTCTTTGGGGCAACACGCTGATAGGACTAGCAGAGTGCGGCCAATCGGATTTTTGTTTATATTCAGGCTCTTTTGAGGCGGTGGGGCTGACGAGCCCATGGCTACGCTCCTGCGCGCCTTGAGTGGTACTTTACCTGAGAATATTTTTTGGCAGCCTATGCAGCAACCCCACACACATACCTACTCCCTGCTGACGAGAGGCAACTACCTCGAAACACGTGTCCAGGGATGGCTAACGCGACCCTCATTTTCATTTTAAACTTTTGGCATAGGCGTACCCGCCGACGCTACTTCATGGACCACAATTCTTTGGGGCAACACGCTGATAGGACTAGCAGAGTGCGGCCAATCGGATTTTTGTTTATATTCAGGCTCCCTTGAGCCGTTTTGGGCTGACGAGCCCATGGCTACGCACCTGCGCGCCTTGAGTGGTACTTTACATGAGAATATTTTTTGGCAGCCTTCGCAGCAACCCCACACACATACCTACTCCCTGCTGACGAGAGGCAACTACCTCGAAACACGTGTCCAGGGATGGCTAACGCGACACTCATTTTCATTTTAACTTTTGGCATAGGCGTACCCGCCGACGCTACTTCCTGGACCACAATTCTTTGGGGCAACACGCTGATAGGACTAGCAGAGTGCGGCCAATCGGATTTTTGTTTATATTCAGGCTCCCTTGAGTCGGTGGGGCTAACGAGCCCATGGCTACGCACCTGCGCGCATTGAGTGGTACTTTACCTGAGAATATTTTTTGGCAGCCTACGCAGCAACCCCACACACATACCTACTCCCTGCTGACAAGAGGCAACTACCTCGAAACACGTGTCCAGGGATGGCTAACGCGACACTCATTTTCATTTTAAACTTTTGGCATAGGCATACCCGCCAACGCTACTTCATGGACCACAATTCTTTGGGGCAACACGCTGATAGGACTAGCAGAGTGCGGCCAATCAGATTTTTGTTTATATTCAGGCTCCCTTGAGCCGGTGGGGCTGACGAGCCCATGGCTACGCACCTGCGCGCCTTGAGTGGTACTTTACCTGAGAATATTTTTTTGGCAGCCTTCGCAGCAACCCCACACACATACCTATTTCCTGCTGACGAGAGGCAACTACCTCGAAACACGTGTCCAGGGATGGCTAACGCGACACTCATTTTCATTTTAAACTTTTGGCATAGGCGTACCCGCCAATGCTACTTCATGGACCACAATTCTTTGGGGCAACACGCTGATAGGACTAGCAGAGTGCGGCCAATCGGATTTTTGTTTATATTCAGGCTCTCTTGAGGCGGTGGGGCTGACGAGCCCATGGCTACGCTCCTGCGCGCCTTGAGTGGTACTTTACCTGAGAATATTTTTTGGCAGCCTATGCAGCAACCCCACACACATACCTACTCCCTGCTGACGAGAGGCAACTACCTCGAAACACGTGTCCAGGGATGGCTAACGCGACCCTCATTTTCATTTTAAACTTTTGGCATAGGCGTACCCGCCGACGCTACTTCATGGACCACAATTCTTTGGGGCAACACGCTGATAGGACTAGCAGAGTGCGGCCAATCGGATTTTTGTTTATATTCAGGCTCCCTTGAGCCGTTTTGGGCTGACGAGCCCATGGCTACGCACCTGCGCGCCTTGAGTGGTACTTTACATGAGAATATTTTTTGGCAGCCTTCGCAGCAACCCCACACACATACCTACTCCCTGCTGACGAGAGGCAACTACCTCGAAACACGTGTCCAGGGATGGCTAACGCGACACTCATTTTCATTTTAACTTTTGGCATAGGCGTACCCGCCGACGCTACTTCCTGGACCACAATTCTTTGGGGCAACACGCTGATAGGACTAGCAGAGTGCGGCCAATCGGATTTTTGTTTATATTCAGGCTCCCTTGAGTCGGTGGGGCTAACGAGCCCATGGCTACGCACCTGCGCGCCTTGAGTGGTACTTTACCTGAGAATATTTTTTTGGCAGCCTACGCAGCAACCCCACACACATACCTACTCCCTGCTGACGAGAGGCAACTACCTCGAAACACGTGTCCAGGGATGGCTAACGCGACACTCATTTTCATTTTAAACTTTTGGCCTAGGCGTACCCGCCGACGCTACTTCATGGACCACAATTCTTTGGGGCAACACGCTGATAGGACTAGCAGAGTGCGGCCAATAAAATTTTTGTTTATATTCAGGCTCCCTTGAGCCGGTGGGGCTGACGAGCCCATGGCTACGCACCTGCGCGCCTTGAGTGGTACTTTACCTGAGAATATTTTTTTGGCAGCCTACGCAGCAACCCCACACACATACCTACTCCCTGCTGACGAGAGGCAACTACCTCGAAACACGTGTCCAGCGATGGCTAACGCGACACTCATTTTCATTTTTAACTTTTGGCATAGGCGTACCCGCCGACACTACTTCATGGACCACAATTCTTTGGGGCAACACGCTGGTAGGACTAGCAGAGTGCGGCCAATCGGATTTTTGTTTATATTCAGGCTCCCTTGAGCCGGTGGGGCTGACGAGCCCATGGCTACGCACCTGCGCGCCTTGAGTGGTACTTTACCTGAGAATATTTTTTGGCAGCCTACGCAGCAACCCCACACATATACCTTCACCCTGCTGACAAGAGGCAACTACCTCGAAACACGTGTCCAGGGATGGCTAACGCGACACTCATTTTCATTTTAAACTTTTGGCATAGGCATACCCGCCGACGCTACTTCATGGACCACAATTCTTTGGGGCAACACGCTGATAGGACTAGCAGAGTGCGGCCAATCAGATTTTTGTTTATATTCAGGCTCCCTTGAGCCGGTGGGGCTGACGAGCCCATGGCTACGCACCTGCGCGCCTTGAGTGGTACTTTACCTGAGAATATTTTTTGGCGTCCTACGCAGCAACCCCACACATACCTACTCCCTGCTGACGAGAGGCAACTACCTCGAAACACGTGTCCAGGGATGGCTAACACGACACTCATTTTCATTTTAAACTTTTGGCATGGGCGTACCCGCCGACGCTACTTCATGGACCACAATTCTTTGGGGCAACACGCTGATAGGACTAGCAGAGTGCGGCCAATCGGATTTTTGTTTATATTCAGGCTCCCTTGAGCCGGTGGGGCTGACGAGCCCATGGTTACGCACCTGCGCACCTTGAGTGGTACTTTACCTGAGAATATTTTTTGGCAGCCTACGCAGCAACGCCACACACATACCTACTCCCTGCTGACGAGAGGCAACTACCTCGAAACATGTGTCCAGGGATGGCTAACGCGACACTCATTTTCATTTTAAAACTTTTGGCATAGGCGTACCCGCCGACGCTACTTCATGGACCACAATTCTTTGGGGCAACACGCTGATAGGACTAGCAGAGTGCGGCCAATCAGATTTTTGTTTATATTCAGGCTCCCTTGAGCCGGTGGGGCTGACGAGCCCATGGCTACGCACCTGCGCGCCTTGAGTTGTACTTTACCTGAGAATATTTTTTGGCAGCCTTCGCAGCAACCCCACACACATACCTATTTCCTGCTGACGAGAGGCAACTACCTCGAAACACGTGTCCAGGGATGGCTAACGCGACACTCATTTTCATTTTAACTTTTGGCATAGGCGTACCCGCCGACGCTACGTCATGGACCACAATTCTTTGGGGCAACACGCTGATAGGACTAGCAGAGTGCGGCCAATCGGATTTTTGTTTATATTCAGGCTCCCTTGAGTCGGTGGGGATGACGAGCCCATGGCTACGCACCTGCGTGCATTGAGTGGTACTTTACCTGAGAATATTTTTTGGCAGCCTACGCAGCAACCCCACACACATACCTACTCCCTGCTGACGAGAGGCAACTACCTTGAAACACGTGTCCAGGGATGGCTAACGCGACACTCATTTTCATTTTAAACTTTTTCCATAGGCGTACCCGCTGACGCTACTTCATGGACCACAATTCTTTGGGGCAACACACTGATAGGACTAGCAGAGTGCGGCCAGTAGGATTTTTGTTTATATTCAGGCTCCCTTGAGCCGGTGGGGCTGACGAGCCCATGGCTACGCACCTGCGCGCCTTGAGTGGTACTTTACCTGAGAATATTTTTTGGCAGCCTACGCAGCAACCCCACACACATACCTACTCCCTGCTGTTGAGAGGCAACTACCTCGAAACACGTGTCCAGGGATGGCTAACGCGACACTCATTTTCATTTTAAACTTTTGGCATAGGCGTACCCACCGAGGCTACTTCATGGACCACAATTCTTTGGGGCAACACGCTGATAGGACTAGCAGAGTGCGGCCAATCAGATTTTTGTTTATATTCAGGCTCCCTTGAGCCGGTGGGGCTGACGAGCCCATGGCTACGCACCTGCGCGCCTTGAGTGGTACTTTACCTGAGAATATTTTTTGGCAGCCTACGCAGCAACCCCACACACATACCTACTCCCTGCTGACGAGAGGCAACTACCTCGAAACACGTGTCCAGGGATGGCTAACGCGACACTCATTTTCATTTTAAACTTTTGGCATAGGCGTACCCGCCAATGCTACTTCATGGACCACAATTCTTTGGGGCAACACGCTGATAGGACTAGCAGAGTGCGGCCAATCGGATTTTTGTTTATATTCAGGCTCTCTTGAGGCGGTGGGGCTGACGAGCCCATGGCTACGCACCTGCGCGCCTTGAGTGGTACTTTACCTGAGAATATTTTTTGGCAGCCTATGCAGCAATCCCACACACATACCTACTCCCTGCTGACGAGAGGCAACTACCTCGAAACACGTGTCCAGGGATGGCTAACGCGACACTCATTTTCATTTTAAACTTTTGGCATAGGCGTACCCGTTGACGCTACTTCATGGACCACAATTCTTTGGGGCAACACGCTGATAGGACTAGCAGAGTGCGGCCAATCAAATTTTTGTTTATATTCAGGCTCCCTTGAGCCGGTGGGGCTGACAAGCCCATGGCTACGCACCTGCGCGCCTTGAGTGGTACTTTACCTGAGAATATTTTTTTGGCAGCCTACGCAGCAACCCCACACACATACCTACTCCCTGCTGACGAGAGGCAACTACCTCGAAACACGTGTCCAGGGATGGCTAACGCGACACTCATTTTCATTTTAAACTTTTGGCATGGGCGTACCCGCCAACGCTACTTCATGGACCACAATTCTTTGGGGCAACACGCTGATAGGACTAGCAGAGTGCGGCCAATCGGATTTTTGTTTATATTCAGGCTCCCTTGAGCCGGTGGGGCTGACGAGCCCATGGTTACGCACCTGCGCGCCTTGAGTGGTACTTTACCTGAGAATATTTTTTGGCAGCCTACGCAGCAACGCCACACACATACCTACTCCCTGCTGACGAGAGGCAACTACCTCGAAACACGTGTCCAGGGATGGCTAACGCGACACTCATTTTCATTTTAAACTTTTGGCATAGGCGTACCCGCCGACGCTACTTCATGGACCACAATTCTTTGGGGCAACACGCTGATAGGACTAGCAGAGTGCGGCCAGTAGGATGTTTGTTTATATTCAGGCTCCCTTGAGCCGGTGGGGCTGACGAGCCCATGGCTACGCACCTGCGCACCTTGAGTGGTACTTCACCTGAGAATATTTTTTGGCAGCCTACGCAGAAACCCCACACACATACCTACTCCCTGCTGTTGAGAGGCAACTACCTCGAAACACGTGTCCAGGGATGGCTAACGTGACACTCATTTTCATTTTAAACTTTTGGCATAGGCGTACCCACCGACGCTACTTCATGGACCACAATTCTTTGGGGCAACACGCTGATAGGACTAGCAGAGTGCGGCCAATTGGATTTTTGTTTATATTCAGGCTCCCTTGAGCCGGTGGGGCTGACGAGCCCATGGCTACGCACCTGCGCGCCTTGAGTGGTACTTTACCTGAGAATATTTTTGGGCAGCCTACGCAGCAACCCCACACACATACCTACTCCCTGCTGACGAGAGGCAACTACCTCGAAACACGTGTCCAGGGATGGCTAACGCGACACTCATTTTCATTTTAAACTTTTGGCATAGGCGTACCCGCCAACGCTACTTCATGGACCACAATTCTTTGGGGCAACACGCTGATAGGACTAGCAGAGTGCGGCCAATCGGATTTTTGTTTATATTCAGGCTCTCTTGAGGCGGTGGGGCTGACGAGCCCATGGCTACGCTCCTGCGCGCCTTGAGTGGTACTTTACCTGAGAATATTTTTTGGCAGCCTATGCAGCAACCCCACACACATACCTACTCCCTGCTGACGAGAGGCAACTACCTCGAAACACGTGTCCAGGGATGGCTAACGCGACCCTCATTTTCATTTTAAACTTTTGGCATAGGCGTACCCGCCGACGCTACTTCATGGACCACAATTCTTTGGGGCAACACGCTGATAGGACTAGCAGAGTGCGGCCAATCGGATTTTTGTTTATATTCAGGCTCCCTTGAGCCGTTTTGGGCTGACGAGCCCATGGCTACGCACCTGCGCGCCTTGAGTGGTACTTTACATGAGAATATTTTTTGGCAGCCTTCGCAGCAACCCCACACACATACCTACTCCCTGCTGACGAGAGGCAACTACCTCGAAACACGTGTCCAGGGATGGCTAACGCGACACTCATTTTCATTTTAACTTTTGGCATAGGCGTACCCGCCGACGCTACTTCCTGGACCACAATTCTTTGGGGCAACACGCTGATAGGACTAGCAGAGTGCGGCCAATCGGATTTTTGTTTATATTCAGGCTCCCTTGAGTCGGTGGGGCTAACGAGCCCATGGCTACGCACCTGCGCGCATTGAGTGGTACTTTACCTGAGAATATTTTTTGGCAGCCTACGCAGCAACCCCACACACATACCTACTGCCTGCTGATGAGAGGCAACTACCTCGAAACACGTGTCCAGGGATGGCTAACGCGACACTCATTTTCATTTTAAACTTTTGGCATAGGCGTACCCGCCGACGCTACTTCATGGACCACAATTCTTTGGGGAAACACGCTGATAGGACTAGCAGAGTGCGGCCAATCGGATTTTTGTTTATATTCAGGCTCCCTTGAGCCGGTGGGGCTGACGAGCCCATGGCTACGCACCTGCATGCCTTGAGTGGTACTTTACCTGAGAATATTTTTTGGCAGCCTACGCAGCAACCCCACACACATACCTACTCCCTGCTGACAAGAGGCAACTACCTCGAAACACGTGTCCAGGGATGGCTAACGCGACACTCATTTTCATTTTAAACTTTTGGCATAGGCATACCCGCCAACGCTACTTCATGGACCACAATTCTTTGGGGCAACACGCTGATAGGACTAGCAGAGTGCGGCCAATCAGATTTTTGTTTATATTCAGGCTCCCTTGAGCCGGTGGGGCTGACGAGCCCATGGCTACGCACCTGCGCGCCTTGAGTGGTACTTTACCTGAGAATATTTTTTTGGCAGCCTTCGCAGCAACCCCACACACATACCTATTTCCTGCTGACGAGAGGCAACTACCTCGAAACACGTGTCCAGGGATGGCTAACGCGACACTCATTTTCATTTTAAACTTTTGGCATAGGCGTACCCGCCAATGCTACTTCATGGACCACAATTCTTTGGGGCAACACGCTGATAGGACTAGCAGAGTGCGGCCAATCGGATTTTTGTTTATATTCAGGCTCTCTTGAGGCGGTGGGGCTGACGAGCCCATGGCTACGCTCCTGCGCGCCTTGAGTGGTACTTTACCTGAGAATATTTTTTGGCAGCCTATGCAGCAACCCCACACACATACCTACTCCCTGCTGACGAGAGGCAACTACCTCGAAACACGTGTCCAGGGATGGCTAACGCGACCCTCATTTTCATTTTAAACTTTTGGCATAGGCGTACCCGCCGACGCTACTTCATGGACCACAATTCTTTGGGGCAACACGCTGATAGGACTAGCAGAGTGCGGCCAATCGGATTTTTGTTTATATTCAGGCTCCCTTGAGCCGTTTTGGGCTGACGAGCCCATGGCTACGCACCTGCGCGCCTTGAGTGGTACTTTACATGAGAATATTTTTTGGCAGCCTTCGCAGCAACCCCACACACATACCTACTCCCTGCTGACGAGAGGCAACTACCTCGAAACACGTGTCCAGGGATGGCTAACGCGACACTCATTTTCATTTTAACTTTTGGCATAGGCGTACCCGCCGACGCTACTTCCTGGACCACAATTCTTTGGGGCAACACGCTGATAGGACTAGCAGAGTGCGGCCAATCGGATTTTTGTTTATATTCAGGCTCCCTTGAGTCGGTGGGGCTAACGAGCCCATGGCTACGCACCTGCGCGCCTTGAGTGGTACTTTACCTGAGAATATTTTTTTGGCAGCCTACGCAGCAACCCCACACACATACCTACTCCCTGCTGACGAGAGGCAACTACCTCGAAACACGTGTCCAGGGATGGCTAACGCGACACTCATTTTCATTTTAAACTTTTGGCCTAGGCGTACCCGCCGACGCTACTTCATGGACCACAATTCTTTGGGGCAACACGCTGATAGGACTAGCAGAGTGCGGCCAATAAAATTTTTGTTTATATTCAGGCTCCCTTGAGCCGGTGGGGCTGACGAGCCCATGGCTACGCACCTGCGCGCCTTGAGTGGTACTTTACCTGAGAATATTTTTTTGGCAGCCTACGCAGCAACCCCACACACATACCTACTCCCTGCTGACGAGAGGCAACTACCTCGAAACACGTGTCCAGCGATGGCTAACGCGACACTCATTTTCATTTTTAACTTTTGGCATAGGCGTACCCGCCGACACTACTTCATGGACCACAATTCTTTGGGGCAACACGCTGGTAGGACTAGCAGAGTGCGGCCAATCGGATTTTTGTTTATATTCAGGCTCCCTTGAGCCGGTGGGGCTGACGAGCCCATGGCTACGCACCTGCGCGCCTTGAGTGGTACTTTACCTGAGAATATTTTTTGGCAGCCTACGCAGCAACCCCACACATATACCTTCACCCTGCTGACAAGAGGCAACTACCTCGAAACACGTGTCCAGGGATGGCTAACGCGACACTCATTTTCATTTTAAACTTTTGGCATAGGCATACCCGCCGACGCTACTTCATGGACCACAATTCTTTGGGGCAACACGCTGATAGGACTAGCAGAGTGCGGCCAATCAGATTTTTGTTTATATTCAGGCTCCCTTGAGCCGGTGGGGCTGACGAGCCCATGGCTACGCACCTGCGCGCCTTGAGTGGTTCTTTACCTGAGAATATTTTTTGGCGTCCTACGCAGCAACCCCACACATACCTACTCCCTGCTGACGAGAGGCAACTACCTCGAAACACGTGTCCAGGGATGGCTAACACGACACTCATTTTCATTTTAAACTTTTGGCATGGGCGTACCCGCCGACGCTACTTCATGGACCACAATTCTTTGGGGCAACACGCTGATAGGACTAGCAGAGTGCGGCCAATCGGATTTTTGTTTATATTCAGGCTCCCTTGAGCCGGTGGGGCTGACGAGCCCATGGTTACGCACCTGCGCACCTTGAGTGGTACTTTACCTGAGAATATTTTTTGGCAGCCTACGCAGCAACGCCACACACATACCTACTCCCTGCTGACGAGAGGCAACTACCTCGAAACATGTGTCCAGGGATGGCTAACGCGACACTCATTTTCATTTTAAAACTTTTGGCATAGGCGTACCCGCCGACGCTACTTCATGGACCACAATTCTTTGGGGCAACACGCTGATAGGACTAGCAGAGTGCGGCCAATCAGATTTTTGTTTATATTCAGGCTCCCTTGAGCCGGTGGGGCTGACGAGCCCATGGCTACGCATCTGCGCGCCTTGAGTTGTACTTTACCTGAGAATATTTTTTGGCAGCCTTCGCAGCAACCCCACACACATACCTATTTCCTGCTGACGAGAGGCAACTACCTCGAAACACGTGTCCAGGGATGGCTAACGCGACACTCATTTTCATTTTAACTTTTGGCATAGGCGTACCCGCCGACGCTACGTCATGGACCACAATTCTTTGGGGCAACACGCTGATAGGACTAGCAGAGTGCGGCCAATCGGATTTTTGTTTATATTCAGGCTCCCTTGAGTCGGTGGGGATGACGAGCCCATGGCTACGCACCTGCGTGCATTGAGTGGTACTTTACCTGAGAATATTTTTTGGCAGCCTACGCAGCAACCCCACACACATACCTACTCCCTGCTGACGAGAGGCAACTACCTTGAAACACGTGTCCAGGGATGGCTAACGCGACACTCATTTTCATTTTAAACTTTTTCCATAGGCGTACCCGCCGACGCTACTTCATGGACCACAATTCTTTGGGGCAACACGCTGATAGGACTAGCAGAGTGCGGCCAGTAGGATTTTTGTTTATATTCAGGCTCCCTTGAGCCTGTGGGGCTGACGAGCCCATGGCTACGCACCTGCGCGCCTTGAGTGGTACTTTACCTGAGAATATTTTTTGGCAGCCTACGCAGCAACCCCACACACATACCTACTCCCTGCTGTTGAGAGGCAACTACCTCGAAACACGTGTCCAGGGATGGCTAACGCGACACTCATTTTCATTTTAAACTTTTGGCATAGGCGTACCCACCGAGGCTACTTCATGGACCACAATTCTTTGGGGCAACACGCTGATAGGACTAGCAGAGTGCGGCCAATCGGATTTTTGTTTATATTCAGGCTCCCTTGAGCCGGTGGGGCTGACGAGCCCATGGCTACGCACCTGCGCGCCTTGAGTGGTACTTTACCTGAGAATATTTTTTGGCAGCCTACGCAGCAACCCCACACACATACCTACTCCCTGCTGACGAGAGGCAACTACCTCGAAACACGTGTCCAGGGATGGCTAACGTGACACTCATTTTCATTTTAAACTTTTGGCATAGGCGTACCCGCCAATGCTACTTCATGGACCACAATTCTTTGGGGCAACACGCTGATAGGACTAGCAGAGTGCGGCCAATCGGATTTTTGTTTATATTCAGGCTCTCTTGAGGCGGTGGGGCTGACGAGCCCATGGCTACGCACCTGCGCGCCTTGAGTGGTACTTTACCTGAGAATATTTTTTGGCAGCCTATGCAGCAATCCCACACACATACCTACTCCCTGCTGACGAGAGGCAACTACCTCGAAACACGTGTCCAGGGATGGCTAACGCGACACTCATTTTCATTTTAAACTTTTGGCATAGGCGTACCCGCTGACGCTACTTCATGGACCACAATTCTTTGGGGCAACACGCTGATAGGACTAGCAGAGTGCGGCCAATCAAATTTTTGTTTATATTCAGGCTCCCTTGAGCCGGTGGGGCTGACGAGCCCATGGCTACGCACCTGCGCGCCTTGAGTGGTACTTTACCTGAGAATATTTTTTTGGCAGCCTACGCAGCAACCCCACACACATACCTACTCCCTGCTGACGAGAGGCAACTACCTCGAAACACGTGTCCAGGGATGGCTAACGCGACACTCATTTTCATTTTAAACTTTTGGCATAGGCGTACCCGCCAATGCTACTTCATGGACCACAATTCTTTGGGGCAACACGCTGATAGGACTAGCAGAGTGCGGCCAATCGGATTTTTGTTTATATTCAGGCTCTCTTGAGGCGGTGGGGCTGACGAGCCCATGGCTACGCACCTGCGCGCCTTGAGTGGTACTTTACCTGAGAATATTTTTTGGCAGCCTATGCAGCAATCCCACACACATACCTACTCCCTGCTGACGAGAGGCAACTACCTCGAAACACGTGTCCAGGGATGGCTAACGCGACACTCATTTTCATTTTAAACTTTTGGCATAGGCGTACCCGCTGACGCTACTTCATGGACCACAATTCTTTGGGGCAACACGCTGATAGGACTAGCAGAGTGCGGCCAATCAAATTTTTGTTTATATTCAGGCTCCCTTGAGCCGGTGGGGCTGACGAGCCCATGGCTACGCACCTGCGCGCCTTGAGTGGTACTTTACCTGAGAATATTTTTTTGGCAGCCTACGCAGCAACCCCACACACATACCTACTCCCTGCTGACGAGAGGCAACTACCTCGAAACACGTGTCCAGCGATGGCTAACGCGACACTCATTTTCATTTTTAACTTTTGGCATAGGCGTACCCGCCGACGCTACTTCATGGACCACAATTCTTTGGGGCAACACGCTGATAGGACTAGCAGAGGGCGGCCAATCGGATTTTTGTTCATATTCAGGCTCCCTTGAGCTGGTGGGGCTGACGAGCCCATGGCTACGCACCTGCGCGCCTTGAGTGGTACTTTACCTGAGAATATTTTTTGGCAGCCTACGCAGCAACCCCACACACATACCTACTCCCTGCTGACGAGAGGCAACTACCTCGAAACACGTGTCCAGGGATGGTTAACGCGACACTCATTTTCATTTTAAACTTTTGGCATAGGCCTACCCGCCGATGCTACTTCATGGACCACAATTCTTTGGGGCAACACGCTGATAGGACTAGCAGAGTGCGGTCAATTGGATTTTTGTTTATATTCAGGCTCCCTTGAGCCGGTGGGGCTGACGAGCCCATGGTGTTGGACAGGCCTCACAGACGGCTTGCTCCCTCCCCGCTCGATGGGGCCCGAACCCCGGCCCACCTGGCATATCCCCGCAACAAGCACCTGTACCCCGTCTCCCGACGGACCCTCTGCCCTCGGACCCCTACTCATCACGGGGTCCGGCCCCACCGGCTTCCCGGCCGGGTCAAGCCGCCATCTTGGGCCCTGCACCACGTGGCCGCATGGCCTCCCCTCGACCCTAACCCCGGGCCTGGCCGGCCCCGACATCCCGGCACCACCATCCACCCAGGAGGTGAGCGGACCACTTGGCAGGTCAATGGGAGAACGAAGTGTCAAGGGCTCTCCCCCGCCAGGTGCCGATCGCTCCCAGCTCCCCCAGGCACTGGCTCCACCCCCTGCTGGGTGTCTGGACACCTTCATCCCGGACCCTCCGACCTCCAAGTGCGAGGGTCCGGACATCAAAGGGCACCAGCCCTATAACTGAGGCAGCTCCGGAGCAGGAAGGCAGTTGTATCCTGGAGTCGAGAGACACCGAGTGAACTCAACCCTGACGGTCTACTGGCGCTGCCGTAGCCCGCTCTTGTGAACCATCGTCCTGCCTGCTGGCGCTGCCGCGGCCTTCTGCAACCTTCACCTTCCTGGGACCTGCTGGCGCTGCCGCGGCCCGTTGTAACGACCATCCTCACCGGGACCTGCTGGCGCTGCCGCGGTCTTCTGCAACAGTCATCCTCCGGGGACCTGCTGGCGCTGCCGCGGCCCGTTGTAACGACCATCCTCACCGGGACCTGCTGGCGCTGCCGCGGACCGTATATCTTCCGGGGACCTGCTGGCGCTGCCGCGGCCCGTTGTATCGACCATCCACACCGGGACCTGCTGGCGCTGCCGCGGCCCATACCACCTAACCACCAAGCTCGAGGATTGTGAGCTCATCATCACCTCATCCGAACTACCTGATTGGTAAATAGACTGTCCCGCTACCCTCTTCCCTACCTTGTGAGACTCTAATCGAGGGGACCCCTGAGTCCAGACCTCCTTGTACCATTTAACCGTACCTTAAATAAGTGCTTATAAAGAACACTGAACCTTATCCGTGTGTGGTATCTGTCTGTGGGGGGGAAGTTACTTGTCTGTACGATCGCTGGAGACGGCTCTCCCCGGAGACCTCTCCTCCTGACCCCGGCCAACCCTCCCGGTCCATCTACCTTTTCTAACATTGGTGGCCAGCGGCGCGATCCGAATCAACGCGTAATCGTACAGATAGTAGCTCACCCCACGACAAAGCACGATGTCGACCAAAGATAGCAGCTCCATCGAGAAGTTCCAAATGGAGAAATTAGAAGAATACAACCACCGCGAACTGAGACAATTTTGCATAGAACTTGGCATTGCTACCACCGGCCTGAGTACCAAGGATGATCTAAAGCGCGCTCTTGAGTCATGGACAGAAACTGGGGTCACAGGACCCTCCGACCAAAACAGCGTCACACCAGACCAAAACAGCATCACACCAGAGGGGAACGCCACGGCTCCCGAGGAGCGGGGAACGGGCCTCTCACAGGAGGAGATACGAGAAAGAGACAGAGTCAGATTACACGAATTAGAGATGGCACGACTCAAGATGGATGGGGAACTTAAGTTAGCTGAACAGAAAATCAACCTCGAGCATATGCGACTTCGAGAGGAACGAGAAGAAAAGCAGAGACAAAGAGAGCTGGAAGAGAAAAAAATAACGCTCGAGCACGAGCGCCGACTGGCGGAAATAGAACTGCGCAAACAGAATAAGGAACTGGGGGTGCCTGAGCGACCACACACCCCGGGGCCTATTGAGAAAAAAGTTCACATCCCCAAGGATGTGGTCCGCGAGTATGTCCGAGAAGACGACATACAACAATGGTTTAAAGCCTATGAGATCGCAATGACCTCCCACCGGATCGACCGGAGTGATTGGGGAGCTGGACTTTGGGGGAGATTCATCAACGAGGGTCGCGATGCCCTGCTGCAGCTCCCCGATCACCAAATGTCGTCCTACGACCACATGAAGGCTGCCCTCCTCACCCGCTACGGCCTCACGCCCGAGATGTACCGCCAGAGGTTCAGAGATTGCACCCGGATCCCAGGTACAACTTGGGTGGAATACGTGAACTATTTCAGCCGGGCCTTCGAGGGTTGGATCAAGGGAAATCAGGTCACCACCTACGAACAACTCTTCAACCTTATGGTATGGGAGCACCTATCAAACAACTGTTTCGTCGAGCTCAGGCAGCACCTACTCGACAGTAAGCTGACTGACCCCCGGCAGCTCGCCGCCGAAGCCGACCGGTGGGAAAGCACCCGAGTGGGCCGGAAAGGGCCACACGACCAGAACAGAAGCAACCAAGGCCAGCACCGTCCTCGGGGAGGAGGAGGGGGCCAGGGGCGAGGGAGAGACGCCTTACCGGCAACACCCGTGGCCAGCACCCCACCTCCGGCCGGCCGGGGCAACCCCCCGTTGCGGCCTGGGTACCGAGCCAACGTCACGTGCCACCGGTGCCAGCGACTAGGCCACTACGCCAACGATCCGAACTGCCCGCTAAACCAACCACCCAAGCCCCGCCAGGTAGCTGCCGCTGCCCTGGGGGAAGAGCAATCATCAGAGGGACCCGAGGAGTATGAGCCGGACCAGCAAGGGTGGGAACCGGCCGCCATGGTCCTGGCATGCTTAGGGGGAAGGGACATGGTTCCGCGGGCTCCCCTACCCGCCAACACCAGAAAATATGGTCAGTGGGTGACCATTAATGGACAGAGAGCCGAGGCCTTGCGTGACACCGGCGCCAGTGTGACGGCCGTCCGCTGTCACCTGGTGAAGCCCGAGCAGATCCTGCCGAACATTCTCTGCCCCGTCCGCTCGGCAGATAACTCTGAGAGCATGTGTAAGATGGCCTGCGTCCCGTTTGAATGGGGAGGGGTCTCCGGCCTACTGAAGGTGACGGTCCGGGACGATGCCCCCGTGGACTGCCTCCTGGGGAATGACCTCGAGAGTTCCCCGTGGGCCACCGTCGAGAGAAGAGAGCACTTGGGGATGCTGGGCCTCCCGGACTGGGCCTGCATAACCACCCGATCCATGGCCGCCCGTGCCGCCCCCCGATCAGAAGAAACCGAATGGCCAGCACCTCCGCCCCCGGTTGCCCCCGCAGAGGACAACGGCGAGTCCGACCTCCCGGACCCGACTACCGAGGAAGACGCGCAACACCAGGACCTTCCGGATCTGGCTCAGTGGCGGCAAGAAGGGGGGCCCACCCAAGAACAGTTCCGCCAGGAACAAAAGACCT
This sequence comes from Triturus cristatus, assembly GCF_964204655.1. NCBI lineage: Eukaryota > Metazoa > Chordata > Amphibia > Caudata > Salamandridae > Triturus > Triturus cristatus. The sequence continues at coordinate 1,031,800,504 of NC_140590.1, forward strand.
GTCCCTCCCTCGAGGGACTCCGCCAACAAGCCAGCACCCAAACCGCCGGGGACACCACAGGAACCCACTGGGTCTACTGGGATAACGACCTGCTCTACAGCGAGCAAAGAATCGCCGAGCTGGGGGCCGGTCGAGTTCTGGTGGTACCGCTCCGCTTCCGAGACTTTCTGCTCGACCTAGCCCACGATGTCCCCCTGGCTGGACACCTGGGCCAGGACAAAACGTACAGTCGCCTGGTGACCCACTTTTTTTGGCCGAAAATGAGGAATGACGTCCTGAACCACTGCCGATCGTGCCCCACATGCCAAGCCAGCGGGAAGAGTGGCCGGAACCTGAAGGCCCCTCTACAACCCTTCCCGGTGGTCACCACCCCGTTCGAGAGGGTGGGGATAGACATTGTGGGACCTCTGGACCCCCGCACGGCACAAGGACACAGGTTCATCTTGGTACTAGTGGACCATGCCACCCGCTACCCCGAGGCGGTGCCTCTACGGACAGTGACCGCTCCAGTGGTTGGCCGGGCCCTGATGGGGATCTTCTCCCGGGTAGGCTTCCCCCGAGAAGTCGTCAGCGACCGAGGCACGAATTTCATATCAAAGTACATGAAGTCCCTCTGGCAACAATGCGGGGTCACCTACAGATTCACGACCCCCTATCACCCCCAAGGGAACGGACTAGTGGAGCGTTTTAACCGCACTCTCAAAGGGATGATTGGGGGATTGGAAGAACCTCTCCGTCGCCAGTGGGATGTACTGCTCCCGTGCCTCCTCTTCGCCTACCGGGAAGTGCCCCAGAAGTCCCTGGGTTTTATCCCCTTTGAACTCCTATACGGACACCCTGTGCGAGGGCCCCTCAGCCTAGTCAAGGAAGGTTGGGAGATGGCCCCCCTAACGACCCCTCCAGACGTCTTCAAATACATCCTGGCCTTACGAAACCAGACCCGGCGCTTCAGGGAGATGGCCAAGGCGAACCTCGAGGCCAGCCAGGAGGACATGAAGAGGTGGTATGATCACAATGCCTCCTCCGTTGAATTCGAGCCTGGGCAGCAAGTATGGGTGATGTCCCCCACCGAACCATGTGCCCTGCAAGATAAGTGGACGGGGCCCTTCAAAGTGGTCGAGCGCAAAAGCCCCGTCACTTACCTCATCGACATGGGGTCCTCCCGGAACCCCCTTCGGGTCCTCCACACCAACCGGCTCAAACCGCACTTTGTGCGCTCCGAACTAAGCCTCTTGATGGCTACAGACAGTGGCACAGAAGAAGACTCCGAGCCCCTCCCGGACCTCCTGAAGACTCAGGAGAAGGACGGCTCCGTGGACGGGGTCCGGCTCTCGGACGCCCTCACTTCAGAGCAACGCCAGGACTGCCGGAACCTCCTGCTGCAGTTCGCTGCCCTGTTCTCCCTCACCCCCGGGGTCACCCCCTGGTGTTTGCACGACGTAGACACCGGGGACAGTCCCCCTGTCCGGCACCGGGCCTACCGCGTACCAGATCGGGTACGGGCCTGCATACAGGAGGAAGTGGCCAAGATGCTCACGATCGGGGTCATCGAGCCCTCGGACAGTCCCTGGGCCAGTCCGGTCGTATTAGTTCCCAAGGCCGCTGCCCCCGGCTCCGCCCCTGAACTGAGATTCTGCGTCGACTACCGGGGCTTGAACGCTGTCACCCGGACCGACGCTCATCCCATCCCCCGAGCAGACGAGCTGATCGACCGGCTGGGGGCCGCCCGCTACCTTAGTATCTTCGACCTAACGGCGGGCTACTGGCAGATCGGCCTCACACCCAGGGCTCAGGAATGGTCAGCCTTCTCTACCCCCGATGGCCACTATCAATTTAAGGTCATGCCCTTTGGCATGAAGAATGCCCCCGCCACGTTCCAACGCCTTGTGAACCAGGTCTTGGCAGGGCTTGAAGAATTCAGCGCTGCCTACCTGGACGATATCGCTGTATACAGCCGCCACTGGTCCGACCACCTCCGTCACCTCCAAGAGGTCCTGCAAGCCCTCCAGCGGGCCGGCCTCACCATTAAGGCCGGCAAGTGCCAGCTTGGCCAAGGGTCTGTGACCTACCTTGGGCACCAAGTGGGGAGCGGGCTGGTGGCCCCACTACAACTTAAGATTGCTGCCATCCAGTCCTGGCAGCCCCCCGTCACCCAGACCGAGGTCCGAGCCTTCTTGGGGCTCACCGGCTACTACCGGCAGTTCGTGAAGGACTACGGCAGCATCGTGGGGCCCCTCACGGGTCTCACATCCAAGAACCAGCCGAAGCGGGTCAACTGGACTCCTGATTGTCAAGCGGCCTTCGAGGAGCTGAAGGCCGCCCTGTGCACCGCCCCGGTGCTCCAGGCCCCCGATTACAGTCGGGAATTTGTGGTGCAGACCGACGCCTCCGACCACGGCATCGGGGCCGTCCTCTCTCAGCTGAACCCCGAAGGTCATGACCAGCCGGTGGCCTTCATCAGCCGACGTCTCCTGGCCCGAGAACAGCGTTGGAGCACCATCGAGAGGGAGGCATTTGCAGTAGTGTGGGCCCTCAAAAAGCCCCGACCCTATCTCTTCGGTACCCACTTCCGGGTACAAACCGACCATCGACCCCTGCAATGGCTGATGCAGATGCGGGGGAGAACCCAAAACTCTTGCGCTGGTCCATTTCCCTGCAGGGAATGGACTTCACCGTGGAGCACCGACCAGGCCAAGACCACGCCAACGCAGATGGCCTGTCCCGCTTTTTCCGCCTCGACGAAGAGAGTCCCCAAGGAGATGGGTGACTCTCCCCGCCTTCAGCTGGGGGGGACGCATGTTGGACAGGCCTCACAGACGGCTTGCTCCCTCCCCGCTCGACGGGGCCCGAACCCCGGCCCACCTGGCATATCCCCGCAACAAGCACCTGTACCCCGTCTCCCGACGGACCCTCTGCCCTCGGACCCCTACTCATCACGGGGTCCGGCCCCACCGGCTTCCCGGCCGGGTCAAGCCGCCATCTTGGGCCCTGCACCACGTGGCCGCATGGCCTCCCCTCGACCCTAACCCCGGGCCTGGCCGGCCCCGACATCCCGGCACCACCATCCACCCAGGAGGTGAGCGGACCACTTGGCAGGTCAATGGGAGAACGAAGTGTCAAGGGCTCTCCCCCGCCAGGTGCCGATCGCTCCCAGCTCCCCCAGGCACTGGCTCCACCCACTGCTGGGTGTCTGGACACCTTCATCCCGGACCCTCCGACCTCCAAGTGCGAGGGTCCGGACATCAAAGGGCACCAGCCCTATAACTGAGGCAGCTCCGGAGCAGGAAGGCAGTTGTATCCTGGAGTCGAGAGACACCGAGTGAACTCAACCCTGACGGTCTACTGGCGCTGCCGTAGCCCGCTCTTGTGAACCATCGTCCTGCCTGCTGGCGCTGCCGCGGCCTTCTGCAACCTTCACCTTCCTGGGACCTGCTGGCGCTGCCGCGGCCCGTTGTAACGACCATCCTCACCGGGACCTGCTGGCGCTGCCGCGGTCTTCTGCAACAGTCATCCTCCGGGGACCTGCTGGCGCTGCCGCGGCCCGTTGTAACGACCATCCTCACCGGGACCTGCTGGCGCTGCCGCGGACCGTATATCTTCCGGGGACCTGCTGGCGCTGCCGCGGCCCGTTGTATCGACCATCCACACCGGGACCTGCTGGCGCTGCCGCGGCCCATACCACCTAACCACCAAGCTCGAGGATTGTGAGCTCATCATCACCTCATCCGAACTACCTGATTGGTAAATAGACTGTCCCGCTACCCCCTTCCCTACCTTGTGAGACTCTAATCGAGGGGACCCCTGAGTCCAGACCTCCTTGTACCATTTAACCGTACCTTAAATAAGTGCTTATAAAGAACACTGAACCTTATCCGTGTGTGGTATCTGTCTGTGGGGGGGAAGTTACTTGTCTGTACGATCGCTGGAGACGGCTCTCCCCGGAGACCTCTCCTCCTGACCCCGGCCGACCCTCCCGGTCCATCTACCTTTTCTAACACATGGCTACGCACCTGCGCGCCTTGAGTGGTACTTTACCTGAGAATATTTTTTGGCAGCCTACGCAGCAACCCCACACACATACCTACTCCCTGCTGACGAGAGGCAACTACCTCGAAACACGTGTCCAGGGATGGCTAACGCGACACCCATTTTCATTTTAAACTTTTGGCATAGGCGTACCCGCCGACGCTACTTCATGGACCACCATTCTTTGGGGCAACACGCTGATAGGACTAGCAGAGTGCGGCCAATCGGATTTTTGTTTATATTCAGGCTCCCTTGAGTCGGTGGGGCTGACGAGCCCATGGCTACGCACCTGCGCGCCTTGAGTGGTACTTTACCTGAGAATATTTTTTGGCAGGCTACGCAGCAACGCCGCACACATACCTACTCCCTGCTGACGAGAGGCAACTACCTCGAAACACGTGTCCAGGGATGGCTAACGCGACACTCATTTTCATTTTAAACTTTTGACATAGGCGTACCCGCCGACGCTACTTCATGGACCACAATTCTTTGGGGCAACACGCTGATAGGACTAGCAGAGTGCGGCCAATCGAATTTTTGTTTATATTCAGACTCCCTTGAGCCGGTGGGGCTGACGAGCCCATGGCTACTCACCTGCGCGCCTTGAGTGGTACTTTACCTGAGAATATTTTTTGGCAGCCTTCGCAGCAACCCCACACACATACCTACTCCCTGCTGACGAGAGGCAACTACCTCGAAACACGTGTCCAGGGATGGCTAACGCGACACTCATTTTCATTTTAAACTTTTGGCATAGGCGTACCCGCCGACACTACTTCATGGACCACAATTCTTTGGGGCAACACGCTGATAGGACTAGCAGAGTGCGGCCAATCTGATTTTTGTTTATATTCAGGCTCCCTTGAGCCGGTGGGGCTTACGAGCGCATGGCTACGCACCTGCGCGCCTTGAGTGGTACTTTACCTGAGAATATTTTTTGGCAGCCTACGCAGCAACCCCACACACATACCTTCACCCTGCTGACAAGAGGCAACTACCTCGAAACACGTGTCCAGGGATGGCTAACGCGACACTCATTTTCATTTTAAACTTTTGGCATAGGCATACCCGCCGACGCTACTTCATGGACCACAATTCTTTGGGGCAACACGCTGATAGGACTAGCAGAGTGCGGCCAATCAGATTTTTGTTTATATTCAGGCTCCCTTGAGCCGGTGGGGCTGACGAGCCCATGGCTACGCACCTGCGCGCCTTGAGTGGTACTTTACCTGAGAATATTTTTTGGCGGCCTACGCAGCAACCCCACACATACCTACTCCCTGCTGACGAGAGGCAACTACCTCGAAACACGTGTCCAGGGATGGCTAACACGACACTCATTTTCATTTTAAACTTTTGGCATGGGCGTACCCGCCGACGCTACTTCATGGACCACAATTCTTTGGGGCAACACGCTGATAGGACTAGCAGAGTGCGGCCAATCGGATTTTTGTTTATATTCAGGCTCCCTTGAGCCGGTGGGGCTGACGAGCCCATGGTTACGCACCTGCGCCCCTTGAGTGGTACTTTACCTGAGAATATTTTTTGGCAGCCTACGCAGCAACGCCACACACATACCTACTCCCTGCTGACGAGAGGCAACTACCTCGAAACACGTGTCCAGGGATGGCTAAGTGACACTCATTTTCATTTTAAACTTTTGGCATAGGCGTCCCCTTCGACGCTACTTCATGGACCACAATTCTTTGGGGCAACACGCTGATAGGACTAGCAGAGTGCGGCCAATCGGATTTTTGTTTATATTCAGGCTCCCTTGAGCCGGTGGGGCTGACGAGCCCATGGCTACGCACCTGCGCGCCTTGAGTGGTACTTTACCTGAGAATATTTTTTGGCAGCCTTCGCAGCAACCCCACACACATACCTACTCCCTGCTGACGAGAGGCAACTACCTCGAAACACGTGTCCAGGGATGGCTAACGCGACACTCATTTTCATTTTAACTTTTGGCATAGGCGTACCCGCCGACGCTACTTCATGGACCACAATTCTTTGGGGCAACACGCTGATAGGACTAGCAGAGTGCGGCCAATCGGATTTTTGTTTATATTCAGGCTCCATTGAGTCGGTGGGGCTGACGAGCCCATGGCTACGCACCTGCGCGCATTGAGTGGTACTTTACCTGAGAATATTTTTTGCCAGCCTACGCAGCAACCCCACACACATACCTACTCCCTGCTGACGAGAGGCAACTACCTCGAAACACGTGTCCAGGGATGGCTAACACGACACTCATTTTCATTTTAAACTTTTGGCATAGGCGTACCCGCCGACGCTACTTCATGGACCACAATTCTTTGGGGCAACACGCTCATAGGACTAGCAGAGTGCGGCCAGTAGGATTTTTGTTTATATTCAGGCTCCCTTGAGCCGGTGGGGCTGACGAGCCCATGGCTACGCACCTGCGCGCCTTGAGTGGTACTTTACCTGAGAATATTTTTTGGCAGCCTACGCAGCAACCCCACACACATACCTACTCCCTGCTGTTGAGAGGCAACTACCTCGAAACGCCATGTCCAGGGATGGCTAACGCGACACTCATTTTCATTTTAAACTTTTGGCATAGGCGTACCCACCGACGCTACTTCATGGACCACAATTCTTTGGGGCAACACGCTGATAGGACTAGCAGAGTGCGGCCAATCGGATTTTTGTTTATATTCAGGCTCCCTTGAGCCGGTGGGGGTGACGAGCCCATGGCTACGCACCTGCGCGCCTTGAGTGGTACTTTACCTGAGAATATTTTTTGGCAGCCTACGCAGCAACCCCACACACATACCTACTCCCTGCTGACGAGAGGCAACTACCTCGAAACACGTGTCCAGGGATGGCTAACGCGACACTCATTTTCATTTTAAACTTTTGGCATAGGCGTACCCGCCAACGCTACTTCATGGACCACAATTCTTTGGGGCAACACGCTGATAGGACTAGCAGAGTGCGGCCAATCAAATTTTTGTTTATATTCAGGCTCCCTTGAGCCGGTGGGGCTGACGAGCCAATGGCTACGCACCTGCGCACCTTGAGTGGTACTTTACCTGAGAATATTTTTTGGCAGCCTTCGCAGCAACCCCACACACATACCTATTTCCTGCTGACGAGAGGCAACTACCTCGAAACACGTGTCCAGGGATGGCTAACGCGACACTCATTTTCATTTTAACTTTTGGCATAGGCGTACCCGCCGACGCTACGTCATGGACCACAATTCTTTGGGGCAACACGCTGATAGGACTAGCAGAGTGCGGCCAATCGGATTTTTGTTTATATTCAGGCTCCCTTGAGTCAGTGGGGCTGACGAGCCCATGGCTACGCACCTGCGCGCATTGAGTGGTACTTTACCTGAGAATATTTTTTGGCAGCCTACGCAGCAACCCCACACACATACCTACTCCCTGCTGACGAGAGGCAACTACCTTGAAACACGTGTCCAGGGATGGCTAACGCGACACTCATTTTCATTTTAAACTTTTTCCATAGGCGTACCCGCCGACGCTACTTCATGGACCAAGATTCTTTGGGGCAACACGCTGATAGGACTAGCAGAGTGCGGCCAATCGGATTTTTGTTTGTATTCAGGCTCCCTTGAGCCGGTGGGGCTGACGAGCCCATGGCTATGCACCTGCGCGCCTTGAGTGGTACTTTATCTGAGAATATTTTTTGGCAGCCTAGGCAGCAACCCCACACATACCTACTCCCTGCTGACGAGAGGCAACTACCTCGAAACACGTGTCCAGGGATGGCTAACACGACACTCATTTTCATTTTAAACTTTTGGCATAGGCGTACCCGCCGACACTACTTCATGGACCACAATTCTTTGGGGCAACACGCTGATAGGACTAACAGAGTGCGGCCAATCGAATTTTTGTTTATATTCAGGCTCCCTTGAGCCGGTGGGGGTGACGAGCCCATGGCTACGCACCTGCGCGCCTTGAGTGGTACTTTACCTGAGAATATTTTTTGGCAGCCTACGCAGCAACCCCACACACATACCTACTCCCTGCTGACGAGAGGCAACTACCTCGAAACACGTGTCCAGGGAAGGCTAACGCGACACTCATTTTCATTTTAAACTTTTGGCATGGGCGTACCCGCCGACGCTACTTCATGGACCACAATTCTTTGGGGCAACACGCTGATAGGACTAGCAGAGTGCGGCCAATCAGATTTTTGTTTATATTCAGGCTCCCTTGAGCCGGTGGGGCTGACGAGCCAATGGCTACGCACCTGCGCGCCTTGAGTGGTACTTTACCTGAGAATATTTTTTGGCAGCCTTCGCAGCAACCCCACACACATACCTATTTCCTGCTGACGAGAGGCAACTACCTCGAAACACGTGTCCAGGGATGGCTAACGCGACACTCATTTTCATTTTAACTTTTGGCATAGGCGTACCCGCCGACGCTACTTCATGGACCACAATTCTTTGGGGCAACACGCTGATAGGACTAGCAGAGTGCGGCCAATCAGATTTTTGTTTATATTCAGGCTCCCTTGAGCCGGTGGGGCTGACGAGCCAATGGCTACACACCTGCGCGCCTTGAGTGGTACTTTACCTGAGAATATTTTTTGGCAGCCTTCGCAGCAACCCCACACACATACCTATTTCCTGCTGACGAGAGGCAACTACCTCGAAACACGTGTCCAGGGATGGCTAACGCGACACTCATTTTCATTTTAACTTTTGGCATAGGCGTACCCGCCGACGCTACGTCATGGACCACAATTCTTTGGGGCAACACGCTGATAGGACTAGCAGAGTGCGGCCAATCGGATTTTTGTTTATATTCAGGCTCCCTTGAGTCAGTGGGGCTGACGAGCCCATGGCTACGCACCTGCGCGCATTGAGTGGTACTTTACCTGAGAATATTTTTTGGCAGCCTACGCAGCAACCCCACACACATACCTACTCCCTGCTGACGAGAGGCAACTACCTTGAAACACGTGTCCAGGGATGGCTAACGCGACACTCATTTTCATTTTAAACTTTTTCCATAGGCGTACCCGCCGACGCTACTTCATGGACCAAGATTCTTTGGGGCAACACGCTGATAGGACTAGCAGAGTGCGGCCAATCGGATTTTTGTTTGTATTCAGGCTCCCTTGAGCCGGTGGGGCTGACGAGCCCATGGCTATGCACCTGCGCGCCTTGAGTGGTACTTTATCTGAGAATATTTTTTGGCAGCCTTCGCAGCAACCCCACACACATACCTACTCCCTGCTGACGAGAGGCAACTACCTCGAAACACGTGTCTAGGGATGGCTAACGCGACCCTCATTTTCATTTTAAACTTTTGGCATAGGCGTACCCGCCGACACTACTTCATGGACCACAATTCTTTGGGGCAACACGCTGGTAGGACTAGCAGAGTGCGGCCAATCGGATTTTTGTTTATATTCAGGCTCCCTTGAGCCAGTGGGGCTGACGAGCCCATGGCTACGCACCTGCGCGCATTGAGTGGTACTTTACCTGAGAATATTTTTTGGCAGCCTACGCAGCAACCCCACACACATACCTTCACCCTGCTGACAAGAGGCAACTACCTCAAAACACGTGTCCAGGGATGGCTAACGCGACACTCATTTTCATTTTAAACTTTTGGCATAGGCATACCCGCCGACGCTACTTCATGGACCACAATTCTTTGGGGCAACACGCTGATAGGACTAGCAGAGTGCGGCCAATCAGATTTTTGTTTATATTCAGGCTCCCTTGAGCCGGTGGGGCTGACGAGCCCATGGCTACGCACCTGCGCGCCTTGAGTGGTACTTTACCTGAGAATATTTTTTGGCGGCCTACGCAGCAACCCCACACATACCTACTCCCTGCTGACGAGAGGCAACTACCTCGAAACACGTGTCCAGGGATGGCTAACACGACACTCATTTTCATTTTAAACTTTTGGCATGGGCGTACCCGCCGACGCTACTTCATGGACCACAATTCTTTGGGGCAACACGCTGATAGGACTAGCAGAGTGCGGCCAATCGGATTTTTGTTTATATTCAGGCTCCCTTGAGCCGGTGGGGCTGCCGAGCCCATGGTTACGCACCTGCGCGCCTTGAGTGGTACTTTACCTGAGAATATTTTTTGGCAGCCTACGCAGCAACGCCACACACATACCTACTCCCTGCTGACGAGAGGCAACTACCTCGAAACACGTGTCCAGGGATGGCTAACGCGACACTCATTTTCATTTTAAACTTTTGGCATAGGCGTCCCCTTCGACGCTACTTCATGGACCACAATTCTTTGGGACAACACGCTGATAGGACTAGCAGAGTGCGGCCAATCGGATTTTTGTTTATATTCAGGCTCCCTTGAGCCGGTGGGGCTGACGAGCCCATGGCTACGCACCTGCGCGCCTTGAGTGGTACTTTACCTGAGAATATTTTTTGGCAGCCTTCGCAGCAACCCCACACACATACCTACTCCCTGCTGACGAGAGGCAACTACCTCGAAACACGTGTCCAGGGATGGCTAACGCGACACTCATTTTCATTTTAACTTTTGGCATAGGCGTACCCGCCGACGCTACTTCATGGACCACAATTCTTTGGGGCAACACGCTGATAGGACTAGCAGAGTGCGGCCAATCGGATTTTTGTTCATATTCAGGCTCCCTTGAGTCGGTGGGGCTGACGAGCCCATGGCTACGCGCCTGCGCGCATTGAGTGGTACTTTACCTGAGAATATTTTTTGCCAGCCTACGCAGCAACCCCACACACATACCTACTCCCTGCTGACGAGAGGCAACTACCTCGAAACACGTGTCCAGGGATGGCTAACACGACACTCATTTTCATTTTAAACTTTTGGCATAGGCGTACCCGCCGACGCTACTTCATGGACCACAATTCTTTGGGGCAACACGCTGATAGGACTAGCAGAGTGCGGCCAGTAGGATTTTTGTTTATATTCAGGCTCCCTTGAGCCGGTGGGGCTGACGAGCCCATGGCTACGCACCTGCGCGCCTTGAGTGGTACTTTACCTGAGAATATTTTTTGGCAGCCTACGCAGCAACCCCACACACATACCTACTCCCTGCTGTTGAGAGGCAACTACCTCGAAACACGTGTCCAGGGATGGCTAACGCGACACTCATTTTCATTTTAAACTTTTGGCATAGGCGTACCCACCGACGCTACTTCATGGACCACAATTCTTTGGGGCAACACGCTGATAGGACTAGCAGAGTGCGGCCAATCGGATTTTTGTTTATATTCAGGCTCCCTTGAGCCGGTGGGGGTGACGAGCCCATGGCTACGCACCTGCGCGCCTTGAGTGGTACTTTACCTGAGAATATTTTTTGGCAGCCTACGCAGCAACCCCACACACATACCTACTCCCTGCTGACGAGAGGCAACTACCTCGAAACACGTGTCCAGGGATGGCTAACGCGACACTCATTTTCATTTTAAACTTTTGGCATAGGCGTACCCGCCGACGCTACTTCATGGACCACAATTCTTTGGGGCAACACGCTGATAGGACTAGCAGAGTGCGGCCAATCAGATTTTTGTTTATATTCAGGCTCCCTTGAGCCGGTGGGGCTGACGAGCCAATGGCTACGCACCTGCGCGCCTTGAGTGGTACTTTACCTGAGAATATTTTTTGGCAGCCTTCGCAGCAACCCCACACACATACCTATTTCCTGCTGACGAGAGGCAACTACCTCGAAACAAGTGTCCAGGGATGGCTAACGCGACACTCATTTTCATTTTAACTTTTGGCATAGGCGTACCCGCCGACGCTACGTCATGGACCACAATTCTTTGGGGCAACACGCTGATAGGACTAGCAGAGTGCGGCCAATCGGATTTTTGTTTATATTCAGGCTCCCTTGAGTCAGTGGGGCTGACGAGCCCATGGCTACGCACCTGCGCGCATTGAGTGGTACTTTACCTGAGAATATTTTTTGGCAGCCTACGCAGCAACCCCACACACATACCTACTCCCTGCTGACGAGAGGCAACTACCTTGAAACACGTGTCCAGGGATGGCTAACGCGACACTCATTTTCATTTTAAAATTTTTCCATAGGCGTACCCGCCGACGCTACTTCATGGACCAAAATTCTTTGGGGCAACACGCTGATAGGACTAGCAGAGTGCGGCCAATCGGATTTTTGTTTGTATTCAGGCTCCCTTGAGCCGGTGGGGCTGACGAGCCCATGGCTATGCACCTGCGCGCCTTGAGTGGTACTTTATCTGAGAATATTTTTTGGCAGCCTACGCAGCAACCCCACACGTACCTACTCCCTGTTGACGAGAGGCAACTACCTCGAAACACGTGTCCAGGGATGGCTAACACGACACTCATTTTCATTTTAAACTTTTGGCATAGGTGTACCCGCCGACGCTAGTTCATGGACCACAATTCTTTGGGGCAACATGCTGAAAGGACTAGCAGAGTGCGACCAGTAGGATTTTTGTTTATATTCAGGCTCCCTTGAGCCGGTGGGGCTGACGAGCCCATGGCTACGCACCTGCGCGCCTTGAGTGGTACTTTACCTGAGAATATTTTTTGGCAGCCTACGCAGCAACCCCACACACATACCTACTCCCTGCTGTTGAGAGGCAACTACCTCGAAACACGTGTCCAGGGATGGCTAACGCGACACTCATTTTCATTTTAAACTTTTGGCATAGGCGTACCCACCGACGCTACTTCATGGACCAAAATTCTTTGGGGCAACACGCTGATAGGACTAGCAGAGTGCGGCCAATCGGATTTTTGTTTATATTCAGGCTCCCTTGAGCCGGTGGGGCTGACGAGCCCATGGCTACGCACCTGCGCGCCTTGAGTGGTACTTTACCTGAGAATATTTTTTGGCAGCCTACGCAGCAACCCCACACACATACCTACTCCCTGCTGACGAGAGGCAACTACCTCGAAACACGTGTCCAGGGATGGCTAACGCGACACTCATTTTCATTTTAAACTTTTGGCATAGGCGTACCCGCCAACGCTACTTCATGGACCACAATTCTTTGGGGCAACACGCTGATAGGACTAGCAGAGTGCGGCCAATCGGATTTTTGTTTATATTCAGGCTCTCTTGAGGCGGTGGGGCTGACGAGCCCATGGCTATGCACCTGCGCGCCTTGAGTGGTACTTTACCTGAGAATATTTTTTGGCAGCCTATGCAGCAACCCCACACACATACCTACTCCCTGCTGACGAGAGGCAACTACCTCGAAACACGTGTCCAGGGATGGCTAACGCGACACTCATTTTCATTTTAAACTTTTGGCATAGGCGTACCCACTGACGCTACTTCATGGACCACAATTCTTTGGGGCAACACGCTGATAGGACTAGCAGAGTGCGGCCAATCAAATTTTTGTTTATATTCAGGCTCCCTTGAGCCGGTGGGGCTGACGAGCCCATGGCTACGCACCTGCGCGCCTTGAGTGGTACTTTACCTGAGAATATTTTTTTGGCAGCCTACGCAGCAACCCCACACACATACCTACTCCCTGCTGACGAGAGGCAACTACCTCGAAACACGTGTCCAGCGATGGCTAACGCGACACTCATTTTCATTTTTAACTTTTGGCATAGGCGTACCCGCCGACGCTACTTCATGGACCACAATTCTTTGGGGCAACACGCTGATAGGACTAGCAGAGGGCGGCCAATTGGATTTTTGTTTATATTCAGGCTCCCTTGAGCTGGTGGGGCTGACGAGCCCATGGCTACGCACCTGCGCGCCTTGAGTGGTACTTTACCTGAGAATATTTTTTGGCAGCCTACGCAGCAACCCCACACACATACCTACTCCCTGCTGACGAGAGGCAACTACCTCGAAACACGTGTCCAGGGATGGTTAACGCGACACTCACTCATTTTCATTTTAAACTTTTGGCATAGGCGTACCCGCCGACGCTACTTCATGGACCACAATTCTTTGGGGCAACACGCTGATAGGACTAGCAGAGTGCGGCCAATCGGATTTTTGTTTATATTCAGGCTCCCTTGAGTCGGTGGGGCTGACGAGCCCATGGCTACGCACCTGCGCGCCTTGAGTGGTACTTTACCTGAGAATATTTTTTGGCAGCCTACGCAGCAACCCCACACACATACCTACTCCCTGCTGTTGAGAGGCAACTACCTCGAAACACGTGTCCAGGGATGGCTAACGCGACACTCATTTTCATTTTAAACTTTTGGCATAGGCGTACCCACCGACGCTACTTCATGGACCAAAATTCTTTGGGGCAACACGCTGATAGGACTAGCAGAGTGCGGCCAATCGGATTTTTGTTTATATTCAGGCTCCCTTGAGCCGGTGGGGCTGACAAGCCCATGGCTACGCACCTGCGCGCCTTGAGTGGTACTTTACCTGAGAATATTTTTTGGCAGCCTACGCAGCAACCCCACACACATACCTACTCCCTGCTGACGAGAGGCAACTACCTCGAAACACGTGTCCAGGGATGGCTAACGCGACACTCATTTTCATTTTAAACTTTTGGCATAGGCGTACCCGCCAACGCTACTTCATGGACCACAATTCTTTGGGGCAACACGCTGATAGGACTAGCAGAGTGCGGCCAATCGGATTTTTGTTTATATTCAGGCTCTCTTGAGGCGGTGGGGCTGACGAGCCCATGGCTATGCACCTGCGCGCCTTGAGTGGTACTTTACCTGAGAATATTTTTTGGCAGCCTATGCAGCAACCCCACACACATACCTACTCCCTGCTGACGAGAGGCAACTACCTCGAAACACGTGTCCAGGGATGGCTAACGCGACACTCATTTTCATTTTAAACTTTTGGCATAGGCGTACCCACTGACGCTACTTCATGGACCACAATTCTTTGGGGCAACACGCTGATAGGACTAGCAGAGTGCGGCCAATCAAATTTTTGTTTATATTCAGGCTCCCTTGAGCCGGTGGGGCTGACGAGCCCATGGCTACGCACCTGCGCGCCTTGAGTGGTACTTTACCTGAGAATATTTTTTTGGCAGCCTACGCAGCAACCCCACACACATACCTACTCCCTGCTGACGAGAGGCAACTACCTCGAAACACGTGTCCAGCGATGGCTAACGCGACACTCATTTTCATTTTTAACTTTTGGCATAGGCGTACCCGCCGACGCTACTTCATGGACCACAATTCTTTGGGGCAACACGCTGATAGGACTAGCAGAGGGCGGCCAATTGGATTTTTGTTTATATTCAGGCTCCCTTGAGCTGGTGGGGCTGACGAGCCCATGGCTACGCACCTGCGCGCCTTGAGTGGTACTTTACCTGAGAATATTTTTTGGCAGCCTACGCAGCAACCCCACACACATACCTACTCCCTGCTGACGAGAGGCAACTACCTCGAAACACGTGTCCAGGGATGGTTAACGCGACACTCACTCATTTTCATTTTAAACTTTTGGCATAGGCGTACCCGCCGACGCTACTTCATGGACCACAATTCTTTGGGGCAACACGCTGATAGGACTAGCAGAGTGCGGCCAATCGGATTTTTGTTTATATTCAGGCTCCCTTGAGTCGGTGGGGCTGACGAGCCCATGGCTACGCACCTGCGCGCCTTGAGTGGTACTTTACCTGAGAATATTTTTTGGCAGGCTACGCAGCAACGCCGCACACATACCTACTCCCTGCTGACGAGAGGCAACTACCTCGTAACACGTGTCCAGGGATGGCTAACACGACACTCATTTTCATTTTAAACTTTTGGCATAGGCGTACCCGCCGACGCTACTTCATGGACCACAATTCTTTGGGGCAACACGCTGATAGGACTAGCAGAGTGCGGCCAATCGAATTTTTGTTTATATTCAGGCTCCCTTGAGCCGGTGGGGCTGACGAGACCATGGCTACGCACCTGCGCGCCTTGAGTGGTACTTTACCTGAGAATATTTTTTGGCAGCCTACGCAGCAACCCCACACACATACCTTCACCCTGCTGACAAGAGGCAACTACCTCGAAACACGTGTCCAGGGATGGCTAACGCGACACTCATTTTTATTTTAAACTTTTGGCATAGGCATACCCGCCGACGCTACTTCATGGACCACAATTCTTTGGGGCAACACGCTGATAGGACTAGCAGAGTGCGGCCAATCAGATTTTTGTTTATATTCAGGCTCCCTTGAGCCGGTGGGGCTGACGAGCCCATGGCTACGCACCTGCGCGCCTTGAGTGGTACTTTACCTGAGAATATTTTTTGGCGGCCTACGCAGCAACCCCACACATACCTACTCCCTACTGACGAGAGGCAACTACCTCGAAACACGTGTCCAGGGATGGCTAACACGACACTCATTTTCATTTTAAACTTTTGGCATGGGCGTACCCGCCGACGCTACTTCATGGACCACAATTCTTTGGGGCAACAGGCTGATAGGACTAGCAGAGTGCGGCCAATCGGATTTTTGTTTATATTCAGGCTCCCTTGAGCCGCTGGGGCTGACGAGCCCATGGTTACGCACCTGCGCGCCTTGAGTGGTACTTTACCTGAGAATATTTTTTGGCAGCCTACGCAGCAACGCCACACACATACCTACTCCCTGCTGACGAGAGGCAACTACCTCGAAACACGTGTCCAGGGATGGCTAACGCGACACTCATTTTCATTTTAAACTTTTGGCATAGGCGTCCCCTTCGACGCTACTTCATGGACCACAATTCTTTGGGGCAACACGCTGATAGGACTAGCAGAGTGCGGCCAATCGGATTTTTGTTTATATTCAGGCTCCCTTGAGCCGGTGGGGCTGACGAGCCCATGGCTACGCACCTGCGCGCCTTGAGTGGTACTTTACCTGAGAATATTTTTTGGCAGCCTTCGCAGCAACCCCACACACATACCTACTCCCTGCTGACGAGAGGCAACTACCTCGAAACACGTGTCCAGGGATGGCTAACGCGACACTCATTTTCATTTTAACTTTTGGCATAGGCGTACCCGCCGACGCTACTTCATGGACCACAATTCTTTGGGGCAACACGCTGATAGGACTAGCAGAGTGCGGCCAATCGGATTTTTGTTTATATTCAGGCTCCCTTGAGTCAGTGGGGCTGACGAGCCCATGGCTACGCACCTGCGCGCATTGAGTGGTACTTTACCTGAGAATATTTTTTGCCAGCCTACGCAGCAACCCCACACACATACCTACTCCCTGCTGACGAGAGGCAACTACCTCGAAACACGTGTCCAGGGATGGCTAACACGACACTCAATTTCATTTTATACTTTTGGCATAGGCGTACCCGCCGACGCTACTTCATGGACCACAATTCTTTGGGGCAACACGCTGATAGGACTAGCAGAGTGCGGCCAGTAGGATTTTTGTTTATATTCAGGCTCCCTTGAGCCGGTGGGGCTGACGAGCCCATGGCTACGCACCTGCGCGCCTTGAGTGGTACTTTACCTGAGAATATTTTTTGGCAGCCTACGCAGCAACCCCACACACATACCTACTCCCTGCTGTTGAGAGGCAACTACCTCCACACACGTGTCCAGGGATGGCTAACGCGACACTCATTTTCATTTTAAACTTTTGGCATAGGCGTACCCACCGACGCTACTTCATGGACCACAATTCTTTGGGGCAACACGCTGATAGGACTAGCAGAGTGCGGCCAATCGGATTTTTGTTTATATTCAGGCTCCCTTGAGCCGGTGGGGGTGACGAGCCCATGGCTACGCACCTGCGCGCCTTGAGTGGTACATTACCTGAGAATATTTTTTGGCAGCCTACGCAGCAACCCCACACACATACCTACTCCCTGCTGACGAGAGGCAACTACCTCGAAACACGTGTCCAGAGATGGCTAACGCAACACTCATTTTCATTTTAAACTTTTGGCATAGGCGTACCCGCCAACGCTACTTCATGGACCACAGTTCTTTGGGGCAACACGCTGATAGGACTAGCAGAGTGCGGCCAATCGGATTTTTGTTTATATTCAGGCTCTCTTGAGGCGGTGGGGCTGACGAGCCCATGGCTACGCACCTGCGCGCCTTGAGTGGTACTTTACCTGAGAATATTTTTTGGCAGCCTACGCAGCAACCCCACACACATACCTACTCCCTGCTGACGAGAGGCAACTACCTCGAAACACGTGTCCAGGGATGGCTAACGCGACACTCATTTTCATTTTAAACTTTTGGCATAGGCGTACCCGCCGATGCTACTTCATGGACCACAATTCTTTGGGGCAACACGCTGATAGGACTAGCAGAGTGCGGCCAATCGGATTTTTATATCTAACCATCTATGCCTGCCTGGTGTGGATTTAAATTCCTTGAGTCTATGTGCCAATGTGGCAGATGCATGGAAGGAATAGATGAATGCCAAGAGGCTATGTGTTTTCTTTGCCCTCTAAGCATTCCTTTTTGGTTTTTATGAAACCAACTGCCAAAGCGGAAGTCTGTTTTCAAAAATGCAAAAAGAATGACCCTGACACAACAAAAATTTCTGCCCTGTGTATTAAGGCCATGGGTGCTTCACCTGTTTGCGTCCACCGAGCCTAACATGGTCAACCCAAAAAGGAAAATCAGTGGTGGTAGCCCATCCATCTCTAAATAGGGTGAGGCTGGGCTTCCATCACTGTAAACATGAGGGCACCTAGCCGTATTTGTCACAGGGACAAGGATTTCTGACAGTAGAGCCAACTGAGACTCTGCCAGCTGAAACTCAGATGTTCTCTCACCTATAAATTGGGCAGGAGAAGTTTGAGGTTGGCAGTCAAAAAATGTTGGCTGATGAAGGGAATCTGCGAGCCTCATAATGATCCCCAAAATGTTTGTTAACCCATTTACTGGGCTTTTTTTTATCAATTCCTCCATCACCATCAATATGAGGGGCTTTTTGTGAAGACTGATGCCAATTACATTTCGGACACCCTTAGATCTTTTCCGTACTAATCACTCTAGTTTGTTTTCTGAATGATTGTTCGGAAGTACTGAGAGTGATAAAACATGAATGTACCTGATTTACAGTGAGATCCTAGCTACATCAGGCACAACTGAAACATGCATGCACTCGCTCACTCACTGATGGGGCAATATTACTGAATTAATAATAGAACCCAGTCCCCAAGGAGAGCAGGACAGCACCAAGCATATCTCCCGGGTGCCCAGCAGGCCTGTCGAGATTTTCAACACATTGAAAAACAAGTGTTTATGTCTTGTGCTAAACTGTTATTAATCCTTATTGCTCTCTTGATAGCTATGGCTGCATAAAGTCTTGTTTGTTGCCTGAAAGCTCAGACGTGGTCTCTTTAAGTCCTGTGTCACGCTTATAAAACAAAAACAATGAAATATGCATTTGCCAAACATAGGGGCATATCAGCAACAACCAGCGATAATTATTGCTCAGCGCTCTTAGCGTGAGGATAATTATCGCCGGGTAACGTGGATTTTTATCGCTGAGATAGCGTGCTATTAGCAACGCTTATCTCCTCAGCGATAAAAATCCTGGCGCTAACTGCCTAACGTGAGATTATCGCTGGAAACCCAGCGATAATCTCACGCAATGTGGCGTTAGCTTGATGATAGGGACACACAAACTTAGCCATGATATCCACCTTCCATAGGATATCATGGCTAAGTCAGTCCTGAAGCAGGCGTAAGGAAAGTAGCGATAACAGGGGTTATCGCTACTTTTCTTGCCGCTATGCTTCATTGCGTGGGACTTGATGATAGGAGAAATGTCGCTGTCATGCTAGGTCAGGAACGTCCACTTTGCATCTCATTAGAGATGCAAAGCTGGGCGTTAGGAATCCCCACGCTAAAGTAAGGTTTCACGCGTTAGCGTGGCCTTGCTAATTAGGCGATAATTTTTTATCGCCAGCTTGTAAATATGCCCCATGTTGATCTGAAGCGCTGGATCGGAAAGAAGCTTAAGTGTATTTCTATTAGAATAACCTTCCACAGAAAAGAGGGAATTTGAGGGCCCCCACGTCCTTCACCGCCCCCTCCGATCTGCTAAGCTGCCAGCCAAGACCAAGCAGCTGGGTCCCTGCAGCCCATCAGCCCCTGTGCCTTGTAAGCTCATGCAGAATCTCCACTCTCTAAAAGTCACATCTGAGACTCGGCTCCAGGATACACATTTGTTGTTCACAAAGTTCAACAACCGTCAGGTAAAATTAATATGGCAATTGACTCAGTTTTGTTATTAAAAAAGTTATTATTCGCATTAAAGACTCTTGATTCATGGGAAACTGAACTGCTGCCGGCTCTCTGTGCCCCTGTGTTTGATATTCACATACTTTAAATGCAAAATCTAATTAATTGAGCTAAGATGTAACCCAAATAAGCACAGAGCAAATAAGCTGTTACAGGAGCTGCGATTTTGCCAAGTGCCGATTTCTACTGTGACAAGCTGGCTCTCTTTCAGTGTTATATTCCCATGGTGACTGCAGCCGCCTCCGTGCGCTCAGTTTCTGCACGCCGGATGCCTCGACTGCACTGGGTTTTATGTGCTCACGGACTTTGCTGCTCGACCTTCGATGAGGTGTACAATCTTGCGAAACACATTGCTGTGCCCAGCTTAATTGATCTCTAAAAAACAAGTATGGGTATCTTATTTAATGGGCTGATGCGACTTGTTGCTTGTCGCTTCCGTTTATCGAGTTGGTCCACGTGGCAGGATCCGGCTCCGGTTGGTGTCACTAGTCACATGTCTCGCTGTGACGGGGCAGCGGCACGGTGCGTCATCAGATCACCCTTTTCTCTTCGTAACAATACATATTCACAAAACCACTTACTGACGAAAACGCATTTCATGTCACAGAGGAAAAACACCAGAGGCTGAGGAACTGGGTCCTAACTGGCTGCAACAGGACTTATATTTATTTTTAGTGGAGTCTATTTGTGCTCACTTTTTACGAATGACTTTCTCCATCTCCGCCTGTGCACAGGGGTGGGTTTTCCAACTCCGCTGTTTACTGCTGCAACCGAAGACCTCATATTGGATCAGCAGGCACTCAAGATGTCTGCCAGCTCTCTCTCAAGGGAACAGGGTTCCCACTTTGACACTGATTTCACTGTGCAACGGCTCCATACTGGACTGGAAAAAATAGATTGTGGAGTGAGGCCCCCGTCTGTGAGCCACACTCCCTGTCGAAAGCGACTCCCCTTAGGCTGGGGATCCTAGCCCCGGAAATGTCACATACCTGGGCTGCTCTGTCCTCTTATGTCTTGCAACGTCAGAGAATCACACAACATCTCGCTGACTAGAAATAACCTGACAGAGAGATTAAATAATCATTGACGTCAATCTGGACTAGCAGGTCCTGTCACCCCCTTTTTTCTGAGAAACCATTTTACCACCTGAATATGAAGTCTTCCCTAATTTCACTTGAGGTGGAATAGAGGATGGATTACCCAAAATACCCCACACACCTCCTTCTTATGTACTAATCCTAACAGTATTACCCTGAACATTCCACACTGAATATCTTTAAAGGCACAAGGGATAGTGACCTTCTATCCTTTCAGTGCTCCCTCCTTCATTACTTTTGCCAGCAGCATAAGAGGCATTGCTTTATTAGATTTAAGGTTGTGAGTTCTCCAGTCTGGGTGTATGTTCTACCTTTACACCCACTTATTTCAGTTACCTTGGCAAATGGCTTTACGTTGGCAGTAATTACATTATTAGGATATGGAACTACTTCACCTACACTACCCTGCCTGTTTCAACTGAATAATTTTTCTACAATTAATATAGTTTCTCCAACAATTGGAAACGCCATATGTGTGTTTTGTGATAGCATCATTTTTACAAGCAGCCATAAAACCAGAAGGGCGTCCATCCAACAGCTGTTTGACCTAGAGGTCCCCAAGTCTGGCTAGATGGCCGCAGATGGTGCAAAAAGAGAGAAACGGCTAAGCACATGCATCACTTTGATATATATGTTTCTACTATTTATTGTGGTATATATATGATATTTATCTCTAGGAGGAACTGTTTTAGTTCTACAGGGATCGACTTGTTTTATATTACACATTTTAAGGGCTTTTATCTGTTTATTAAGTCACAGAGTGTATGATTTTAAAGGTGGATTTAATGTATAAACAATTGTTTGTATGATATTCTAAGTACTTTTATGCATTTTTAATGCAAAGAAATGTGTTGATTGATTCAATATAATTAATTTATATTTACCTAATCAGTGAATTATTATTATTATTTCTTAAATCTCATTTTAACACTAACCAACCTTAAATGAAATTACGTATAGGTTCCAATTTACACCCATATGCGAACCCTAATCTCAATCTTTTATTAATTAAAATTATATTAAAGTAAATATGAATCCTTAAAGTAAACCCAAACCTATACTTTACTTAATTTGGACTAATTTAATGAAAAGAATGTACAATAAATATTTTCAAACTAACCCCAATAGTACCTTAACCCCGTTTTAACTTGCACTAATTGAAATAAGTATTCCTTACTTTTTTATACTTAATACTTATTATTTAATTACATTATAGCAATTTGAGAGTCAAGCAAATGCTCGTCCACTAACCTTAATAAAGTAATGACATTCTCTGTTGATGTGATCTCGGCAGGGTTACAACAAGTAATTCTGTAGAAGCAAAGATTCAACCCAGTATTGCCACCATCAGTGCCACTGATATAGAAGGCGTACATTGTGTACACAACAAGGGGCATTGAAAAACGGATCTAGGGGGCTCATTACGATGGCGGGTGGACCTCAGTCCACCCTCCATTGTTGCAGTGCTGGGACCGCCCGCCAGACGTGCGGCGGTCCCGCCACACATATTAGGATGCGCCCGCCTTAATGGCGGGCGCATCCAGGGCTTTTAACATTGCGGACGGTGCTGCTGGCTGCAGCACCGTACACATTGTTAAAAGTGCTTGCACTGCATTTCCCTGCACTAAGTGGCAGGCACCACGTGGTGGCTGCCACTTGGTGCATGGAAATGCCCTAGTGCACCCCCCCACACAGAGAGGGCCTGCAACGGGCCCCTGAATCCAGCCTCCGCCTGTCTTTTTGCGGTGGGATGACCACCGCGAAAAGACAGGCGGAAAGGGATTTCATAATCCACAATGCTGCCCTGTGTCCTGGTTCCGCAAGGCGGGCAGAAAGGGACCGCCTTGTGGAACCGTGGCGGACGGACTTTCCGTCCTGCGTGGACACACTTTCCGTCCGCCGCGGACACATTGTTATTTCCCACCGTCATTCTAGTTCGACGGTGGGAATTTCCTGTGTGATGGTGGCGGTCCTTCTGCCATCCTAATGACCCCCTAAATGCCTTATTAAATTCTCTTACCACCATAGGGGACTATCATCCCCAAGGATCAAATTTAAGATGCTTTGTTCATGGCATGTCACTTATTATTTTCCTGCTTCTACTAAGACTTGAATGGTTCTCTACCCTGCATGCTCCTGATCACAACCTCATCACTGGAGCAAAAAGTAGTGCAAGACACTGCAATGCTTAGACAACCTGACTGTACCCGTGGGCAACTTCTGACTAAAATCATCTCCTTCGTGATATTCCTAACCCTCTGTCCCCTTCTTCCATTCAGTGAGAATGAAGCAGGAGAAGCTTGTAGGTTGTAGGTAGGAGGCCGCAATAATGCCTTCACCTCCCTTGCATCCAGTCAGCATACCTTCAAGTCCACCACAAATCAGGACACCTCTCTTGGTACAATCATAATCTTTTCTCATAGTGGGGCTGCCCATCTAAAGCTTATTTCCATCAATCATCTTCCTTACACCCGTCTCATCCTTTTGCAACCAATAACAAACCAAAACCTATCATGTAGGAAGTGCAACATATCACCAGAGCAGACCCCCATGTTGTAGTGGTAACTGCACCAGCATCAATGTCGTCTGGAGCTTTTAGGGGGTGTTTTCTCTGAATACGCATAGGTGTCTCTGAACTGAGAAACACTCTTCTATTCAGCTCCCCCTCACCACAATAGGTTGTGGTGGGTGAAAGGGGTCTGGGGTAGATAATCTCCTATCAATACAAAAAGTAAGAGAGCAAAGCAAAGAAACATGATTTCTTTTATGGGACTTTGTGGACTTCCTTCTCTAGGATGTTTTGACAAAATGTCAAGCCAATGATAAATTTGAAAGTACTTTTGGCACATAAACAGGCTACAAATCTATTGCTTCCTAAGTAGCACTAATGATCAAGTGCTTGTATCATGTAAACATAACACTCCCTAGAGCTTGCTCTCTACCATACAATAAAGCATTGAAACGCTGCTGAAATACTGTGCACTTTTCAGTGCACATTCACTAAAATTGACCAGAAAGCTACAGGTATAACAGACATCTAAGTATGCAATGTAGCATGAATGATAGTTTTCAAAAGGCATAATAAGTGTCTTTTCACATCTAAATTTCACTTACTATCATTTTTCCACTGTGCTCCTTTCAAGAAGGATCTCAGTCATATGTAAACAACTGAAAAGGAACTTACAAATGGCAGGGTGGACACATAAGATGTTATTAAAATTTCAAAATAAGCGGCCATAGAATGCAGAGCTGTATGCATGTTACAGGTTCACACACAGCTGCTACAACACCATTGAAGAAACGTTACAGTGTCACAAAATAGACAAAGTACAAAAATATTACATGCTCAGCCTTCCACAGTAAAAATTATAAATACCATCGCAGCAGCTTCATCACTACAGATGTTGAAAGGCCTATGCAAAAGTCAATATCTAGTAATCCCCTAGTACATAAAAATGATCACCTCTGAGCCTCCCAAAAATCGGCATGAATTATCATTTGAATATCAATTGTAACTGTCAGAAATGTGGCCATTTTGTTCCAATTGATCGGTTTTTGAGTTTTGAAACTATACACATTTTGCTCTTAAATCGAGCATTTTTGTTTCTAACAAATGAAATAAAATCTCCCAAATCAAAGGATTTTAATTTTCGGGAACAAAACAACATTTTTGTTAAGAAACGCTTGTTTTGTATTCCTAGCAAATGCATGTGCTGTTCCAAAAGATCACCTTGTCATTTTTACTAAGTATTGTAATGCATCCCTGCCACAGATGGGCAGATTATGACTTTCATGCTCATTTATCAACAAAGAAGTTGTTCATGGCATGAGAGGAAATCCCTATTGTCCAAAAACGTCCAGAGTTATGTCACAAACTTCCACATTAAGTCAAAGATGAACCAATGGGCCAGCATCACCATTAGGCCACGGTTAGCCATAATTATGTAAAGGATGCACATTTTATACCAAGTATGGCGACCAATATCCTAACGCTGCTATTAAGCCAGAAATATACACAGGTATGTTAAATATAATAAGGTAGGCACAAATATGCTAGAGCCAATATTACAAACGTTATGATCACAATTATGCCCACAATTCAGCTAATGTGTCAAGGATGGGTGCCAATGCTCATAAGATCACATGAATATACCACTATTATAGCAGGGATAGCAAGAATGTCGTCAAGAACATCTGTCGTAACGGAATAAATGGTCCGTATTCAGGTTGGTGACACAACAACATCCTCAATAAATATAGAATGAGAAATTATTTTGTCAATGATAGGTAGAATACTGTCATGAATATCCATAATGTCAAGGATGGGAAAATATTAAGCCAGACATATGTGCTATTCTGCCAGATGGTCCCCAATGGAAAGTTTGCAAGTGCAATCTTACGCCTGCATGGTATTACATCTATAGACAGATGGATAACTTTCATTTTATATAATTCATAAAACATATGTGTATAATGTTGCAAATGCAGACACTTATGACATATCACCTCTATTTCCATGTGAAAATCATGGCTGATACAACTTGTGTCTGTTTTTCTGTTCACCATACTAATAGTTGATGATTATTGTGTCTACTGGACGTATAATTAAGCCTGCATGGCATAACCGTAATATTACATGACAGAAACATATGTAACACTGTATTATGAATGGAGACACTATGTAAAACACAGCTACATCCAAGCCCAATCACACTCACCAGAAAGCAATTACATGCTCAAACACATACCTAGCTACTACTACAGCAAAGCCCTCCCCTCTTTCTCCTCAGCTGTGCTTCATGTCCCACTCACACTCGGAAGATGGGCCTTGCACACATGAATAGACAACCAGACTAGTCATCGAGGTAGCTTCATCTTGATTGTAATACTTATGTATTTTACGCAAAATAACACCTTGCCTTCTATGTGATATGCATAAAACAGAGCTCCAATCTGTAACACTTTCAAGAACCGATGTTTTTAACTCCTTTACAGCGTCCAGAATATTGCAGCTCGGCAAGTTCCTGGCCTTCAATATTTTCTGCAGTTACTTATCATTTGCTTTACCTTCATTGATTACCACTGGCCAAAATATCTATCGTTAAATCCCTATGCCTATGCCATACAGCCGTACACAAGTTGGATCAGGTATGCATCTGGCTCTCTTCAGGAAGTTTATTCCTATCAGATGGCTAAGCCTGGTTGCCTCTAGCTATCTTCATGCTCCTAGAATTCAGATAATCTAGCAAGCCTTAAAGCATTGTTTTTTCCTACAAAAACATGTACTGTAATCCAGCCTATTGACTGCCCCATCCACAGAACAAGGATCGGCCTAAAAAACAACCCTTCTAGCATAGTCATCTATGTCAATTTGTTCCACACTGCCACCATCTTTGATTTACCTGAAATGCAACGTATCTATGTGCTAGAACTGCCAGCCTTCACCCCTACTATTTTTCTGAATTCGTTTTTGTTGGCCTTAGGACTCAGTGCACTTTCCCACTGCTAGCACGTGCTAAAGTGTTTTCGCTTACTCCCTAAAATATGGTAAAATTGGCTTACACCTCATTGGCATATTTAATTTACTTATACGTCCCTAGTAAAGTGGTATAACATATACTCAGGGCCTATAAATTAAATGCTGCTAGTGGGTCTGCAGCACTGACCGTGTCACCCACTCAAGTAGTCCTTTTAAACATATCATAGGCCATCCATTGCAGCCAGCTAGCAGTTTTAAACTGCCAATTCAACTTGCCACAATTATCCCTTTGTCGCGCCTAAAACTCCCTTTTTCATACATATGTCACCTCAAAGGTTGTCTCCCATAGTGTAGGGTGCATTGTCATTAAAAAGTTAAACATGTACTATTCAGTTTTAATTGTCCTGCTAGTAAAAAAAAACCTACATTTGTTACCACAGAAAGAATAGTAGTTATCACAGGTTCTGCTCATACTTGACTGCTAGAATGTCTAAGTGTCCTTTGTCGAAGAAAGAACAAAGAGGGTTGCTATATTCCACAATTGTTGGGTTAGTATAACAGTGTAAATGAGTTAACACATGCTTCAATTGGTGAACAGCAGTTAGATGGGGATAACAAAAGGAATTACGGTTAAACAGGTTAAAATTTGGTGGTAATGTTCCATTCAAGCTTGAAAGTCCTCTAGAAATTTGGCCATCAATTCTCCATCTTGAAGAGAGGAAATGTTCACGTGTTGCTGGGAGCCATCAGCACTTAAGTGATATGAAAATGTAAGAGTTGCTGAGAGTGAGGCAAGAGCTTCCGTGTAAAGGGTGAAAAGGGTAGAGGAGAGAATACAATCTTGTTGGGGCATCCCAGAGTTAGAGAGGAAATTGATCATTTTTATACATTGACACCTGTTTCTCATGTACAATTAGAACCAACAAAGGACTGAGCCATTCAGTCCCATTTTATCTTTGAGGACTTTCAGGCGTTTGCATAAGAGACGATAATTCCAGGCAAATTTCAATGTTTTTTTTTTTTTTACACCTCTGCAGTCATTGACGCCTCCAACTGCTGCAGTGGCCTGAGCAATCAGATGATGAGCACATCTGTACAAGCCAACTCTAAAGTGCTCTCTTCTCTGTCACCCCAATGCAGATGGAGTCACGCTTAGCACTGCGTAATGAATATTCTTTGCTATCTGTAACAATTCATTGCTTTAGGCATATCTAGTGAATGTTGTTTATTATGTGATAGAATTCCCTCTAACAGCTTCCCCAAGATATTGGCCAAGTAGATGAAATGATCCATGAATCCAGCAAAATAAATGTTAACGCATTCGTAGGACATACCATAGGTTTCATTGAAATGGAACGCTAAGCCATTAGTAAACATTTGAAATATGGAAAGTACCTACCTGAGGTGGGGATACACTTTGAGAAGACTTTCTGTCGGCGAGTGAAACACTAAATCTGCGCCCGGCATGACAGCCTTTCAAAGCATAGATCATTGACGCATACCTAGAAAAGTGTACCTCCAAAAATAAATCACCTACTATTAAGTAGGTGCTTTTCATGCATGGTGCTGGAATTCCCTTTCAATTTCTACTCTAATATGCCCGCCTTGTTCAATTGCATGGAATAGAAACAAAATGAATGATAGGAGTGAGGATCGTCCTTTAGGGACCGCAGGAGGGGTTAGTTAAAGCTATCAAGTTTGTGGTCCATTTACCTAATCTTGTAAAAAGTAATGCAACTGTGACAATTTCTGTTATTTCACTACATTGCTTTGGCAGTACATGTAGAAAAAAACACCGAATTAGCAAACTTTTCTCTAAAAACAGTTCACTGTGTTACACTTACGGCAGTCGAAAAATAATTGCATTAGTAATATACATTTCACTCATATATCAATAGAATAGTTTGCTTGTCATCACGCATATAGGGGCATATTATCAAGAAACGGTGTTAAAATTATCGCCACTTTAGCGTCGGAAAACTGCAGCTGAAAGTGGCCATAATGGGCTTGATAATATGCCCTTGAGAATTCCCATAGAAGCCCAGGTTCTGGTGTCAACATGGGCTTCTATTGGAATTCTCTGCGGCATATTATCAAGCCCATTATCGCCGCTTTAGAGGCAGTTTTCTGCCGCTAAAGCGGCGATCATTTTAACGCCATGCTTGATAATATGCCCCTGAGTTGGTAGTGCAACTCTTCTTGGTGGGGGTAGAGGAAAATATTGAGAAGGTGTAAGTGAGTGTTCGATTATTCATTTCACTCAACGGAATAACTGAGAAATAATGTTTCCTACCAAGCAGGTGCCTAGTAGGTTCCTGGGGCTGACCGGGAGAGCAAACTCAGCATAGGAAGCCCTGCTGTTAAAAGGGAAGATCTTTCAGAGTTCATTGGCGATGAGCCTGAGGTGAAAGGTGCACTCTTGAAAGGGTCCCAATGGCAGAGACCCCTGAACTCCTTTTTAACATGAAAGGAAATCCGATATAAAATCAATCCTTACAGGCATATGCCCTTTTTTAGGTCTCGCCTGACCCAGCGCAGAGGGCTCCAAAAAGTGATACCAGGCCAGCCTAGAGCTACAGTGCATGTGTGGGGGCGCGCGCGCCGCGCTTTACCGCAAATACTTTCACTTTCGCGGCCGCACGGCCGCTTTGATGATGCATAGCCAATAGGTCTCGCTTTTGGGACCTTATAAGTATTTAGTTATGCAACTGTTGCATCGCTAAACACTTATAAGGTTCCAAAGGCGAGACCTATTGGCTATGCCAATGCTTGTTCTGTGTGCTGCAGAATGCACCACACATGGAAAGAGGAAGTGATAGGGAGGACTGAAGATATTTCTTCTCTCTTGGGTAGGCGCAGAATTGTGACGCAAAGCCAGGTTTACTGCCTTTGGAAAACCTGGGTTTGAATCAAAATACACGGCTGGATGGATGGGAAATCCCATGCTCTACTCATGTAACATCTTCCCGATGCAGTGTAACGCAACGCAGCATTGTGTTACTTATTTTTACAATGTTATGCAAGGCTTTGTAAATCTCAGCTAGCATTTAGCATCAGACTGCGTCAACAAAGTGGTAGAATCACGAAGTGAAATGTTAATAAATCTAGGCCTATATTTGAATTTATTTAATCATTAATTATGGTTTCTATAATGCCACTTTAATGATCTCCATGTACTGCAGAGCTCTACCACAGCTCTACAGAGGGAGGGAGACAGGAAAGAAGAAGGTGAGTATGTGACATTTCAAACTACAGACAGGGAGAGTGGAAAAACAAAGTTTAAGTTAATGATGAGCTTTCGAAAGTTGAACCATTTTTTCTACTGAAATATGGGTGAGGAATTTCTAATATGTGGTAAGGCTGAATAAAAAATTAAGCAGAAACTAGGCAATGTTGATGGCTGCTTAACTATTGCAATTTAACGATGTTTGGACATAAGGACTATTTTATCTCTGTCCTTAGTTTTGGCAATGACATGTCCACACATTTCTCTAACTTAGAGTGCAAAAACGAATCTGTGACCACATACATTTCATTCTTTATTAAACGAATTTTGATCAGCAGACATTTGAACCTCAGAACTTAGGTAGATCAAGGGAAACACGCTAGTTTGACAGACTATCAAGCGTAGGTTTGACAGAAAAAAAATGCAGAAAAGCACATCAGGCCAATTGCTTTCTGCCACCAGAGGAACAATTTGCTAAAATACACGCATGTCTGCTCCACATTGTAACTAGTGAAACAGGTGAATTTCCAAAGTAAATGTTCGAATTCCCAATCTGCGAGTACTGTTGCTGTGGTTGATGGAATGCTATGTAATTGCCGGCTACAGTTATCCATTTTCTTTGACACATGCGGATCTGGCGAAATTTGAGGATTTGTGGATTGCACTGTCATCGGCCTTTAAGTTTCAGAGTCAAAAACATATACTACATGTAGAAACATATACTCTCTGCACTCCTTTTTCTGACAAGGGCATTAAAAGGAGTGTTTCAAGTAGTGCATCGACCATCCAAATAATTACCTGTGCACAGATCAGTAAATTTGTGGCTGTTTTTAAGCATTGTGCAAGTCATCTCCCGTGCTGGAAATTAATGTTAAACTACCCATGAAAAAGACCAAAATTCACGCATTTGAAAGGTGGGAAATTCAAGGCACACCCACATTTTACAAGGGTGTACAATCGTAGCATGTGACAACTGTGAGCAATGTTTTCCCTGCCACGAATATACTTACATCGGCTTTCCAAAAACTCTTTGTGAATTACGCCCTGGGCCCGGAATGCAGCCTGCTGGGCTCCCCTTGACTTCCAAAGTTTACTTTTTGCTCACTTGGCCCAGGGGGAGTGTGGTTTCTATGGGACAGTTGGGGTGCGCAGTGATTGCTCCTGGGCATGTTCCCACTGCTCAAGGATGCCCATTCCTGGCCCTGTTGTTGTACAGGGTTCGCCTCAAGTCAGGCCCCTGCCGACTGCGCTCTCTCCCTGCCTTTTCACCACTGGCAAGTGTGGCAAATGCGCTTAATTCACTTAACCAGGGCGCTGCTCGCATGAATGCACTCCTTCTGCGAGGCGTGATTGGGAGCCAGTGGTCTGTTATTATCCCGGGGCAGATCAAAGCTGGCCCCGCCCTGCGTGAAATTGGGGCATGGTCAGGTGCTCCCACGCCAGCAGTCCCAATTTGCTTTAGATTTCCCACAGCCATTTAGGGCTCTGCTCGTGACTGGGTGTGCATAAAGTCGATTGGACACAGCCTCATTTCGTGTTTGATTGCACACTGTGGAAAGCGCCACTTTCATGCCCCAAGCTAGATAGAATGCTCACAGCTAATGTGATGCGGATTACCAAAGGCACTTCCAGAGCAATAAAAAACAGAAAATAGGTCTGTTTGCCTTTTAGCCTTTGTTTAACTGCCCCAGTATGAGGCACTGACAAGGCAAGTGGCTTCCCAAGGATACCCGCATCCAAAGAGCCCCAGACTACTACCGTGGCTTGAAGGGACCGCGGGTTTCCCCTATCCCAATTCCAAAGTGAAAATGCAACTCCAAGGCACCTTATTGAATTAAGTCTAGGTTAATGACTCATTTCGGGAAAGTTGGTACATTTTCAACTGAATTGGGCGTAAATCTCAGCGATAAGAAAACTGCGCGCACAGAAACTGCAAAGCTAATCGTCGTTAATTTAAATGAAGTTTTCACGTATTTCCAGTCATTTTAAGTATTAACGCTTGCTCCTGTTTCTCCGTGCTCCCGATTTTACCACACAAATGAGGTAATACCTGGCAATGGGGAGATAAAATGAGCAGAATACTGCCACTAAAGCGGCGATATTAGGCTTGATAATATGCCCCAGAGAATTCCCATAGAACAGAGGTCTTCAAACTTTTTTTGTTCTGAGCCCCCCTAAGGAAAATATTTTTAAGTCGGGCCCCCCTCCAAAACTTTATGGCAAGACTTGGGCGAGCGGAAGTGGTAAAGCTGAGCAAAGCTGAGTGTGGGGCTCGTGTTGTGAAGCTGAGGGTGTGACAGCGACCAAGGTGCCTGCTACCTGAAAGAAATGTAATTGGGTGCCATTGGTTAATCACCAAATGTAAGGCCTGCTTGGGACCCAGTGTAAGCCTTAATTGATGGAGTCACTGGAAGTTTCATGATGACAAGTGACATAAGGGTGTTGAATTCTGGAAAGTATCATTTTAATGGATACTTATAGAAATGCTTGCACTGGGTACAGTCTGATTACCTATTACTAAAGACATGCTTTGAAAGCCCTTGTTTTATCAGAAACACTTAAACTCAGAGCCACTGGAATTGTACGATTCTGTGGCTTTTTTCACATAATTATGGATCTTCCACATTTGCCACATAAACCATCACCTGGTGCTTAAGTTAAGCTGCAGATTTTAGAAAAAAATATTTCTTTCTTAAAAGGATCAAAAGTTACTAAAATGTGGCGTGCTCCCACACAGTGGAAGGCCCTTCACGAAGGTTAACTGGCCACCTTTAACCTGCTTATTTCTGTATTTGGTAAACTGGTACTAATGAGGTAAAATATTTGCCCAAATAGTATTATGTATAAAAAGTACAAAATAATGAAGTAATCGTGTCAGAGAATATGCCGCATTATGTGCATTTTCTTCTTGCATAGTTTTGTTAACACAGCTGCATAATTTGGTGCTCCCCTCTCACATAATTCCTGTGGCTCTGACTAAACCATTCTGCAGCACCCTGTCTTATACTGTGTATACAGTTTTAAAATAATGATTTACATATTCACATTCACAGTGCTGTATGTTAGAGGATGGGACCTGTAACACTATATATACACATACATTCCACTTTCCCCTCTGCGCTCACCAGGATTCAATTCTGTGACTGTTTGACCTCTGCAATGATTGCATTAACACATTGAGGTCTCATAAGTATTAATTATTTTTCATTTCCGATGCGTGTTATTTTATTTGCAGTTACCAGCAAGTGAAAAAACAGAACAAAATAGTTAAAGAAATGTTGTTCTTTTTAATCGTGTCTTTGACCCTGCCTTGCTCTTCAGCTGCTGTTTGTAAATGAAGACCACTTGGAAACGCAGTAAATTAACAAATTTGTGCTTCCAGGCTATTTTCATTTACAACTTCTTACTGAGGCATTCGCGCCCCCCTATTCAAAGCCATACGTGGTATGGGTCCTAAATACATATCTTCGAGAATCCTCTAATACGCTCCTCAGCGCACCCTAAGATCCATGCATGTGAATCTACTGGCAG
Organism: Triturus cristatus; assembly: GCF_964204655.1. Taxonomy (NCBI): domain Eukaryota; kingdom Metazoa; phylum Chordata; class Amphibia; order Caudata; family Salamandridae; genus Triturus; species Triturus cristatus. Next base: position 1,031,834,047 of record NC_140590.1, read on the forward strand.
ACCCAAGATTCAGAGGCAAACGCACAGGCGGGTCACGGTTATCTATACTGAGCCCGAAATTTCGGAACTCTCTGCCTATAACCCTGAGACTTGAAGAAGACTACCTGTGCTTCAGAAAAATGCAAACGACTTGGCTTTTTACTCAAGCACACAATTAGACTGGACCTGTTTCGATCTCTCCAACTCTAATCCTAGCGCCAAGAGACCTGCTGATGAACGTACGCTTTAGAAATTCACAATTAACATAACATAACATGTAATGTGGTGAATTAAAAGTGCTCAGCAAGCATCCATTTATATGCAATTGCACGAGGCTTGTACACCATTTTCTTATGTTGGCAGATTTCTGTAGGCCTGAAAATTTCATTTACCCTGGAGGCTCTCTAGTGGGATTTAAAGTGTAGGTTTGAATTTTATGTGCATGTTGAGTTTGTTCTTTCTCACTATTTCCTGTTGCAGGTGGTGAATTAATCATTGTTAGATAGAATAACGCCTTTGTTTTAGGGGTTAGGCTCAGAGAGCAGTGGATACAATAAGCGTATAAGAAGCTGATATCAGGAGACAGTGTTCTTTTTGTTGGGACAGGCCTGGGAAGCAAGTTCATCGCGCCAGGAGATGGGAGAGCAGAGGTGGAGAGGAAATTCACCTATGAGAAGATGCCCAGTGGGACAGTCGATGAGGAGACCAGAATGGGCGTGTTTTGTGATCTTGAAGTTTGAATTAGGGACAGTGCCCCGGGGGTTAGTTAGGAGAAGAGCGGGAGACACTAGAAGAAGAGGAGCATCTTAGAACGAGCTCCGTAGCTTATGCTATTTGACCCATACAACGTGAGTGTACTTCTTATGAAGTCTTCACACGCTGACACCTTTACCTTTTTCCTAACTTGCCTGGGGAAAAATGCTAAGTAGGAATGTCACCTTAGTGATAGAGTAGGGATAGATGAATGCTTTTCATTTATGAACCTGTGATGAAGTCTGATATAGACGTGGGGGCACTTATTGCCTGCGTTCTGTTTCTGGAGGTTGTTATTCTGTTCTTCCTTCATCGAGTTAACTTTGCCCGTAGGTTTGGCTTTGTGTTAGTTCCGAAGTATTTCTACAACCTCGTCTTGAGGTGTCTGTATGTCCAACTATTTTTGGCTTTGAAATAAACCAAATAACTTGAGAACTGGAGTCTGTGATCCTTAGGAGTCATGAATTATTGGGCCTGCAAATTGTGTTGTAAGTAGTGATTATGGTATATCTCTTCCCGCTACACTGCCAGGCAGGAACCAACAGTCCAGCCGCCAGAGAGTGTTCCCGAGTAAATTATAGGTGGAACCTCAGCCCCTTCAGTAGAATAGTGATTATGGTCACACTAATAGTAGTTGTATTAGCAATTATAGTCATTTTAGTTGGAATGATTTTTATACCAGAGATAGAAACACTTAGATCTAAACCTGCACCTGCAAAACCTATACACAGAATAGATGAGACGAAATTAAAAGCTTTGTTCGTACATTATTCAAAAGAAGATTCTTTGACTGATGTTCACTCTAGATTAGTTCAGGGCTACTAAAGTTTTAGACACTTAGGACTGTTATTTCTGTGCACACTTACCTTCTAAAGTTGCAGAAGAAGTGACATAGCATCACATCCCACTTTCATATGCAAATACATGTAGTATACTACTTAGTTTATTTTATAGACAGGAACGTTTTGAATATTATGTCTCAAATTTTGACTTGATCCTTTCCAAAGTTTCTCTTCAGAAAAGAATAAATCCTCATCCACAAGCAAAAGACATGCCGATTGCATGGTATTTCTTTAGATCCGACACAGTTATAGACACTGCCAAGGCCTATGAGAATAATTTAACATGTTTAATGAGGCTATTAGAAAATAAGGTCATTCATTTTACCATTAAAGGGAAGAAGAACTCACATTTTTTGTAATGCAAATAAAGATGAAGATGTTTTAAAGAATGTTTGGAAGAAAGAGGAAGATCAATACAAGAAGAAAATGGTGCACCCAAAATTAAAATTAGATAGACAAAAAAGAAAATCATGTATTTTCAAAAGGAGAAACCAGTTTAGGAAGAGTGACATTGAGATTAGTAATTGTGAACACACATTTGAAGTTTTGGGAGGACCTGTACAACTTTTAATGGGAAGAGGCAGTTATTACTGAAGTTTGCTTTGTGTGTGGACAAGTTGCCTCTTTTCAGTTTACTGCTGATTGGGAGGGTGTTTGCTATTTAGCTTTGTTGTTTCCATAAATGTATCCTGTAAATAGCATAGATGCTTTAACAATGACACCACATCATAGACACACTTGTACTACTAATGATGGGACACAATTAGTGGGAGATATCTTTGGAGCAATCATAACACCAGTGGGAGTAGGTGCAAATGATGAGAAAATTAGGTATTTATCTACTGTAGTAGATAATCTTGCTGCTGGTACATCTGGTGCTTCGCTGACAGTTAACACAGCAGTAGTGGCTATAAGATCAATGGTCTTGGAAGATCAATGAGGAATTTGCAAGCATCATGTTTGACCTGAAACCTAATTCAGAACCTTTAGAAACCACTAGTGCATTAGGGAGTTTAAGCAAAGCAGCTTCTGTCAGTGACGATTGGTTCACAACAGTGGGAGGAGGACATTTTAAAGTCATATTGAGACCTGTACTAATCATTGGTATTAGCTTGATATGCTTAAATGCTTTATATGAAGGATTTAGATACCATAGAACATAAAAGCAGAATAGAGGAAGAAAAAGACAAATCAGAGAAGAAATACTATTAGAAGAGAGAAACAATAGAAAATATACAGAGTTGAAGGAAATTGAAACCCTGAAAAATAAGAAGACTAACTCAACAGAAATTGAGAGTACAGTCTAACAATTCATTTGTGAAGAAGAAATTGTGATTGTTTTTCAACCATGAGAGGGAGGAAACTGTTGGCACAGCATTTTATTTCCACACAAAAATGATTTTTGCTAATAATGTGCAAAACATATGTTTAAATAAGTACATGTACTATCCGTAAAATTTGTAGTAGGTAATCATACTTAAATATTATAAGCCTAAACGTGTAATGAAAATGCTGATTAAAGTTAGACTGCCGATGCCATGGTACAAGAAAATAATGACTTAACATGCAAAAGCCTGTTTTCGCGTTGAATGTGTATTTGCACAAGATGTTTTTCTCTTTTTTTGCAGAGGTTGTGATATTCCAGAAGCCTTCTATTTGTAAGTGAATAGGAACCTTTTTTGCATTATACAACTGATAGTGAGGTTCTCACCCGGAGGAGAGTAGGCAACAGTAAAAATTAGTCATGAGAAGAACAGTCTGGACCACAGAATATCAACATTGTAACTTTTCAAGATCTAAAGTCTAAAGACTATTGTGTAAGTCTCGGAAAATGGTGAGTTTGCCTATTCATAGGAGTTTACTCAAATTCTATTGGAGGACTCAAGATAAAAAATTATATTGTAACATAGAATATTGTGTGTTTATATTAGTGTGTGTTCCTAAAGTAGAAGCTAGATTCCGGATTCTTTCCTCTACTCTGACTGGAGACTCATCTTTGAGTTTCTGATATCTTTCTTCATGAGAGGTTGTCTTACTTAGATTTTATTGATCCTCTGCTGATTTAGAGCTGAGAATACTTTTCAGCTTTATGCCAAGGCTTTATACTGGTGCACTGACTCTCTTATCAGTACTCTTTATGGGTAACTGAACCAACACCTTTTTCTCTCACTATTCCAATTTTATTCAGATTTGGGAATTTACTTTATGGAACACACTTGTTGTATTATTATAACAGTAACTGCTATTTTAACAAATATTGTATTCTATTTCATAATCAAATTTCAATTAATGGATTATATTAACTTTTAATGCTGAGATCTAAAGATTGATACTTAATGAATAATCAATGAAAAATGTAAGAATTGAAAATAAAACTCTTTAGCACATATTAATTCCCTTTATTGACTGCACTAAAAGTCATTTATGATTTAACATGTTATTGGACTAATATAGATGATTGCTCCTTACTTCTCCTTCTCGGCGACCAAAGGTCCAAACGACCAGCAGCGGTGGTTATGATTACACCAGAAAATTGAGATATAGAAAATCCTGCTTCCTCAAGTGGGACAATATACAAGAGTAATGTCTGAGGTAGATAAAAATTAAATCTCATATTAGGGTAATCTGGCAGTAGAAAGATGCTGAGTTTTACTGGAGAGAAAAAGGATAAAAACAGCAGGGTGGACAGCAATAATAAAAGAAGAACTTAATAAAATGTTTTCAAAGGCTTCAACAAAGATGTGCAGCAGTAGCCACAGAATGGAGACCTGGTGGGAGGACACCTGCCACTAGGAATAGTATTGTCCTAAAGGAGTACCCAATGGCAAAACCATGTATTTTGAGACTGTACAAAGTAAAGAGTGTCGCATAATCAGGAAGCCTAGAGCAGATGTAGAAGTTAACGCTTCTGTTTTTTGTACAAATGCATTTTGGCCTCTTTAGAACACTGCAACAGTTTGGGGGTACTTTTTCTGATATAATCTTGCAAGAGCTTTGGAATGGTGATGTAGCCCAGAATCCATTGTCTGCCATATCCAGCCATACCCAAAAAGGTTCTGACCTGGGAAACGGTCCCTGGTAAAAGTACGAATGGCTTAAACATGGTCAGGTGACTGGTGACCAATGGTATTCTCTGACAGAAATTTAATGACCAATGTACTGTGCTCGGCAAAGGCAGAATTGTAGTTTCTCCTTTGAAGCCCTGTGTCTATTTTTAAGCAATTCAGTGACGAGGTAGATTGGGGTACTTATTGCAGTGATTGAAAGTAACAGATGCCAACAGTAAATCATTAACATTCTGAACCAAAGTAGATCCTTGGAGAAAAACCAGCGTGTCTAGGACCTTATTTAATTCTTGGAAAAACATTGACAGAGACTTTAAAAATCCTTTAGGGAGTCTCTGCAAAGAAAGTTAAGATTCTTGGAATAAAAACACAATGAAGTACTGGCTCTCTTAATGTTCAAGGAAGGAAAAGAAGGCAGAACGGAGTAAACCATTGGACCTTTGAAGGGATGCAGGAGAGGCTGGTGGTAGGGTTGGGTATCGCATGGAAGATAGGTAGTTTGACCACATTATTGTTCACGCATAAGTCTTCTACAAATGTTTACTTGTTGTCCTTACCCGTTTTGCATATTAGCAAGATAGGGGTATTACACCTGCTGGCAATAGGCACAAGTACTTCTTGCTTCAGCAAATCAGCAATTACAGGATGAATCCCTGTTTCAGTCTTTGGTTTGTGCAGTTACTGAGATATCCTAGGCATTTTTTAATGCATGACAATCTTGGTTTACACTGATGCCATCAATTACATGAATCTCACATTCCTGGTCCCTGTGGATCACAATGCGTGCAGTGCCTGTGAAAGCAAATCACTTAAGTCTGGAGTCATTTCATTGTTATTCAAATTAGATTGACAAGGAGAATGATGAAGTCTTTATTCAAATGTGTTTGGGGTATGTTTACTTTCCACTTTATATCCCACCCTAACAGATTAGCTAATGTGATAGGACTGAGTAGAAAGGAGTGCCTATCAATAATTGATCCCAGGGAGATGGAGATGGGGTAAGAAATATCATGAGAAACTTGACTAACTAAAAATACTGCATCTGTCTATAGACAAACACAAGAGAGGCCCTGAGTGGAAATTCTCTGGTTTTAAGGCAGAATGGAGGGTGCCAGTGTCAATGAGGCAAGTGGTGTGTTTATATTAATAAGACAATCTGCAAAAGGGCCTTTATGGCCTACTGGGATTAGGATATTCATAGCACAGTCTGAACCTCTCAGGCTGTCCTTATATTCAAGATAAGAATAACATGATTAAATATGGGTTGGTCAGCAAGGGCTGTCACATTTGACACAGTGTTAGGACAATCCCACTCCCAATATCCTAATTGACCACAAGCATAACAAGACTGTCCCACTCCAGTGGCTTTTACATAGCCACATCCATTTCACTTCACCATGGACTCCATTCACCTCCCCTCTTTGTTCCTCTTTTGAGGTCTCCTCTCTCTCTTCGTTTTACGGTCTGCTGCTTGTTCTGTAATTTCATAATGTCAATGTTGATTCAACGTTCTGTTTCTTTCTTTCTTGCGAAAGCACGCAATGGTTCTTAATGGTTACTAATTCTGCAAATTTCATCATTTTCTACTCAATACATATCATTGTCAGCTGACTTCTCATAGTCTGTAACAGTTCATGCACAAAAGCAGCACCTATAGCTTCCTGAACCATCTCCATCAGATAGGAAATATCAGAATATCTCTCAAATACACTCTTCAGCCAGTCTAGGTAATCTGCAGACACTTGTCCTTTATTCTGCTTACCATTTGAGATATTAGTTCAATCTGTTTTCACCAGGCACATATATGCAACTGCATTCAACAAAGCATACTTTGTAGCATTCAAAGGTCTGCCATTCTGGGACTGAGTCTTGGCCACATTGACTTTTCCACCAACCGATCACACACTTTGCTTGGCACACATCTCAGTAAACGATTCACAACCACCCAATTGGGTCTATACACTTCAAACACGCTTTGTGCAGACAAGCACAGGAGATGCAAAAATACAGACCTGTACAAGAAATGCTCTTATGCATGCCTGTGCAAGAGATGCCCTCATGCATGGCAGTTCAGGAGATGTCAATATGCATGCAGGTGCAGCAGCTGTTCAAAGCCCCAGTACACATTGGAGCATGCCGGTTTGGTGTTTCAATAGGTGTACGGAGCTGTGCTCTCTTGGCCCAGGTTAGCCTGTTAGAAATCACAGCACCACTGGAGGTGGGAAGCGGAAGAGGGCAGGGCCCATACTGCTTTACGTAAGGTGTATAATGTGCCACTTAGCATGTTGTACATGAGCGCAGCTCAAGGCTTGCCGTCTGCTCAACATCCTGTGATTCTGGGAAAATAACTTAATCTCCCAATAAAAACAAAAAAAGCAAAATTAATGTGTCAAAAAATGTTATTAAATAAAAATAAAATGCCCTGAAAGGAGGTTAAAACTCGAAAAACAACGGAACCCTATATTTTGTATACAGTTAAGCTTAATGTGCGATGCACACAGACTAGTGCCAATGTTTTCCAGACTGAATGCATGGTAATTAGGCCTCAGTGCCTCCAACAGTTTAGTAGTGCACAAATATAATTGGGGTGCAGTGCACCCCTCAGGTCTGTGTCCTGGTGCTTTTGCACCTGCTGTACTAGTGAAAGCTACACACCCGACAGACAGCTTCTGGTGTTTTGTGTTACATAACACATACACACATGAAGAACTGAATTGTTTCTAGGCAAGCTTCTCTGGAGGTGATCGTCAGACCAGAGGAGGAGGGAAAAGACACCTGAGAGGTCTGTGAGACCGACAGAGATGGGACAGAGATAGGAGCTCTGTATGTTTTCTTGTGTTAGTTGAGTGTAATATGCACCCTCCAAACTTATCACAGAGTAGTTGTGGTCCTCGGGAAAAGACTCGATCAGCAGAGGATGGGAACAGGGATGTGAAGAGATATCTAATATGACATGCAGTTTCCACACCAGGTATGACCTTTCTAAAGCACAGGCCTTTTCATAATCTCTGTATTGGCCATCAGCAGCCTTTTGCCTGTTTTTATGACATTACTTTGCCAGTATACTCTCGTCCCATGAATTCTAACTGCGGCACTGTTGAGCAGTGAACACGCAGCAGTCTGAGGCCTTCTCATTGATACCATCAAAGCAAACATTCTCAAGTGCACCACGGGCCATGACAACTTTCAGGAAGCTGAGGCTGCCAACAAAGTGTGAGAAAAAGTGCGCTCCATCCGCGATAAGAAGGAGTCTGCCACCAGATGTAGCGACTGCGTACCTTGAGGGGCATCTTCGAGCTGATGTTTAATGTGAACCAACTCGATAAACAGCAGATGGGCCTGGTATAAGATTCCTTTGAAGGTGAACAACATTATAAAACACTCCCCCTGTTTTGACGAGGCTGGCACCAGAGATAGTGATGCTTATATTAAACAAGGTATATATAATATGTGCCATGTAAGGGTGTACAGAGTCAGTCGGTGGCATTGCCAAGCATAATCCATGCTGATTAAATGCATTAAAACAAAGGCAGGTAAGTGCATGAACAGGGAAATATGTTAACAATTTTGACATTTCCAACTTAGAAAGAGTACTGTACAAACACATGGAAAGCACAAGGGCTCCAGATGTCATCCAAATGCACCCTCGGCAAAGAATGCAGTGACAGTTTTATCACAGTGACAATGAAAGTCCATCATTTGTGATGTACTGTCAAAGCTGAAAACACCGCCCTGCTCCCTGCAGTAGCCTGCTCTTACATTAGAGGCAATACATCGCTTTCCTTTTCATCCCAAAATATGCCTGAGTAAGCGGCGCTTTCCTTTTTATCCCAAGATATGCTTTTGGTTTGTGCTGGAGAGTAGCATAACAACAAATCACAAACCGGCAAGGATGATGAGAGGGGTAGAGGGACTTTGGGGGGTTGTCGGCAACACAGAAAGGAGGTGGGTGAGAGGGCAAAGAAGCAACCAAGGTAAACCAGCATGCAAACAAATGTGTGCAGCCAGGGAAAGTTAAATAAAGGCCAAATTAAGTAATGGACGTGTCAGAGAAAGAAAGAAATGTAGTAGTGCGTGCTGGCATGAAAATAATTCTTATAATGTATTGGCAAAAGCACTCAAACATAAGTTTAGAAAAGTCTGATCCCAGCACACAAACAAATGCTTGCAGCCATGGATGAGATTGAGTAATTGGACCACACGATACTGATAAGAGAAGCCCTACCGAAAGTACAACGCAACAAGCCTACAACCAATAAAAACGAAGGAAAAGTGAAGTGATAAGGACAGGGACAAATAAGAAGTGAAGGCGGGATGTAAGCCCCTTTTAAGATATATTGAATACAATAGATTTCGCAAGCACAGTGCAAGTGATGTGCAGGCGAAACTTAAAAACGACATTACAACTCAGTAATAAAATGTATCAGTTCAGGTTAGCAGTTTATTAATACATGTAAAGGTGTTACGTTGCAGAGGCATGTATTTCAATTTTTACAGGAGTCTATTCATGATTCCATCTCAAATCTTGTACTTCCACCACTCAGCACTTTCAGTCTCTTTATTGACCTATTTATTAATTTTTATATCCACTTTGCGACCTTTGCCACTGTTTTCCTATTTTTCTCTTTTTTCTTCTTTCTTCCATTTCTCCCTCTTGTTCAGGGTCCAAGTCTGATGATGAAAAATGAGGTGTTGTCCCCAAAAAGGAGTGCTGGTGCCCACCATTGGCAACCACCAAACTGGAATCTTTGGAGATTCTATGAATGGTTCCAAGGAATGAAGAAGGCAGAGAGTTAGGAAAGACAGCAGGAATAAGGACAGCGCTCTGAAGTTTCCAGGCGAAACCAAAGAGTTAGCTAGATGAGCAATTGCAGCGAACAATGCCCAGAGATTGAATCATGCAAGAATTGGATATGTAGATCTTGTTTCTCGCCCTGTGGCCAACTGCGCTGAAGTCTCACTCAGAATTCAGTTGTGCTTGGAGTATTCTAAAGAGGATGTTGATAAGAGCAAAATATTGATTGTTGGCCCTCAAGATAAACCTAAGATTGGTAAGTAATTGTTACCTGACACTCTACTATTATTTTTGGGACCATGAGGCGGGCTTTACAGTTTTTCCCAAGCAAAGATTTCCATTTAAGTTACCTTTTAGAACATTATATTTTGACTTAATAGATCAGGATTTGCGTATATCCAACCCTAACACTTAGCGCCGGGTTTGCGTCACAAAAGGGACATAAACATGGTGCAAAGGCGTTCGTAAACCTGGGTCTAAGTGTTAGTAAGTGTAGGTGAGTATAGGTGAGATTTGGAGTGAATGCAAGTGAGTAAGGAAGAATGAATAAGAATGAGAATAAGTGGTGTGAGAGTGTGTGAGTATGATGTTAGGGTCATGAGACATGCTTGTCTGGAAAACAATCAGTGCCAAAGCTCATATCATGCCACATCCTGTGATTTCATTAAGGTTAAAGGGTATAGGATGTCACTTCCGCTACTCCTGGCATTTTGGAAAATCGACACCCATGCAGGCTGCTACTTGTCAATTGTGACAAGATCTCTTCAATGGAATCAAACTGTAGGTGTAGAACACAAATAAACATCAAAATCTAGGGCCTAAAGATTTCAAACTTTTCTGGATCTGGTTAAAAGTCCCTCTGCTGATGTAGCTGAACACCTTTGTTAATAAAACAAATCTTTGAGAACCCTTTCACAAAGGTAAATTTCGTTGTAAATGTATGTGACTGAAAATCATTGTTAGGTCTCGCTAGAGCCAGCGCATGCGCTGGACCGGTGAGACATTTAGTAAGCAGGTTTTTCAAGTGCTACCAAAGGCCAGCCACCAGCTTGCTATTACGCGCACAAGCGCGCGCGCCTCGCTCCGCCTCTCCAATGATCTGTTGCTGATCTCTTTCACTTTTGCGCGCGCGTGCACACAACTCCCATTCGCGCCCGCATGATTTGTTTACACAAACATTACCGTCTTCCCTGATTGTTTAACTTGCAGCGCGCCCTTTCAAAGCATTCTACAGAAATAGCAGGAAATTACACGCTTGCCTGTTTTGGTTTAATACATTGCAGACTACAAGTATAGAATTTGTAGAATATGCTACGAGGGGGGACGGGCAATCCAAATCACACTTCTTTTTATTTACACCAGGATTCCACTCATGAGGAAAAATGTTACTTTTTTCTGCACTTGTGCATTCTAGTTGTTAAATGGCATGCCCATGACCTGCGGGCTGAGCAACTTAAAGCCACTGTATGAAAATGTTACTTTTTCTGCACTTGTGTAGCTCGCTGTCTCGCCAGCAGCTGTTAATGGAACGGTGAGAACCAAACCAAAAGATCGGCGAAATTGCTCCAGCAATCTGCTCTTAGCCAGTGAGATACAAAGGGGCGTGTCCCGTGTGGGAATGCCAGACAATGTGTAGTGTCAGCTCTTTCTCCGCAACTTGGAATTGTTCTGGCTGCTTGCCCTCATCTGTGCTTTCATTATGTTTTAGATTCCATAAGCTTCTCATGCCGCACTACTGAGAAAACTGGGCAATAGCACGTCGACTCGACTGCACCCTCTTTTTAGCATACGTGCGTTAACCTTTATTGAACCTCCTGCCTGTTTCTGTATTTATTCGTCATTCTTTTCAGACCACTTTTAAATGGAGGTTTGGCAATTTATAGTTGTTTTGAAACTGTGACTTGCCCCTAATCTTTTGAAGTCAAAATACAATGCCATCTCTCCTATTTAACGTTAGTTAAGCGGTCTCTTGTGTACGGTAACCTAAACAATGCTGATATTTCTTTAATTAAATGCATATTCTTTAGGATCAAGCATTTATTTTTATTTTTTTAGGTATTTGACCTTCGGTCAGTATTTGAAAGGTTATAATCAATGAGCTAATTTATTTTAAGATCTTGCACACCAGTCTGCATGAGCTATAGTAATTGCTTTAAGTGGAATGAAAAGGTGGGTGGCAGTGGCATGGCCAAAGAGGCGCAATTATGAATCTTGGCCGGGAGGCGTGGCCTATGCAATGAAAGACGTGCGATAAAATATGTGAACTAAAAACCTGTCCTTCCCATTACATATGGTCCTTGACTAGTTTTAGTGTGCTTTTTTGGGGTTTTTTTTTGTTACCTCATCCAGACATGTTACAGCACTCGGCACGTATACTTCAAACAAGCCAGACCTGTTTATTGGCTTTGCCGATGTTTGGTAGCATGTGTTCTTTAGTGGCCGTGTTGTTTTCTGAGTGCGAAGAGGTTTTATAAGTTTCTAAACCTTTCTACAGTAAAGCTCAACTGATTGTAAGTTAACGTGCATCAGCCAATTTGACTAGTACCTTTTCACCCCGCCCTGTTTCAATTTGAGTACCAAATCTGTAAGACCAAACTTTCCTGCAGCAAAACTGTTAGCTGTTTTTTTTTATTCCTGATTTCTTTTTTTATTTCGAAAATGTTTTTCTCTCTTACATGTCTGTTTGCTTATTTGAAAGATTTCACTGTATAATCCATTTTTTTTTTTTTGTAAACATATGTTATTGTACTGATGCCGATTGTGAAAAGACAACTTCTTAACATTTCGTCACCCAGCAACAGTGAGCAGGCAGGAAATTCCCAGCCTCGATATGTGGCCTGCCTCCCGGGAACCAGTTCCACAGTATTTATCGGCAGGGTTAAACATAGTCTTCAAAACTCTTCACTCAGGCGTATCCACATGGCCACAATGTTTCCAGTAAATGTGCATGCATTTTAACGTGTTCTTGCTGGGCATTCTGTGCATTTAATGTATTTCCCACACTTCTATTTCTTGAAAAATATCTTTGGCATTTCCAAGTTTTAGTTGCGCATTCCTCCAGCGTGTTGACTCGTGGATTTTCACAGCATGCTGTCAGAGAGCAATGTCTTTGCATTGGCTGAGCCCGCCATGTGTAAAGTGTCTGTGGATGACGGTGACCTCTGGAAAACATGGAAAAGGAATTTTAAGTAGTTCCGTGATGACGCTAGATACTGACGCGGAACTGACGGTAAATGCAAGTCTGAAGCCGGTTACTGGACGGTCTAATTACCGGTTACACAGCGCCTGGTATTTTCCATCCACAGACGTTCTATGGGTGTGATTAAGCAGCAGACAGGGCGGTAGGGGGCGGGCTTCAGTAACTCAGCCATCTGTGACCGAAAGTCTCCATGACCCGGTGCAGAGGACACGTGAGTCCGCCAGGACCGTTTTACCAATATTTGTACGTTTGCGCTCAGGGGGCAGTCCAACTTCATTGGGAAAAATAACAATTATTGGCATAGCCAATAGGTCTTGCCTTTGGGACCTTATAAGTATTTAGTTATTTAGTTATGCAGCACAATATCCTTACTGCAACAACATTAATTGTTGTATGTCTAAACACTTATAAGGTCCCAAAGACGAGACCTATTGGCTATGCCAATGCTTGTTTTTTTATGCTTGCTAGGATTTTGTGGTGGGCGTTAATTCGTTTAGGAGTGTGGAGTTGTCTGCCATGAGTGTGGAGAGCTCAGCAGTAGCAAATCCCACTCCAATGGTGGTAAGTGGGCATTTCAGGTCCTAGTTTGCCTTGGCATTTTGGTAGCGCCCACAAATATGTACGTTTAAAGTCTACGCTAATCCCTTTCCATCCTGGAACTGGTCAGTTTTACACTCTCTTTTCAGGATAGGAAGGGAATGGATCACCCCCAAACTTTCTGCGAGTGGGGGGGAAGGTGTTTTCCCTTAGGAGAAAAAAATGTGCCTTTGCAGAAGAGTCTACATTCTCTTGTGCAAAGTTCTTCTCATTTGAAGAAGTCATGTGGCATGGCCAGAAGTTGGCACAGAGTTGAGTGCTTCACGCTGCTTTCAAGGCATGTTTCTGACAATGCTCTCGAACGAAAAAAAACATAAAAATATGTTCAGGTGGAGATAATGTAAGCCTCCGCCCCTATTGTTTATTTATTTATTTGGCTCCTGCATGTCTAAGAGTCCAAGCAAAGGTTGTCAAAGATATTTCTTTATTTAGGAGAGGAAGACTTTTCATTGGAATGGAAACTCTGATTCTGTTAAGCTCTAATGGAAATCTATAGCATAAACTGTGAAGTGTAGATTTTAGGGCCGTTCTTTACATTGCCACCCACTGGCCGGAAGGCACTCCTCGGAAATAACCAGGGAATCTTAAAGCCTGCACAAATGCCCACCTTTAATGTCTGCAAGGTGAAAATTGGTGAGTCTCGTGTCCGGTTGCCTGAAAACACTGTACAAAAATAAATCTGATTACAGCGTGCACTTACCTGGCGCCTTTCAGAAGGAGGCTTCAAAGGGCTTTAAAGACGGGTTTGCACTTTGTTATTAACCAATTATGCCTGGCACCCATTCGGCCTACCTACGAAGCATAGAAGTCTGGCTTGTGAAGTCAGCGATGGGAACCCAAGTGTACCAATGCCTACGCAGCTCTGCATTTCATGATCATCTGCAGCCAGCCCGGGAAGGATTCTGCGCTATTAAGTTTGCTGTTAGTTTGAGTTGATCGCTGAAATGGAGCGCGCTACCACACAAATGTTGTCTTGGTGCTTTAGATAATTGTGGTTATGCATGGCGGAGTTGATTTCCTGCTCTTCTCTGTAGTGTGCCCAACAAATCAGAAGGCAAAAAGAACAGAAAGGGTTTTGGAGGCAGGAGGGGGTAGAAGGTTGTGGGGGCAGGATACTGCGACAGTGCCACTGCGAGGAAAGACAATATTCTGAAAATGAAACAAGATTCTTACTATTAGTACTCTATAAGAACCATATACCACAACATAAATACATACAGGACCCAAACAGATTGTACACCACTGAGTGAAGAGCCACTCGGTACCTCAAGCCATCATCCTACTTGTGGGCCTGCGCACCACAAGCAAGTGCAAATAAATAGTGGAGTTGATTAAAAAAGCATGGGTTTAAAGGTCTCAACATTCAAGTGTGCTAGGATTAGACACGATTTGTTATGCATTTGTTCTGAGCTGCATAACAATAGGATTTTTTCTTATGGCGTTATTCAAAGCAGAACAATATTGTAAATATCTTGAGGCAGAAATAGTTGAACTACACCTATAGATATTTTACAATTTAGATCCTTGAATTAGCTTCAGAATGGCACTTTATTAATTTTGCCTTTCGCCAAAAACTGGTATCCATCCAACTATTGAGGCATTCACAGAGATCTCACAATGTCCATATATTCTGACCTGCAACAGATATCCCTAGAGCGCTCATAGAGCTAAAGGCAAGTGACCGGGTAATGAGGCACACAGTGCTACTAATATAGGATGGTACTACTGTGCTTTTTTACCAGGCCATTGTGAGTTATAACTTCTGAACTGAGGACTAAATAGGGAAACAAATGCTCCCTTGCTGATTTCAACAGGTTTATCAAAAATTCCAACCTTTCCAGACATATTTTCACCTGTTTTGCCAATGAAGGTGAACATGCACCCATTATTGTCTAGCTACTTGCATCCTCTTTCAGTCGAAAACAGGGGTTTTCGTCTGAAAACAGGAGTAACAGACTCCTCAGAATTAGATCTGTAACAAATATCTATTCAGATCTGTAGCAGCCAGGGATTATCTAGTGCTGTGACTGAGACAGCCGCAGAGTACTTTCAATGCACTTTTACTTTGATATTCATTCAGCTCTGATATTCCAGTACTGAGCTATTCACGCAGCTCTAGCAATGTTTCTTTACTATGACCTCCATCAAAGATTGGTATTCCAATAATGGAATATTGTTTAATTCACCCTGGTCTCACCACTCTGCAGACTGGGAGGACAAAATTAATGTTTCAAATGCAATGGGAGAAATAGGAAAAATCTCTCAATATGGATGGCATAAGATAAACCATGCACATTCCGAAGCTCTCTCTTTTAATTGCATAGTAGATGTTTTACCCATTACTATGTAATTGGATTACTCTCCTGCCAAGCCCATAAGATATTTAGGGATACATGTTACTGCCAATGCAGGGGACTTGTTCGAGTTAAACTATATACCTACCCTAGACAAGAATCGTAGGCTTCTGGGCAGATGGCAGAATGCTTCAATAACAATTATGGGACCAGTGGCTTTGGTGAAAATGAGTACTTTACCATTGGTATTATTTGTGCTTGTTAACATTCTGACCAAAGTACCCCAGTCATTTTTCAGGTCAATTGATTTGGCAATCCGATATGTTATCTGGCAGGCCAAGAAACCCAGATTCAAACTGGAGGACAGTCAGATGGAATATGAGCACGGAGGGTTAACACTGCCTAAATATAAAGTGTTATTACCAAGCAGTATTTATGAATTGGCTGGTGAGCTCATCTTCCAATGTCTCTAGTGATGCTAATTTTTATCGAGAACGAATGGGGAAATCATCTGAAATATGTCCCCCTCCCATTCCATTAATTGCAAGACTTCCAAAAAAGTCAAGGTATTCGACTCCACGTATTATTGTAGAGACATTCAATAGGATATAGGAAAGTTGGGAAATACAGAGGCTACATCCGCAGTTGAAAATAGCTGAGTGTAATTGTTATTATGAATGGTTGATTGAGCAAAAGTTAATAAAAAAAAAGAGAAAAAAAATAGTTGAGTGCAGGTTAATAGGTTTTCAGTTATCCACTGGTACATGTAGTAAGTGGAGTTGGATGGGGTATAGGAGGAGCCGAGATTTTTACTATAATAATGAATTTATGGCCTTGCAGCGATTGGTTAATTTGAACCGCGATACAAGTCCCTTGCTTTTTTTCAGTTTTCTCTTAATTAAAAAGATTTTGATGGGTCCACAGCAGGGGTGGTGATCTCTATTGAACCCCTTAGTTTTGCCTATTTTGTTTCCAGAAGCAGTGGGTATAGGAAATTGGTACAGATTGCTGTATTATAAAGGCAAGGATACTATGTTATTAGAGATATTACAACGAAATGGAGTCTTCTACAGGGTGTAAAGTGGATATTCCACAATAGAAGTGTTTTAATAGTATCAGCGCCAAGGCAGTGCGAGCTGCCAATTCAAGAAGAATTTCTTTTTATAGTAAGTGGCTGCTATACCACACGCCCACTAAATTGCACAGATTTAACCGAGGTTGAGCTGAAATGTTTTAGATACAACGATAGCAAAGGAGGCTGGCTCCATATTATATTTACTTATAGTCATGTAAAGAAATTTTGGCAAGATTTTTTTTCTGAAATCAGTTTGAAACTCGCTGTTAATATCCCACCAGATACACATGGAGCTCTGTTTGGGTTAGTCATTCATGAAAGAGAATTACCTATTAGACAGTGATAGCTAATTGTTATCTTCATGTTGGTGGTCAGATCACCTAAATATCTGATAAGTTCCCCGCCTTTTTCCAATGAATGAATATGACACAGAAAATACATGCATATGAATTGTTGTATGGAAAACATTGTTAAAATGTAAAGAAAACTGGAAGGAGCCGATATCACATTTTGCAGTGGTAAATTACATGGGTGTTAGGGAAAGAATGGGGGGTGGAATGTAAGGATTCAAGGGATTTTGCATTATCTAAATATGATATGCTTTGTCAATTTCGCAACTTTGTAAGCCATTAATTAATATATTTATTGGACCATGCTGCATCAATATAAATAAATACAAAATTAAAAATAGCGAATTATACCATAAGGTAGACTGTCAAAAAACAAATCTGAGACAGAATTTGCCATTTGTAACAAGGTTTCAACAGGGAGCAAGTTTGCCTTAACAGTGGTAGAGATGTGATATTATTCTATGAGGAAAAAGAGAGAACTTCTTTAGATAAAAAAGGTGCAAGGAAGGAGTATTCAATGTTAAGCCATAAAGGAGTATGAAGGAAGGGGATGTGGAAATCCATTTAGAAGCTTGCCTTAAACAAAAAGCCTTATGATATATCCAAAAGTTTGATAAATGAGTGCCACCTTCTGTCTTAGTCTTTTTGAGTTGTGTCAAAGATAGTCTGGCTTTATTATTGCACCATAGAGATTTAGAAAGTATACAATCCAGATTAAAAAAATATGTAAGTGATATATATACATAGGGATCAAGCAGAATAGGAGTTATCATCATTTTGATGGAGTTAGGATGACCCCAGTAAGAAAGGAATAACGGATTCCAAGAAGATATGAGTTTGTATATTCTCTTAATACCTTCTTTAAAGTTTATTGCAACAATTCCCTTAATACAGTTGGTTAACCAAATAATGATATATTTAATTTTTGAAGTGCTCCAAAGGAAACCAGCAGAATCAAAGGAATGTTTAAGACAGATATTAGTGATAGGTAAAACTTCAGTTTTGTATGAGGTAATCTTATATCCTGAAACAGAAGAGAATTAAAAAATTTCATGGAGTAAAGTTGAAATAGTTTGTTCAGGATTTGAAAGAAAAAATTGAATATCATTCACATACACGGAAGGTTTCCGGTGTTTATTTCCATATTTGTTGCAAATTCGAGAGAGGAAGGGTTTGAGAGCTAAAACAAATAAAAGGGGAGATAAAAGACAACCATGTCGTACTCCTCATTATAATTGAAAATATTTGGAAACTTTCGCGTTAACCAAGATAAAAGCTTGTGGAGATTTATAAAGCAGGGAAACAAGTGCAATGATATTGGGACCAAATCCATGACAAGTAAGGGATTTCAGTAAAAAAGTCCAATCAATCCTATCAAATGCTTTTTCGGCATCTTGCAACAGCAGATAAGGGATAAGATAAAGAAGAAGCCTTGTTTAAGATGTTAAAGAATAATCTAAAGTTATCCAAAGCAAATATACCTTCGACAAAACCAGATTTGGGTACAAATGTTTCGAGTTGTAGAGTTAGTAATTTGGCGAAGATTTCATAGCCCACATTTACAAGAGAAAAAGGCCAATCATGTTTGCACTGTGTGGGATCACAACATTCCTTATGAATAAGACATATTGGGCCAGATGTATCAAGCGGGCCGATTTGCGAATGGGAAAAAGACTTTTGGAATGTATCATCCCAAGAGGCAATTGCAAAATAGGGAATCGCAATTTTTACGATTACCAATTTTGCTAATGCATTTAGAGAATCGCAATTTGTGATTCTCTAAATGCAATGCAGGAAGCGCTTTTTAAATTGCGACCCTGCTTTAAGGAATCACAATTTACCACTAACTTCAAGTAGGTGGTAAATTGCAAATCCTTAGAAAAATGCACAATTTTGCATTTTTCTAAGTGCCATGTGGCGCACATACATGCCCTTAGGGCATGTATGTGCGCCACATGTGCACACACATGCATATTTCAAGGGTGCGACAGAGTGTCCTTTTGGCACCCTTGCACCCTTAAAATTGCATGCGCAATTTGCAAGTAGGTATTGCGTACTCGCAAATTGCACATGCATTTCCCATTGATTCCTATGGGCCTCTAGGCCCATAGGAATGAATGTGAAGGCATTCCTTAATAGCAAATCGCAATTTGCGACTTGATATTAAGGAATATGTAGGAATCGCAAAATATTTGCAGAAACCTACATACATTGCATTTTGCGAGTCTATAATAGCGAACCGGTAAAATTTGCTATTATAGACTCGCAAAATGTAATCTTGATACATCTGGCCCATTGTTGCTTTTTGAAAAGTGATCCCAGATGTACCGGAGCTGTAGAAAAATAAAAAAAGCTGCAGAAGTGTAGGAAGCAGTATATTAAAAAATGCAAATAAAATTTTACATTAAAACCATCAGGGCCAATATTTTTGCTTGTTTTAGGAGATTGAAGTGCTTTGAGAAGTTCTGAGATGGATATATCAATCTCAAGAGAATCAAAATGTAGATTATCATGATTGGGAGGAATAGTGTTTGCAAAATAAGCATCAATAAGAGAAGGATGTGCAGGAGATTGTAAAGTATGTACATTTTGGTAGAATGTCATAAATTCCTTAAACACCCACTTCTCCATGGAAGTGTTGATAAACTCAATAATAGTGCACTTTTTTCGCACCTTCAAATAATTAGTAAGGAGTTTTCCCACTTTATTACGACCTCCAAAGTAGTGAGCACAACTAGGCAGTAAAATAGCTTAGGGCACAATTACAATAACGTTATGCAGGACCGCATGCCAGGGGTGCAGCAGTCCCGCTGTGCCTATTAGGATGCGACCGCCACCCTGGCGTGCGCATCCCGCATATTGAACATTGTGGCGGGCGGTGCTTCAAGCTGCACCCGCCACAATGTTCAAGACACATGTTGTGCATTGGCATGCACAACTTGACAGGCACCGCGCTGTGCCTGCCACCTTGTGTAAGCCAATGTAGGGGGGTACCTTAGGTACCTCCCAAGTGCAACGCCGCCATGGAAAGGGCTTTCATTTTGCCCATGCTAATATGGATGGCGGAAAAGCGGCAGACGTTCTTTCTGTCCGCCACAGTGTACCTCGCCATACTAATATGGCGGGGGTCCAACAGGGGCATTTGGCAGGTGGATCGCCACCGCCGGCCTGGTGGTGGCAATCCGCCCCCAATGCTAATGACCCCCATAGCTTTAATGAGTTCTTGCAGATTAGTTCCAATGGCCAAGAAATAAAGCTGATGTTCTAAGTCCTTTATAGTAGAAAGCAGTAATTCGTATTTTTTAGCAAAATTGTTCACTTTGCGACAAATTGCGAGGCGCTAAATCCAATGTACAACACTGTGTTTAACACTGTTTGCAATTCCCAATGGGGTCGCAAATTGCGAGGCTCATGAATATTAATGAGCTTCTCGCAATTTGCGAGCCCATTGGGAATGACAGGCCCTCCCGGAGATGGTGGCATGCTGGGCTCAGCAGACCACCATGTCTGGGAGTGCTTTTAAATAAAGCAGTTTTTTTAAGGCAGCCCGTTTTCCTTAAAGGAAAATGGGATGCATTTAAAAAAAAAAAATGGAACGTTTTCATTTCATTTTTTAAGGGTCGGTAGTGGTCCCTGGGACCACTGCCTGTCCTTAAAAAATATTTTCAGAGCCTGTCACAAAGGGGAAGGGGACCCCTGGGGACTCCTTCCCATTTGCGACTTAATTGCCACCCTCTTGAGGGTGGTAATTTGCGAGTGTTTTGCGACCTTAATTGCGGTCGCAAAACATTAGTACATGGGTTAGAGAGTCACTATTTGGAATGAATTTGCTTTTGATCTTAATGGGGCATACATCTAACCTGAGAATGGCAGTCTATAAAAGAGTCTATAATTTGATTGTAATCTCCTCCTAATATGAAAAAGTCATCACTCTGCTGCAGACATTTTCTAGACATGGTGGGCCAAAAAGAGTAGTCTAGTTGGGTATGACCATAAACATTAAAAATCGTTAAAGGAGTATCATTTATAAGTAATTTAACAATAAGCCATCTACCCTCAGCATGTTTCTTGGGTAACAGTTGTACATTTCAGTTTTTCATGACACAAGAGAATTACTCTATTCTTATTATTAGATGAAGGTGATACACAACCAGGTTTATGCTTGAAGGCCTCCAATTCTGTAAGGTGCATTTCTTGAAGAAGGACTAAATCAGGATCATAAGTGGCCAAGTGAGATAATATTATTGGCCTTTTATAGGGTTAAACATTTTACATTCCAAGAAATAACCCTGAATAGAATTAATGACAAAAAAAACATAGAACTATATGAGCTACAATAATAAAATACAAATTAGAAAATATAGTAAAGAAGCAAAAAAGAAGCAAGAGAGCAGAGTGAGTGTAAGGCTAACAATCAGGAAAGAAGGGGGAAAGGAAAAGAGGGGAGAGAGAAAAAAGAATAAGACACTGAGGATAGAACAATAGAAGACAGTACATGTCAGGAACTGAAAACTGAGATCACATACCTTTGAGTTATCACAAAAAGAATATTGGGGTGGAGATACACAGATGAAGTTGGCACGAACCAACAAGGGACAACATACCACAACGGAACGTTACATAAGAAAACTGATAGGATGAAACATTTCTTGATTACCTGCAAGGAAGAAGCAGAAACAATAAGAGACCATCCTATCAAACAATCAGTAAAAGTTTGAAACATTAGCAATACATTGAGAAAAATATTTGCCCCTATAACGACCAGCTGTGCCCATTGCATCTGCTGCATGAGTGTTTATAAATTTTCTGAGTTGCGAGGGATTTTCAAGCCACGTAGTCTTGAAGAATCAAGAATGGAACAGGCCAAAACAGGCTCCTGAAGAACATAGCGCAGGGCGAAGGTTGGGAAAGTCATTCTTTATTAGCTGTAGCATTAGAGGGATCTTGTGAAATAAAGATTCTCCTGCCCAACCACATCAGATATTTTTTTTATTTATCCAATTTCCATACCTTCAAATGGTAGGTGGACTTCAAGAATAAGATATTCACTCCTCAAGCTTTGGCAGGTGGGTTGATAGAAGATCGGCTATGACCCAGTCTATGTGCTCTTTGAATGTTAAGTTTAGTGGAGGTAGGTAATTCTACCACTTGCGGCAATAATGAAGAAAAGAAGGCTACTGGATCCTCTCCTTCAATACCATCTGGAAGACCATAATGTGCAGATTGTTGTGTCTATTCCTTATGTCTAAGTCCTCTGAGTTTTTTTAAAAGAAGACCCTCGATTTCCAATACAGCAATTTTATTGATTTCATTCTGCATATTAATGCTCAACCAAGATCATTCTTGTCTCTATATTTGACCATTTGTCATCGAGGTGTTGGAATTGTTTGTTTGTTTCCTCAACAAATGAACATAGAGTCTCTAAAGAAATGGGGGAGGACACTTTCTCCAAAAAGGGAGGATCTTGTTTAAGCCTTTTATTTGTTGAGGAGGGTGATTGTGTTTTCAAGGCAGCAACTGCTGCAATTGTAGAATGAACAGTTATAGAATGTGTCACGTCAAAAAAAGAGAATTAATTGTCCATAAAATGCTCACCAGAATACCATTCTGAATCCGTTATGGTGATGGGCTATGCCTTGCTTATAAAATGTGACTTGTTTAACTTGCCCATACATCAGCAGAAGGCAATGTCTCACAGTTAAGTCTATCAGCAAAGACTCATAGGGCCTTATTATGAGTACGGTAGTTCTGGGACTGCCGCACTCACGGTGACGGTCCAACCACCACCACCCATCCATCTCATTACGAGTGTGGTGGTGGGACATCCACAAGACCCCGCCTCCGCTGGTATCAAGGATCCTGCTGCGGCCATGGCCTTCAAAGGGCAAGAATATGCTGGCGGTGCCGATGCCAGCACCGCTGAGTATATTACGACTGGCATTTTCACCACCCATTTCATGGCGGGGACTTTTCCATGAAAAGGGTGGTGGAAATGCAGGTAAGAGGGCCTTAACAGGGCCCCTGGCCAAATTTGGCCATGAGGGTGCATGTGGGGGGCACATGTTGTGCCCCCCTGGAATTGCACCTTCTGTCACAACATTTTGTATGCCACACCGAGCAGGAACATGCTGCAGGCTCTCTCACAGAGGCGGTATGCTTGTTAGGCTCTCCTATGAGCCTAACATACCACCGTTGTGAGACCGCCTCAGCACCGCCTGCCCAGACTGGATTAAACTTGTAATCTGGCTGGTGGGTGCACCATGGGCTTGGTGGTCTTCCAGGGACCGCAGAAGTGGTGCTCCCAGGCTAAGGCCGCCAAACTCTTAATAAGGTGCTTAGTAAAACACCTGTCTAGTTATAGCCACACCATCAACAAGACAACATAATATAGTGGAGGAATTCAGTTCCAAAAATAAAGAGTCACTCCTGCTGGACAAATGTGTCTACCTTATCTGGCGCATAGAATTGGTGCAACAATGCCTCTCATTAAAGTCTCTCAGAAGACTCAGCAAAATCTTATGTTTGAGTGGCCCTCTAATAAATTCCCTTCCACATCCTGACAGCATAGCAGCACATCACACAGAAAGAAGCAATACATGCATTGCTATGCATCAGTCGAGGGCCACAATGTTCCGAAGACAATCCGCTGTTCATGAATAACAATGCTGAGTTGAGGAAAGTAGTAACACTGCGTAATATGATGAATGGGCTTCCAGTGGTGTACGGAGCCCCACGTCTACGCGGCCATCTTGAGTGGTGTCCAAGCCATGCCTTTACTTATAACTATTAATTTAACTTTCACTCGCAGAAGACTGGTTTGAGCAGAAAACGTGGATGTGTGTTGCAGCCACATGTGCTGTGCTTGTAAAGATCCCCTTGTGACTTTAGAAAATTTCTGAAAACTATTTTGAGCATGTAGCTTGCATTGTGTGTGAGGGTGTACTTCACACAAGCTGCCAAGGATAATTAATATAATAGGCATAAATAACACATATATAGATTCCCAAAAATCTCCTACTCTGACATGGATATCTAGACATTGGAGGGAATCAGTGTCTTTCAGACCCAGATTTGTCTGAATAATCAATAAAAGATAACTCAGAAAGTTGATCAGGTGAACCAGGTAAAGTTTGAAGGCACCTTGCCATCTGGCACTGAGGTTTGGGGGCTTCCTCCAAATCATTAAAGTCTGTGAAACGTTACACAATATGTCTGGATGGTATTTCTCCTTTTCCTCTTTTTAGGAAGGTCTTTGCCCTAGCAGTACATGAATGTTGGCTATAGATCAGCACTGAACACATTTGGGTTCCCTTATGTCGGGCCATTAAAGTCATTTTAACAAATCTGGTGTAAATACCTGTTCAGGCCCAAAATGGTATTGATGTCCAAATCAAGAGAATTAGTTGGCAGTGACCACTGCACCCACAGGTTTGTGCCACACAATTTCCACCAGGTAAACCTGTTGGAGGTTGTGCGTGCAAAAATCACAACATTACAACCACATAATGGGGAAGGTGTAGCTTTATGAGACCGATGTGGAAATACTACCCACAGTTAATGACAGGTCTTCTGGTATTAAGCACCACAAGAGGCAAGAAGCTGGTCTAGACTTTAACAAGCATCCTGTCAGTCCAGCAGTCCTCTGCCTCGCTACTAAAGCAGAAGACCACCTGCCATATTTTGAGGCTCCTACCTGCCTAACTGAGGTGCTTACCAGTAGTGGCTCCTGCAGGTAAGTGCGGTGGGGCAGGGCGGGGGGGAATGTCGACAGACGACAGAATGGGGATAAATAACTAAATCTCATTCCGTCATCTGTCAACATACTCCCCGCCCCACCGTGGCCACTGCCATACTGCGCTTACCTGCAAGAGCCACGATTGGTGCTTGCAGTGCATACAATGCATCTGCTACTGGGGTACAGATATTGTAAACAAAGCTAAATGCCAAGCGGGTTTGTGTGCTCGATATTGTTGTGTCGTTTTCCTCAAACTCCCAAAGCAGGAAATTATTTGAGAAAAACAATAAAAACAATGACCCTGATATTCGTTTTCCGTGTGCAACAGGGCCATTCTTTTTTTCCCAAAGCCAAGATCCACCATGCTTGCTATGAACCCAAGTAGGTAAAATCTGTGTTGTAGACCTTCTCTATATATGGAGATTCAAACACCACTAATCCAGGATTTCTGTGGTGAATAGGCCACTAAGTCAAGAATTTCCAATAGTAGAACCAGATGAGTTTTTTTCTTTGGAAATGCAACTGTCCCACTTCTAGATATGGGCCCAGATTTACAAAGATTTTGCGTCAGAACAAGATGCAGCATTGCCGCCCAGAAAAGCACGAGAAGTTGAAATGAGATCCTTAGGGGTTGGTAAGCAAATGGGATATCTGAGGATACAGGTGAAGCCTGCAATAGAAAGCCAATTTACAAACAACTTTAAATCTGCAAGCTCAATGCTAATCAGCAGCTCTTTTTGATAGCAAAGGACTAGCAGTGTGACTATGCCTGGTCTTTTTACAAAATGGAGGAACTTGCAAACAAACATTTGGAAAGGCTGCTCAGAATACAAGGAGGATCTGAGATCTTCTGTCCTATACTCAAGACATCAGACACATAAAAAACGAAACTCAAAGTAAAGTGCACAACCAGTACACCACAGAGTTCATTACTTGATTCATCAGCAAAGCCATGAGGCAATAGGAACCTATCCAAGAGCAATGGACCTCTCTCACCATTAGAATTCTATGATCTCATATGATTCCACCTGACTGATGACATGTGAAGGTTGCAATGCTTCTCTAAATCCCTCACTCTGGATAGTGCTCCAGTAACAATAATACATACGTCATCATAATTCGCCTCCGATCTAGTGGAAAAGGTTTTCTCTCTAGGCTCTTTTGATACCAACTGATTTTATTTTTTTACTGGACTGAGTTATGTACCACCCATTCAGCTTGGTCCTCCGATGAACCTTGCTCATCTCATTTAGGGGTGAAGGAACTAAGGTATCAATGTTGGCTACTCAATGAGGACTGTACATAAGTAACCAACTCACACATTTTAAATCAAGTTTAAGTCTAATACGCAATACTATTATATTATACACAATACTATTATATATACACATATGATGGCATCAGGAAGTACAAACCTCCTTAAGAGGTTGTTGGGTCAAATCATAAAAACGAGTGACTCTGCTACCAAGTCCCAAACAGAATCTCTACTTAACATTAGAATTTCAATCTCATATTCTCAATCTCTGTAGAAAGAACATTACTATATTTAAGAAGAGTCAGACAATATAGGATTCAAATCAATTTTGTATTTAGCAAATTAGATCATTAAGGCTTTTAATTCAATAAATTCAGAATAAGTCTCTGAAATAATCCAAGACTGCATAGCAATACACAAATCAGAATAGATTTACAAGCTAACAGATTAGATTAAGAAGCTCCCCTAACTTGACATCTCGGATAATTTAGTTTAGCTAACGAGTTCAGAGAGTTTATTTATTAAATAAGTTCGGGCCACCAACATGGGGAGAGGAAAGTTCTAAAAAAGTTTCTCTGCATACGTAAGATTAGCAAGGAATGAAAGTTAGGGTTTAGCTAGCAAGCCTACCAGCTCGAGTCCCTAGCAAAAAGAGGAAATAGGGGCAAAGGGCTAAGCAGTACTACTTCTGCAGTATCAGCATGTGGTCTCGCACAGCTAGCTCCACCATTGGCCACTCTCAAAAGGAAAATTCAGGAAAGTTCAGTGCAGATACGCAGGTGAAAAAAGGTAGGGAATGCACGTCTGTCTGAAAATGATGTGAGGTGGTCTCTCACTGCTCTCTAAGGAATCATGTCCTTATAGTTTTTGAGTCCGGAGGTGACATCAACAGTCACACCATCCACATCAGATAGGTATTAGCTCATAATCCACTGCAAGATGCACAAAGTAGTTACTTGAGGATTCTTTCACACGTTGCTCATGGGAACCACTTATCCATCCTGAATAAACAGGTTTAGTCCACTGTGGAAGGTTCATGAATATAGGTTTTCACATATAAGTAACAGATCGGTCTCATTCATAACATAATTTCTTTGTAGAGCAATATGTATAAGTTGATTCCAACTTCCATGAGAAAGTACAGAAAGCAACATTATTGAGAATGGAAGAAAAATTATGTAATGTTAACGTACAAGCTCCAGACAATAAGTCAGTCTAATGCATTAAAATCAGTAAATAAAATTCACAAATGTATAGGTGCAATCTAGATATTAGCACATAAAGTTCAATTACTACTTTAATACTCACTTGAATGTCATATATCATTCATGAAATTGTTCATTTGCTTGTATGGCCTACTACCACATTTTCAAAGTAACATGCAACTTTAGCTGATAATTATGAATAATTTTCTCATTTTATGAAATCTAAAGGGCTTTTTTACAGGCTCCCTAAGCCACCAGTGCATCAATTTTAATATGGGAAAAAGTAACCTACCGGTGGTGCAAAGGACTTGGAAATAAGCCCCTACATCGTATATGTTCTAAAGATTATTCACTCAAAATGTCACCCTTCTACATTGTTGCACTAAAGAATTGTACCACTTCAAAGTCAATGATGCATTACAATGAGAGTATTGAAATGGTTTGCTTAGGTAAAATACATTAAGAATCATTATTATATACACACAATCATAACTAAAGCTTCAATTAAGCTTTCAACTTTTAATAATTTCTGATTAATTTGCATATTTGCAGGAAAACACAATTTAACAGTTATTTGCTTTTTAGCATGTTCTTTAACTCATATAAATTCGAACCATTAGCATGTTATACACTCAATAGATCTTTTCTTCCATTTAAAAAATCTGAGCACACTTTACACTGCTTATTCTACTCATTAACCCGTTTCTACATGTGTTTCTCTTTCGTGTGCGAAGTGCACATGCATTTCGTTTGTGAAATTTCATTCTCAATGTTAGATGTTATGTCATGTACAGACTGATCAACTTTCACGCTGGATCACCTCATTTCAACTACATGAGATAAATTCTATTAACCCTTTTGGTGCAGCCGTCAGACAATGGCCGATGGCTTTACTACCATGCCAGTGTGGGTGTTGGCCATTGGCCAACATTGGGGAGGGCATTAAGTCATCCTCCAGTGTGAGCACCGGAGGATTCCTTTTTTTAAAAAAAAGACCTGGGGCAATGTGGAATTGCATCCGTATCACCCGCCCCCCACACCCATCTATGACATCAGTGCACCACGAGGCATGCTGACATCACAGATTCCACACTGGAGTGGCAGGAAGATGTTGGTGAGTGTTCTATCCTGCTTTGGTGGAGAAAAAAAGCTGACACAGCATCCCCAGGTTTCAGGGAGGTCTCATTTGAAAGCAGAGTCACCCCTTCCTGAAACAGTTTCCTGGTTGTGGATCGTGGTTGCGCCGTGATGCACAGTCGGGAAACCAATTAACTACCGGGGGTTTAACCTTCGTTGTAACGGGCTGAACCTCTCTACCCCTTCCCCCACGGGATAATAAAAAAAAGGTGTTTCTCCCTGGGGTGCAATAGCAATTGATGTAAATCAACATTTAAAAAAACATTTGACAGGTGTTCGGCTCTCATTGTTTATTGGTCAGCCCCCTGTGGGCCTCACAACATTTTTTGGGGAAATGTATGGTTCTCTAAGGGATTAAAGGAACCACACATTTAAAAATAAAAAGTAGGTAGGGGTCGACCCTCAGCTCCTGGGTTGACCTCTTTCGGGGGCCAGTATATATTTTTCTTAAATGTGTGTTTTCCCCTGGGTGGGGCAGGGGGGCAGATAGGGCGCCTTGAGGAGAAAACATATTTCTAAACAAAATATGTATAAATTGTTTATGCCATTTGGTTTACCATCTGCAAATTATGCAGCAGATTTGCCATATGCAGTAATTATGTATTGGCATGCAAGGAAGTGGACTGTGCAAAAGTTGGTAATCTTTCAGTTACCTATTTGGGCATTTCATTGCTAAACTGGGAATAATGAGGAGAATGTTTGTACAGACAGTATTACCACGTCAACAAATTTACAAATGAAAAGGATGTTGAAGTAAGACTATAAAAAAATGTTGCCTCATTATGCTGTATAATTTAGTCAACTCTGTCTCTTAATTTGGTTCTCTTACACTTATTTCCACTGACCTTGCTGACAGCAAAGTGAGATTTCACAAAGAGTGCGCACGTGCACAAAGTTGCAAGGGCTAATATGTTGAATGTGTGTTTCTTGAGATCAAAGGTAGATTTGCAGCTTTGAGAAAAATGGCCTATTATATCCCCAAACAATAAGGTTTTAGGCAGTCAGCAGAAATGGCATATCGGTGGATGACTGCTGCCCAAGCCCTAACTCGGGTTATGGAGGAAAGCTCAGTGACAAAGACAGCAGATACTGAGATGGCATCTGAGGGAAAGCAAAATGGAGCAGAATCTGGAAGTGATTTTTCAGTCTGCAGAGTTCCATCCAATGACTCATCTTCCAGCGATTCTGAAACATGGTGATGCTAGATGTACTATCCTTTTGCAAGCACAGTCTGTGCAGCAGAGCTACCATAGCAGGTTAGCGCAACCCAGAAAGCAGGTACGTGCGGTGGAAAGCACAGACGGAGTGCTCTCTTGGCAGCCTCCTGATTTAGTTCATCCCCAAATTCTGCCTTTCATCGACAACACTAGATTTAAAGTCCATGCAGCCATTTTACTACGTCCATCTCTTTTTGGATGATGACGACCTTGAACAAATTGTGCAGGAAACAAATGTGAGTGCAGAACAATTTCTGAAGGAGCATAGAGGCATTGAAGGGCCTCACTCTAGGGCACACAAGTGGACTCACACTTCACTTGAGGAGTTGAAGATATTTTTGGGCCTTACGTTCAAAATGGGGTTAGTGCACAAACCATGCTTGCAGTCGTACTGGTCAGCTTGCACGGCTTAGGTAACCCACATCTTCTCACCTTACTAGAGGAGAGATCAGTTTTTGCTATTGCAGCTTATGCTGCATTTCAATGACAAGTCTGCTGCATTGTTGTGGGACCATCAAGACCATGAATGGATGTTCAAAATTCGGCCTGTTGTGGAACATTTATCTGCTGGGTTTTCAGAGATTTACACTGCTGGAAAGAATATAACGATTGATGAGTATTTAATCCTGTGCAAAGGGTGGCTGCTATTCAGGCAGTTCATTGCGAACGAAAGAGCTCACTATGGTATCAAGTTGTGAGAAGTCTACTGGCAATGTGTACAGCATGAGAGTGTATACAGGGAAGACTCCCCTCTAAACCCTGTAAGCTGCCCTCCCACACTAGGAGTCAGAGGAAAGATTGTATGGAAGCTTTTCCAACCACTTCTTCACAAAGGCTATAACCTTTATATGTGGACAACTTCCAATACAGGAGTTGTTCAGTGAGCTGTAGAAAGCTGGAACTGTAGCATGTGGTACAGCTTGTTGTCGTAACAAAGGATTCCCGCAGGAGTTTGATAAAACAAAGCTCCAAAAAAACGAGAGTTCCAACAAACTGCATGCAGTCACGCTCTCTGATAGGTGTGATGTGTACCTGCTCACTACAATTTATGATGAGAGCACTTCCCCCATCACGGTATGGGGTCAGATAGGTGAAGTTCCAAGCCCATCTGTATACTTGATTACAACAAGTACATGGGCGAAGTGGATAATAATGACGAGGTTCTTGAGCCATACAATGCGAGTAAAAAAACTAGCACTGTGTATAAGAAGCTGATTATCCACCTGATCAGAAGGCAGGATACAATGAAAGACTCATGTCTTTACTTGACTCTCAGTTAACTGTCATTAAAAGTCTTACTGCTAGAGAAGCAGCAGCCTCCACTTCAGATGCCCTGGAGGACGTGGCAAGACTGCATGATCGATACTTTGCCGATTGCATTCCTGGAACACTTAAAAAGACTCAACACTGTCATCATTGTAGAGTTTGCTCTCAGCAAAGAAAGAGGCAGGAGAGTTATTTTCACTGTACCCAGTGCCCATCTCACCCAGCCCTGTGTTTTCCTACTTGGTTTATGTTGTACCATACAAAAGTGAAGTACTGGGAAATTGACTGAGGTAGAGTTGCCATACGGTAAACTTTTCAATGGCTGTGCATGGATACCTATCTTCCATGGGCCACTACTTCACTAGGCAAGCAGCCGTAGAATTTTTGTTCCGCTACTTGAGGAAATCATTGATTGACACCTTTTCTGCCGTCGGAACATGGTAGGTGTTCTGTTCACTAATTGACAAGTGCATTATAGTCCCCACATTGCACATAATGGTTGAGTGAATATAGGCCATGTTGTCTTGGATTACCCTGTGTTGCAAAAATGCATAGTCTGGACTAATTTTTTATGTGCTTTTTAGGGTTACTTATGTATACAACACAAGGACCACCCTGATTTCCCACTAGAACCTTAATAAGTGTAATAACCCAAACAAATGTCTTGTAGGACTCATTTACCAACACTTATAATTTGAAAGTGTGCAAACTCAATCAGTAACTTGTATCATAATTCATGTTATTGAAAAAAGATACAGGACACTATCTTTTATGATGCTGATTTTCACATTTTAGTATTAGGACAATATACATTTCAGCATGTATCAAAATTAGTGCAGACGACACAGTGCTCAGACTGTGAACTAATAAGTATGCAACACAGAACAAGACAGTGAACAGATTCCAAGGTTGTATGTGATTTTATATCAAACAAATGTAAGTGGATCAGTCTGTTCATTTATGGCGTCTCTGATGAACCATAACATGTTTTGAAAACAGCTTAGGGAGGGGATGTCGACATATGTCTCATCAGAACACAAGACGTCTGATTAAAGTTCACTAGAAACTGTGGACTCGTGGAAACTTCAATAAGGCATCCTGTAAACAGTACATGCAAGAATACTTCAAGACAGAGTCTACTATGTATATCAGGCCACGCAGTTAGGCTAACAGTTCTGGTCAGCTAAACAAATTATTCTGAAGTACACCTCTGTTTTTTGGGAGAAAGTGGTCACACCTACACATACAGAGTACTACTAGACATAGCCAACAATGCAAAATGGGCCTCTCGGTTCCTTAGACGGTACCATAGAGGTAAATGGATTACTCGAGAAAACTAAAGCACACCTGTGCATTGTGACACACCATCAACATGAATGTAGATCATGTAGCGGAATGACAATACAAAGGTGTGCTTTTCCTAGTAGCTATCTGACTAATTGGGAGCCCTCACCTGGGGACTCCTAATGACCTAGGTTTGATCTGTTTCTGTAGCGGGCACTAGACCTAGCCACACAAGTACGGCAGGTTTTTTTATAAGCACAAGTGGGGTAATGTGAGGTGGTAAGAATTTTGTAGATTCCTGCAGACTCCAGATGTTTCCATCACAGAAATGGAAGGAAAATGTGTTGTTGCAGGCAAGTTTGAGGTTTGCAGAACATTGTAGGTTAGAAGGCCCACCACCCTGGACTCCCCTGGTTGTTTAGTTTTTTTTAAAAATGTCTGTGGTTCGTACGTTTGCATGGGTGGCGCCACCGCACGGCCCAAATAGACCAGCAACCCCTATTCCTTATCTCTCAATGCTTTAAGGCCTTTTGTGTCGTTGTCTCTTGGCACATCCACAAAAGTGATGTACCTTTCTTATCGTGAGATGTGTGGAAACTCAGGGTGGTAGGAAATTTCTGGCTCCCTGAAGATTCCACAACTTTTCACCACAGAAGTGTGAGTAACATTTTTGTTTCTTAACTAGGTTTGACAATTGCAAGAGCTTCTGGGTAAACGTAGTTGGTGAGATCCACACAAGTCATGCACCCCTAGGATCCCCTGCATGTCTAGTTTTCAAAAAATTTCAAGTTGGCTTGGTTTACCTAGGTGCCAGCTGAGCTACAGTAAACAAAATATTCAGCTACCCACATTGGGGACAAAAGGATAATTGTTTTGTGGAAAAATTGTGATGCCTCCAATGCTTGTTTGGCGAATTTCCTGTCATGGGCACTAGGCGTAACCACACAATTGAGGTACTATTTTTATTATAAGACTTGGAAGATTGCCGAGTGGAAGAAGGTTTGTGGTTCCCAGCAGATTCCAGACCTTTCAATCACAGAAATGTGAGGAAAATGTGTTAGTTTAGTCAAAGTACGAGGTTTGCAAGGGATTCAGAGTGAAAAATACCTGGTGAGAATCACCCCTCCCCCCCGGATTTCCTTTAGCTTATTCAGAAATGTACACGTTTCTAGGTTTCCCTAGGTGCAGGCTGAGCCAGAGTCCAAAATCCACAACTACCTACTTTGCAACAAAGTGTCAGTTTTGAGTGGTTACAATTCAATCAATCAACTTGGATTTGTAGAGTGCTGCTAATCACCCACAAGGGTATCCAGGCACTGGATTCTTGCTGGGTTCAATTGAAAAGCCAGGTCTTGAGTTCCTCTCTGAATTTAGGGAGAGAGGGTGATGTTCGAAGGTGCAAGGGAAGGCCATTAAAGGATTTGACGGTGAGGTAGGAAAAGGATTGTCCTCCACCACTGTTGCTTCAGCAGGTGTGGTGGCATGTGACTGATGGCGAGGGTGGCAGAGTGCAAGTGGTTGGTGCATTGGTAGAAGTTCAGGCAGTGGTTGATGTTTGCTGGTCTTTGGTCATGGAGGACCTTGTAGGTGTGTATCAGCATCTTGAATTGGCATCTTTTCTGGATGGGGAGCTAGTGGAGGTTGATGAGTTGGGGGGTGATGTGGGCCTGTTTGGGGAGGTCGAAGATGAGACTGCTAGCTGAGTTCTGTATCACCTAGATTCTCATTAGGAGTTGGGATGTGAGTCCTGCGTAGAGTGCGTAGCCGCAGTCCAGCCAGCTGGTGACTAGGGCTTGAGTGACAGCTCTTTTGTTGTTTATGGGGAGCTATCTGAAAATCTTTCGGAGCATGCAAAGGGTGTGGAAGCATGCAGAGATGACTGAATTGATCTGATGTTAAATGGTGAGTTTGCTGTCCAGGATGATGCCGAGGTTGTGGGCGTGGTCTGTCAGTGTGGCTTTGAGTTCGGCAGGCCACCAGGTGTCATTCCACAGGCATGTGTTGTTCCCAAAAATTAGCACCTTTATCTTGTCTGTGTTGAGGTTCAGGCAGTTGGTCTTAATTCAGTCAACAAAGCTCGTCATGCAGTTGTGGAAGTTGATCCTAGGTGTGGGGGGGTCTTCTGAAAGGAAGAGGATGAGCTGGGTGTTGTGTGCGTATGAAATGATGTGCAGGCCATGGGATCTGGCAATGTTGGCCAGGGGCGTCATGTATGTATTGCACAGGGTGGGGATGAGGAATGAGCCTTGAGGGACAATGCTGATGATGCTCTTGGATTCTGAAGTGAAGCGTGGTAGGCGGATTCTCTGGGTTTGTCCTGTGAGGAAGGATGCAATCCATTTGAGGGTGCCTCCCTGGATCTCGGGGACGTTGCTGTGGTGATGGATACGTTGAGAATGGTGATGAGTTCACAGCTGATTTCCTTGCTCCTGAGGTTGAAGAGGTGGTGGGGGCAGAGGTCCGTGGGTGCTCCAAAGTGGATGGAGTTCATGATGGTTGCAGTGCTCTGTGTGGTGAGCTGTTTCCATGCAGTGAGCAGATGGTTGTGGGTGGCATCCATTGGCATGAGGTGGCTGTTGATATCAGTGGGTTGGGGTTCAAAGTTTCTGTTGATGGTGGCTATCTTTTTGTGGAAGTAGTACACCATGGTTTTGAAGAGTTCCTTGGAAGGGAAGATCGTGTTCTCAGTGGCTGATGGGCAGGAGACTTCCCGGACGATGTTCAAGAGTTGTTTGTTGTGGTTGGAAATGGCTTTGAAGCTGTGCACCAGGGCACATATTTTGGTGCCTTTCAAGAGTTGATGCTATAGGTTAAGGGCTGAATTGGTCTGTGGGATCTTTGCTGGTGCCACATCATCTTTCTATGCATTTGCAGTTGTGTTTCATAGTCCTGAGTTTTAGTGTATACCAGCTGGCCTGTTTGATGGATCTCCTGGTTTTGTTGGCCTTGATAGGGGCGATTCTATTGGCGCAGTTGGTGATCCAGGCGGAGAACTTCTGCTTTTTAAAGACTGGTTGTAGAGTTAGGATAGGTGGTGTTGAGGGCATCCATCTATTGCATCTCTGTCACTTCGGTCCAGCTGTGGTGGGAGGAGCTGGAGGCTTGGTGGTGGTGCATTGAGATGCCTTGATGGAGAAGTGGATGATGGCATAGTTGGTCCAGGTGAGTTCAGTGACATGATTGAAGTTAACTCTGTCACTGTCAGTGTAGATTGGGTGAAGCGTTTGTCCTGCACTAAGTGTGGGGTTGGTGACCAGTTGGGTGAGGCTGATGTTGCTCATGCTTTCCAGAAGTTTGGCAGTGTTTGGCTCTTTGAGCTCATTGAGGTGGAAGTTGAGGTCACCAAGGAAGATGTAGTGCTTGGAGCTGATGGGTAGTGGGGTTATGAATTAAAAAATGGCATTGCACAAGCTGGGCGTGGTCCTGGGGGTCTGTAGGCGAGGGTTCCACTGATGGTTGTTCTGTCATCCACTTGGAGCTGGAAGTTGAGGTGTTCCATGACTGGTGTAGTGTTGTCTTTGGTGGTGGTGCATCAGATGGTTTCATTGCGGATGATGGCGATGCCGCCTTTGTGTTTGTTGATCAGCCGCGGTCCGTGCAGGTAACAGCGGTGAGGCAGTGAGGCCGGGTAGGGGTTATTTCGAGGGAAGATGCAGAGGAAAATTAAATAACTATTTAATTTTCCCTCTGCATCGTCCTTCGGAATCCCCCTCACCCAGCCCCACACCCCCACCGCTGTTACCTGCACGGACCGCGGCTATTGTTGATGCACTCCTGGAGTCTCATCTTCTAGCTGCTGGGCATTGCGGTGTGAATATTGGGGGTGGAAGCAGGGTTGAGCCAGGTCTCCTTGATGAGATAAAATGTGATGCAGCCATGTTGCGTTTTGGGTCGTTTCCTGTCATGGGCTCTAGGCCTATCCACACAAGTAAGGTACCATTTTTATTGATAGACTTAGGAGAATGCCGGTTGTAAGGAAATGTGTGGCTCCCCACAGATTATTGAACTTTACCTTTTTTTTTTGGTCAAAGTTTGAGGTTTGCAAGGAGTTCTGGGTAAAAGAGCCTGATGAGAGCCAAGCAAGTCACCCCACTCTGGATAACCCTTGAAGTCGAGTTTTCGAAGATATACAAGTTGGTAGGTTTCTGTAGGTACCAACTGAGCTATGCTCCAAAATCTACAGCTACCCACTTTGCAAAATAAGGGTCAGTTTAGAGTGAAAATATTTGATGTATGCATGTTGCGTTTGGGACGCTCCATGTCACATGCACTAGGCCTACCCACACAAGTGAGGCACCATTTTTATTGGGAGAAAAGGGCGATTGTCGACTGAATGGAAGTTTGTGGCTCCCCGCAGATTACAGAACTTTCCATCACAGAAATGTGAGGAAAATGTGTTTTTACCTCAAAGTTTCAGGTTTACAAGGGATTCTCGGGAAAAAAACTGGTGAGAGCCATGGAAGTTTTCCTATCCTGGATATCCCTAGATTTCTTGTTTTAAAAAATTTACAGATTTGCTAGTTTTCCCTAGGTGCCGGATGAACTAGCAGCTGCCACATTGGAAAAAATAATCAGTTTTCAGGAAAAAAAAGTTATGCATGCATGTTGGGTTTTGGCCCGTTTGCAGTTGCAGGCAATAGGCCTACCCACACAAGTGAGGTAGCATTTTTATCAGAAGGCTTATGGGAGCATGGAATAGTAGAATATTTGTTATTAAATATAGGGTTTTGCTACATTTGTGCCTTTCAAATGTAATTCCAATGTACAAGAAGAAGACATTTTTTAAAAATACCCTCTAAATCATGCGGTAGTACGAGTACCCACAAATTCAGAGAGCTACAAATAACTAATGCTCCTAAACCCCATATCTTGTGGCCATTTCAGAAATACATAGGTTTCCTTGATACCCATTCTACATATTCCGCCATGTGAATTGGTCTATACTTGATATACAATGAAAAAACATTGTCTGATGCATCTCATTTGTTGGCTCTGGGTACCTTGGGTTCTGAGAGAACTTACAAACGCTATATTGTATTGTATTGTAATTTGTAAAGCGCGATTGCTGCCCAAGGGCGTCCAAGCGCTAGAGTGCAGAGAACAGAGCTAGGGGGGTAACAGAGAATAAGATTTAGGTGGGCCTGGCAAATAGATAGGTCTTCAGTTGTTTACGGAATGAGAGTAGGTTAGAATTGGACCTGATTTGTAGCGGGAGTGTGTTCCACATCTTTGCGGCATTTAAGGAAAACGACCTTCCTCCGGTCCTGGCTCTCCTTACTCTCGGGACTACGGCCAGGAAGGCCTCCGTAGACCGAAGGGTTCTGTTGGGATGGTATTGAGTAACCAATTTGTTAATGAGCGCTGGACCTGACTTCCAGAAAGCTCGGTGCGCGATACATAGTGCCTTAAAAGCCACTCTCTGTTTCACTGGAAGCCAGTGTAGGCTGCTTAGTGCGGATTTAGCAGACTGCGTCCTTGGGGTCTGTAGCAGGATGCGGGCTGCACAGTTCTGGACCACCTGTAGTTTTTGCATGGACATCTCGGGAGCCCCTACATACAGGGCGTTGTTTGAGTCCAACCGGGACTGAATGAGGCCCTGAACTGCCACTTGTCTGGCTTCCAAAGGGAGGAGGGGGAGGACTTTCCTTAACATTCTCAGAAGGCCAAAGCAGATGGCGGATAATTTAGTAGCCTGGGTGGAGAAAGAAAGGTTTTTATCCAGCCATACTCCTAGGCTTTTAACGCTCTCCTTGGGGGTGGGAGGGGAGCCCAGACATCCAGGCCACATGGAAGGAATTAATGTGGGTATTGCGGGGCCTAAGAGCGTAAGCTCGGTCTTATCTCCATTCAGTTTTAAGGAGGAACCTGTCATCCACATTTTTATGTCCTCTAGGCAGTTCATCAGACTTCCTGGGGTATGATCGGCGCCTTCCTGGGTCAGTGAAACCACTAGCTGGGTATCGTCAGCATATGATACGATTTTTATTCCTGACGGTTCAACGAGCCCGGCCAATGGTTTCATATCTACATTGAAGAGCACCGGGCTCAATGAGGAGCCCTGTGGAACTCCACAGTTCAGGGGTTTTCTGGCTGATATTATGTCCCCGTCGAAGATCTGAAAGGATCTGTTGTACAGGAATGATTCCAGCCATTTTAGAGCATTGCCTCCGACCCCGATGTTGTGCAGACGGTTCAACAGGGTGGCATGGTTGACAGTGTCGAAGGCCGCGCTTAGGTCAAGGAGGATCACTGCCACTGATCCTCCCTGATCCAATATCCTTCGCGACTCTTCGACAACTGCCAGCAATGCGGTTTCGGTACCATGTTTAGGCCTGAAACCTGTCTGGGATGGATCAAGAAGTGCATGGCTTTCCAGGAATTGTGTCAACTGCGTATTTATGTGCTTCTCCAACACCTTACTTACCCAAGGAAGTAAAGAGATTGGGCGGTAGTTGGAGTGATCTTCTGGGTTTAGGGTGCCGCAACCAGAGGAATACAATGGTATATTGATTTGGCAAATCGGCTTTCATGAAAAAAAGTTACAGATGAAAACTTTGTCAGAAATGGCCATTTTTTTCTATCCATTTTCAATATTTCTTTATTTCAACAGTTATTTTCCTTGGAAAACCTCAAGGGATCTTCATATATGATCCATTGATGAATTCTGAGTTTTGTCGACTTTTCGGAAGTCTATAACTTTCCTGCATCACCCATTTGTTTCACACTGGTTTCCGTCACAAACTGGAAGTAGGTTCAGAGCACAATAAACAGGAAAAATGGGCTACCTCTTTGAAAAATGCCAAAACTATAGTACAAAATATATTTTTTTTATCAGCGCTGCATGTTTCTGAAGTGTGGGAGGATGGTGACTTGAGTATAACAAACTGTTCGTTGAAGCCGTTTTTAGAGGAAAAGACTTGTATCCGGAGCACTATTTTTCCTATTTTCACAAAAACATCACAATTTGACTATATTTTGCCTATTTTCTCAGTCTCCCTCATGGAAATCCACAAATCCTGGGTATCGTTAGATTCCCCAGGATGCTGGAAAAAAAGACTATAAGTTTGACATGGATATCCTATGTGTAAAAATTGTGGAGCCCTAAGTGCTAATAACCACATATAGCTAACAAAGGGCTCAGACTTTTCTACAAAATAGCAGCATCTTTTTAGTCAACTTCCAATTAGGATCACAACAAATACAAAACTCTGCCAACCACACACTCCCTAAATGTTTAGCACGTTACCAGCTTCTCTGAAAATGTGTTTTAACTCCCCACATAAAATATACGAAGCACTAGGGGGCATATTATCAAGCACAGCATTAAAATTATCGCCGCTTTAGCGTCAGAAAACTGCCGCTAAAGCGGCGATAATGGGCTGGATAATATGCCCTGGAGAATTCCCATAGAAGCCAATGTTGACACCAGAACATGGGCTTCTATTGGAATTCTCTGCGGCATAATATCAAGCCCGTTATCGCAGCTTTAGCGGCAGTTTTCTGCCACTAAAGCGGCGATAATTTTAACGCTGTTTCTTGATAATATGCCCCTATATAACTGCTACAATATAATATATCACGTCTTCTCACAGCCTAATGTAGGAACCAGTTATGCCCGACCCATGTCAGTGTGTGCCCCTCACCCTGTCTAGTTGTTTCTTGCATTCTGCCGCATGGTATCCTGCTCTCATATTGTGAAAATCTAAAATGTAAATACTAAGCAGCTCTTCCTACATGCTTTGGATGATCTGAATTTTCCAAAAGGCTTTTTATGGCTCCCGTGCGAGGATTTGGAAGGCACCAGGCAAATTTATATTTTGCACTTGAATTGCTCCTTTCTGACTCGCATCAAGGCCGTTTGTTTAGGGCTGGTGCCCTCTTGTGGTCATTTGTTCTGTTTTGATCAAGAAACCATACCCTGTTGAGATTCAGGTTGTCAGATAATGGCCTAGGTATGGTACAATAGTGTACAGTGATTGTCGCAGAAATAACATGGTCCAACAGGCTTCGTTCTCATTTCATTGACCTTGGAAAGACGATTGCTTGATTTAAAGGTCTCTAGATACCCACAATTCATTGCAGCAAGTGCACTAACAAACTGAGCTATCACTGGTTTCCTTAATTCTTCCCATTGACATAATACCTCGAGATGATAAATATCACAAAACTCTGGCCTGGTGACAGCCAGAAAGCACTTAGGGGCATATCTACAAGGCAGCGATAGAAAATTATTGCCGCTTTTGCAGCCGTTTCGGCTGAAAAGCGGCGATAATTTTATCGCCTAATTAGCAAGGTCACAGTAACGCGTGAAACCTTGCATTAGCGCACAAATTCTTAAGGCCCAGCTTTGCATCTCTAATGAGATGCAAAGTAGGCGGTCCTGACCTGACATGACTGGAGAAATGTTGCTAAGCGACATTTCTCCTATCATCAAGCCCCACGCTATGAAGCATAGCGGCAAGAAAAGTAGCGATAACCCCTGTTATCGCTACTTTCCTTACGCCTGCTCCAGGACTGACTTAGCCATGATATTCTATGGAAGGTGGATATCATGGCTAAGTTTGTGAGGCCCTATCAACAAGCTAACGTCACACTTCGTGGGATTATCACTGGGTTTCCAGCGGTAATCTCACGTTAGGCAGTTAGCGCTAGGATTCTTATCGCTTTTGAGATAAGCGTTGCTAATAGCACGCTATCTCAGTGATAAAAATCCACGTTAGCCGGCGATAATTATCCTAGCGCTAAGTGCACTTAGCGATAATTATCGCCGGTTGTTGCTGATATGCCCCTGGGGCATATCTACAAGGCGGCGATAGAAAATTATCGCCGCTTTTGCGGCCGTTTTCGGCTGAAAAGCGGTGATAATTTTATCACCTAATTAGCAAGGTCACGCTAACGCGTGAAACCTTGCATTAGCGCACAAATTCTTAATGCCCAGCTTTGCATCTCTGATGAGATGCAAAGTGAGCTTTCCTGACCTGACATTACTGGAGAAATGTCGCTAAGCGACATTTCTCCTATCATCAACCCCCACGCTATGAAGCATAGCGGCAAGAAAAGAAGTGATAACCCCTGTTATCGCTACTTTCCTTACGCCTGCTTCAGGACTGACTTAGCCATGATATCCTATGGAAGGTGGATATCATGGCTAAGTTTGTGAGGCCCTATCAACAAGCTGACGCCACACTTCGTGAGATTATCGCTGGGTTTCCAGCGACAATCTCATGTTAGGCAGTTAGCGCTAGGATTTTTATCACTTTTGAGATAAGCGTTGCTAATAGCACGCTATCACAGTGATAAAAATCCACGTTAGCCAGCGATAATTATCCTAGCGCTAAGTGTACTTAGCGACAATTATCGCCGGTTGTTGCTGATATGCCCCTGGGGCATATCTACAAGGCGGCGATAGAAAATTATCGCCGCTTTTGCGGCCGTTTTCGGCTGAAAAGCGGTGATAATTTTATCACCTAATTAGCAAGGTCACGCTAACGCGTGAAACCTTGCATTAGCGCACGAATTCTTAATGCCCAGCTTTGCATCTCTGATGAGATGCAAAGTGGGCTTTCCTGACCTGACATTACTGGAGAAATGTCGCTAAGCGACATTTCTCCTATCATCAACCCCCACACTATGAAGCATAGCGGCAAGAAAAGAAGTGATAACCCCTGTTATCGCTACTTTCCTTACGCCTGCTTCAGGACTGATTTAGCCATGATATCCTATGGAAGGTGGATATCATGGCTAAGTTTGTGAGGCCCTATCAACAAGCTGACGCCACACTTCGTGAGATTATCGCTGGGTTTCCAGCGATAATCTCATGTTAGGCAGTTAGCGCTAGGATTTTTATCACTTTTGAGATAAGCGTTGCTAATAGCACGCTATCTCAGCGATAAAAATCCACGTTAGCCGGCGATAATTATCCTAGCGCTAAGTGCGCTTAGCGATAATTATCGCCGGTTGTTGCTGATATGCCCCTAAGGGGCATATTATCAAGCACGGCGTTAAGATTATCGCCGCTTTAGCGGCAGAAAACTGCCGCTAAAGCGGCGATAATGGGCTTGATAATATGCTGCAGAGAATTCCAATAGAAGCCCATGTTGACATCAGAACATGGGCTTCTATGGGAATTCCCAAGGGCCGTTTCTTGATAATATGCCCCTAAAAGCTTCATACGTGGCCATAAACCTACTGCAATTATGCGGTTTTCAAAACTTTACCCATCGGAGATCTCGTCTGACTCCAGTCATCGGATGTCTCTTGAGAAGGCTTATGTCAACTCTGCTCGGATTTTTTGTCCCCGTGGAACCAAATATCGCACAATTGTATTTGAGTTAACTTAGGGAAATGTGGGGCAGATTTACAAGCCCCCTGCACCACTTTTGCGTCATTATTAACTGGGAAAAATGACGCAAAAGTGGCGCAGGGGGCTTGTAAATCCGCTCCTGCATTCTTAGCTCGTCTTCCCTCTAAAGGTTGTGGGGGTCGCCGCTGTGGCATCGCTTTTTTTTCTATTGAAACCAGTCACAGATACGAAAGACATCACACTGACTACAGGACACCCTTTTGGAAATAGCTAGCCCAGTGGGTATCCCCCACGCAGGTCAATCACATCCCTTCTCCGCACATCAGTTTGTATTCACTGATCAACACATCACCCCAGGAGCGAATGAATAGATTTGCCGCATGCCAGGCAGACACCGTGGCTGCAATGACACAGCGCTGGAAGAGATACCGCACAATGACCCCTTTATTAGTGTGAAACAAAGCATCACTGTCACCCAAGAGAAAAGGGTGCACTTTGGCAGGTCTCAGCGGTTTGGAAGTCAAAACACCAGCCTTCGCTCGGGCCATCATAAATATCTGCTTCGGCGTGGATGACTACACCAACACATATTTCAAGATTTTTTTGGGAACGTTTCCAAACAGTCAATTTGTCACTGACTGTTGTTACCAAACAAAAGAAATGGCGTGGTGAATAAAAGATAAACCAGAATCATATCCTCTGTGATCTTTAATAAAAACATTCAGTATGATCACTAACAGGGTCAGAAATCCACCCGTAGGCAACAGCGGCTCCTTACAAGTGCCCCATGGAGAGGGGGTGATTCTTCACAAATGTTTTTTGGCTCAATCCCATTTGGGTAAAATGCAAGCTGTTTTTGACGAACTACATATCCCAGCAGGGAGTAGAACACTCATACGAGCAGCCCATTGGAGGGCAACTATTCAAATTAAGGTGCGTCAACAGTGGTGCGATGTATTTGAGCAAAGCCTATGAAGAAGGAATGGTTTCCGAAACGCGTCAGGCGGACGATAATGACAAGGTGCCCTTTGCCACTTGATGGTCGATAAAGATTTTTACAAATCGTCTGTCTCCCGAGTGCGCCCTCATTTGCTGAAGCAAACTGTGGTATGATGTATTCATGGCGGCTCCAGGCCATGGAGGGCAGCACCGCCCCGAGAATCTGAAGGGGACATGGGGTTCGGAATTGTGCCGAGCTTTGAGTGGGGAGACAGTTCCTTTGGATGACAAGTGGAACGTGCACTTTGCGGCTCATTTGTGGGCCGTGTGGATGTTTTTTGGCTCAATCCCATTTGGGTAAAATGCAAGCCGGTTTTGACGAACTACATATCCCAGCAGGGAGTAGGACACTCATACGAGCAGCCCATTGGATGGCAACTATTCAAATTAAGGTGCGTCAACAGTGGTGCGATGTATTTGAGCAAAGCCTATGAAGAAGGAATGGTTTCCGAAACGCGTCAGGCGGACGATAATGACAAGGTGCCCTTTGCCACTTGATGTTCGATAAAGATTTTTACAAATCGTCTGTCTCCCGAGTGCGCCCTCATTTGGTGAAGCAAACTGTGGTATGATGTATTCATGGCGGCTCCAGGCCATGGAGGGCAGCACCGCCCCGAGAATCTGAAGGGGACATGGGGTTCGGAATTGTGCCGAGCTTTGAGTGGGGAGACAGTTCCTTTGGATGACAAGTGGAACGTGCACTTTGCGGCTCATTTGTGGGCCGTGTGGATGTTTTTTGGCTCAATCCCATTTGGGTAAAATGCAAGCTGTTTTTGACGAACTACATATCCCAGCAGGGAGTAGGACACTCATACGAGCAGCCCATTGGAGGGCAACTATTCAAATTAAGGTGCGTCAACAGTGGTGCGATGTATTTGAGCAAAGCCTATGAAGAAGGAATGGTTTCCGAAACGCGTCAGGCGGACGATAATGACAAGGTGCCCTTTGCCACTTGATGGTTGATAAAGATTTTTACAAATCGTCTGTCTCCCGAGTGCACCCTCATTTGCTGAAGCAAACTGTGGTATGATGTATTCATGGCGGCTCCAGGCCATGGAGGGCAGCACCGCCCCGAGAATCTGAAGGGGACATGGGGTTCGGAATTGTGCCAAGCTTTGAGTGGGGAGACAGTTCCTTTGGATGACAAGTGGAACGTGCACTTTGCAGCTCATTTGTGGGCCGTGTGGATGTTTTTTGGCTCAATCCCATTTGGGTAAAATGCAAGCTGTTTTTGACGAACTACATATCCCAGCAGGGAGTAGGACACTCATACGAGCAGCCCATTGGAGGGCAACTATTCAAATTAAGGTGCGTCAACAGTGGTG
This sequence comes from Triturus cristatus, assembly GCF_964204655.1. Lineage (NCBI taxonomy): Eukaryota > Metazoa > Chordata > Amphibia > Caudata > Salamandridae > Triturus > Triturus cristatus. Next base: position 1,031,878,722 of record NC_140590.1, read on the forward strand.
CGATGTATTTGAGCAAAGCCTATGAAGAAGGAATGGTTTCCGAAACGCGTCAGGCGGACGATAATGACAAGGTGCCCTTTGCCACTTGATGGTCGATAAAGATTTTTAAAATCGTCTGTCTCCCGAGTGCGCCCTCATTTGCTGAAGCAAACTGTGGTATGATATATATATATATATATATATATATATATATATATATATATATATATATATATATATATATATATATATAATATATCTTATAATCCGTGTTTAAGACAGCAGGATAGTCGCCTTCGCCTCCAGCACAACGGGCACGGACCAATTGGTAGTCCAAAATAGTTTATTTGTTCCTAGTATGTCGCCATTATATATATATATATATAAAACAATATATATATATATATATGTACTGCAATGCGGCTTGAATTCGGATCGCTCAGCAGCGGGTGCGAGTGTTGGGCCAAGCCAGCGGCCAAGAATCAATTTTGCAGCAAAAAAAAAAAATATATATATATATAAAACAATATATTACCTACTGGCGGTCGCCAGTAGGTAGTTATAGTTAGGACCACGTTTCCATAGGAAAACCTCAACATTCTATTTTGAATAACTTTGGCGCCGGTCGACGAATCCTTGCGAATTTCTCAAAATAGGTGGGGCGCTACGCTCCGCTCCTACCCTGAAAGTCTCGGGGGGATCCGTCAAGCGGGGGCTGAGATAAAAGGGGGGTCCCAAAACTCGTTTTTCCCATGCATTTTTCCATAGGACCTTTAGAACGAGCTACAGCCCGAACGGCTGAACAGAATTACTCAAAATTTGGCAGAGAGGTAGTCCCTAGGTCAAGGAAGTGCCTTTTGTAGGTTTGGTGTAAATCTGTTCAGTAGATTCTGAGAAAATAGCCTTTAAATCAATATATATATCTGAGCCCGCTTACGGTACGCTTACCGTACGCTTACGGTAAGCGTACGGTGGCGTGCGCGAGCGCGATTCTGATTGGCTCTTAGATCTTAGTAAACATTCGAATCGGCCGAAACCAGGAAGCGGCGGCCGCCATTTTCTGTGTTTCACTCAGAAAAAAAACAGAGAAAACAAGGAAAGGGGGCAATGAGGAGAGTTACAGACCCCCTAACATTTGTAAGGGGGTCAAAGAAGGACAGAAAAGTACAAAAAAAACATTTATTGATTTTAAAAAAAATCACGGGGTACGCGTACCGTAAGCTTACGGTAAGCGTACGGTAAAAAAAATAAAAATAAATAAATGAAAAGCAGATTTAAGAGTTTGCTCATCATATGTCCTCCATGTGCGCACGGTGCGCGAAGCGCATCGTGCGTTCATGGCCCATCTAGCGTAATGTGGGCACGCGGTGCGCGAAGCGCACCGCGTGCTCACTGTGCGCGCACGGTGCGCGAAGCGCACCGTGCGCGCATGGAACGAACTGCGTTAAGTGGGCGCGCACGCCACAAATGGCGTAAAGTAACTTAGCATTTAAAAAAACGTACAAATTCACTGAAAAAACCATAGGTTTCACACATGTTATAGTTAGCTGGACATTTTACTGATAAAAAACCATATACACTTGATAAATGTGTTGAAGGTAGGTCAATTACTATATATATATATATATATATTCACTGAAAAAACCATAGGTTTCACACATGTTATAGTTAGCTGGACATTTTACTGATAAAAAACCAATGAAATTCCCCCGTTATAGTTACTGTAGGCAACTATAACTCACGCGACCGTAATCCTCTGCTGATGACATATGTGTCTTTATGAAAAAAAAATATTTGTAATATATGTATAGCTAAAATTTAATGGAAGAAGACATGGGCAAATAAGTGTCTAAATACAGTATTAGCATCAGCAGAGGATTGCGGTCGCGTGAGTTATAGTTGCCTACAGTAACTATAACGGGGGAATTTCATTGGTTTTTTATCAGTAAAATGTCCAGCTAACTATAACATGTGTGAAACCTATGGTTTTTTCAGTGAATATATATATATATATATATAGTAATTGACCTACCTTCAACACATTTATCAAGTGTATATCTTTACCACTAATTATTTCATGAAAAGATCAGCACCCACTGTTTATTTAAAGTGTGAACAGAATAGATGACACAAATTATTTATTGAAAGTGCTTAGGTGAAGGATTGCACAGACTCCAATCAAATTCTTATAGGAATGATATTTCTTAATAGTTCTTTATTCATGTTGTACACAATGTTCAGCAAATGTAGACAATGCATTTCGTCCCTTTCCAGGGACTTCTTCAGGAATTGGTCCTTATAACGTTATTTCCCTCATAACATCTATTCATAGTGCGATTTAAAGGTAGACCTTAATCAGTAAGCTCGGTGTCTCCGTAATTGTGGACGAATGTACGCGGTTGCGAAATGATACAATCTTAGCCTATGTCGGAATTCGAATCTTGGTAGCAACAGCTGATATTTAACACTTTTTACTGGAATTATGTCCTTTAAATAAACAGAGGGTGCTGATCTTTTCATTAAATAATTGGTGGTTTATATCCACTTATGGGGGTTTAGGAGGCTTATCCCCCAGTTCTGGGCACCACTCTCTCAAAATATTTCCTATAGTGTGATAGGTGCGGTTATTTAAGTGTCAGCCACTTTTTTTCCTTTACCAAGCATGCCTTAGCGTTGTATTGGCATGCATGGTAAAGGCATATGCTTGGTAAAAGTTCACATTGTAATGGTAGGTCGATGTAAAGGCATTTCACGAGGTAATACCCGCATTGTAATAGCATGCATGGTATTAGTACACGTTGTAACGTCATACCTTCAAACTGATGCCAGTGTGGGATTTATTGTAAAATGCACTCAGAGGGCATCTTAGAGATTCCCCCGAAAAACGACCAGCTACCTCATGTCCAGCTGAATGGACTGCACCAGCCTGCCACACACAGAGATGTTTCTTACTCCCTGAGGTGGTAGCCCATGTGCTCTCGTGGGTCAGGGACAAAGGCTGCTTGGGGTGGAGGTGTTTCACAGCGACCCCCAAGTAGGAACAGTGTTCAAGGTGGTGAGATTCAAAGGCTTCCTGCCCTTTCATATGCTAGCCAGGGCCTCTACAGCTAGTGGAGATGCATGTCCCCCTGACCAAGCCTCACTTCTGGCAGCAAGGCCGACTGGAAAATTAGTAGTCAGGAGAGATGTGTCCCCCCCTTTGCCAAGGCCAACCCTAGGGTGTCATGGACTGAGGTGACCCTATCCTTAGGAAATCCTCCATCTTGAATGGAAGGATTTACCCAAAGGGAAGAGACATAAATGGGTGTAGTCACCCTAAAGGCAAGAAGCACATTGGCTACCAGCTGCCAGTACCAGTAACACCCCTAAATTCAGTATTTAGGGGCACCCCTAAACCTTGATCCTCAGATTCCTGCACCCTAAGAAGAAAAGGAGGAAGAAGACGCCGTGCAGCAAAGCTAGAAGATGATGGCTGACTTGGCCTCAGCCCTACCATCCTTTCTCCAGCTTGAAGAGCCTGCGAAGAAGACAACGCCTGTCCTGTGGCCAGCAACTACCAAGAACCCCAGGAAGACTGCCACTCTTCAACAAAGACCAGATCTCCTGAGGACAGCATCTTGTCCAGATAACCTCCAACTTAAAGGACACAGGATCCAGGCAGGCCTGCTACCCCAGTCCACACTGCACCCGACACCCACGGCCCGAGTTTGAGTGGCTTACCTGTCCAGTGATGTCTCCCCAGCTATCCAGAGCTCAGTGGCTGACCTCTCCTGGACCCCACAAAGTCTCCTGCAGCCTCAACATGAAGGGTCCCCTGACCGCGACTAGCTGCGGTAATGAAAATCCGACACCAAAGGGCACCCCTGCATCCTCAGCTCCTGTCCTTGGGGAGCCCAGCTGACAGTGCCCTGGCCTTGCCCTGTAACACAGTTTTCTGAATAGCAAGTGTGGCTGGGTTAATCACTGAGCATAACCATTAAATGAGTAGATTTCCCAAAAGTGGATTTGGATGCTCTCAAGGAAAAAGAGGAAATGGCCACTGATGTTCCAAGAATGTTTGAGGACAGACGGTCCGAAACATTTATATGGAACAAAAAGCCTTTATCCTGAGCAAAATATAGTAACGTTCAAGAGTACGAAGATCTTCTTCTTTAATTTCAAGTGTTCATTGCATGACAGTCACGTCCAGTAGTAGAATCTTTACAATATGATTGGTACATTGGTAGGTACATTCACAACCAGGCAGTATAGTAGCCATCACGTATTTCGTCATTGGGTCATCACCCTTCGACTTCCTCAGTGCAAAACCAAGTAGAAGCAGTCATATGAATTCCAAAAGGGCAGGTATGTTCCAAAATCCTTCAAATCTCTGTCTTCTAATAAACCAAAATAATATTGTATATAGTTGAAATATCTCACGATTCCAGTGGAGAGTATTCCCATACGTAATTCAGTGTCTTGCTCTGGTTTTGCCCTGAGGAAGTCGAAGGGTAATGACTCAATGTTGAAACATGTGTTGGCTACGTCTACTGCCTGGTTGTGAATGTACCTACCAATGCACCAACCATATTGTAAATATTCTACTACTGGGCGTGACTGTCATGCAATGAACATTTGAAATATTTGAATATTTTTTGCTCAGGATAAAGACTGTTTGTTACTGTAACCCAGTTTACCTGTCCAGTCAGTGGTCTCCTTCATCCAGCCTCCTGGCCCGAGCCTGCATCCTCTTTGTGCGACCAAGATCCTCCATTCATTTGCATTGGGTGCCCCATGCTGATTTGCAGGCCACACCTGTGCCGCTGGTGGTGTAACTTTGATGCTGCCTTGTAGCCCCCCATGTGCTCAACTTAACCCTGGGCCCTGTGCCCTGAAACCACGGGCCCCTACCTGCAACCATCACCTCTCTTGGGTGCCCCCAGTCTCCATTGAATAACATTGGGCCTAGTGACCTATGGGCCAGGACACCCTGGTGCCGCTGGTGGTGCAGTATCTAGCTGTAACTGAACCCTGCCCAGTGTTGGTCCAAATCCTCGGAGACTGGAAGACTAATTTCTGGTCTTACCTGTTAATGAATATAACTGTTTTTCTCCCATAGGATTACATTGCATTTTCTCTGATTGCAGTCTATTTTCTAACTTTATCAGCAAGTTCCATTACAATGCATGCTATTATAATGCATCTCATTGCAACACATATGCCTCACTGACCAGCACCTTCCCTGAGGTCAGCACCCGGCGGTGTTAGAATAGTAATTTTCGTTGTAATGGTACATGCGTTGTAATGGCTTGTGTTGTAATAGCATGCATTGTAATGGAAGTTGCGTTGTAAAAACTGCACTTGCAAAGTATGCATTGTAATAGTATGCATTGTACCATCATACATCCATGCTTAACAGAGCCCTCTGATAAGCCTAAGTGCTCGACCACACTACCACAAATAGATCTTTTAGCATTATCTACTTAAGCCTCAATAAGCCTCTGGGGATCCACTCGACTCTGTGCACACTATACCTTACTTTGGTATAGTATATACAGTGCCAGCTTCCTACATCCACCGCTCAAACAAATTTTATATTTCCCAATATTAATTCTCCACTAATCCTGCTTGGATTCTGGAGTAGCGTGCTACTCCCCAAAAAGCATTTTGACGTTTCATCAGGGGTCGCAAGTGCTATATAAATGCAAACCCTTTCCTCTTCAATCCCTCCACTATCATTTTTCAATCCAAATAACAGACTCACATGTCCACCACTCAAAGTTATTTCATATTTCTCTATACTAATTCACCACTAATCCTTTCTGGGTGCCAGAGTAGCGTGATGGTAGCTGAAAAGCACTTTGATGCCTCGCCTGGGGTAGTAAGCACCACAGAAATGCAATTAGTATTACAATTGCAATCATGATTCCGCAGATAATGTAATTTCCTCTGGGACCAGTAACTCTGTTACTGGCTTCATCTTAAATTCTGGGTCACCCGTTATTTCACTCATGACCCCAATCAAAAGCAGAATCTCCTGGTATTAACATTTTCTCAATTTTAACATTGAATATTTTAGCAAAAACGTTCCCTTGTGAATCCTGGATCAAGGGAAGTTTTCTAGTGACAAGACAACAGGTTGAGATATATATGATTGAGATTTAAAAACTGGTCCTTAGAGAAACCCACCTCAATTTTACCATAAACATTGAAAACATATCAAGCCAGAAATTTCAGAAGTTGTTGAACCTAAAAGAATTTGTAGCCGATAGTCGGAAAGGAAAAGTGAAACAAGTAATGTTGAAAGACGGTGACTAAAAGACAGAAGGCATAATTAACAGAGGTTTTCATGCATCCAGATTTAGACTAGAGGCCCAACACACAACTATTTTGCCATAATCTACTATGTTGTCTGCCTGGTTTACTCCTGAATTCCAGTAACAACCCAGGATTAACTAGTACTACTTCTGGCTTCCTTCTGACGTTCAGGAATATGCCAGGAGTGATACAACAGTAGGTAGAGTAATTCGCATTTACTGATTGCAAAATGTTTGTGATTTGGCACTTAATCGTCAAAAAACATGTTTGCACTTATGGCAGTGGAACATTTGTGAGTCAGATTTTTCACCATCATATGTTTGCAGGTAGGGTGAAGAAAGTGGGTGATACAGTGTTGATGGTAAAATGTACTGAATACACACAAATACAAATTGAGGATATTCACAAAAACGTGCATATTACTTCCGATTTTTTTAACTCATGAAAATGGACTTATCTTACAGACAGGAATAAATGTCTTTCCAAATATCATATTGCAGTACATTTACAACTTTGGACAGTAGGATATGTGTGAACCAAGCTCTTAAACAATGGTGCAAGTACTTATCAGTGCCACAAATGTAATTAAAAAAAAAATAGAAATAGAGATTGATTATTTTGATTTTATTTTCCTGCAAAGGAAAACTAGTTAATATAAGATCAAGAAATTACATGAGATTTTTTGAAGAAGGTGCAAGTTATTGACTGTGCACTTTCCAAACAATGTAGATATCTTTCTCCTGCCATTATGGTGCTGCGGAAACATTTCCTTTCACAGGGATGATCAGTCTATTTGCAGCTCTGAGTGTGAAGAGAAATACAAGTATGAAGCAGGAAACAAAAGCTCAGATTCATTTCTCAGTACTGTGTTCTGCAGTCATTCAAAACATTATAAACTGGGCGAGTGATATGAAATATGTCCAAATGTAATTCTGCTTCATGAGAATTGGGTTGATGCTTGGTTCAAATTTTTTCAGAGGGTTTCTAGTGATATCCTACTTTATGACCATGAACTAAGCTCCTGTGCTTGTGCAGTTACTAACACAGCAGAAATCGAGTCCGACACTGCTCATGGGAATATCTATGGATAGAGATGGCTAACCCTAAACTGCTGCATGGAACCACTTTGCAATGTTTGTAATGTAACTGATCAACCTGCCATTCTTTTAAAAGTAAAAATGCCATTAGCTATAGCTTTTTTTAGTCACTGGTTGGTTGTGCCTGCTCCTTGGCCTTTTAATAAAGATTCTTGAAACCAGGAGTTTAAGTGGGATGAAAACTAGGGGGTGGGGGGGTTCTCTCAAAGCGGCATGGTCGATATAATTAAGGGTGTGGCTTAAAATATTTAAGCTAAAAATCTATGCTTAGCATAGTGTGCCGCCAGACTAGTATTTTGCCTCTACTGTATCGAGATATATAATACGATATGTAGCATTACACCTACAACAAGCCAGGACTATTGCCTTTGTCGATGGTTGTTAGTTGCATATGGTAAATAAGCAACAGCTATGGGCCCGATTCACAGAACTAATTTAAGACAAAATCCTAAACTTACTATCATTTTGGTATTCACAGAAGGCACTTACTCATTTTGGTATTCACAGAAGGCACTTACTCATTTCGGTATTCACAGAAGTTAGGAGTCCTAACTTTAGGACTCCTAAATGCCTTCTGTAAATACCGAAAGTCTTAAAGTTAGGATTTTTCTCAGTTTAGGAGTAGTAAAGTTAGGACTCCTAACTTTAGGACTCCCAAATGCCTTCTGTGAATACCGAAAGTCTTAAAATTAGGATTTTTCTCAGTTTAGGAGTAGTAAAGTTGAGGACAGCCCTGCGAAATGGAACACCATTCTCAGAACACTTCTTCACATATCCAAAGCAACTAACACACCCTACAGCTGAAAACTCACCAGCTAAATTCCAAACTGCCCCACGCATGGTGGCAAAATCTCTGTGACCATCTACACCAACGGTACTGTCCTGATCCAAGCCAACAACGACAACCTACATGCATTTGACTCCCTCTTCCCCTCGCTACACAACGTCCTCACTCACTCACGCCTCTCCCACCAGAACAATCAAACATCCCCTGACAGACCAACCCTCAGGGGGTTCTCACAAAATAATCCCAAGACCTACGCCAACAACAGCAGCAGCCTTTCCCCCCAGACAACAACCTCTCCTCCCACTACCTCACTCCTGTCTCTCACAATACATACTTCCCTCTCAAACCAATCGGAGATACGTCGTAGAGGAGACTCTCCAACCCCCTGCTGACCAACACCTAACCCCTCCATCCCCAAATTACTATTCCCAACAAACAACTAGCGAACCCAATCCGCAGTCAATGACTCCTAAATCTCTCCCTCTACCTGCACGCAAGAGGCGGACGCTTGAATCATGACCTGATTTTCCACACCCCATGTCCAAGGCTACCCAGAGAGAGAGAACCTAGGCAACACTAAAATCAAAAGCCTATCTCTCAATGTCAAGCTCTCTCCTTCCCTGGACGAACTCGCCCAGGACAGCCAGAACCCAGATGCCCCCACCCCCTCCTCTTTGGAGATGACTCAGAGACTCGCTCTGCTGGAAAGCCAGCTAGAAACTGCAACACTTGGCCTCAGTGAAATACTACTGAACCTCTCCACACACCAGGAAGCTAGCCAACGCCCACACGCTGCACCCACAATTACCAACAATAAACACTCATGCCCTCCCAAAGCTCAAAAGCACAGCTGGAACACAAACCCTGCTTGAACCAGACTCAGAGGCCCAAAAAAACAAGAGCCGCAATGTCCACGAGCGAGGCGATTGACCCTCCTCGAACGACACATCCTCTACTGTCACCCCAAGCTCTAAGATCCAGGTTATCACTGGATTTGGAAGAGACCACACCCCACCCAGAATGTCAAGACCTCCAGACTTCCTCACCACGATTCCCAGGGCCCCCTTAAAGAAGAAACTCATAAATGAGGCGACTACCACCAAATGCATGCTCATAAATTGCAGATCGGCCACCAAACATGCAACAGAACTGGCAGAAACCATCCTTACCCACAACATAGACATCACATTCATCACCGAAACATGGCTGAATGAGTTCTCTTCCCTAACCATTGACATGCTTGTGCTCCTGGGCTTCATTATCATCAATAAAGACAGAAAAACCAAAGAGGAGGGGGGATTGCAATCATACACATGAACAACATCTCCGTACTGGAAACTGACTCATTCAAATACAGCATTTGAATATCTAACTGCCACCATTATGACGAGTGACAACAAAACACTATTCGGCCATCTCATATGCCATCCGCCAGGCAACACCACCTCATTCGGAGAACACCTTTCTGACCTGATAACTCACTGCTCACTCTGGGACTCCAACAACATAATTCTAGGCGACCTCAACCTACACTGGAATGAGAAAAACAACTAATTGATCAAAACCCAGAACAAACTTCTACACAACAACAACCACTTTACCCAACACTGCGCAGAGCAAACCCATAACAGAGGCTCAATCCTGGATGCTATTATTGCTCAAGCAGATACAGTCACTATTGACCACATCATGCCTGTTGACTGGCACAACTACCATATCATTCTATTCCACATCAACCAAACAATTCACTGTGAGGTTCTGTAGCGATCCGAACCCGTGAATTCGGTATCGTAGTACTGACACGATTTCGGTACCAATGAACCGCAAATGATCCATTGTATACATGACAGTGTTTTCGCTGCGCAACTAGCATGAATTCACTGGGAATTAGGGCATTTTGTCGTAAGAGTCATGGCATCCATTTTAGTTACGGCATCCATCTTGTTTCTTGCCCTCACATAGTCAATGAACGGACGATGACCCCGGCAGAGTCACCTTGTTAAGGACACGTAAGCTCGAGCCCGAGAAAGGCTGACGCTGCATGACTAGGCAGAATCAAGCCGCCTCCCTTGCCTGAGGCCAGTCCTGCTATACTGGTTCTTGTGTCCGTTGTCCTGGCTGAAAGGCCGAAGACGGTGGCCATGCCCGTTTATGATCCATAAACACCTCTTATCCTACATTTCAATCCTTTGCACCTGGCTCTGCTCCTTTCCTTCTGGGCTTTTACAATGGGGAGGTTACGATTTTTATGATGGGGAGGATCGGGCGAAGAATGGAGAACTGTCGAGGGAACCTGATCGAATACCGAAAACCTACGACTAATTATTGTTTGATGTCAAATTTACTGTTTGTTTGGGATACCGGGCTGGGCATGAGAAATATTCGTGTAATGTTGCCTAAAGGCGATTTATATGTATTTAAGGAGTGACCCACTTGATGCAATTTGAACAGTCTCGTAGATTCTGCCTCTGTGTGGTTCCTATGATTTCTGTGTCCCTGCAGTAAATAAACCTTGGTCTTTGACGCCGCCATCGAGAAGCCCGTGTCTCTGTTTATTTGTGCACCGAGACAGGAGGAACTCAGGGGTCTTCGGGTGTTGTTTCCCTGACACCTCTGGACTCTTAAAAGTCCAGAACCTCAAATTGGCGCCCAACGTGGGGCGACGTCATCCGGTACCGGTCCAAAGCCTGAAAAGTTCGAGAAGTTTCGTGTGTAGATTCCGGAGGGAGGTACCCCGCTTCATCGATCCCTGCATGTCGTAAAAGTGGCCCGACGATCTCTTCCACGAGGGTTCCCGTTCCCAGACGGCTACAGAGGACCGCTGCCTTGACTGTCGCCCTGTCTTGCACCCAAGGTGCAGACCTTAGTACGGCGAGACGTAGACGGGTTCTCCTTGGTGATGTCTTCCATATTTCAGTTAAGTATTTAGTTACGCTCGATTTGGTTGTTCTTTGTTGCTCTGGTTTGATTCGTAGATTATCATTGGTTGCTCTTGTTTAGATAATCTTTGTTTTGGTATTGGTTCATTTTGGTAGGCCTAAGTTCTTTGCGCATATTTGTTGGAATTTGTTTTTGTTGTCATGACCACCAGTAGTAATTGTTTCCTGTCCTGGTTACGTTGCAACGGGGATTCCCGGTTGGAGGATTCGTGTTCGGTTCCTCCGATTGGAACTCCTACATATGAGCTCTATTGTAAACATGGTGTGGGTCCTATTACGTATAATGAAGTATGGGTCCGTTATACCAAGAAAGATGGTGTCCTTAGTTGGCCACCGCATGGTAGATTCGAAACGGAAATACTAGACAATCTAGAAATGAAGTTGTTTAAGAGAAAAGCCCGGCCGGCAATGTTTGATTCTTTTCGCGTATGGCGCAAAGAAGCCAAACAGAGAGAGATTAGGAAGACGAAGAAAGAACAGAAAGAGAAAGGGTTGACTTTAATGGAGTCTGCTAGGCAGTTGCATGTCAACGAAACTGAGAAAGCAATGGAGATGGCGAATAGAAAATATAATTTGGCAGTTGATAAATGTTACCCTGTATTGCCATCATGTCCTGCTAAGCCGATGGAGGATCAAGAAAGGGATCCTCTGTTGTCCTATCTGTTGAGATCACCTCCACCGTATGCACAGGGTATTACAGTACCACAGTTACTACCTGTTGAACAGCCAGCTGCTGGTCAGCCTGGAATAGTTGCTCCACTTCCTTTGATTCAAGCTCCTATCCTTCCCGTGGTTAATGTTCCTACGGCAACCCCTCTTCCTGGGTTGCCTGTTCCGCCTTTGCCTGTCGTTTCGCAAACTGCTTTACCTGCTGCTCCCACCCTTACTATTCCATCTACTCCAACTACCTTGTCCCCGAACCCTGTGAACATTCTAACTCCACTTTCCGTTCGTCGGAAAATAACCGACTCTGTAACTAAAATCTTAACTCCTCTCTACGGGTCTTTAATTGGGACCCCCGTTTCTGACTCTATACAGAGACGTAGCCAGCTTCCTCGTTCCCAAGAACGAGACAATTTAGATTCGACAGCTCTTAGGTGGATGTCGAAAGCTGCGAAGTATGATGCACGAAGAGTGTTAGAGACATTTATGCAATGGAATGAACCGACTCAACGTTATGTTTTTGACGTGATGTGTTCTCTTGTGCGTGAGGAATGGGAAGATGATGATTTAGACTCCGTCCCCACTGACCTGATAAATATTCAGCAGAAATTTGCAGCAGGAATGGTGATAGGTCCAGAAGTTAGGGGAGCGATAGAACTGATTTTAGCTTATAGGGATGAGTCCCCTCTTCGAGCGACAAGAGACTCTGATGGTTCACCGAGTACAACTAGGAAACAACGAGGACAATATCCAATGAGGGAAGTTCCGCCCATATGGCGTAATGCAGTTGCCGCTGATGGGAACTTGGGTATTGCAGCTGTTCCGGCACATTTCCAGAGAGTGTGGATACACATCCCTTGGAAACGGGCTGAAGTATTAGCAGTGAAACAAGCATTACCAGATCCACGTAAAAATCCTGCTGGTTATTACAAAGAGTTAACGCAGACAGTTCAAGCGTGTATCATGAATTTGGCAGACATTGAAATGTTATTTGGCAATGTGGTGCCACAGCCTATATGGGCCAAAATTCGGCAAGAGAACCACCCAGTCGCCTTAGGAGGTGACTGGCCAGCTATTATAGCGGCAGATGCGCAACAAATTGGCGGTGCTAAACTTGAACCTCTGATTGCTGACTTACCTGGCAGAATAATTACTCTGATGAAAACGCTGATGCCAGCGTTACGAATCAATTGGGATAAATTATCGGCATGCAAGCAAAAGAAGGACGAAAGCGTCTCTGACTTCTTCACTAGATTTGAAGAGACCTTCGTAGATCACAGTGGGCAAGATATGAGTACTGAGGGAGGCCAGAGATTGTTCGTCGACAAGTTCATGTTTAATTTACTGCCTGAGCTTAGTAACAAGTTAAAAGATTCTGAAAGTGCATGGGCAGTGTCGACGACAGCACAGATACTTGCAACTGCTCAGTATTACGAGAATAGAGAGAAAGAAGAAAAGGAAAAGTCAGAAAAGAAAACGAAAGATTTAAAAACCAAAGTTCTTTTGCAACAGGCGTATCCGCCTCGTTCAAATCCGTCAGATTCACAGCAACGACCCCAGTTTCAGCAGCAGCCACAATTCCAGCAAGGGATAGCCCAAAAGTTTAATTATAGTTTTCCCCGACAGCAGTTAGCATGGAACCAGTGCGCTTATTGTAAAAAGGAGGGTCATTATAAGAATGAGTGTCCAGTTCTGCATCCGCAAACTAGTGGTGTCCCAGAACAGAGAGGTAATGTTGGGTTTATGCAAGCTCCTAGAGGTAGAGGGCGTGGTATGATGACACCACAGACTGATCGCCAATCGAATTATTTCGATCAGCGAAATATACAACCTACGCAACCAGGTAGATCTCCGCAGTATCATGTTGAAGATTACTATGATCATAATGAAGAGATTCAAGGAAACGAGCAATAGGACAGCCGCAGACAGAGAGAGGGAGTAGTATCAGTTCCAGTTGATCAGAGTGGACCTTATGTCGCAGTAGTTACCTCAGGCGTGGTCGAACCGTTTCTGTTGGATACTGGTGCGGCAAAAAGTTCAATTATGCATGCGAAACTCCCTGGCGCACCTTTGTCTGGCTTAACGAACACTTCAGTAGGTTTCTCAGGCGCCCCTGTTCACAACCCTGTTTCTAGTCCTTTGTCGATTTCTGTTGGACCATGCGAACTAGAAGCACCCCTTATTCTAACAACTGGCTGTAATGAGAATCTGCTTGGTTTAGATCTGTTGAAACGCCTGCATGCAACACTGTACTGTTCTCCTTCGGGAGTACAGCTCACATTAGGCAAGAGAGTCATCTCTCCAATGTATATGTCGATGGACAAGCTCCCACCGGAGCTGCATTCTCTCCCTGATACTCTTTGGACAACTGGTCCTAACGATGTAGGCCTCTTGGAAATTCCCCCTTATGTGGTAAGTCTGAAAGCTAATGTTAAATTTCCACGAATCCCACAGTATCGGATTTCGAATGAGGGTGAACGAGCACTCTTGTTGATTGTGAAGGACCTAATACAGAAAGATGTGATTGAGGAAACTAGAGGAAATGTCTGCAATAGTCCTGTTCTGCCGATTTTGAAACGTACTGACCCTTCCAAACCTCCAATTTACAGATTTGTGATTGACCTCAGAGAAGTTAACAAAATAGTGATTCCACAGTTTCCTGTGGTACCAGATATCACTGCATTACTGACGTTGATTCCTGCATCAGCTTCATGGTTTACAGTGATTGATTTGAAAAATGCCTTTTTCAGCATTCCGATAGCCGAAGAAAGTAGAGACATTTTTGGTTTCTCCTTAGGAGGTCGCAGTTTCAGATTCAAACGCGCTCCACAAGGTTATTGTGAGAGCCCTTCAATTTACAGTCAAGCATTAAAGAGTCAATTAGATACCCTTGTACTTCCTCATGGTGTTGCTCTGATCCAATACGTAGACGATCTTTTACTAGCCGCTGATGACAAGGAAACTTGCAAAGCAGCTACAATTTCTTTGTTACATCATTTGTCAGACTTACATCACAAGGTGTCACCTTCTAAACTGCAATATTGTTGCCAAGAAGTGACCTACTTAGGTCATCTTTTGTCAAAGGAGGGAAGAAGGTTGACCCCAGAGAGAATCAAAGCAATTTCGCAGATGACTGTACCAAGCACACAAAGAGAAGTGCGTACGTTTTTGGGTATCACGTCATACTGTAGGCAATGGATCCCAAATTTTTCTCTCATGGCGAAACCATTGGTAGCCCTGACTGGAAAAGGTGTTCCGAGCCCCTTGCCATGGTCTGATGAATGTCAACAGAGCTTCTCTGACTTACGTGATGCGCTGTGTTCAGCTCCTGTGTTGGGTACTCCCGACTACAGTAAGCCGTTTACTCTATATGTCCATGAAAGAGAGGGCTGTGCATTGAGTGTATTAACGCAACAATTTGGTGACAAGCAGCGGCCTTGTGCATCCACATTAGATCCGGTAGCCAGAGCATTGCCAAGTTGTTTGAGAGCTACAGCAGCAGCTGCAGTGTCTATTCGACAGTCTTCTGGACTAGTCATGAACAACATGTTAGTAGTTATGGTTCCACATGCTGTGGATACACTCATGAATCGAACGAAAACTCAGCACCTCACCAGTGCTAGACTATCAGGCTATGAGCTGACGCTTTTGGCGAGTCACATTCAGATCAAGCGATGCAACATATTGAATCCAGCAACGCTGTTGCCGACTACTCAGGAGTCGAGTGATTCAGAGCCCCATGATTGTTGTTTCAGAACTGAGGAAGAGACAAAAGGTAGGATTGATTTAAAAGATACTCCGTTACTAGACCCAGACGGCACGTTATATGTCGATGGGTCCTGCTTTAAACTACAGAATGGTGATGTGACGGCCGCGTATGCAGTTACGACTTTGAGTACGATTGTTGAGACTGCAAGAGTGAGTCAGAATTCTGCCCAAGCTGCAGAATTAATTGCATTAACAAGAGCGTGTGTTTTAGCTGAGGGAAAGAGAGTGAATGTGTTTACTGACAGCCAGTACGCCTTCGGCGTAGCACATAGTTTTGGACGTCTGTGGAAAGAAAGAGGTTTTCTCACGTCACATGGGACTAAGATCCAACATGGACAGTTAGTCAGCGATCTATTGGAATCCCTGACTCTACCGAATGAAGTTGCAATTGTGAAGTGCAGTGCACATCAGAAAATTACGGATGATGTTCGCCGTGGAAATGCGTTTGCTGATGAGGTCGCTAAAGAAACGGCCAAGAATATGATGAGCCAAATGTACGTTGCAACATCTGCAAGATGGATTGCTGAATCAGGAATGTGTGAGAATACGATTGACAGTGTGAAAGCAATTCAAAATGAAGCAACTGAAAATGAGAAGAATGAATGGAAGGAGAAAACGGGTAAAATGGATTCAAGCGGATGTTGGGTCGATTTGTCCGAACAGCAGCGTTGGATGTTACCTGATGCGTATGTACTTGCAGTAGTCACGATGGCGCATGGAGCGGCGCACATAAGTTCGAAAGGGATCTGTAAAATGTTAGCTCCAGTATGGAAGAACGATGGAATTACTAAGTGTGCAGAAAGAGTGGTGAAAAATTGCATGGTATGCCTGATGCATAATCCTGGCAAGGGAACCCCAACCCCATCTGGCCATTTTGCTCCCCCTTCTTGTCCCTTTGAAGTGATTCAGTTGGATTTTATCCACATGGACAGGTGTAACAATCTCAAATACGTTCTAGTGGTAGTCTGTGCCTTCTCAAGATGGATTGAGGCATATCCGTTAAAGGATAACACTGCCATGTCCACTGCCAAAATCCTCCTCAAAGAATACTTCCCTAGGTATGGTATGCCACGGATTGTTTGGTCGGACAATGGAAGTGAATTTGTAGGGAAAGTTATGAAGAGTGTGTGTGCGGGCCTGGGTATTTCCCAGAAATTTCACAGTGCGAATCACCCACAGTCAGCGGGATTGGTTGAAGGGTACAATGGCACCCTGAAGCTGAAACTCGCGAAAATACAAGCTTCCACTGGTCTCTCTTGGCCAGACGCACTGCCTTTAGCTTTACTGTCCACCAGAGCGACTGTACACTCTCGAGTAGGGCTCAGCCCATATGAGATTGTGTTCGGCCGCCCTGCTAATGTTTGGGGAGTCCCTAGGCCAAAGGAATTTAAACAAATTGAATACCCAATGTTGATTGATTACCTTTATGATCTGACTGCTAAATTAAGCCTTATTCATCAACAGGTATTCGAATCCTTGCCTAAACTGCCGGAGAGTCCAGGCCACACGTTGAAACCCGGTGACCAGGTCGTGGTCCGGAACTTTGAACGTAGCCGGAACCTTCAGCCAAGATTCGTGGGCCCGTTCCAGGTCCTCCTCGTAACCAGAACTGCAGTACGGCTAGCTGGAAGGAAGAATTGGGTGCACGCCAGCCATACGAAACGTGTCCCTCTTCCACTCCCCTACGACAATTGGGTCAGACAGGGAATTGGTGTATCCGAGACAGAACCTGTTCCTAGGCATATCCCTTTCAGTGATGCAGAGTACCTAACGGACCACCCACGAACAGAAACACAGAACTTTGACACTTCAGCAGGAACTGCTCCTTTGAACACTGAACCAAGTATCGTACAACGTGAACACTTGTCACCTGTGGAGTCGAACATTTCCACACCTGTAGACCAACTATTCCAAGACCAGACTAGACCCGGAAAGTACAGATATAATCTACGTTCTCATGTTATGAACTAATGACATTGCATTATTAACCTTCTGTTTGAAGACTGTAAAAATACTTTGATTGTACTGCTTTCCATTTAATCAGGAAGTTTGCTAGAATTTTTATCTTTTTATTTTTTTCTGTTTCTCTCACCTTGCCATCTGGGTTACCGTAGGGTCGTAACGTGTGCCTTGTTTTAATTTGCAGGGAATCAGACACTAGGTCGTTTTACTTCTGTTTGTCTTGGGAACTCCCAGGATAAGCAGAGGCAAGTTTTTAACAGGTACAAACCATCCGTTGCGAACGGTTGTAGAAGATGGAGCTTCCTGAATTACGACGGGTTAATGTCATAAATGTGCACAAGACAAAATTACATGACATATTGTACAGTAAATGCTTCCTAATGCAATGCACTCTGACACTTCTGATTGTCCTAATAACCTTGGTAGGCGGAATTATTTTTGGTATTCAGTTGATCTTTACACCTATTGTACCTACAGTATCTCCCCATGCTCCTGTTTCTCCGACTGTTGTTTCTCTTCATTCTTTCCATCCTTTTCCTGCTCACGAGCAAGCTCGACGCTCTGAGTTTATAAATAACACTTTCATTCAGCTCTTGCACCAACATCAACTAGTGGTCAACACAACAAACTGCTGGGTATGTGGTTTGATACCACATACCATGGACAAGGGCATCCCTTATTTGGTTCTGCCTTTTAGTTATAATGGATCATTCTGGGCATTTCAGACCATGTTCGCTTATGCCCTAGAGACCTATCCCCCACGACCTCCGCGTTCCACCCGGTATAGCTCTACTAATAGAGCCTTGGTAAAAGGAATTACTGACATGGTGAGAGATGTCAATAATACTCCGTACATTCCCAAGGATGAATTGCGAGTTTACATGGGTTGGAATATTACGGAATAGGGCATTACTCTGGGTGAGAACAAACGTAAGAGCTCAACTCCGATTTGGGTCGTACCCCACCAAGGTCAAGTCTGTTTGCAAGGAAATGGGAGGAATCCGAAAGCTCGACTAGGGAAAAGTGACTGTATCGAAACATATGTTTTCCCGTCACAGTCTTCCCCTGCATTCTTATCTGCTAAGGGTACCTATTTTGTTTGCCAAGACAGAGCATATACATGGCTGCCTGCTGACTTCTCAGGCTCATGTTATATCGCTCAACTGTTACCTCCGACATATACTGCTGCACCGGATTATCACAAAACTAGAGTTGTGAGAGGTGTTTTCAGTAAAGAAGATACTGCTGGCCAAGAGGCAGGAGACTTTTTCAAGGGTTTCCTCCCATTCTGGGGGCCTATGGCCAACAGTAGAAACTTACGCCAACTAACACGGGTAGTTGAATCCACCATCACTGAAACTGCGGGTGCCCTTAGTAACCTGACAGCTGAGCTTCAAGCGGATCGCCTCATGACATTACAGAACCGTATGGTTCTTGATGTGTTACTTGCAGATCGAGGTGGAGTATGTAAGATGATCCAATCAAGTTGCTGCGTTTTTATTCCAGATAATGCGCCAACAGTATACAAGGCCATCTCTAAGTTACATAAGATTTCTGACTCTATTCATGTAGAGGAAGGTAACTGGTCTTTAATGGGATGGTTCTGGAGTCTGTTGTCCGTGTGGGGATGGAAGGTTCTGATAGTCACTGGTGTTGCGTTAGTATTTCTATTTTCGTGCTGTCTCATTGTTCAGTGTGGTCCTGCCTTATGTAATCTTTGCGTTTCAACATGCGTAAGAAGACCACCTGCTTTTAGAGATACGCCACGAGATAGAGCAATGCTACAACAACACATCAGTGACCTGATGAGCATAGAAATGGACTCTGACATAGAGTGAGTTATTGCCTATGTAAGGGCAAAAGGACGGTCTGAGGTTCTGTAGCGATCCGAACCCGTGAATTCGGTATCGTAGTACTGACACGATTTCGGTACCAATGAACCGCAAATGATCCATTGTATACATGACAGTGTTTTCGCTGCGCAACTAGCATGAATTCACTGGGAATTAGGGCATTTTGTCGTAAGAGTCATGGCATCCATTTTAGTTACGGCATCCATCTTGTTTCTTGCCCTCACATAGTCAATGAACGGACGATGACCCCGGCAGAGTCACCTTGTTAAGGACACGTAAGCTCGAGCCCGAGAAAGGCTGACGCTGCATGACTAGGCAGAATCAAGCCGCCTCCCTTGCCTGAGGCCAGTCCTGCTATACTGGTTCTTGTGTCCGTTGTCCTGACTGAAAGGCCGAAGACGGTGGCCATGCCCGTTTATGATCCATAAACACCTCTTATCCTACATTTCAATCCTTTGCACCTGGCTCTGCTCCTTTCCTTCTGGGCTTTTACAATGGGGAGGTTACGATTTTTATGATGGGGAGGATCGGGCGAAGAATGGAGAACTGTCGAGGGAACCTGATCGAATACCGAAAACCTACGACTAATTATTGTTTGATGTCAAATTTACTGTTTGTTTGGGATACCGGGCTGGGCATGAGAAATATTCGTGTAATGTTGCCTAAAGGCGATTTATATGTATTTAAGGAGTGACCCACTTGATGCAATTTGAACAGTCTCGTAGATTCTGCCTCTGTGTGGTTCCTATGATTTCTGTGTCCCTGCAGTAAATAAACCTTGGTCTTGGCCATCGAGAAGCCCGTGTCTCTGTTTATTTGTGCACCAAGACAGGAGGAACTCAGGGGTCTTCGGGTGTTGTTTCTCTGACACCTCTGGACTCTTAAAAGTCCAGAACCTCAACTGCCTGGCCCGTATGCAAGAACCACCCCCCACTGGGCGAGAAATCTAAGTCAGATTCCCCTTGCCGGCTTGGAGGAAAAGGTAAGCTCACTCCTTCCCATCAACCCAGACAACCTCTCCACAACTGAACTCACCTCACACTAGAATACAACCATGACTTCCATTCTGGACCAAATAGCTCCCCTGAAACAAAAAAGAGTCTGGAACACTCCATCGAGATCTTGGTTCAACTCAGACATAAAGTCCGAAAGAAGGCAGCTAAAAGTTGCAGAAAGACTCTTGCGGAACAACCCATCCAGAATCCTCCTTGATCGACTCAAATCAGTATGCAGGAAATATAAAAAACGCATCAAGAATGAAAAATCTTCCTTCTTTTGCAATGCTTTAGACAACGCAAAACACAGACCCAAAGAACTCTTCAATCTCATTAGGCAACAAACTTCCAAGCCTCCTTCATCCTCAGTTCAGGACGCCAAAGACCTATGTGATAACTTTGCCAACTTCTTCAATGATAAAATCACCAAGATTGAGTGCTCCCTGGTCTATCACCGCAGTCCCCCTCACAGAAGCTCACCCATAGGGACAGAAGATATCACACCCAAGCACGCCCCAAACAACTGGAAATCCTTCAACCCCATCTGCAAAGCTGAGATCGTCAAAATGATTTCCAGCTCCAACCCCTCATCACACGTCTCGGATGCCATTCCCACGCAACTGGCCAAAAAGGTCAAACTCACCCTAGCCCCGCTCTGGACCAAGATTATAAATTTCTCCCCAGATACCGGAGTCATGCCGATTGTCTCAAAATCGGCCAAGTCACACCCTTACTAAAAAAACAGGCTCCAACACAAATGATCTTAATAACTTCAGACCCGTCTCCAATCTCCCTCTGCTAGCGCAAATCCTGGAAAGATGTGTTCTCCTCCAACACACTCAACACAAGGACAGCACTAACCTTCTAGACCCTAAAAATCGGGTTTCAGAAAAGGATGCAGCACAGAGACAGCGATCCTGAATGTCATTGATGATATCCACAAATCTCTCGATAAGGACCAATGCTGCCTATTCATACTCCTGGACCTATCGGCAGCCTACGACACGGTTGACCACAAATTACTCATTAAGGTACTTCAAGAAAGGGTAGGAGTGGAGGAGATGGTCCTACAGTGGTTCACCTCCTTTCTAAAGAACCGCACCCAAAGAATAAAAATCAAAAACTTCACGTCTGACACACTCCCTGTCACAAGAGGTGTCCCCCAAGGATCAGTTCTCTCCCCACAACTTTTCAACATCTACATGGAACCCCTCACCTCCATGCTAAAAAACAACAACATCCCTTTCCACCTCTATGCAAACCATACCCAAATCTATCTTGTAACCTCCTCTATTGATGACATTCAGAGACTAAACGACACTCTAAGTGGAGTCCAACACTGGCTGTCACTCAACCACCTGAAACCCAACCAAGACAAGACAGAAATCCTCCTCATTTCCAACAAGGAACAGAACCCCCTAAAAGCCATTGATGCTCTCAACTGCTATCTCACCTTGGCCGATTCCGTAAAATCGTTGGGAATCACTCTGGACCGAAAACTTGACATGGCCAAACACATCTAGAACACCACAAAGAGTCCCTTCCTCAACCTTAAACTACTCATCAAAATAAAACACTTCATTCCTCCCAGCGACCTCAAACTAGCTGCTCTATCCCTGGTGTTGTCCAGACTGGACTACAGGACTGCAACCCTCACAGGAAAAGCAAAATCTCACTTAGCTCCCCTCAGATCAACTCTTAATGCAGCAGCCAGAATGGTCACTGGAGTAAAGAAATATGAACACATCTCGCTCGCACTCAGAAAGCTAAAATGGCTCCCAATAGAAATGTTTGCCAACTTCTGAACTGCCTGTCTCGCACACAAAGCTCTTCACACTGGGAAACCCGCCTATCTGGCCTCCAAAGTCAAGAAGGCCGGTCAGACAAGGAACCTCAGGAGTACCAACACTCTACTCCTCATCCCTCCGAAAACTCACAAACAAAAAACTTCATCTCGATCCTTCTCAGGAAATGCACCCAAAATCATCCCAGTCCATTTCAGGACTACCCCCTCCTTTGCAAAATTCAAAAGGCAGCTCAAAGACCTATTCCTCAACAGATCTCTTCCAAATGGATAGCTGCCGCCTAATCGCAGAATCTTGCCCATTGCAGCACACAGCCATTTTGACTTTAAGTCTTCTGCCTCACCCGCCTCCCGACTCATTCCCCTAACCCCCCCTCCCTGATAGGATCTTGTCAGAAGTCAATGTGTCTATTACTGCTATACTATGTGATTTCCTTGCGTACATTGTTGTACAGTGCTCTGAGACTTCCGATTCGTCTCGGTCCAATGTGCACTCTACTTTGTGTAATTTCCTCACTCAATGTTGTAAAGCGCTCCGATACGTTTCTGGTCTGGCCAATTCTATATAAATCTCTGAAATAAATAAATACCATACATAAATGATGTAGTGCTGTGCAGTGTGAGCAGGTTAAATGCATGTGCTAGATGTATAGGTACCACCAAGTGGTACAAGTAGGGCACAGTGTGTGCATGTTAAATGCATGTGCTGGGTGTATGGTGTGCCTATGAGTGAGTGGTACAGTTCATAAAAGATACAATTATGGGCAGTGTGTGCATGTTAAATGCATATGCTGGATGTATATGTGCCTCTGAGTGGTGCAGTAAATGGAGCATACAGTACTGTGTAGTGAGTGAGTGGTACACATGCAATGGGTTTATGTGTGCCTGTGAATGGTACAATTCATGGAGGTCCATGGGTTCCATTTTGGAAAATTCAGGCCTGCATATTGAAACACGGAGAGGTAGAGAGATCTCAGCAGACAGATTTGTGTATTGCTGCAGTCATGCAAGTTGAGTGGGACACACACTGCAGAGTGTTGGAGGCAGAGAGGTCGAGTGGTGAGCCCTGTTACTTGGATTCTCTGTGTGAGGTGTGAGGAAACAGCTGCTGCATTGATTGGGTCATTGCCCAGGTCAGAGTTGGCGGCCCACATATGCCAAAAAAGGGCCGCCATGAAATTAGTCATGTGTTGTATTGTTTTGTATTGTGCCGAATGGGCTAGAGCCCATGCAAAGTAGCTAGGTGACTAATCTGTTTGCTAGGAGGGACCACAAAGGTCCCATGCAATAAGGACAGAAGACTTGTGCTGTAGTGTGGTGGTGACTCCGTATGCCAGGAAGGACCACCATGGAAAAAACAGCCACTTGATGTGATAAGGGCAGAAGCCTTGTGCGGCAGTTTGGCAGCGCCCCCTTCAATGCAAGGAGGGTCAACTTTGTGAAAGACAGCCACACGGTAAGGATCAAAGCCTTGTGCGGTATCGTGGCAGTGACCCTGTGTGCCAGGAGGGGCCGCTGTGGAGAACTTCACCGTGCTGATCGTGCCAAAACCAGAGGGCAGTGAGTTGCAGGGACCCAGTATGTTGGAGGGGGTCACCGGGAGCACCAAAGACTTCAACTTATTCTTTCCCAGAGAGGTGAGAACGCTATTGAAGCACCTGTACACCTTCACCCAGACGAGGGACCCAAGACTAGGCCTGGGCGGTGAACTTTGCTCCCTTCACTGAGTTTTCTGCACTCTGCACTCAGCACTCCGCGAAGATCCCGGAGTGCAGAAAAGTCTGCTTCACGATGTGCAGTGCAGTCTTTTCCCCGCTCTCGATTGTGAACGGTAAGTTCGCGAGTGCGAGCTGCCAGTCGGGTAGAATTTCTACCCGAGCAGCAAGAATACCAGCACAAACTGCAGTTCGCACTGCACTCCGCCACCCGCGTAGTAAAACTCAGCGAACTATGCCCTGACCTGCCAAAGACAGGATTGTCATAGCCACCCTCCGTCAGGAGCAGAAACAAACACTTACCCCACAGGAGGAGCAACAAAAAGACTCCAGCCATTTCAGAAGCGCAACCACGAGTGAGAGACTATGCACTCACTGGGTGCACCCACCTGGACCGTGTGCATCCAGCTTGCCTGAACTTGATTGCATCCACTGGGAGCACCCACAGACGGGGCACACTCCGGAAGTTCAACCGTTTCACACCTGTAAAATTTGTTTCAGGCCTTTTTACCCCGGGGGAACTAGCTGATCATTGAATACGATTGCACTGGAATACTATTTACTTAAATTTAGAGTCGTAGTGGACTCAGACTACTAGTAGGGCATACCATGAATGTTGCCAATATTGAATAGGGAATAACCATGATCGCTAAGACAAGTAGTGAGTGGAACAGGGAACTGCCAATGAAAACACTAGAGCCCTGACCACAGGGGAGAGCTTTGTAATTGTTTGTGGATGTCATATGTTTTCTTTTTGTGGATAGCAGTAGAAATAAATACTTCAGTTTTATCAGAAATATTAATATCTGTCAGGACAATGATTTATTGCTGCTGCTGCGTGAGCTAT
The DNA here is from genome assembly GCF_964204655.1 of Triturus cristatus. Classification (NCBI taxonomy): domain Eukaryota; kingdom Metazoa; phylum Chordata; class Amphibia; order Caudata; family Salamandridae; genus Triturus; species Triturus cristatus. Next base: position 1,031,903,428 of record NC_140590.1, read on the forward strand.
GAGCCCGTGTTCACTATCCTGCATCCACACCTCCCCTCCAGGGAAAGCCTTGAACTGCTCGGACCACGCTTACCCTGAGAGTCAAATGCAGAAGGAGTACTGGGCCCAGCTGTTCAGGATCCATAGTAGCTTGAGTCCTGGGACATCAGGAGTAAAAGTCTTTAACACCCACGGTTACCCAGTAGCCCCTGCAGTCCCATGGCCTTCTAAAAGGGGTTCTGACAAGTGCCTTACCCATGAATCTTTTGATATATTTGTGTTCGGTTATTAGACGCTATCATGGTTTAATTTATTGATTATTGACCAAACTTCATTTGTTTTCTTTTCCATGCTGATAGTCAATATAAGCCTTCAATATCGGTTGTAGTGGTGTCATCCATACAATTTTTTATATTTCTTACTCTTTCTTGTGTTGAAAAAAATATAGTTGTCATCTTATTTAATTTTCTTGGTACTTGGTTCAAATTTGTATTTTCCAATTTAAGGGGTCTTGGAGCACCAGTCACTATCTGATCTTATTGATCCTATGATTGGACTCCTTTTTGTATTGTTATATTTCATATAGGTGACCCAATATAGGCTTGGGTAGCATCCCAACCTTTAACCTATATTCATCCCTACACTACATACATAACGGGCTGCTAGGACTGACCCTTTACCTAGTTGTGGTACCGCTTTCAGAACATGGAGTTTTCCCCGAAAAATAGCCTCATACATTATACATGAGGATCCTTGGATTCTTGGATTCTCAGCAGGGCTACCATCTCCTGCATGATAACTATGTACAAGGTTCATTCTCAACGTCATCCTAAGTCAGACAGTGGCAGAGCAAGGTAGAACCCCTGGGTATACCTTCGGTAGTATACACATCACATCTTGCTGAGATAGGGAGAGGAGATCAGGACTTTCATTCTGACACACTGACGCGAGGCACTGAAGCCCCTTCATGCAGAGACTACAGCTCGCAGTGGTCTGACATCCCTTGTGGGGTGTCCAACCCGAAACCAGGACGGGCTCCCACAGCTTCTCACCTCAGGTAATGGGGGTTGACTCTATCCTACAGGGATTCTTGGCTCAACACCTACACACATGCTAGGTACATTTAGGTACATCTAGTTATGATTGTATCGAAGGAGTATGAATTTTATTATCATGTATTTTATGTACTTACCTGTATTCATGGTTATAGCAAAATGGTAGAGCTCTACCATCCTTTTACTTTCCTAATGTCTAATGATTGTTTCAGCACACCTATTTTACACTAGAATAACAACTGTTCAATAAATACTTATTGAAAAAGTCCCAACTGTTTATTCTGTGTATCTCTCTGAGACTAAGTGAGTACGAGTGACTGAGCGAAAAGTAGTACACTGTTTCCACAATCTTGAGGGAGCAGGGTTGTCATGTTCGATGGTTGCCAAGAACTATTCTCTCCTTGATAAGAGGAGTTTCTAGTGGCACTGTGAGCTAGCTGGTATACAGGCTAACATACCCGGTGGGGGTGCTCAGAATAAGTCTGGCACCAATCCTACAGTGTATGTTGTCTAAACGCGCAGATCCTATATAGGTCTTTTAGGAACTACACAACATGGCGCCGCCAACGTTGGTTGGGTACTTATTTCACAGTCAAATCTGAGTAGTTCAGTCGTGCTATTCTCAGAGACCCCTACTCATATTTCTGCAGAGACGTCTGGAGTGGGAGGGTAAAAACTCTGCCACAGCTGAATAGGCAAAATCCTATGTTTTGGCTATTGGTTTAATCAAGCTTGAAGGACACATTATTCCTATTGTGCATAACGCCTTATCTCAGCTCCCTTGAAAGGCTCTTCTTACTAAAACAAAGACTGTACAGGAAGATACAGTGGTTCAATTAAATCTCTCAGGAGAAGAAGAAGATTAAGATGCAACACACATTTCAAAACATTTTAGAACTGCCATCACCCTAAAACTAGCCGCATACGGTTTAACATATAGGGGTGGGCAAGTAACATTCATGATTGAGGCACACAAATCATTTAGAACAGAGGTATTCTATTCATGGGTTACATTCCCAAAGGCAAATGCATTAACAAAGACATTTCATTACTACACAGAAGACTACCGAACGAATATTGTCAATACGAGGAAATTGAAATTCCACTCACTTACCACAAACATATATACTGGTTTAAAGGCACACTACCCCATACAAGAATATAGAGTAAGACTCGGTCTGCTCAGAAGAAACGGAGCAACATGGCCTGTACTCACGTCCTACGCACCACATCCTGACATTGATACAATACCAGGAGGAGACTTACTTACACAACATAAAGAATTAATAAAACTTTACAGAAACATGACACAGTTTGTGATGAGAACACTCACAATTCAGCCAACACCGGCTACACAAGCAGGGCCAGTCCAAGCTTGTACAACTAAAATTACACCACAAACATTACACGCAGTGTTGGCAGTGGCGGCTCCTTGTGGGAGTGCTGCGGGGCGGTGAGGCGGGGTGTGGGAGGGGCAGGGTGGTGGGTAGTAAACTCCGGCTTAAGGCAGAACGGAGTTCTGTTCATAAATAAATAAATAAAATGAATTTCATTGCACCCTGCCCCTCCCCGCTCCGCCTCACCGCCCTGCAGCACTCCCATGAGGAGCCGCCACTGAGTGTTGGGTAAATTGCCCACTAAACGTGAGCAAATGCCGTTCTTGATAGCTCAAAAAATAACACAGCTAGAGGCAGTATTTCCACACACTGGTACGCACAGAAAACATAGAATGCTAACAATTTTCTTGCCAATGGGGATAGCTCCCCCGATAGAGGATTGTGCTTCTTGGTGTACAGTCTTCGCTGCAATATATACCAGGACTCATGGTATCCCTTCATTAGCAGTAATACCAGATGTATTAAGACAGATACATGACGAGTATGGAGCAGAACCTGCTCTGAACTTAGGGATGAAGTTATTAAATAACTTCGCCAAGGTATTAGCTATAATATTAGCAAACATAAAATGGGAAGCAGCATCAGTGGCAATATACCAACGCCTGAGAGATTTCACTCCTTTACAACAGGAGACAGAATTACCTAAAATAATTGCGACTGCTTATGCAGAATTAGGTAAGGATAGTTTGGGAGCTAGACCAGTGAAACCTCAACTAATGGGGAGTCCTGAAAAGGATACCTTTAAGGAAGCACCTGCTTCTTCAAAGAAGAAATGGGACAGTAACAAACAACAAAAGAATAAAGGCAATAGATCTCAATCCAGAGGTAGATCTCCTCAACAGCAGCCCTCCGAAAGGAGGTATAACCTTAGGAATAGTGACAACATTAGAAAACCTGACAGGTATCTGAACACTGATACACGTCCCTCTTGTTCCTTTCAGGGCTTTTAAAAAAACTCAGAGAGAGAAGGATGGTCAGAGCACAGACAGGAGGAGCGTACAAAGTCCAGAGACACGCTGCAGACTACGCACCTAAGAAAGAAGAAAAACAAAAACCTAAACCTCAAATCAAAAAGAAGAAAGTAGCAGGTCTCAAGATCAGACATGCCCAGAATTCTGAGGACTCAACTACTGAATAGGGAATGGGCTCTGACTATGCTAGCCAGCGCAGCAGAAGTAACAGTAGCTGACCAGAACCTGATGGAATTTCCTGTGACAGCAGAGTTGAGTGAACATATCACAGTGGAAACGCCTGATACTAGGGTAAGCATCCCACATAGGTTACATGAAATAACACTCCGGATGGAGGAGGACAAACCAAGGAAAATTAAAGGTCTCTTTTGGGAGAACCTAACTTTCGGCTATCACATTTTATTAGCTGAAAAAGATTGTCCGCCTGCTATTGTTATGGATTGCCCAAAAGGAGAAACTGTAATTATGCCAGCTTTTTCCGACCTCGTTCCCCAATATTTAAAACATACATATGCATGGGAATGGGCAGTAGCCCTTGCTCCAGCACTATATATCAAAACCATGTTGGATGGGATGAAGAGTCAACCCACCACGTGATACCATTAAAATCTACTCCAACTCTACAGAGACAATATGCCATAAAGCAAGAAGCTAAAAAACAGGTTAGGGAGATCTTAGATCAACTTGAAAACAAGGGGGTGATTGAAACTTGCACCTCTTCAATGAATAACCCTTTGTTTCCAGTAATGAAACCGGACAGTACATATAGTCTAGTTTTGGATTACAGACATCTAAATTTATGCAAGAAAACATTTGCAGTACAAAACGCACACAGTGCTGTATTAATGAATAACATTGTGCAGAAAAAATACAGAACAACACTAGATATCTCAAATACATTTTCTGCCAGAATATAGTGCCTGCGAGCAGATAGATGTGGCATTCTCAGCGCTAGGGTCCCAGTGACAATTTTGTCAACTAGTCCATGGATATAAAAACAGCCCGGGTCTGTTTTCCAACAGTGTAACTGAATTACTTCAAAATCTGGATGAGGAGGCATTGTCTAATGTAGATGATATTTATCTGACGGATGATGACCTGGAGGAACACTTGACGAGGGTGAGCACCCTAATTTTGGGATTCGCCTCAGAGGGTTACAAATTTAACTTCCAAAAATCAAAAATAGCCCACCTCAACGTCCTATTTTTGGGATATGAGCTTTCAAGTGAAGGAAAAAGCCTAGCAGCCAATTCTTTTGAAAAATGTGCGCTGCTCCAACCGCCAAAAGAATTGAAAAATTTACCATCCATACTGGGATTCCTGAATTTCAGCAGAACATACATCTTGGATTACGCAGAAAGGGTTAAAAGACCTGATTTTTCAGTTAGGCAATGGACACAAGAACATACAGATACACTTTGTTCACTCCAGGCTGACATGATAGCATCAAAATACTTACAGACATGCGTAAATGTCCGCAACCTGGTGATTTGTATAGTTGCAGGTCAATACGGGTACACATACCTCACATATAATGAAGGCAAAACAGTACCATTGCGCACATATCACGCTTGTACACAAATGCTGAGATGTGTTTCGCAGCCACAGAAAAAATCTGACAGCAGTATAGACTGCTGTAGTGAGAGAAAGAGCACTGGCTCAGGGGAAGCAAATAATTGTCGTGCCTCTAGTACCAGCCTTAGAGGCTGCCACAAAGGCAAGCGTTTCTAACACTAAAGCGTTTCATCCAAGATGGATACAATGAGCTAATTCTCTCACTGCATCAGATGTGGAATACAGATATGATCCGAATCTGAAAACACAAGCATTTCCGCAATATGAACAAGAATATCCTCTCCCGAATGAAATAATGCATCGAGATCAGTATGAATAAATCATTTACACTGATGGATCTGCACAACCGGCTATAGGAAGTAAACAACAATACAGCGCCGCGTGTGAGATTGTAAAAGGTCGTATACGCAATGGTAAGTTCCATCCAAGCTTTAGAAACACTCAGTCTCTAGGAGACTGCGCGGCTCAGTTAGTAGAACTAAAAGCTCTTTTACTGGCACTGATGAATATAGATCGAGGATTCCCCACACTAATAGTGTGCGATTCTTTCTACTGTGTCCAGTCAAACAATGAATATTTTCAATGTTGGGGACAAAATGGGTTTAAAGACTCAAACGGTGGCACAATTGAGCACAAAATGCTATGGGAACAGGTAGCTGAGTTGAAAAACGAACCACCAAAAGCTCATGTGACACACACGCTGAGTCATCAATGTCATGGCGTTCACGTTAAAGGGAATTCATTGACTGATGAAGCCGCAAAGGGGGCAGTACGAACTGTGTCCATAGCTGCAATCACTCGTTCAAAACGAGAATAGACGGACAGATCATGGTAGCTGTCATTGCTTCACACAAAGACAACAAAGCACTTTTGAAAGGTTTTCCTCTCAAGTACTCCTACAAGTTAGATGCAAACAATATTCCATTTGCTCAGATTCCAGGAGTGGGGGGAATAGAGTAATACTAAACATGGATAGCAGATTAGGCTTAATATTAGCTGCACACAAGGGTTTTTCGTTCTGCACACGCAGGAGTTATGGCGACTGTTACTTTATTGAAACAATGCTCTTGGTGGCCAAGGTTAACAAAGCAGACCAAAGACTATGGGCCCGATTCACAGAACTAACTTAAGACAAAATCCTAAACTTACTACCATTTTGGTATTCACAGAAGGCACTTACTCATTTTGGTATTCACAGAAGGCACTTACTCATTTCGGTATTCAAAGAAGTTAGGAGTCCTAACTTTAGGACTCCTAAATGCCTTCTGTGAATACCGAAAGTCTTAAAATTAGGATTTTTCTCAGTTTAGTAGTAGTAAAGTTAGGACTCCTAACTTTAGGACTCCTAAATGCCTTCTGTGAATACCTAAAGTCTTAAAATTAGGATTTTTCTCAATTTAGTAGTAGTAAAGTTAGGACTCCTAACTTTAGGACTCCTAAATGCCTTCTGTGAATACCGAAAGTCTTAAAATTAGGATTTTTCTCAGTTTATGAGTAGTAAAGTTAGGACTCCTAACTTTAGGACTCCTAAACTGAGAAAAATCCTAATTTTAAGACTTTCGGTATTCACAGAAGGCATTTAGGAGTCCTAAGTTTAGGAGTCCTAACTTCTGTGAATACCGAAATGAGTAAGTGCCTTCTATGAATACCAAAATGAGTAAGTGCCTTCTGTGAATACCAAAATGGTAGTAAGTTTAGGATTTTGTCTTAAGTTAGTTCTGTGAATCAGGCCCTATGTCTTGAAGTTTGACATCTGTCAACAGATGAAGGGCTCCATCATAATACGTCCAGTGCAGACACCATTGCTAATATCAGACAGATCGCTCGCGTGTGTCTATTTGGACCCATGCAGCCCCCTACAATCTGATGGGGCTTACAAGTATATCATAGTTTCAGTGGATTCCTGCTTGAGATTCCTATGAGTATGGCCTCAGCGCTCTGTTGACACTCTAACTGTTATCAAAGATTTGCGAGTCTTTATAGGGACATATGCAGTTGGTACATTATATTCTGACCGTGGCCCCGCGTTTAGCTCTAGGGCTTACAAGGAGGCAATGGAGGTTTGGGTGTAGCATTGAGGTACTTCGCTCCATACCATCCCGAGGGAAATTCGGTCATGGAGAGAAAAAAACGGGAATTAAAGCATCATTAACAGCTAGAGTATTAGGCACGTGTGGTAGTTGGGACAATCACTTATATGGGGTTCAGAGGGCCTTAAATAACATGCCAAGAAGTTCTCTAACGGCTGTCACTCTTTATGAGGTCCTATTTGGGACGGGAATGTGGGACCTGATCTTGATTGTGAAGGCACAGTGGCGGATGAAAAACCTATTGACATCCATAAACATTTGGCTGTTTTACAGGATCGGAATGAATCAAGGGCACTGCAAAGCAATGTCCAGGTAAAGCGGACCCCACTGGGTAAGTCAAGTCAGTCACGGAAAGACCTGTCTGGGTCCCTAAGGTTGGGGATCTGGTCAGAGAGGAAATAACAGACAAAAAAGAATTTGGGCCATCATATAGAAACCCTTTACCTGTCCTGGCTGTTGAAGGAACAAGAACTGTACTTCTGCTGCCTCTTGCTGGGAAGAAGGAGAAAAGATTTGTCTCCATTTGTCTGATAAAACCACACTATGTGGCCAATACTGAATAGTAGGCCTCGTGGGCTCCTGGGTAGCCGACGTACTCCTCTTGCTACCATACAGGAAGTTCAAACAGAAAGGTTCTGTTGTGGGGATTCTGCTCATACACAGAACCATGCATAAGAAAACAGGACCTCAGTAAATAGGGGTGTACCTCCTAGCACATTAGTACCCAAAATCCCAACCGACTAAAAATAGTGTCTCATTCGGTCTCCAACAAATATCAAGAAGCTATGAATGTGTAGACAACCCAGAACACAAGCACTCCCAACTCACCTCAGAGTCGCGGGAACAAGACAATCTTCTGCTCTCTCGTACTTGTCCACAATAAGAATTATCAGAGTCACTAAATAAGTTCAAAATGTTTATTTTGACTATAGTTATTCATCAAACAGTATGTGAACCACGACCAGCAGCAAAATGCATGAAGCTAGCATCATTAGCATTGTTACAATACCATAGAATACAAAAGGAGTCGTCATTTTATAAAGACTGTGAAAAAGGCAAAATAACTAGGCCTAATCACCCTCCCCTTGTCAGTAAAACGTTATTTTATATAACAGAAGATCACTAGACGTTGTTAGCAGACCCCCTATCTGAAAGCCTAAATGCAAAGGTTTACATCATAGGAACAGGAGAGCTCAGCTCCATGGAACGGCTTTCTTCGAGTGTGTTTCAAAAACATGCAACAACGCTATATCAAAGCATGATTCTTCCATATTGCAGCTGTTGGTAACATGTTTTGTCTAGGCAATAGGACTGACCAGAACAGAATAACAAGAGACATTGTTGATCGACCTTGCACATTATGTTCAGACAGAATTTGAAGGGGAAAGCTGAGAACGTGAAAAACAATCTGTTATCATGTACAAGGCAGGGGCAAAGTGTTGCGAAAACAAACTCTAGCAGAGGCGTGCGCAAAAGCAGCTGCATATGGCAAGCAAAACTCATGCTAACTTAGCAATGTTGACAATGTATCTAAGGGCCACATAACCCCATATAACACCCTCCCCCTGGTAAGTCAGTAGGACATAGACAGAAGAACAAAAACAGAGTACAAAAGTCAGGCAGTGTTCAACATATTGGTGAGGAACTTTCTAAAAAGCAGAATCAGAGAAAAATGGAAAGTTTGAAGATAAAGCTAAAGGCACTTTGAGCTTTGAAAAAGGAGTCAATAATGCAGATAGCGGAGGTGTGACGACCTAAGCAGTCAATCCATGAAGGTATGTGTGCAAAGAAATGCAATACCCTCCAATAGTTCATCCTTGTCATTGGTGGAAAAAAGCGATGCCATTCAATTAAGTAAGTCGAAGGAACAATCATGTTCCTCATTAGCAGGAGCATCCAAAAGTATAATTGGGAAACTTGCATGATATTCAATGAAACTACGTTGTAGGAAAGTCTGCGCAGCCGCACCGATATCCCATTGAGCCAAGATTCCAAGTAAGTTCCATCACCCAGGAGAAATGACATTTTTTGCAATGAAGCACTGGTTGCACACAAGTATAGTAGGCAAAGCGGAAGGTCAAGTCGTAACTTACGCCAAGTGTTCCTAAGGGCAAGCATCCTCATATAGGCGATTACGGTACAGTTGCAGCTTGGCTGGCCTGTGCAGAGCCACAAAGTGAGCAGCCATTATGGAGAACAAAGAGGAGAAGAAGGACACGAGGTGCTGGTGCCAATATTAAGGGGAACCCTCCGAAAACGCTGGAAAATATAGAATGAATAAAAGCCGGTATTATCCCGAATACAGTCTGAAAGGAAGAGACCAGGCCAGATCCCACACATTTAAAAAAATGTGCAAGGCCTGTTGTCTCAGATGCATTCAATATATGCTGAATTAGTTCCCCAAAATGAAGTGGGAGGTTAGTGTTAAGAAGCGACTGTATCTCACTAGAGGTCCGAGCCACCTGCAATCTGAATGTTTCTCGGGTACTAGTGAGGGCCACTTCCTGTTGGAATAAAAGGGCTTTGAGCCTGCTCAACTTGTTGAACTCTGCTTTCAAAGTCGGAATGGAAGGCCAAAGCGAAGAATCCAAACTCCCTTGCGGGGGTGGGAAAAGGACATTGCTACACCAAGTTACGCACTTGGAAACTGTTACCAAGTATGAGACTCTCGCCCGCAAACCACAGCAGTCTTGATTGTTTAAAATGAGATAGCTGCCGTTAGTAAGCAATGTAAAGACAGGTGTGATTCATGGTACTGGGGTCCCCTTTAAAAAGAAAGCCAGATTCAGCTCTGACACGTTACACTTGCTGTGCAATTTAACGTGTTTGCACACAAGAAAGTGACTCGCTGTCGAATCACACTCCTCCCTTGTAAGGAAAACTTCTTTATCCTCCCTCAGACACCGATAAGCAAAGGGAAGGGACCATAATTCATGCAGAAAAGCACTACCAAGCGGTTCAAAGCCGCCAACAGGAAAGTGTTGCATACATGATTTAAATTGAAAAAGCGAAAAGGGCAAAGTGATAACCCCATGAATTAACCAAACAGCATGTATACAGCAACTTTTCATGGACATGAACCTCTGTTTATCAGTCAGGTTAAAAGGCAAAAATAAAGCAGTGGCATTTAAATAATCCCAAGGCACTTTACCCATTTTCAGTGTCTGCAACGTCCAAGCAAACTGCATGACTGACCGTAACTGATTCTGACCATGATATAACACAGAAACATCACTTTGCACAATATCAATTACAGAAGAATCTATATTGTCTAAGGTGTAAATACGTGAAGAAAGTGTGATAATGCTGTTGTCCACTACAGCAAGGACTTTGTCTAAATTAGCTTGATCAATTTGACGTAGAAGGAAGGCTGCTTCCATCTGTGAAAGTTTCCAAATTTCATTATAGGTGGCATAAATAAATCGCTTGGCTCTTGGATTGCGTGGGCCCAGGAGAAAATCAGCCAAATCAATATCGTTCGATAAGAGGGAAAGATGTTGTTTCACAGACGCCAGGGTAGAGTGTTCTAACCACTGCTGGCATAATTTACCTACCGAGTATGTAGTCACAGAATGATGAGGTGGATAACGAGGGTCAGGCTTAGTCTGAATGAAACCAGGAGAAACATAATAGAAACGCAACTGGCCTGCATTTGTATTAGTTTGCCACACCAACCATCCTGATGAATCAATTACAGAAACATTAAAAAGAGGCATTTTGAAGCAGAGCTTGCAAAGCCTCAATGGTGTAGTTATTATATAACCGCCAATTGTCATATTCACCTAATAAAGGAATGGAGGGGTTATTCAGGTTTTTGACAGTTGCGAGGCCATTACAAGATGTTTGGTAAACTGTATCATTTAAGAATAACAATTGAGTCGGGATCAGGCAGGCACGATGTAATGCCTCAGCGCCCTGAACCTGCCACGACTTTGTGCCCCATATTGATTTGAAATCTATAGTCTGTTTCTAATGGTCATAACCGTGTGTAGCCAACTGTGTTCTAGACAAGTTGGCGTAAATCAGTTTAGTGTGTGATAACAGAAACTTGGAGGCAGGTGTTTTTTGAAGCCTAAAAAAATAGGATTTGGGATTAGTCAAATTATAATCTGAAAAATAGGTGAATTTATTTCTAAGAGTTTTAGAACTCCCCTCTAAGGGAGTTGGACAATGTTCCCACTGGGTAAAATTAAAAACAGGTCTCATCCTGTTGGTTTTGTGTAAAAAATGATGCCTATAATGTTGATAGCAAAAGAGATCACCATAATTGGCAGAAGTTAAATACAAATCCTCGGCATCAAAGGCAGCATAATATTTTAAATCTGAAAACAGTGCATGAACTGCTTGCACATCCCAATTGTCCGAATGTATGTCCCGTGTCACCACATCTCCTAACGAGACGCGAAACACGTATGGAACTCGAAGGGCCTCAGTCAGACCATGAATTTCATAAGCTACTTTGTCCCAAACGATGCCATCAGGAACTGGGAAAGCTGAAATGTTCACAAGAGACTGGTCACGTTTCATTATATGGGAAGAGGTGTGAGGAGCCAAAGTTCCGTCGACCATTTTTACTGCAGAGTGTTCAGGGAGATAATGGCATTTATAAGTAAAAAGAACACTGTCACAAATCCAATTGATATGAAGAGGAAAATCAGGACGAGCACCAACCAAATGTAGGTCCATGGGGGAACGAAGTATGTCTTTTTGAAACAAGAGTAAAAAATATGCAATTTAGACGGTGGTGCATCAGACAAACTGGATAATGAGGAGGACGAACCAGAAGAAAGGTTTGCCGGTTCTCCGACACAGGCACTCACTGGGCTTGCAAGCAAAGGTGAAAGTGTCAAATCGTCCATTCATACTCGTGGGCTAGATGGTATCACACTCACGGAATACATAGCCGGAAAAGGACACACAATATCCATTGCAGAAGAGGTTTGTCGCAATGGTTGAAGATCAATTACAGTGTCCATCATATGAGCAGACATCGTGTGGCAGCAGATGACGACAAAGTCAATGGTGCTAAGGAAATTGCGTTGCACTAAACTGCAGGTGTCACACTATACAGAATCGGCCACACGGTGTAAATTGACATTGTCCACTGAGATGTATCTGTTGTCATTGCGACCTGGCAATGGTGGCAGAATGACTGTACGAGTACCCTTCAGTCCAAGTACTTAAACAGGAGCACGGTAAGAGGGACCAAATTAATATTTTTTTTCAATCTTCTCTCGCACCAGATACCCAATTTTAGGAAGCCAACCGGTAACAGGAATCAGTAGTGCTTCAGCAGTGGAAGAGGGTAAATGTTCATTTGCCAGGTTATCACGTTTCTTCTGTAGATCCTGTAACATAGCAGAATGATTATCTACATGAAACTGAGAGGCAGCTGCCACATTGTTCAGACCGTCAAGGTCAGGAACAAACTTGTTAAAGCCGAAGAGCATTTCGTAAGGGGTCCGCCCACCCAGAGATCTTCTAGGGAGTTTATTTAGTGCATGTTGGACCCCATACAAGTGAGACAGCCAGTCCATGCCAGTACCTAAGACTCTAGCTATCAAGGATTGCTTTAATTCACGGTTCATTCGGTCCACAACTGAATTGCCCTCGGGCCTGTATGGAGACGGAAACGGCACCTGTACCCCCAACAACTTCATCGCATCCTTGTAAGCCTTAGAGGCAAACGCTGGACCTTGGTCAGAATGGAAGGTACCACAGGCAAACATCCCGACAAAGACACGCAAATCCCTGATGACATTTCGAGCGTCAGGACTATGTTGTACCAAACCCACAGGAATCTAGTGCACGAATCAACCACAACCAAGATATACTTGTAAGCAGTATCAGAAGAAAGAGGACCGCAGTGATCAAGATAGACACAGCCAAAAGGTCTATTAGAAATACAGAGCTGTGTTTGTGGCGGACGTGGGACCGTAGAAGGCTTGATTTGTTGACAAACATCACAGCTAAGAACATATTTATGAGTCTGTTTATATAAACCACGCCACCAGTAACATTGCTGAAGAATAGAGACTGTTGCCGACACACCAGCATGGGCCGAAGCAATGCCTTCGTGTGCGGCCTTGATCAAAGCATGTCTGCGGTCAGAGTTGGGAATCAGCCGATCCCCAACCGAAGGAGCGGTAGGAGAAGGAACCTGTTTGGGAGTTACATGATTAGAGTATTTAGAAGGGAAACCAGAAGGATAATTACCTCCCTCCGTAGTTGCAGCAACCGCTGCCAGAATCTCATTATCTATTTTAGTCATAGATCATGTAACTGCTGCTACGGAACACGTGGCTACTGCAAACTTAGCTGCTCCACCAGCCAAAGAATTTCCAAGAGCATGCGTTCCGACATGCTGGTGGCCACGAGTGTGAATAACATGTGTGAGAGGCAGACGTTGTTTAAGATCTGCCACCCGAACCTAAAGCGTTTTATGCTTAATTGCGCTGCCTTTAGAATCGCGGTAATCATTTTGAGACCAAAATAATAAGTTGTCATTGAACTACTGGACACAGTAGTAAGAATCATGCACAATAAGAGTATTCACAAGAGGGTGAGCAAACTCGAGAGCAAGAACAAGAATACGCAGCTCCGCCAATTGCACCATACAGTCACCTAGTGCCTGAGTATGCACAATGGAAGACTTAAACTTTCCATCTTCAATGGAGACAGCCACAAAAGCGCAAGCTGACGAATAAGCATGCTTTGAAACTGTGGCAGGTTGCGCCGAGTCATCGGTATAAATAATGCATTTGTATTCATTCAGAGAAAGAAGCGACAAAGGAGGAGGATGAACAAATTCATACTGTAAAAACTCCTGAGTCTGAAGTGAGGAATCAAAGACAAATGTGACATCCGAAGATGTGAAGGAAGTAGCCCATTGAATCCAACGGGGGTGTAGTGCCTTTGAGTTAGGCACACTTGCTTTAGTCACCGATTCCAAAGCAGGGAAAGGGGTGACCATAATAATGCGTTTGCCCTGCGCCAGAAAGCATTCCTTCATTATCGCCATCTGCACTGCCATCAAGATTTTTTCAACAGAGAAAAAACGCATTTCAGCCGCAGTGTATAAGTGTGATTTGTATGCAATAGGTATTGTGTCTCCTTCATTGAATGTTAAGTACGTGAAACCCACTGCCCCTGAAACTATATGTATTACCAGGTTGGTGGTGTTATCATGACTCATTAAGAAGTTAGTCGCAAGCAAATCCGCCTGCAAAGACTGCAGAACAGAAGTATGTTCCGGAAGCCAGCTGGCAGATGAAAATGTAGGTTGTATCAATGCATAAAGCGGTTTGATATGCTTGGCATAATCGGGAATGTATGTCCTCGCGAAATTCAAAAAACCCAGCAGGGATTGTAACTTTTTCAATGATGAAGGTGGTTGCAAATGTGCACATTTCTCTAGGAAGTGAGGTGCTATACTCTCTTCCTCGCTATTGAGCTCATAGCCCAAAAAGAGCACTGCCAAATGGGCAATGTGTGACTTTGCAAAATTGAACTTATAACCATAGTCGGCAAAAGACAATATTATGTGGTCGATTTGGTCACGATGCGGCGCGAGGTCGTCGTCAGCCAAATAGATGTCATTAACGTACTTCAAGGCCTCAGGGTCAATGTCATGCAACAAAGACACTATGCTGGGGCCAAGGCCAAAGACCATTCCTCAGCTAAAGCCTGCGCTTGGTCCTCAGGGACGTAACGTGAAAAACTCGAAAGTATCACATCTTCCCCACGAGAAGAGGCTAACACAAAGGTTGGAGGCTAATCTCTCTCCTCCGACAAAATGTCATATGAAGCGGTAAGATTCTCCCAGAAAACCACCTTAATGGGACGCTGTATATCACCTTCAATTTGGAAAAGGACTTCGTAGAGTCTATCTGGGTGGTGGGAAACCTGGGTATCTGTAGTCTCAATGGTAACAAATGTATCAGTTGCTGTCACAGCCAGACGGGCACGCAGAGCCTCCCTGACTATGGAAACTTGTGCCGCGCTGTCGAGCAGGGTCACTGCCCATGTCCAATCCAGGAGTCGCGTTCTCACCATCTGTGGCATATCTCACTGTTAAAGCGGCAACCTTTTTCTTTTGAAAAGGAGGTCGGGTACGAGGGAAAACACCCTGGTTATCCTTGACTTCAAACTGTCGAGATTGTTCACAAAGTTGTGACGCAGGTTGACTTCTACCCCGATCCTGGCGATCACCTCCACCGGCTTGTGAGCCTGATGTTTCCTGTAAAGAAAGAGGAGAACGCTGATCAGGAACCTGAAATCTATCAGGAGACTTAGGGGCCCATTAGGATGTAGGGCGGATCGCCACCGCCAGCATGGCGGAGGTGATCCGCCCTACATCCTTCCCCCGCCACCCATTTACCCCCCACCATATTAGTATGGCGGGGGTACCGCGGTGGACAGGAAGACCGTCCGCCGCTTAAGTCGACCTGGCGGAAACGGGGTTTATTATGGTGGCGGTGTCTGCTAGACACCACCATCCATATCAGCATGGGGGCAGAAACATGCCTTTTTGTGGCGGGAATGAAGGGCATGCGGAATTCTCTTCCAGGGGCCCGTTGCGGGCCCCCAGGGTATTGGGGGGCTGAGGGGGTGCACATGGGGGTACCGATGGTACCCCCCTGCATTGTCATGGAGATGGTGGCAGGCACGCAGTGCATTCCCAGCATTGTGGTGGGCGGTGCTGTGAGCACCGCCCGCCACAATACTGGGAATGGAGGATGACACTGCCACAGTGGCAGTGGCATCCTAATCGCCAGTGCGGGACCGCCGCACCAATGGGGGCCGGCCCCAGCACCGCTGGGGTTGCGGGCGGAGAGAAGTCCGCCCGTCATCCTCATGGGCCTCTTAATCTTAGCACGGTCGTGCAAGTCATAAGTATGTTCAGAAGCATCAGGGGTCGGTGAACTTGCACGCGAACCCTGCTTCTGCTGTGCAGAACCCTGTTTACTATTTCTTTGCCAATTCTTTTTAGGAAAGATAGGGTGCCCATCCTTATCAGGCTGGGCTTTCTGTTGATTTAGAGACTGCGTTTGTGTTTGAGTCATAGGCTTATTTCCCAGAATATTGTTGCCTATGGTTTTATAAGCTTTCGCAATAATCTTAGGTAATTCTCGTGATCTGTCAGCCTCTGCAACCACTTCTAAGCAGTTTGCTACTTGAAAGCTAACGGCATCGCCCTTGACATTTGCAAGAATCATATCAGCAACCACTTCAAACACCCCCACCAGTCTCATCCCCAGCTCGACAGCCGCTTCGGCTCCATATTCATCTTGAATGCACTTAATCACAGAGGGCAGTACGGTCATGGAGGGAGTGCCGAAACACATAGAATATACCGCTGCAAACACTCTGCCCTAGGTGTTACAATCAGCCAATTCGGGAATTAAGTCTTTAGGTAAACCAATAGTTAAGATCCTGTGTTTCTCCACAGGAGTGGTATTAGAAAAGACAGCTTCTATCTATACAAATTTCTCTGCAAGGCAATAATGAAATTCACCGTTATTCTGTGGGTGCTTGCCCATGACAGAATTAACAATAACGGGACTGATGGTCACGCCACCATGACCCGTAGGTTGTACTGTAGTGCCAGGTGGTCCCACTTGGACAGTGCATGTTACCTACTGTATTACAGCTCTATATATGCGTATTAATGAACTGTGGAAGACGCGGAGCTCTGCCAAAGATGCAGATGTAAAAGCACGTGGGTGTGGGGTAAACCCAGCCAAAACCAGCCATGTGGCCCCATCTATAGACAAGGGGCCTAAATGGACCGCCATTATTGGGTGAGGAAGGGAGCCATTAAACCAAATACGGTGTTGCCAAGCTGTAAGCAGAATCTCAAGAGTTCTATAAGGCTGATACTGCTAAGGAACGGCAGTGGGAGTATATGTGTGAAACATATCATCAGTTCCATCTACCGCCGGGAAGGTGACCCAAGAATAAAAAACTTCAAACTGGTGAGCCGGATCGGCCTCCACCACGAAAATAAGCGCAGCCCCAGCATCAGGGACTGCATAATGAGTCAAGTGCGCCCTCAGTGTGGCTCTGCTATGAGCCGGAATATCAACTACAGCCATTATAGAGAAGACAGTAGAACAACTCAAAGAGTGGCAGCTCAAACTCGGGTTAGAAGAAAAGAAATACCTTTTAAAACTTCAAGCTTGAATAAACCTATAAAAATGTCAATATAGGAGGTTACTCCTTCACAGCTGTCTCCGGAAACAGAAGTGAGGGGATTGTGCACCAGCGCGAGCACTACTCAAACTCTTGCAGATAAGAACCAGACCAAACGTTGGGCGCCATGTTGAGGGAATTCTGCTCATACACAGAACTATGCATCAGAAAACAGGACCTCAGCAAATAGGGGTGTACCTCCTACCACATTAGTACCCAAAATCCCAACCAACTAGCAATAGTGTCTAATTCGGTTTCCTATAAATATCAAGAAGCTACGAATGTTTAGACAACCCAGAACACGACCACTCCCGACTCACCTCAGAGTCGCGGGAACAAGACAATCTTTGGCTCTCTCGTACCTGTCCACAATAAGAATAATCAGAGTCACAAAATAAGTTCAAAATGTTTATTTTGACTATTGTGATTCATCAAACAGTATGCAAACCATGACCAGCAGCAAAATGCATAAAGCTAGTATCCTTAGCATTGTTGCAATACCATAGAATACAAAAGGAGTCGTCATTTTATAAAGACTGTGAAAAAGGCAAAATAACTAGGCCTAATCACCCTCCCCTTGGCAGTAAGAAGTTATTTTATCTAACAGAAGATCTCTAGGTGTTGTTATCAGACCCCCTATCTGAAAGCCTAAATGCAAAGGTTTACATCATAGGAACAGCAGAGCTCAGCTCCATGGGCTTTCTTCGAGTGTGTTTCAAACATGGTAACATGTTTTTTCTAGATAATAGGGACTGACCAGAATAGAATAACAAGAGACATTGTTGATCGACCTTGCACATAATGTCCAGACAGAATTTGAAGGGAAAGCAGAGAACGTGAAATACAATACGTTATCATGTACAGGGCAGAGGCAAAGTGTCACGAAAACAAATTCTAGCAGAGGCGTGCGCAAAAACAGCAGCATATGGCAAGCAAAACGTATGCTAACTTAGCAATGTCGACAATGTATCTAAGGGCCACATAACCCCATATAACAGTTCAGCACCTTTGAAGAGCCACCCATACGGAATGATGGACTAAGCAACAATGCCATAGATCTCGTTCCCCTTGAACAAGGAATACAAAATCAAGAAGAAAGACAAATTTCAATTCGACCTAACACTGATGTCTACATAAATATGCCTCAACAAGCACCATCTACAAGTTCAACAAAACCTGCTGGGCTACCTAAAATAGATTGAACTGCTTCTGGCTACTTCATCAACTTTGATACCTTTTCATTGGATCCAAGTGAACCTGAAACAAGACCAGCCCCAATTTCTCGTAAACAACAAATCAAACACTTCTACACTTTTCTTAAAAAGACTTACCTGGTGACACCTTGGAAAGAACTTTGGCTAAGCACCGGGGTACTTTTCTTTCTCATCTGGTTAGGCTTAGTAGCTGTCTTCTGCTTGCTTGTTGATGGAACTTACCTTCGCCAAAGCACTGCAGCATCAAAAGTGAACTTACTCCTGAAACCTCATGTTACCTCACATCGCGAACAAAGAGACTTGTCATCAGTGAACATTACAGCAGTTCCTATACCCAATGGTATAGTATGGGACAAGGTTGATTATGATATATGCGGACCAAGAGAACTTCTAAAAATACCACATTTATTTAAAATTTCCTTGAATGATATCATTACCTCAAGTAGATTTTCCGATGATTGGGATTTTGAAACTGTGAATAATATGTTGTCTGATTTAGAACAATCTGCCACATTTTCTAGCAATGGAATGTTAGAAGACACATCAGACTTTAACACAATGTATTGTTATCAACATTATGGTCATCATTTTCTACACAAATCCAGTAACCCTAGAAATGTTTTCACATATCCAAAGCCGCCGAAAAGTAGTTTGAAAGCTTTTGCACAAAATTTTTCATATTTTTCAGTGTTTAGTATTCAGACCCGACCTCATATTGCTATAAGGTTGCACCTACACCTGCACAGAAAACTATGTTGACTAACACAAAACAGATCTACTCTGCTTCCTTTCTTACCCAACTGACTGAACAGGGTTTCGACTTGTGGAAAGACACTTTAGACTTAAAATCGGCGTGGGGTTCTAGAGACTGGCAAGTCCAGGGAACAGAAGTGCTATTTAGAGAATGCCCCATTCCTCAACAGATTATATTTCTAAATGAGACTGTGCAACAGACTTCCTGCCATGGAATGGCCAAGAACAAGGATTTTAACACACCTTGCATTCCAACACCATCACAGGCCGAGGGCAATTTAACATCACTAAAAGGGTCTACATTGGATGACATCTTGTAATATAATAGATCAGACCCAAGTTGAAAGAGATGGTTGGTTTGGTCCACAGACACTAATAGGTGTCAAGAAAGATTCAGGGTACCACCGAAGGGTTCAGTATTCATAGGCCAGACCTATGCTATGTACAAAGAGAACATTCGGGGGTGGTGAGATCATACAGTGTTTGGAAGTTATGCTTCGATTGGCTAAGAACCTCAACACTAGCACAGGTTAAACAACACGTATCCATACTAACAGACGATGTGGACCTAAGGGATGTTTTACTAGGTCCCAGAAAGCCATGTCAGAAAAATGTCTGTTATGCTGTCTATAATGGTATTTGGAAAATCTACCAACAAGAAGCAGCAGAGAGACTACGAGAAATAGATAGGATCAATTTAGAAAAGGTGTAAGCCGTAGTTGACAATGGTATGACTATGTTAACATCCAGGATTTATTCACTGGGCAACATCGTATCTTCTGCAATTGATGTACTAGAAGAAGATTTGTCCATACTACAGCACAGACAGTCACAATTAAGTTCTATTACTTTATTAGGCTGGACGTTGCAAACATTGTGCACAGGTTATGTGCCTTGGCGTTTTTATCAACAGTACGTCACTATTTTCTGCATACAATCTAACAGAAAAACTGATGAAAATGGCACAGCGGGGAGCGAAGTATACAATACAATACTGCGGATTGTAAAACTGGACAGATTACCTTTCAATGTGGCAGAATCCCCGTCCAAAGAATGGTTGATCCATGGCCATATAACATTACCAGTC
Organism: Triturus cristatus; assembly: GCF_964204655.1. Lineage (NCBI taxonomy): Eukaryota > Metazoa > Chordata > Amphibia > Caudata > Salamandridae > Triturus > Triturus cristatus. Next base: position 1,031,923,743 of record NC_140590.1, read on the forward strand.
ACAACTTTACAGTTTCAGTATTGCCTAGAACAACAACAGGCAGGCAGATATGAAAAAGTGGGTAGGGAATTCATCAGGGAATCTTGGGAATTACCGTACAGATTTCGATGCAGGAGTGGGGATCAAGCAGTGTTTCTAAGCGGTACAAACTGCAAGAGCACTTTGAGTGGAACTCTCATATGCCAGGATATTATGTTGCACGGGGCCTGCAATGGTTCGGTAGCAAACCTATCCTGCCACTTGAGGGGTATCCCAGCAGCTGTGATTACTCCAGTATTCAGGCTTGAATGGGAGTTACTTGATGCTGAATGATCAAGGTTGTTGTGGCATGCTTCTGGGCATCGCATATCTGGTAACCATGAGCTCCAGGGTTAATTGCTGTATGCAAGTATTGTTTCCACCGACACTTGCAGTCAGGGAGGCACCGTTATGGCCTTCACTAAATGTTTCTCTTATACAGTTTGATACTCTAAGCAGAATGAAAGCCATGCTTCTACTGAATGCCCTGCCCTTAACCTCCGCCCGGGAGTCTTTTGATCTCCAGATCATAAAGGTCCTCGTCCGAGATACAGACACTCATATGTACGAACTGCCCCTTCCATTTTGAGGAAATGGTAAATCGTATCTTTAATGTCTGATACAACGGGTATAGTACACCTTTTTAAGACCATAGGTTCAGGACTGTTAAGCACCTTCCAGACGGTCCTCTGAGTTATTCCAAACATTATACACTTTGTATTCTGAAGCCTTTTTGGAGGAATTCCGCTGATCCTGTTTCTAATAGCAGGTATCCTGATTGTAATTTTTATGCTATGCAATGGACATTCCAGTCACCAAGGAGATGGAAACAGTGTTCCTGGAGTGCAAATACCATGATCGCATCTGGGCACACCTCACCTACGAGTACTGACTGCATCTTGGTTCCTATCATTTAGACCAGTCTGGATGAACTGCATCTTACCTGTTCTCCGATGCCTGTTCTGCGGAAAAGAATGCATGTTGGATCTCTGTCTGACACTTCCATCGATTGCGCAACCGGACGTTGATGCACTACTGGACCTGATAACGGTCCATGTTCTGCAGTGTCCCCACCGTATTCCAACGTTGATGGCGGCATTCTTAGAGCCTCCACAGGAAGTTTCTGCTCCTCTGGGAATGGACACCGGCTCCTCCACTGACACCAAGGCCTTGGATGGAGCACAGGATGCCCCAGCATTGGCTGTAGGCAGTACAGAAGATTATCTGTGCTCGATTGATGTACTCTGCGAGGTGTTACAAGGACCATTGTCTGCAGAAGCAGGCAACAGCAATGTTGCGTCTACCAGCCAGGACACATAAACATTTGGCTCATTGTGTGCTGGGAAAAATGTGGTTTATTGAAAAAAAACAAGAACTAAATTTGGAACTCCAAAACAAATTGACACTTTTTATGACCTGCATGGCTTTCCAATGCTTGTAGTTGTTTGAAGTATATATACGGACATATTAGAGCTATGGCTTGAGTGTCAATTTTAGCACTTTTGAGAGTTTATAACCATTTTTTATATTTTTTAGTACAACTATGGTTTTTACAGACATATGTTTGTGTACCAGTACCTAGACAGGTAGTATGTTAGAATTAGATTGTGTTGTCCAGTTGGATGAGGAGTGGGTGTTATATTCCATAAAGGTACCCCAATATATGCTTGGGTCGCATCCCAACCTTTCACCTATATTCATCCCTACACTACATACATAACGGGCTGCTAGGACTGACCCTTTACCTAGTTACGGTACTGCTTTCAGAACGTGGGGGTTTCCCTGAACAATAGCCTCATACATTATGCATGAGGATCCTTGGATTCTTGGAATCTCAGCAGGGCTACCATCTCCTGCATAATAAGTCAGTGGCGTAACAAAACTTGAGGGGGCCCCCCTGCAGGATACGTGGAAGGGGCCCCTCCGGACTCAATCAGGAGCTCTCCAGCCAGGGTATTGTGCTGATAGGGCTCTTGGATTCGTCCCCCCCCCACTCTGCGGGTGCGACGGGTGCCTATGTTACGCCACTGGCTGGTGCTCCTGCTGCGTTCTCCTTTACGGTTGCTGCTGCTTGGTCTCTGAAATTGGAGGCAGACATGGCCTCATTCCAGGAGTGCCTGGTTACCTCGTCTCTTCTTGTGACACTATACTTCCAGCAGGAACCCAGGCATTTCTAAATGCTTCTGCTGGCACAATGGAGGCCCTTCACTGCTGTTTTCTTACACTCTAAGCTATTGCTGATTTGGACAGAGAGGCCATGTATGAAGCTGGCTCTGTATAAACTATACCAAAGTGAGGTATAGTGTACACAGAGTCCAGTGGAACCCCCAAGGTAGGCAGGGGTAAAGTTAGATAGCACCTTACTCTCTATTTGTGGTAGTGTGGTCGAGCAGTAAGGATTTATCAGAGGACAGTATTAAGCATTTGTTGTACACACTCAGTCAGCATGTGATTTCACACACTCAAAGACTGAACTTCAGACCAATTGTTTTGTATAAAAATATTATTTTAGTTATTTTATTTTCTAGAACCAAGCAAGCCTGGCACAGGTAAGCAATAAATACTTGACAGTAGTAATGACGTTTGTAAATAGTTTGAATTGAAATTGTATATGCACTTTGTTTTGACTTACAGTATTGTCACTGAGAAATGGAATGCTTTGTAGAATACAGTACATATATTTTGAACGGGCTTTTTAGGTAAATTACAGGTAAGTTACTTTTGAGATTACTTTTCATACACAGTATAGTATACCTGGATACTACACTGGGACATTTCTTGAAAACAGGTAAGTAAAATCGTTTTTGCTAGTTCGTACAATTTTAAAGAATTTCTTTAGATTTCCCATCTCCACACTTTTAGAAACTTTTCATAGAAAGACAGTCAATGGTATCCTATGGAGGAAAATAGTATTAACAGTTCAAAGGTAAGTACATTGTTGTGGGAGTTGGTATTCTGGGGTTAGTCTCAGTGGTCCCCCTGGGTCAAGGATGCACTCTTGTTGCACCCTCAGCAGTACTAGGGTGGCTGGGTGCAGAGTGCTGAGGCCCAATGTTATCCAATGGTGGATAGGGGGCCTCCAGTTGGTGGCTGCTGACGAGCAGGCCACTGGGTTGTGGGAGCAAATCTTATGGACTTAAGCTCAGGGCAAATGGAGGTTTAGGCCAGCACAAAAGATGCACCCTCAGCGGCTCTGGGGCGGCTGGGTGCAGAGTGCTGTTTTGGCATCAGAAGCCATCTAGCTTTCCATGGGGAGTCTCCAGGGGCATCACTGCTTCTCACCTTTACACTGCTGCTTCACCACAGCATCACTGATTCTCACCTTTAAACCGCTGCTGCACCAGGGCATCACTGCTTCTCACCTTTAAACCACTTCTTCAACAGAGCATCGCTGCTTCTCAGCTTTAAGCCCCTGCTGCAACGGTGCATCGCTGCTTCTCAACTTTACACCACTGCTGCACCAGGGCATCACTACTTCTCACCTATATACCGCTGCTGCAGCAGGGCATCACTGCTTCTCCCCATTAAACCACCACTGCAGCAGGGCATCACTGCTTCTCACCTTTAAACCACCGCTGCACCAGGGTATCACTGCTTCTTACTGTATCACCGCTGCTGAATCAGGGCATCACTCCTTCTGACGTTTAAACTGATGCTGCACCAGGGCTTCATGGCTTCTCAACTTTAAACTGCCGCTGCTCCAGGGCATCACTGCTTCTCATCTTTACACTGTAGCTGCACAAGGATATCTCTGCTTCTCACCTGTATACCACTGCGGCACCAGAACATTACTGCTTTCCACCTATATACCGCTGCTGCACCAGGAAACATTGCTTATCACTTTTACACCACTGCTGCACCAGGACATCCCTGCTTCTCATCTGTAAATAGCTGCTGCCCAGGGCATTGCTGCCTCACCTTTGTCTCATTGCTGCAACAGGGCATCGTTGCTCCTCAACTGTATGCTGCTGCTCACCAAGGAATCACTGCTTCTCACCTGTATGCTGCTGCTGCACAAGGGCACCACCTTCTTGCCTTAATACCACAGCTGTAACAAGGCATCACAGCTTCTCACCTGTACATCAGTGCTGCACTAGGGAATTACTGGTTATCACCTGCACACCACTGCTGCACTAGGAAATTACTGCTTCTCACCTGCACGCCACTGCTGCACTAGGAAATTACTGCTTCTCACCTCCACACCACTGCTGCACTAGGGAATTACCGCTTCTCACCTGCACACCACTGCTGCACTAGGGAATTACCGCTTCTCACCTGTACACCACTGCTGCGCTAGGGAATTACCGCTTCTCACCTGTACACCACTGCTGCGCTAGGGAATTACCGCTTCTCACCTGTACACCACTGCTGCACTAGGGAATTACTGCTTCTCACCTGAACACCACTGCTGCACTAGGGAATTACTGCTTCTCACCTGTACACCACTGCTGCACTAGGGAATTACCGCTTCTCACCTGTACACCACTGCTGCACTAGGGAATTACTGCTTCTCACCTGTACACCACTGCTGCACTAGGGAATTACTGTTTCTCACCTGTACAGGACTGGGCTGCTGCCCAGAGCATCGCTGCTTCTCAGCTGTACACTGCTGCTGAACCACACTGCTGCTGCAGAAATAAATCACTGCTTCTCACCTGTTTACCTGTGTGGTCAAGCCCAGGGCATCGCCGCTTCACCTGTGCCTCACTGCTGCACCAGGGCATCGCTGCTTCTCACTTGTATATCGTTGCTGCACCAGGGCGTCACTGCTTCCTACCTTTCTCCTGCTGCTGCACCAGGGCATCACTGTTTTACCAGTGTGTCTCTGTTGCACAGACTATCGCTGCATCACCTGTTTCTTACTGCTGCACCAGGGTGTCACTGTTTTACCAGTGTGTCTCTGTTGCACAGACTATCGCTGCATCACCTGTGTGTCACTGCTGCAGCAGGGTGTCACTACTTCGCATCTGTCTGTCAATGGGCACCAGGGCTTCACTGTTTCACTTGTGTGCTCCTGCCACAAAAGGACTGCTTCGACTGAGGGTTCCTGCTGCACAAGGGCTTCAAAGATTCACCTCTATGTCCTTCATGCACCATGGCGCCACTGATTCATCTGTGCGTCACTGCTGCACCAGGACACCAGTACTGCATGTCGGGATCACATCTTCCTGTGTGTAAATCATGCACCTTTGTAGTACTGCTTTACCTGTGGGCCAGTGCTGCATTAAGCTTCACTACCGTGCCTGCACCATCAATGGTGCATCAGGGCACTGCATCTGTGTCAAAGAATTACTGTATCTTTGAGGTACTACTGTTTTACCAAAGCAAAAATGACCTGCCTCTGGATCCTGGAAGTAGTGAGGATTTTTCGCAGGACCTGTGCACCAGTGCGCCACTGAAGCATCGCTACTGTGCAAGGCGTGACTGCTACATCACCGTGCGACTGGTGTACTGGGCACTACGGCTGCATCTTCACACTGCTGCTTCTCCGGGAAATGGCTCATGTACCTGGACATCACAGCTGCAAATGTGCACCAGGCTGTTACCGCTGCAGTTGTATGTCATATCTACAACTGAACTGAACTGCACTGCTAAACTTGGACATTAGTGCTGTAGATCAGCATCATCGCTGCACCTGTGAATTCTTACTAATCTGCATATCGTTTCTGAACTTTCACATTACTGCAGAACCTTTGTACCCCTGCAGGACCTGTAGGTCCTGAAGCAATGCTAGCGTGAACTGGGACATAACTGCTGTCCCTGCGCACTAGTGCTGCACCTATGCATCACTGTTGCACCAGAGCATCGCTGTTGCATTTGTGAATGCCTGCTGCACCAGTGCATCACTGATGCAAACATGTGCTGCTGCATCTTGTCATTGCTATCACTGGGCTTCTGCTGCTGGACCTAGGCTTTACTGCTGTACCAGACCTCTGATGCATCACTGGTGCACTCATGTTGGACCAGGGTTTTACTGCTGTACCAGACCTCACTAGTGAACTGATGCATCGCTGGTGCGTTGCTGTTGGACCAGGGTTTTATTGAACTCATGCATCGCTGTTGCACTCATGTTGGACTAGGATTTTACTGCTGTACCAGACCTCACTACTGAACTCATGCATCGCTGGTGCATTGCTGTTGGACCAGGGGTTTACTGCTGTACCAGACCTCGCTACTGAACTCATGCATCGCTGGTGCCTTGCTGTTGGACAAGGGTTTTACTGCTGTACCAGACCTCACTACTGAACTCATGCATCGCTGGTGCGTTGCTGTTGGACCAGGGTTTTACTGCTGTACCAGACCTCACTACTGAACTCATGCATCGCTGGTGCGTTGCTGTTGGACTTGGGTTTTACTGCTGTACCTGACCTCACTACTGAACTCATGCAACGCTGGTGCATTGCTGTTGGACCAGGGTTTCACTGTTGAACCAGGCCTTGCTACTGAACTGATGCATCGCTCATGCACAGATGCATTTTAGTTGGACCAGAGTGCCACTGATGTACCAGGCCTTTCTATTGAACTGATGCATCACTGATGCAGTGATGTTTTGCTATTGGACCAGGATTTCACTGCTGCACAAGTCCTTGCTACTGAACTGATGCATCGCTCATGCACTGATGTTTGACCAGGGATTTACTGAACTGATGCATCGCTGGTGCACGGATGTTGGACCAGGGTTTTACTGAACTGATGCATCGCTGGTGCACTGATCTTGGACCAGGGTTTTACTGAACTGATGCATCACTGGTGCACTGATGTTGGACCGTGATCCTTCAAAGCGTCTCTGTGAACCCTAGAAGTAATAAACTTCCACCAATAAGGAAGCCTCCTCTCAAGGAGATGATTGAGGGTAGTCACTAGGGGAAGTGGCACCCCGCCAGCCAGACCCAGCCAAAGGAGACACTCGTCCCAAAACGTCAATGTCACGCCCTCTCTGAACAGGAACACAAGCAACCCCAGACCAGATTTTAGCGCTATCCCTGGACACAGAACCCCACTGAAGGTGATTCACTTATCAAAAATATGGTGGGTTGAAATGTTTAAATGAATGCGAACCACTGTTGTCATGTCTTGGCCCCGTTTTTTACATGGTCCATTACAGTCAAGGACCAACCACATGCAAATCAGTCCATGTGCAGTGACGCTGGCAGGTCTGACACTTGCGGGTTTTATCCCCTCATACACTGACAGAGGAGGCATTGGAAGGCGTTTGAAGGGCAAGATGGCCTGGCAGGATGTTGAAGGATGTCCACTGTAGGGATATGCTCCCCTTGTTATTATAAACACATGAGCACAATGAGCGTTGCAGACATGTACTAATCCCTGGGGTTTGCAGAAGCGGGATTACTGACTGTCTGAGGGTGGGGCCCCAAGGTTCGCAAGGGAAAGTGTTTCTATTCGGCTCTGGAAACCGTGGATGCTATGATCGATTGCCCCTCACGCACCCCAGTAGCCTCTCTCAATTGAACATTAGTTTTTATATACACTACAGCCTCGTACCCACCGGACTCCCCAAAGAACCCTCGAAGCTACTGACAGAATCACTGTGAGGATTTCCTGAACGCATGGAGATTTAATTGAAACAATTAGTTGTTAGTTTCATAGTGAAAATTAAATAAAATGGGATGTTTATCTCCATGAGATCACTTTGATTAAGCAGAGTAATGTCTGTCCTGATGTAATGTCTGACTCCCCCTTCCCCCCTTGCTGGGGCTGCGCTGGGCATGGGATGGTTTCAGAGAACAGAGACATTATTGTCTACAGAGGCCAGTCACCTCGTTACCATAAACACTGCCCCCGGGTCCCTTCCGACTGGCTCACCTGAGGCCTGCAGCTTCGGTGGCAGGCAGGGGCAGGCTGCAGAGGACCACGAGCAGCAATTCTTAAATTATGGTTTCCGTCTCACTGCCTGGGACCCACCAGCCGCCTGACGTGCAGGTTACGCTGCGCATGTCAATACTGGCCCACCCTTGCCCCACCCTATGCCTCACCCTGATGCAGAAAACCACGCAGCTGCGTGCTGCGCAAAATTTCTTCACGTATGCACCAGTGGGAGTTATTTTAAAAGTACGTTACAGACAGACCCTGCTGTCTGCAAATGTACTGCGTGCCGGGGGGGCCCCTGGAGCTCGGGGGCCCCCTGCAACGCAGGGGCTGCGGGGGCCTGTGTTACGCCCCTGTAATAACTATGTACAAGGTTCATTCCCGAGGTCATCCCAAGTCCGACAGTGGCACAGTAAGGTAGAACCCCTGCGGATATCTTTGGGTATATAAACATCACATCAGGCTGAGATAGGGAGAGGAGATCAGGACTTCCATACCGACACACTGTCGCGAGACGCTGAAGCCCCTGCATGCAGATACTACAGCTCGCAGTGGTCTGACATCTCTTGCGGGGTGTCCAACCCGAAACCAGGACGGCTCCCACAGTTTCTCACTCCAGGTAATGGGGGTTGACTCTATCCTAGAGGGATTCTTGGATCAACACCTACACATATGCTAGATACATTTAGGTACATCTAGTTCGGAATGCATCGTAGGAGTACGCATTTTATTATCATTTATTTTATGTACTTACCTGTATTCATGGTTATAGCAAAATGGTAGAGCTCTACCATCCTTTTACTTTCCTAGTGCTTCTAATCATCTTTATCTGTTACTGTCTAATGATTGTTTCAGCACACCTATTTTACACTAGAATAACAACTGTTCAATAAATACTTATTGAAAACGTCCCTAATGTTTATTATGTGTATCTCTCTGAGACTAAGTGAGCACGAGTGACTGAACGAAAAGTAGTACACTGTTTCCACAGTCCTGAGGGATCAGGGTTGTCATGTTCGATGGTTGCCAAGAACTATTCTCTCCTTGGTAGGAGTAGTTTTTAGTGGCACTGTGAGCTAGCTGGTATGCAGGCTAACATACCCGGTGGGGGTGCTCAAAATAAGTCTGGCACCAAACCTACAGTATATGTTGTCTAAATGCGCAGATCCTATATAGATCTTATAGGAAGTACACAACGGTATCTTAATTGATAAATGTTGCAACACGTTTTTTAATGAAGTTCTCCTACATGGTTACAAGGTTGTCTACCTTTTCTGTGCTCAGAATCCAGTAATATGGAGCAAAATGTGAGATTTTATCTGATATTAAACTGTCCCATCTCAGCCTCTTCACATTCAAAGATTGTGGTTGTTCTAGCAGACATTTTGCTGTTTTATGGCAAGCTTTTGAGTTGGCTAATTCGAAAACTTTGGGGTAGATGATCACTTTCTGTTCAGTTTCATATTCTGAATGTGTGTATAGGTATTCATATTGATAAACTAGCTACTGTATAGTTAAGAATAGAGTGAATTGTAGCCACGGTGTGTGTAAACGCAACTGGCTGGTCTTCTTGAAATTTGCCAATTAGCACCCTTCTTCCCTCCCAGTGAATGGCATACTGAGAGGAGTGCTTCTTCTATTTTGTCTCTTTTAGGGTTAAGTGACAAGACCTGTTGTGGGATATTCCTAACCAGACCCCCCTTTTGGACATTCTTTGTTTGATTTGCGAATTGCATGATTTCAGTAGTCCATGCACCCTATCAGTGGAAAGTCATCTTGGCATCAGATTTCTTACACTAAAATTAATGAAACCGTTTCAAGTAAGTTATTGCTTCTGGGTCTTGTATGATTGTATTAAGACTTCATACATTCTATGAGCAGAACTGTACACTCCCTAAGAGATGTATTTCCTGCAGAGTGGTCATTTATTCTGCAGGGTGGTAATTTGTTTAGCCAGCCCCCGTCTTTTCCAGCCTGCATCTGTAAATCTTTGGTCCTGGAATGTCTACCTGTTGTTTGGTTACAAAGTATTGCTAAATTCAATGCCTCATCATATTGCTTTTCATCATCTGCACCTATGGAATTTTTAATATTGATGTTGTGATATTCTCTTCTTTTCTTAGTGCGGGTTCTTTTGTCCTGGTACACATTGTACTGGATGGATTTTTATTCATGGCTTGGCATCCATATACGTTGGTAAATATTATCTAGTGTTTTGTATATTGTGCTTCCCTATTGCCTAAAGATGTGTTTTTCTTTAGTACACATAGGTCACAACGTCCTCAGAAAGCTATGTGACTCCTTTGTGTGTAGGCTTCGTGGAGGTTGAAACTCAATTACTTTTATTTACATTCAGCCATTGTTTTCATTGTGTTCAAATTGATAGTTCAGCATGTGGTTTTAATAATTTAGCAGGGGTTTCTCGATTGAGGATTTTGCATCCTCCCTTGGATTTGTATTCTGAGTAAAAGGCTAATTTGTTCCATTGTTCATCTTTGTTTCTCCTTGAGCTGTAAATTGGGCATTTGGAATCTTTTGATTTGTTTCAAACAATGCTTCCAAGTGTTCACTACCACTAACTGGAATAACGTACCTATTTTGTCCCATCTTGGAATATTTTTGTCAAGTAAATCTAATTGTGTTTCCTCACTTAGTGGTTTACCAGTTATTGGTGGAGTGGGCAAGTGTGCTCTATTTTGTCGTTTTTATTCTGTAACCTGCATTGTTTCGATATGTTCTAATTGCTTGCTACATTTTATTTTTTCAAAAATGTGCAAATGTTTATGGCAGAACTCTGTGAACCGTTGGCTTGCTGTTTTTATGATGTGCATTTTTTAGTCTTTTCAACTTCCTTTTTTTGTTAAAGGTAGTTTTGCTTCACTTAGAACCATGTCTTGATCAAATTGTTTCTTGTTTGATCTTAAGGGTGACATTTACATAGATGATTTTAAATCAGAGATGTCATCTGCATTTGTTGGCATGTGAAAATGGATCTTATGGAGTACCTAATGGCCTGTGTTAGTATTTTTTTTTGTTCAATTGTTGGCAGGAATTAATGAGACGATTATGGGCTTCCTGGTTATGCCTACTTATATTCTTGACTTCCGTAACTAGTTTATCTAAGACTAATGACAGCGAAGAACCTGTTTCTATTATTGCCAAGCAGATGAAACTTCTTGTTGATTTTGATTCTACTTCATTCCTTGCCCAAAGTATGAGATTATTTAAGTGTTTAACTTTGTATAAGGAGTTTGATAAATCCACTTGTAATTCTAACTTATTTGATTGGCAGTTCAGGGCATTTGTTATTTTCTTTAGTGTGTTAAGTAGAGTATTTCAATATAAATCTTTGATTTTGTTCTCTGTTTTGTCGACTTATGACTTTGATTTACTTTTTTTCTCTTCAATTATGTCTACTACTTGAACCATGTTCATGTTGATAATATTGTTAAAGCTGTTGCTAATGCTTTTTGTGCCCATTTCAATGTTTCTTTATTTCTGTGACTCACTCAATACTGTGATCTGCTTTAGACCTGTTTTGGACTGATTTTGCTCCTTGTCATTATAGGTTTCCACAAAGCCAGGGTTAAGCAGAATTGCATCACATGAGAGTCGTTGATATTGGATGTAGCCTTGCTCTTGATCATAATTCTTCTCATTAGTTGAATCTTGTTTTAGATAATCAACCCACTAATGTGGGTGATTTTCCTTCATAGAGGAACTACTCCGTGGTTGATTAGTGCAAGGATTTACCTAAACTGTAACTCATTTTTGAAAGAAGTTAGGGGCATATTATCAAGACAGGCGATAAAATTATCGCTGCTTTAGCAGCAGAAAACTGCCGCTAAAACGGCGATAATGGGCTTGATAATATGCTCTATGGAATTCCAATTGAAGCCCATGTTAGATGTCCTTCGCATCTAACATGGGCTTCAATTGAAATTCCATAGAGCATATTATCAAACCCATTATCGCCTTTTTAGCGGCAGTTTTCTGCCGCTAAAGCGGTGATAATTTTATCTCCTGTCTCGATAATATGCCCCTTAGATATCAACAGTGTGGTATCACAATTTGCACTTTCAACTCATTTTTCTGTCCTTTGGGTTAGCAACCTGTAATGTGGTGGGTTTGCAAGAACCACATTGCCTGCATCTTCTATACTTCAACAATTGGCCTGTGGAGGTTTTTACTCGACCTGACCTCATTTTGTACTTGTGATAGTTGTTTGCTGTGACAATGTTTTAGTACTTAGAGGTTATTAAAGTTGCTAGACTCTTCTTACCATTGTGTGGTCTGTGTATTGATCCATTATCATGCATTTAAGAATTTTCCTTTCACCTGAAGAACCATGCAAAATTTCAAATTTAACATTTCTTTCCTAATCCTTGTTGGTCATTCTGACTACTACTACTACTTAATGAGTCGGCTAATGCACTTTCTGGCATACTTCCTTCAAGCTTGCTTAGGTGCTCTTTGTATTTTATTACAATTTAAGAAGAGGTCAGGACTCACTTATCTCACTGCCCAACTCCATGTTTTATTCGGAGACTGTTTGGCCTGCCTGTTTTGTTTAGTTGTTAAGTCCAGTTCGCATCGCTTGTTCCTCGTGTAGCCTTTAGGCTATTGGAGTTAGGACGTAGGATGGATTTAAATTAGCATCATAGAGATTTTCCTTAAAAACTATTCTTTGAAGAGAAGTTTTCATTTAAAACTGATCTACACATATCTGACACAGCTGCTGGTGGTGCTATATCAATCGCCATTTCAATAGATCAAAGCACTTCAGGTAAAAATAGAGAGGCAGGCAGCCTACCTCCCACTTGATGTCACAGTGCTTCCTGGTATCCTTCTGTTTGTGGCAGGTCTGTGTGGTACTGGCTACAATTCTTAATGAGCCCCACTGTTTATTGGCTGCACAAGACCCACAGCTTGGCAGTCTGCAACACATGCCATCCTCGTGAGAGTCTGTCACCTTCTATCCTTCGCTGACTCCTTGGCAAGAAGGAAGAGGTGCAGCTTTCTGGGGATTGGACATTAAAATAAACTAGAGGGGGCAGACACTGCAAAAATCTGAGTATGTAGGCAAGTAACAGCTGTCCACGACAAGGATGGGAAAGGGGCATGATTGTATCAGATGCTCCTGCTGAAGCAGGTCAAGTAACTGAGTTGGTCTGGGGCAAAGTAAGTCGGTCAGTGTGGCTTGTGGGGCAGGTCAGGCAGCAGATTTTTTTCGAATCACCTTTGCCCCATACCGCTTTCCACAGTCATGAGAAATTCTAGTGCGGCTAACAGTGCCTTCCGTGGTTCTCTCTATGGCGCCAATAACCACACTTGCTGTGGCCTTGTGTAGTGCATAAGCCTAGACCATCTTAGAGCTCCAAGCTTAAGGTCTCCTTGTCTCCACTAGTCTCCTGTACCACCTGTGTGGCAGTGTGTGTGTGTGTGCGTGTGTGTGTGTGTGTGTCTGCAGCCGAGTTCCAAGTAATAGGAATTGTTTATCCATCACACTGTATACACTGTGTCCCATAAGACAATAAAGTGGATTTCTATCCGAAGAAATGAATAAACGAAGAGATAGATAATCCGGTAACCAATGCTTCCTATGGACCCTGAAGGAGTAACCCGCCAAGCAAACATACTTCACGGCATTCAAAAAAAAGTTTACTTCCACTAAAGTCATGAGGGTCAACCTGGCTTCAACCTCCTTGGAAAGTAGGTAAGGGAGATTTGCATGTGGAAAAGGGCCACTTGGCAACTGAGCAGACTGAGCTCACTACTATATTTTCATCATACAGTAACAGGAAATTGTATTATGTTGCTTGTCTTAAATTTATAATTTGAACTTTGGAACAATTAATGTTGAGGGAAAACTCATACACTAGGCACCACCATGCAGAGACATATTACTTCCGTTGGCAGCACATGTTTTTCTGCTTTTGAAAGACTTATGAATAACATTTTGTATTTCTTCCCCAAAAAGCGTATGCCCAATAATTCTCATGTTTAACAAGCAAAATTTCTGAGATTAATCTGATCTTCAATTTTGGTTGGCGCAATACCACATGTTGACATGACTGTTGCTTTTAAAATATCAACAAGTTTTATCTGAAAAATATTCAGCTTTTTATTCCATAGCACCTAAAAGGTGAAACACTTCATCCCCCTGCTAAATAGCAATTTACAAAGATTGAAAATCTTTCACCAGAGATTAAGATGTATGAACCAGATAAGCCCTGCAAGGACTCCCATTGACCATGGTTTGATTCATACCTGTTGTGGGCAGCAGGACCAGCCACACACGTGAGGCAGCATTTTTATCAGGACAAGTGGGGTAGTGCTCAGTGGTAGGAATTTTGTGGAAGTATACATCACAGAAAAGCAACGAAAATGTGGGAATTTTAGACAAAGTTTGAGGTTTGCTGAGCATTGTGAGTAGGAAAACCTCATGGGATTCATGAAAAGTGTACCACTCTGGAATACCCTGCATGTGTAGTTTTCAAAACTGTCTGTGATTGGTGGGTTTTCCTGGGTGGTGGACAAGCACTGCTACAAATACAGTAGCTACCCCTATCACTGATCTCTTCAAGGAGCGCTTTAGGACCTGTTGTGTTGCGGTCTCTTGGCCTACCCACATAAGTGGGGTACCGTTGTTATAGTCATTGTGGAAATTCTGGGTGGTAGGAAATTTGTGGATCCCCTAAGAATATGAAACTTTTCTGTTATGTGAGGAAAACGTGTGTTTTTAGCCAATGTTTAAGGTTTGCAAGGGCTTTTGGATAAAATTGCCTTGTACGAGCCATGTAAGACATGGCACCCTAGACTCTCCTAGGCATTTAGATTTCAGAAATGTGCAGGTTTAGTAGATTTCTCTCAATACCGGCTGAGCTAGGTCCACAATTCGCAGCTACCCAAATTGCAGAAAAAAGGTTGGTTTTCAGTGGAAAAATTGTGGCGTATCCATGTTGCATTTGGGCCCCTTCCAGTGGCGAGGGCTAGACTCACCTACACAAGTGAGGTACCAATTTTATTTACAAACATGTGGGAACACTTTGTGGTAGGCAATATGTGGCTTTTCTAGATTCCAGAACTTTCGGTCTCAGAAATATGAGGAAAATGTGCCTGTACCTACACTTAGACCTTTACAATGGCATCTGGGCAAGAAACCCTGGTGAGAGCCACGTAAGTCATACACCCCTGGACTCTGCCAGGTGTCTAGTTTTTAGACATTTTGAGGTCTCGAATAGGCAGCGCATGCGCTGCCTCTACGAGGCATCAAGTAATCAGTATCACTACTGAAACTCCACCCATTGCATTTGTCTTTGTTTTGTCACTTGCCATTGGTGGAATCTGGCATTGCTGTTCTTATCTTGCTCATTGTTGGCTTGTGGTATGATACATCACTTCCTTTTTCTTCAGGAAGCAGAATCGACCAACTACAGTTGACTTACGCAGCTGGCTGTTATCTTTTTATTTATGGACTACTTTTTTTCTTTCTGTGCTGCTCGCATTTCCACATCTGGCAGCTTCCTGCACTTACCCGACCCTGTTAATTTATTTACATTTCATTTATTCATAATTAAATCACTCTTAAATAATGCAGCCCATGCCGAGGATCGAACCCTGGTTTCCTGCTCCAAAGTCAATAGCGTTATTTGTTGAGCCACCTCCTCGCACCATTTGTTGTACTTGTTTAAAGTATTGTAAATTCTATCAGCGTCTGGCAGCCGAGCTAGCAGCACAAATCCAGCCTCTTAGCAGATCGCACGCACGGCGCGCTTTCACTTTCTTTCCTCCCCGCGTAAGCTCTGTTTACTCTTCGCTTCTCCTTCATTTTTTGCCGTACTTATGCCTTTCACAATGCGAATTTTACAAATATTTAAATGTTTCTGATGTTGTTGGCACATTTATGAATAGTTTTTCTTCCCTGCTCATTCCTGACACTGAGGCGTGTGTCTGCACTCAGCTGTGGACTGCCGAGAAGTGAAAACCAGCCCCGGTGCTGAGTCCATTGTTGGGACCACAGCCGCAGGGTGAGTAAAGAGCCGCGGGCTGTTGCCTGGCAATGGAGGACTCCACACCGAGGGAAGTCGGCACGCCCCGCCCAGCAGGATGTCAGACCGAGTCGAGGGAGAGCCGCACTCGAGTGCCAGCTAGATCCGACCCGCTCTGCTGTATTACCTGGAGCGGGTTGAGAGTGAGCGCGTGCGGGGGAATTGTGCCAATCAGTCTTTAAAGACCGCTAGGGCCCAAACCGGTTCAAAGAGGAGCCGCGGTATCGGAGCCCGTCCTTTCCCTTATACTTGCAATCCCTGCGCTCATAAAAGAACTACCCTTGACCGAGTGAACCATCCATGATTGCTTATGCCTTTCACAATGCGAATTTTACAAATATTTAAATGTTTCTGATTTTGTTGACACATTTATGTATGGTTTAAACCTACGGGTTATTTCGACCCAAACGCTAGTTGCAAAAAGGATGCAAGCACTGTTTCTGCCCTTTTAGGAATCAAGCAGATTCATAGAAGAGAGCAAATCATGCAGTGTGCATGGACGCGTCCCACCAGGACCTCTCTGTGATAACTTTGACTTCCACCACCAGCAAGTCAAGTGATTTCTTTATTTTTGTTTTGGTGATGAATGGGGTTCCAGCTCATGACTTAAGGCTGAATCTGAGGTTACATTTAAATTTAAATGTCCAATCTGACTCTAGCCTAGACTCCTTCCAGCACATTCAAACAGTGTTAACTACTACAGTTCCCAAATGAAAAAGTAAACATTGACAGAGTCATTCAGTATGGCTTGGGAATTGTGACCGCTCACTAAGGCTTGCAGCATATGGACACACGTAGAGCATGTACACAGCCCAACATATCAGTTTCATAAAGTCCAACAAACATGCAGGCACTCAATCACACAGACCAGCATTCTCACACACATTATGCAGCAAGGGGCACATGGTGATGTGAATCAGCAGAGCACAGGAGGACGTTTAGAAAGTGACATGAGGTGTAGTGTTGCTGAGAAAATACACCAGGGGAGTACTACTGATGCACTTTTAGGAAAGCTTTGGCTTACACGCCTCAGGAAACCATGGGGTGATGGGCTTCAAAGGAACACCTGCATGGTCTCCATCAGTGGAGCACAGGTTGTTACAGAAGCAAGGATAGCTGGATGCTGTACATCACCAAATCACAGGATGACGTTCAGTTCTAGGGCACAAGAGTCTATCATGAGAATGCAGAGCTCTATATGGCAGAAGATACATGGTAATGTACAATAGCTACACATAATGTTATGTTCAGTTTAGGGAAGTTGGGGTTTTCTACCATCTGATCTAGCAAGACAAGAGAGAATAATTGTAGTTGCAGTTTGGTTTGACAGCCCAAAATCCTGTTTGGTGTCATCAGTGTACATGCTAATTTGTACGTCAAAGAGTTTCATTAGTTTTGCTAGGGGTAACATGTAGGGGCAACCAGTAGATGGTAAAACGTAGTGGAAACAAACTAGACACCTCTGGCTCACTGTAATGTATGATCTTTGCATTGGAACTGACACAAGGCAGTGAAGCTGTCACTCCTTTTACTCAATAAAAGGCTTTAAACATTGCTTGACTACTCCAGTGAGGTGGATTTTTTCTAGAATTTCAGGAGAATATGGGATGGTCAATGGTATTGAATGCTAATAGTAGCAGCACACCAACACCATTGCCATTTGCTAGCCTCCTGAGATCCTCCAAGATTGAGATCTCTGTGCCGTGCCCTTGTCAGAAGCCAATTTGAAGTGGGTAAAAAAGTTGTTCTTTTTCTCTTTTGATGAACCTTTATGGTTGAGTAAAGATTTACCAAAAGCTTTCCTAAGAATAGTCGCTTCGAAACTGGTCAGACGTTGCTATCGGGGAGAAGAATAATGTGTCTCATGTCACAACATCAACTTCAGACAGTCTTGAGCTATTGGCATTGTAAGTGACACAATGCCTTTTATTTATGTTTTGGTTTTTAAAACATAAATAAAACGCATTGTCATTTCCAATGCCAATAGCTTAAACTCAAGTAAATGCGAGACCTATTGCATTGCAAATGCTTGTTGGGTTTGGTAGGTTTCCCTAGGTTTTGACTGAGTAAGGGCCCAAATCCACAGCTACTCGAAATGCAAAAGGGTTGGTTTTCAGTGGGAACAGGTGACGTGTCCATGTTGCATTTTGGGCCCTTTTCTGTCACAGGGGCTGGTTCCACCCACACAAGTCAGGTACCATTTTTATCGAGAGATGAAAGAGAATACTGGGTGACCGGAAATGTGTGGTTTCACAGAGATTCCAGAACTTTCCTTCACAGAAATATGAGAAAAACGTGTGTTTTTAGCCAAAGTTTGTGGTTTGCACGGGCTTCAGGCTAAAATTATCTGGTGAGAGCAATGCAAGGCATGCCACCCTGAATTCTCCCAGGGGTCTAGTTTTCAGAATTGTGCAGGTTTAGTATGTTTCCCTAGGTGCTGGTTGAGGTAGGTCCGGTGCTTAATTTATGAAACAATAAGTTTTGCGAAGAAGCCCGTGGCCAGCAACATCAAAGATTGGAGCACTGAATACCAAGGCTGCATAGTCTTGATTCCATGTCATGATTCTATAATGCTCACTGTCCATTTATCTCACTCATGCATGTTCTTTTTCACCCTTGCTTTCTTCCTTTGACACAGTTTTTCGATCCTTCTCTTTATCTAGTTTTACCTTGTTTGTGTTTTTTCTCACTCTCTTGCCGTAGATTACAGGCTGTTAAGGAAAAAAAAAATTGGTCCCCAAAAATGAGTGAGGGTGGGGCCCACCTGTAACCACTGGCTAAAATTAAGCACTGCTTAGGGCCCAAAATCCACAGCTACACAAATTGCCAAAAAGGGTTATTTTTCAGTGCAAAACGTTGAGGTGTTCATGTTGTGTTTTAGTCCCTTTCCTTTCGCGAGTACTCCCCCACCCACACTAGTGAGGTACCATTTTTATCAGGTGACTTGGAGTAACACCCGGTAGTAGGAAATTTGTGAATCTCTGCAAATTTCATACCTTTCTATAACAGTAATGAGAGGAAAATGTGTGTTTTTAGCCAAGTTTGGGGATTGCAAGGGCTTGTGGGCAAAATTACCCAGTGACAGCCACACAAGTCATGCCATTCTGGAATCTCCCAAGTGTCTAGTTTTCATAAATGTGAAGGTTTGGTAGGTTTTCCTAGATTTCAGCTGAGCTAAGGCCCAAAACCTGCTGAAACCCAAATTGCAAAAAAAAAGGATTTGTTTTCTGTGGAAAAAGGTGACTTTTCCATGTTACTTTTTGGACCCTTTCCTGTCGGGGTCGCTAGATCCATCCACACAAGTCAGCTACCATTTTTATCAGGAGACTTAGAGGAATGCTGGATGGTAGGAAATGTGTGGCTCCCTGCAGAAACCAGAACTTTCTGTCACAGAAATATTAACACAATTTGTGTTGTTAGCTTAGGTTTGTGGTTTGTTAGGGCTTCTGCTTAAAATACTTGATGGAAACTATGCAAATCATGCCACTGTAAACTCTCCCAGGCATCTAGTTTTCAGAAATGTCTGGGTTTTGTATGTTTTCCAGGGTGGCGGCTGAGCTTGATCTCAAGATCCGCATGTACCTAAGTTGTAAAAAAGCATGGATTCTGCTGGGTAAAATATGATGCCTCCTGGTCACATTTTGGGGAGTTCTGTATGGCATATGCTAGGCTCAGCCACACACGTGGGGTATCATTTTTATGGGGAGACATAGCACTACCGAACAGTAGAACATAACAATATTATTTATTTGCATTTGTGCCTTCCAAAAGAAAGCCAGTGCGTAAGGAAAAAGACTTTTTGCAAAATGCCCTCTGAATCACATGCTAGTATGGTTATCCACAAATTTAGACCTACAAATAACCACTGCTCCTCAACTAAGCATCTGGTGCACATTTCAGAAACCCATAGGTTTCCTTCATACCCATATTTCACTCTTTAAATTGACCATATTAATTACTCTCTACTCGGTACACAAAGAAAAACCACCATAAGTGCATCTCATTTGTTTGTTCTGGGAAACTTGAGTTCTTGGGGAAACTACAAATCCTAAATATCCCTGTGACCTAAAGAGTGTGGTGGACGTACTGGTGACAAGAAGTTACAGATTAAAACGTTGTCAAAAATTGCGTTTTTTCCCTACCAATGTTTCATATTTTTTATTGTAACAATTACATTATTTGGTAAAACCTTGAGAAATCTACACAAATGACCCATTGCTGAATTTGGAATGTTGTCTACATTTCAGAAATGTATTTGCTTTCAGTCACCACCCACACCTATTTCCACCACAAAGTGGAAGAAATTTGAAAGGACGAAAATTGGGAAAAATTAGCTAGCTCTTAGAAAAATCCCTACGTTGTGGTAAAAAAAAGAAATGTTTGCCACTCAGCTCTGCGTGTTCCTTAATTGATGATTTGCAGGAAACAAACCAGACTCTTTTTTACAGAGCACTTTTTTCCAATTTTCCGGGAAAAAAACTCAAAAATGTTGCCATATTTTGGCAATTTTCTCTGTCCCCTTCATGGGAATCCACAAACCAATGGAACCTTTGTAATCCCACGAAGGATGCAAATTTGGGATGGATACCTTATGTGAGAAAGATTGTTTTTGAGGCGTAAGCGCAAAGCACCCCAAATTACTAAAAAAGAGCTCAGCACTGGGGTGAAAAAGCCTCAGAAATTAAGGCTATAGAAATGAAAGTAAGTTGTTTGGGATCTGTTCATGGCTTGCGGCATTGCTATCATACTGAAATGTGACGAATGAGGATTATAAGTAATTTTTAAACACAGTCATAGATTGCTGTAGGTTCAAGCATGTACAGTTTGTCCTTTCCATTACCCGCAGCTCATACACTATAGTTCATAGAATGATGAGGATCCCTGAGGGTGTCTGGGTAATTTGATTACAAATGATTGCTGCTGGGACGTCACCATCCATTCCAACCCTCTCATGCACTAAGGGGCAGATTTACAAGCCCCTTGCGCCACTTTTACGTTACTTTTCCCATGTTAAAAGTGACGCAAAAGTGGCGCAATGGGCTTGTAAATCTTCCCTTAAATCTTTAAATAATACGAAGAGGGCTACTTCATAGAAGAGAGACAGCATGGGAAATATTAGACTCAGTGGGGTTTGAAAGGAAACTTTGTAATGTATTGAATGGTATCGTAACATTGCTATAGCACTTAGTATCAATCTGTGTGGCGCAGAAGTGCTTGCCTACATGGGTAGCATAGTATACCATGTAGGCTGCCTGGCTGGAATGGTGTTTTATTTGTTTTGATCCTTTGTGGGAAGTGTTTCCATATCATGTGTGATGACCATCAACAATTTGGTTATAGCGTTGTGGGATGCAGCCCTTAGCTGTGTGATATGTGAAAAAGCATGAGAAATATGTGCTCAGTTTATTTTTTCGTGAATGGCTTGATAGGGGCTAAGAGGCCGGGGCTTGGTCACCCACCTAGTGCACATGCCTCAGTTTAACTCTCGCTTGGAGGAGCAATTGTTAAAGACACCTTTATTACAAGTCAAAAATCGAGAAATTGCCATCCCACTTGAGAAACAATTCGAAAGAGAGATCTACAGATTAGGTACACACACAAACCTGACATGTGATTGACTTTGGCGCAGGCTTACAGGCCTTGTGAAGTCAGTGGCATGTTGGAAATGTACACGGTTCCCATCACCTGATCTGTAACCGACTCCGAGGCCTAGAGCAGTGGCGGGATTCCTGTGGAGTCTAGGCTGGATGCCTGTCTCGCAGCCCGACTCTCAGCAAACATAAGCAGCGCCTAGGTGCCTGTGAGGGACCAGTTTGTTTACACGGTAAAAGTGGGAACTAATCTACAACAAATATGGTGTACACAGCTTTTTACGCACGTTTTACCTTTAAATCTGCTAGTGATGCTTAGAGTGAAGCAGCCCTAAAATGCCAGATTGATTTAATAGTCTGTCTAACACCAGCTTGTCCTGAAATAACACGTTTGCACTCAACCAACACATGACTGACTCAGTCCCAAGACCTACTGAACTATTGGAGACCCTGGCGTCTAGGGACAGGGCCACTGGCTTACGCGAAGGACTCCGTCTCCTCCACAGACTTATCAGCCTGACGGCGCGCGAGCCTTTGGCGCGCTCTTGAGGACGAGTTCACCTGCGAACGGCGTGTAATTAGACTCTCGCGCTGTAAGATTCCAGCCCTCGACGCGCGCTTCCTCCTCGCTCTATCTCTTCCTCTCCCAGGGCACCTTCCCACCTGGCCGTGCCAAAACCGTCGGAGATCGCTGTCATGTGAACCAGGCTCCCCGCCAGCAGGTCGGAGCCTTACACAATTCGTGGCGCCTCTTGAAAGTGTCTGCGCGTCTCAGCAGCCAGTCAGGGCCTGAGGGCAGAGTGTAATTATCTCTTTATGAAAGTACAGTATGAAGGGATTTACTCAGGTTCTCGCTCCTTCTCTTTAAAGCCACAGAAGAATGGGACGAGCTCCATGTCGTTTAGGCCCAGAGTAATCCTCTCAATTGAAGGCCGGCGTTGAGTTGCTTGTGTGTCAGCTTTAATGTGGGCGCACAAAATGTCGGGGAAGCAGATAGCAGGCCTGTTGACAGCTGTACTTCCACAAAGCCAAAGCTCCAGAATGCAGGCTTTCAACAACAACTTAGAGTGAAAAAACAATCTTTCATATTGTCATCAAAGTGATTTAGTCAAATGTTGTTTTTTCGTCTCTAAATAATTTTTCTCTAACTCTGGTGAGTGCAAATTTGCTGTTTTCTTAGTTTATCAATCTAGGCATTGAGAACGAGGCTTATATAGCTAACTCTAGGTGACGCGTAATATCCACAGGCGAGGATCATGTCTAACCGCAGAACGAAGGCTGCTTCTAGGAACTACGCAGGAAAGGCTTTTCTGCCTCACAGGAGGCCCATGGCAATTGGTCGCGTCACTCTTTATGTAAGACTCAAGCAAAGTGCATTAGCCATTTTCAGGTCTATAGAGATGACAGATGAGCTCACGGGTAGGGACCGCAATTAAACATTATCGGATACATAAAAAAAAAATGGGGTTGTATGACGGAACAACGCAGATAAATACTCCGCGTGCCCTTACAACGCATTTTGTACCCTGCATTTTTGAGAACGCATATGCTTTTACAACATATGCCTTTAACATGCATTGTTTATATATATTTGTATATATGGAAACAATGTATTGAGGGGGGAGACCCTCCCACAGCTCTGAACTCACCTTAAATGTGTGGTAAAGGCATGTACTGTAAAGCCATAAACGTTGTAAAAACACGTGTGGTAAAAAAAAAAAGTGTCTGAATAAGGAGCAGCTGATCTAAAGTGGGGAGAACACAGGCATCTAAGTAAATGGGGCATACACAAAAACAAGCACTGGCAAAGACGATAGATTTTGCCTTTTGGCTTTGCAATGCAGATCTATTTACTTCGTCTATGATTTTTAGGTCTCGCCTGAGCCAGAGCATGCGCTGCTCTGGCAAGACATTAAGTTAGCGGGCCCGCAAAAGTCCGACCACAGACTTTTGCGGGCCTCAAGATTGCGGTTACGAGCACGCACACAGCCACCATCTCGCTTTCCTCGCTGCACCCTTATAGCGTGCCTTGCTCCGTTCCTCCCCCACCACAGAGCGCGTCCTCGCGATCGCCATCACTTTCACCGCGATCACTTTCGCTTTTACGGCCGCGTGGCTGTTACTTTTACGGCCGCGCGGCCAATGCTTGTTTATATATTTGTTGTTACCAGCCACCCTAGGCTCATTTTCCTGAAGGGCGGCAGTAGTCCGCTGAAGTGCTTCAACTCTCCCTTTCCTGACTTCACTTATTGCTACGTTGGGATGTCTGAAGCAGCTTGGACCCTCACCCTAATCTGTCCATTTAGTAATGCTTCAAGCGTGAACATATTCGAAATGGAAACAGGTCAGTGACACTACATACAAAACTGAAAGAAGCTTTATGACAATTTTAAGGCTTATTCAAACCACAAAATTGGACAAAACGAGCGCATTCCTGATGATCTCATTGCATGTTCAGATTTGCCTTATTCCACATGTAATGAAATTGTCACATATGAACACACTGAACACTTGGAAATGTCACTTATAAGCATACACAAACCTTGGCAGCTATGGGGAAGACGCGCTGCTGCAAGGCATGCCGCCTGCGGCTTTTAATTCCCGCTGTTGTCGGCGTGCGGAAGATGATGGAACTGATGAGTTGCAACATACACTTATTTTAATACACAAATTGTGTCTGCTTATTGTTGAATCTACAATTGCTGTCCCTCTGGCGTTTGTGTTACCAATGCTATTCTACCATCTTTGCGAGAGAGCCAAATGGATGCATTGCTGAACTTCAACAGACAAACTTCCATCCTCCAGTGTGTATCTCGTCTACTTCATATCCCCCTATCATTGTTACCAGAATCTGTAGGTTTTAGTTCATTCAAATCACAGCATGCAGCACTTATCGGGGTTGCTCCTCTAAACCTCCCATACAGCTCCACAGGGAGTACCAGTCTGGTCATTAGGGTTATGGGCCTGGGATTGTATTCTCTCTCACTGTTTCACTCACTCTCTCTCTTTTCGTCTCTTTCTCTCCTCTCTCACCATTTCTCTCTCTTTTGCTGCTCTCACTTTCTTTTTTCTTTCTTGGGATCGCATGATAGCTATGGGCTATGATATGGTAGTATCTCTCCGGCCCTTTTTGCAGTGTTGTGGACTGTGGCTGGTGATATTACTTCAGCTCACAGCAGAAATTCGGACTGGGGATGATGTATTTTCTGTCCTTCAGCAGGACACCTGTAGCAAATTTCGATTTTCAACATCTATTTGAGGAATTAATCCACTGTAATACATTGGTGGGCAACTTGACGATTAGCAAGGGATTGGTCAAGCTGCTCAGACTAACAAATTGCTATGACTAGAAAGGGAAACAAGCATTGGCATAGCCAATAGGTCTTGCCTTTGGGGCCTTATAAGTATTTAGTTATGCAGCACAATATCCTTCGTGCAACAACATCAACTGTTGCATGGCTAAACACTTATAAGGTCCCAAAGGCGATACCTATTGGCTATGCCAATGCTTGTTAATGATGCTGTTCAGCATCAGCAAAAAAACAAAACAAATGCTTGTTTGCTGATTCTATTCACCATCAGCAAAAAAACAATGCCCATTCATTAGCATGCATGCACACACATGTGGCATAACTCAGGGGCCATTTTTTTTATTTGGCGTTCCGTGATGGTGAACTCCAATCTTGGAGCAGTGATGTGCAAGAAAGAAATGAGTGACCTCGTAGCACATTGCAGCTGCTGGGACATCCACAATCTTAAACAGAATATTTAAAAAAGGAGATGCAACCATTGATCTATGGTGAAGCAGGCAGCCGGTGAGGGGAAAAGTAAACACAAAAACGGCTGAGTGGCGGGGCTAATGTGCAACAAGGTGGGAGAGCAATGGAGGAAATGAGAGCTTCAGAAAAATGTCAAACAAAACTGATCAGGACATGGGTGGGAGTGAATTATAAAGAATCGGATGAGTTAGGAGGAGGAGAGGGCAATGGGGACAGCACACGGCAGGTGTGAGGTTGAAAGCACCACTGAGAAGACAGCAAAAATACATTCAGTCTGATAGTGTGCTAAAGTCAGTAGAAAAAATAGTTCTCTAATTGAGAGCAGTGGAATAAAAGTCATCTATGAAAAATTATGGTTGTGAAAGTATGCTCCAGGGGAGGGATTAACATCAAAAGCGGAAGCAAAACCAGCTAATAAAATACAAGCAAATTATATTTTCAATAAGGCCAACCAATTGTAAGCAATGTGGTGACCAATGCCCACTGTATTAGTTTTGTCCACAAAAATCTTAAATAACAGGCAGTTGTCTATAGGCGAAACATAACCAGGGTCAGTCAGTTGGCACCCTTCTAGAGAAGTCCAGTCAAAGGGACACATGCTTGCAGTATTCTTCTTGTTCTATTTTCTTTAGGTGTTGCTTGAATTCTTTGCATGTCCTGGGATGTCTTGCAATCTCCATTTTGCCCTGACTCGGTCCAAAGAGACTTGATGGCCTGGCCATAGATAAGCAATATAGAGGATGAATTAGACACTGTAGAAAGTAGAACTCACATGGTCCCTTGAGCTTTCTTTGTTGGAAATTTTCTAAGCTTTGGGCCTGTGGTTCGCAAGGCGCTTGTCCTATTCACACATTTTCAAAAATGCCACAGGAAGCAATGCAGCATACTGAGAGAACAGGAAACTAAAGGATAAACCTAGAGCCCCAGTCACAAATTGACAGTGCTTTCCAAGAGGTGCAGAGGTTGGGGCTAGGAAGATCAGTTGTAAAAACCCCGGACTGGAGCATTGCTTCCCTACATGCTATTATCCTTTGAGATAGGGCCACCTGTCCCATCCTCAGAAACTTCTTATCTCCAACTCTCCAATTGCACAGAATAGTGACCACTGTTACACAATTGGAGCAGGTGCTAGGTTCCTCCAATGCACTTACATTGAAATTCTGGGACAGGTGGACGGGAATAACACTGGAGAGCTATTACTGTTGTGGCTCCTGATCTATCATGTGTCTCTTCTGGGAGATTAGGCAGTAGCAGCAAGGTGGACCACTTGGCTCATACCCCTCTTTCCCTGTCCTGCTGAAACAGCGGTGCCAGCGCAGAGCTCTTATTCATCATGCTCACTCCCTGGCACAGTGGTGCTGGAATTATTTTCAAAGTGGGATGCTGGCCATGAAGAGTTGAGTTGCATAACTTTGTTGCTGGCTATGTATATATTCTCAGGTTTCCCTATCTGGTTCCTTCCAGTACATATACAAAGCTTCCAAAAACGTAAAAAAGATAGATCTGGTAGTGATGTGAAGAAATCATGTAACACTAGTATACAATTTCCAAATGCTTTGTACAAGTGTTACATTCACATTTCGAAAGAGCAATGTCAGCAATGATTTATTTGAGTTGCATCAACAGAGATCACACTAATACTCTGTGTGCATGTGCAGTAGAAACACACTCACAAATTTATCAACGGTAGCATGCTCTAAATGTACCATGATAAGAAACCATGGACCAGACATACGACCATGTTTTGCGGTCACAAAGGGGCATTTGGTCCGTTTGCAACCGCAAAAAACGGATTCACAATGTACTAACCCTATTTTGCGAGTCGCTAATCTATTAACAACTCGTAAAATAGGGTTAGCGACTCGCTATTAGAAAGGGGTGTGCCAAGGGCGTCCCTTCCTAATAGCGGGTCCATACCCAATGCATAATTGTTTTGCGACCGCAATTGCAGTCGCAAAACACTCGCAGTTTACCACCCTTCTCAGAAAGATGGTAAGCCACACACAAACGGAAAGGGATGCGCACATTTTTTTTAAGAGCAGGCAGTGGTCCCAGGGACCACTGCCTGCCCTCAAAAAATGAAACTGAAAAGTTTCATTATTTTTTAAAAAATGCATCCCGTTTTCCTTTAAGGAAAAAGGGCTGCAGTAAAAAAAACTGCTTTATTGACAAAGCAGTCCCAGACATGGTGGTCTGCTGACCCCAGCAGGCCACCATCCTTGGGAGTACCAGCCATTCCCAATGGGGTGGCAAATTGCGACAGCCTCATGAATATTCATGAGGCATGCAATCTGCGACCCCATTGGGAATCGCAAACAGTGTCTGAGACACTGTTGTACATTGAATTTTGCGACTCGCAAATTGCAACTCGCACGTTGTCGCAATTTGCGAGTCCAAAATTCAATGATCGTACATCTGGCCCATTGTTTCTAGTCATTTTCCTTTACAGATCATTATGGTCATGTTAGCTAGTCCTAATTGTTCCACTGAAATAGAATGAAGATTAAAAATCACATAATGTGCTAATTTGCTAAATGAAAGCCCAGTACAACCAGTACTATTGATATGGAGCAATAGGGTGCCCTATTCATAATGCTGCTCAACGGAGACAAGGCTAATGCCAGGCAGGGCCCTAGACTCCATTCCGAGCAGCACCCATACTCAATCGCTGCAAGTGAAACCTGACTTAGATTGGCACCTGCAAATGTCATTGCGTATACCTACTCTGGTTCAAGCATCTGTAGCAGTCGATGAACAGAACCTAGCTCTTACCAAACTATGGAGGCTTCCAATGCTGAAAGTGAATTGTGGCACATGGATATTAATTGGCTAATATTACTTTGTGTGTGGCACTATCTCTATTTGTGTTCTTGCAACCCAAAACATATTTATAATGAAACTGGAATCTTGTGCTCACCTAATTTTTGTTGTGTAACTTTACTACCTATGAAATACTACGATTTAATACAAGTATTTTCTTTGACTCACCAAAATCATATCAGAACGGGGATTCTTTTACTTGTAGTACCTTACTTCATGTCGTGTTTGGTGAGCAATATTCCTAGAACACCCTATTAGGAACCAAAAACCAAAAACCGTATACTATTAGTAATGGGCTCTTAGATAGCAGAAGAGGGCTAATTAAGGGTTCAGTAGCTAATTGAGCTCATGAACCTGCTTCATAGATGACATCATATCTCATAAGGAGGGAAAGGACGAATACTATAGATCCTAAAATGAAATATCACCCAATTCATTCAACAGCTAGGCACAAAGTAGAATGTGTATGACCATATAGTTAAAGAAAACACAGCACTGCTTACTTAGAGCACTGAAATAATGTTCCAAGGAGGCCCAGTAATTATGGCAGGTATACATCGATTTCTGCTATATTTAGATCCTGGCTGCGGTAATTTGGGAAATGAGTAGCAAAACAGTGTTCATTCTTGTCACTACTACATGTTTCCTCTAGAAGCAAAATTCTGACACAGAGATCTCTAATGTTACCTGGTAGAGAAATGAGAAACAAATGTGATATTACTGTTTCATATCACTAATTTCATGAGCGCGATTTTCACATGATTATCCAAATGTGTACAAAATCATTTGAACGTTGTAAGTGTAATGTATCGGGGTCCCCTGGGAGGAAGGACTCTACACACTGAGGGTTGCAGGTAGGTATAATATTTATTTGAAGAAAGGTACTCTATCACCGCGGGAGACGTCCGCACTGCTCGCCGGCTTCACGCTATCTCTCGTATCCAAAATGGCCGCCGCGCTCTACGTCATCACGTAACACCGTGAAGACTAGAGCGCGACGCTACATATCTCCCCCCTTTACGGATATACATTTCACACATAAGATAATGTCTCTCAGTCTACCTGTTGGTGGACTCGTTCCCATCTCCCATCTCAAAGTCTCTGTACTTCAACGGTCTTACCACAGCTCTGCCGGTGCGGGTATGCCTTGTACTCGGCCACTTCTTGGGGATTTCTTGTTCCATATCTTCCTGTGCTCCGGGGAACTCCTCCTCGAGGCGATCCGCTGGTGCTTCCCGAGAGTTCGACTGCTCCAGGATCACTCCCCATCTCTCCTTCTTCCTCTGTCTCTCTTTCTCTAGTCATTCCCGTTCCTTCTCCCACCGGATTGACCTCAGTATCTTGAATCTGGGGAGTTACTGTCTGTCCTCTTTCTCTTTCATTCCATCGCAATATCTTGTTGCATTTGGACATCCTGTCCTGAGACCAAACTTTCCCATCGCTCAGCAGGGCTGCTCGGTTGTAAACCTCCTCCTCTAGCATGGGTGCGCTGAACTTGCTGTCACCTTTCCTTCTTAACTGGGCTAGTTTGACTTGAACCCACTCTCCTCTCTCTAGCTCCGTCTCCTTGACATTTCTTCTTCTATTGAAGTGTTCAGTATATATTCTTTGCGCCTTTTCCAGATTGTGGTGCACTACTGCTGGAGACCACTTGATCGTGATAATGCGCTCCTTCCATGCAACATTGTCCTTCGTGAATGGGTCTCGTCCTCTTAGGATCTGGAAGGGGCTGTATCCTGTGCTGGTCGGGGTAATCCTGTATGCCCACAACATGCACTTTAATTCCTTTTCCCAGTCTTTCCCGGCTCCAATCGCTGACTGTACCGAGCCCATGATGACTCTATTGAATCTCTCAGCCAGTCCGTTTCCCGCTGGATGATAAACGGAAGTATGTGTGACCTTTATACCATTCCTTCCCATGTACGCATTCCATTTTTCCGACATGAACTGAGGCCCATTGTCGCTTAGGAGAGAACGTGGAATACCTTCTCTAAGGAAAATGGTTGTAAGAAACTTTAATATTTTGTTGGTGTCCATGTCTTCCTGTATGTCAACTTTTGGCCACTTGGAGTACTGGTCTACGAGTACCACCACATATTTCTGGATTCCCTGAGCATCCAATATTGGACCCAAGATGTCTATCGACAGATCCTCCCAAGGGTTGACGGGGTTGTCGAATTTTCCAAAGGGTGGCCGCATCAGGCTCTGGGACTTGTCCTCTCTTTGGCATTGTTCCGACTCCTGCACGTGCCTTTCTACCTGGTTATCCATAGCCGGCCACCAGTACACCTGTTTCGCCCTGAGCTTCATTTTCACAATGCCTAGGTGTCCTTCATGTATGAGGGCAAGTAAACGTGGTACCAGCGTGTTGGGAGGAACTACCTTTTCTCCTTTCCGCAGGAAGATCCCTCGGTCACAAACCGATAACTCCTCTCTCACTTCAAAGAATTTCCTGAGCGCTGCCTCCACATGCCTCTTCTCTGGCCATCACCTAAGTATGAACTGCTTGACCGTCTCGATGTCTGAGTCAGTCTTGTATGCTTCCTTCCACTCCTGTTCGCTTATCACTCGCTCATGATCTTCCATGAACGCCACTCGAGTGTCTTCGTCCTCGGAGCCACTTGGAGCTTCCTCCATGGCTGCGGCACGACTGAGATAGTCTGCTACTTTATTTCGGGTTCCCGGGATGTGTTCTACATCATACCTGTAATCCAATAATTTGAAGGACATCTTCGCGATGCGGGGGGTCGCGCTCGCATATCCAGATGATGTGAGGACTTTGACCAGAGGTTTATGGCCTGTTCTTATCCTGAATCTTGTACCCCATAAGAATTGGCGGAACTTTTCCATAGCCCAGACTGCCGCCAACATTTCCTTTTCTATAACACTGTACTTCTGCTCTGTGGGCGACAAAGATCTGGATGCAAAGCTGAGGGTGGCCAGTTCCCCATCTTTTGTCTCTTGCATTAGGACAGCTCCTAGGCCCCTTTCACTCGCATCCGTTGTTAATACTGATCTAGCTTGCTGATTATATCCGCACAAAGGAACTGCCGTGCTGATGTCCGCTTTGATCTTCTGGAATTCTTCTTGTGTCTTCTCCGTCCACTCGAAGGTTGTCGTGTCCCAGAGGAGTTGGCGCAAGTGGTGTGTCTTGGTGGCGAAATGCGGTACAAATTTGCTGTAAAATTCAGCCATGCCTAGAAATGACCTGACTTCTTCCTTGGTTCCCGGGGATGGCGCATCACATATCGCTTTGACATTGGATTGTTTGGGTGTGATGCCTTGTTCGCTGATCTCATGCCCTAAGTATGTGACCGATTTCATTCCAAACCAGCATTTGTCCCACTCTGTCGTGAGTCCATTGCGTTCTAAGACATGTAGGACTTTGGACAACTTAGCGTCATGATCTGCTTTGTTCCTGCCCATCACCAAGATGCCATTTTGGAAGTACTGAACTCCTTCTACTTCCTTGAACAGCTTGTGCATGAGTTTGTGAAATACGGCTGCTGCCGAGGCCAGTCCAAATGGCATCCTGCGAAACTGATAGCTCCCGAAGGGGGCTATGAACAATGTCAATTTTCGGCATGTGTGGTGTAGGGCTATTTGATGGTAAGCCGAGGTGAGGTCGATGGTTGAGAACCATTTCACCCCCTTGGTTTTTGCCAGCATCTCGTCTATCCTTGGTAGTGGGAATTTTTCTACTATTATGTTTTTGTTCAATTCCCTCAGGTCTACACACAGACGCACCTTGCCATTTGGCTTCATCGCTACCACCAACGGTGCCAACCACTCCGCGCTGGTTATCGGTTCTATGATGCCGTTCTCTTCTAGCCTGCGTAATTCCTGTTGTACTTTCTCTCTAATTGACAGAGGGATATTTCTCACTTTGTGGCATACCGGTTTCGCATCTGCCTTGAGATCGATCTTGTGCGTGAATTTAGTCAACTTGCCAACCTTGCCTCCGAACACAGTGGGAAATTCTTCCTTCAGTCTTTCAACGTCCAGGTGCTGTTCGTCGCTGGTCATCAGAACCTGTGTGGTGCCACCTGGGTTCAATTGTATTCCAAATCTCCTTGGTCGATCCACCCCAGGACCGAAGGCCCTTTCTACCCCACGTATGGTTTGCATCTTGCGCTACGTTCCTTGAATTCAAATTTCAGGCTTCGGTATCCTACCATGGGAATGGGGTCTCCTGTGAATGTGACTGGATGAATGTCTGGGGGTTCCATGTGGTGCCCCAGGTGGTCTTTGAAGTGTACGTCCCACACTGTTCGTTGTATTATGGTGTACGGTGATCCCGAATCTGCTACCATCTTTATCGGTATACCTCCTATCACCAGGTCGCATTGGGATTTCTTGGAGCGGTTGCAGTTGATTCCTAGTATGTGTTCTTCTATGCACAACATGCTGTCTTCTTCTTCTTCGCCTTCTCCTTCCACATCTGACTCTTGTGCGACGTATTTGACTGCCGCTCTCTTTTGCTTACGATGACATACTTTCTCATAGTGCCCTACGATCCCGCAAAACATGCATTTGGCCCGAAAGGCTGGACACCTCTTGTCATAGGCTGGATGTGACAGACTGCCACACCTGTAACACGTGTTCTTGCCTTCATTGCCCGGTTTCTTCGCCGATGCTGACTTGGGTGTCCATTTGGCATGTGCTCTCGTGTCCCCCTTTGCTCCCTTGCCTCTTTCCGGTGGTTCTGCCTCGGTGACTTTGTTCACCATGGGCCTGGCGGCTGTCTCCTACTTTGCCGCCTCCTTACATCTTTTCGATAGCTCCGCCTTCTTCACCATATCGGAATGTGTGCTTAACATGCGGAGAAGGAGGTGTTGCTAACAGTAACAGTGATTCCGTTACTGTTAGCAACACCGTCCTTCACCGCATGTTGCGCACACATTCCGATATTAATCACAGACCCGCCTTAACACTTCGAACCACGAGTCAGCACGTTTTTTAAGTCTACGGTCATTTGACTTAAATTTGTTTAATAAGAGCACATTAATGAGATAACATAGCCACTTAATACCCATCACAGCCCAGTGAAAGACACTGGTGCACAGATGATGTCAACAGCTTGAAAGACACTGGTGCACAGATGATGCTAACAGCTAATAACCCACAGGATGTGGATCCTCATTGAACTTACTTTTGCCTGCATTTGTTTATGTCTAAATTTCCCCTGATGAAGGACTCATTCAGAGTCCGAAATGCATTGGGACGATTGCCAAAATAGTTTGGCATATAATAAGGATGACACTTCTACGTTGAATGAAGTCAATAAATCTTTACTATACAAATAAATAATTAATTGAAAACTACTTACAACATTCAAATGATTTTGTACACATTTGGATAATCATGTGAAAATCGCGCTCAGCGACCCACCACAACCGTGCCCAGAGGGACATTCTCTAAATTTAGAGAATGCTCAAACACAGTTACTTCTTAAGCACTCCATGGTCAGAGAGTGATACCTATGTGGCATGCTACAACGTTTTCAGCACCCCAAACAGCTTAGCAGTGCGTGTTCAATCTTTTCCACTTCATCACTAGCAAAGACCCATCCACTGTGTCTGTATTGGTTCAGTGTGTCTCCTCCTGTGTGTGCTCTTGGGCATCGTTGGCGGACAGTGCATCTATCACAGCACTGTAGTCCCTCTGTAATCATTCTGAATCGCATCCCAATTTTCTGTGATTGCGGTCTGTCTGAGGCCTAGTGTGTCTTCCTGATGTAGTGTGACAATCTCTGCTTTAGCCCATATCTGCAGGGAGCACCGCCAGGTCAGCGCTTGGGGGGGGAGGCTTCGGAGATTGCCATTACTTAGTGATCAGCTGCTTAAAAGCTGCCATTCCCAGGACAACAAAATGGGAGGTCACCATTTGTTTTTTGCTTCTGCTGTAAAGGTGTAAGATGTAGGACTATCGCACAAAGGGGATGCCGCGCTCCATGCAGCAAGAAAGGGTGTCCGCCACTGTGTTACAGAATGTGGGAGACCTAGGGATCGCCACAACATATGCAGCAGATCTGCATCCACTAATCGGCAGCACTGGCAAGGGGCATCCACGCGGTTGAAGTATTTGTTAATTTTGGCTGGGGTGAGATATGCTTTTTGTGTTATGTAGTATTGTATCAGGGGAAATAGCGTATTCCTGGAGATGCGCTTAGGACCTTCCAACTCAGAGGTCCATTCAGTGTCTGCGAATGAACGGATCAGATCTCCGTTCCGATAGGGCGGTGAAGTCTCGTAAGGTGTTCCCTAGCAAGGGGGGGGGATCGATCTGACATCTCAGACATACACAAGAATATCATCCACACATAATGAAATTGTATGCACGCCATCCCCCATTGGGATGCCCCAGTCTGCGCACTCCGCGTGGATGTCCTCTGCCAGCGACTCCATGCATAATGAAAATAGCAGCTGGGATAAGGTGCATCCCTGCCGAGTTCCCCGCCCCACTACAATAGGAGTAGATATATATGGGCCTGTCCGTACACGCACTGTCGGATCCCTATAAAGTTATGCGGATAAAGGCCCCATCTAGCCCATAGCACAATGGTGCGGTGAATAAAAAGTCCCATTCCAGGGAGTCGATGGCTTTCTCAAGGTCCAGTATTAAGCATCCTTAGTAAGGCCATCAGTCCACAGAGTATTTGGGGAGTTTGAAAAATTGCCTCAGATTCAAGGAGGTGTTGCGAGTGGGCACAAATCCATTTTGATCGGTAGGACAAGAGTTGAGATCAATGGCGCCAGTCGATCAGCTGGGACTTTCATCAGAACCTTATAGTTAGTGTTTAATAGAGACAATGGCCGATAGGAGCCCAAGTTGGATGGGTATATGTCAGGTTTTGGCAGTGAAACCAGGCACACATCACAAAGTGACATGGGGAGAACAGATTATTTTAGCACCACAGCATACATGGCGTGCAGGTGCGGGACTAGAGTCATGGAATAAGCTTTGTAATATTTGGCAGGCAGTCCGTCGGGCCCAGGGGTTTTGCCTGTCACCAGAGCCATTGTGCATTCATGGATCTTCTCAAGCGCAATTGGTGCATTTAGTGCTACACGCTGCTCAGTAGTGATCACAGGTTGTCGCACTGAGTCCAGGAAGGCATTCAGACACGCCCGGCTACCTTGAGTGGTAGACTTGTATAGCGCTGCTTAATGTTGCCTCACCTCTGCGTGGATTTCATGCTGTGTGTGTATAGCGTGTGTCCTGTGTTGGTGCATAAGGTATGTATAAACTGGTAAGTGTGTTCTTTGCGTAGTACCCATGCCAACAACTGATCTGCCTTGCCTGATGTTGCATGCGCTTGTGCAGAATGTGCTGTGTAGTTTAGGCATATAAGCCTTTTCAACAATTCAATGTGTCCACTGCGAAACTCGTCCAGTCATCTCATGGCTCTAATATTTGTGATTGTGTTCGCCATGTGTCGCAATAGCTCACGCTCAATCCTGCTGACAGTGTCGCTCAATTCCTTGCGATTGTTACTTGTGAGCCCTAGGCTATGCCCCCTGATGGTTACATTGAATGCATCCCATTCTAGAAGTTTGTTTTCTGTGGAGCCATCGTTAATATCAAAGTATTCTGCAGTCATTTCCCCTTGAGACACGCGGAACGCTTGGTCTTCTAGTGCCACCGGTTGGAGGTGCCAAGTGGGAACAAACTGTGGGCCCGCATCCCACCTGAGTTGCATGCATTGGGGGTTGTGGTCGCAATGTGTGCGGCCAAGATATTCCACCCATCCAATAAGTGGAAGCAGTGCAGGCAGCCCCATAATGAGGTCCAATCTGACACATAGGCTATGCACATGGGAATAGAAGGAGTATGTGCGTGTGTCAGGGTTACGGGTGCGCCATATGTCAATTAGGAACCAGTGAGCCAACCAGGTGGCTAATGCTTGCCCATTCGACGCAGCTTTTGTGCATGTTAAGGGTGGGAACGATCGGTCCAGCGTAACATCAAGCACCGAGTTGAAGTTCCCACCTATTAGCCAGGGGATTCCACTACACGAAGCTAGGGCGTCAGTCAATTTGCACAGGAACGATGTTTGCTCAGTGTTTGGGGCATAGATAGAACCTCAAATGATGCTTTGACCATTGAGCCTGCCCGTTGTTATTACATACTTGCCCCCCAAATCAATTTTCACCTCCTCTACTACATAGGGGACACCTGCTTTTGCCCATATCAGAACCCGCCCTAGCTTGAGAGGAGTAATTAGGGCTGTACACTTGCCCTCGCCAGTGTGTAGGCGTGTGTATGCCTTTCACGTTTCATGTGAGGATGTTTACCTGCATCATGCTGAGGGTATGCCAGTACTTGTATCGCTCGTGTGTTGCCCACTGTTTGGGTGCACTACAGTGAGCAAGCGCAGCTGTGTGGAGGGGACTGGGTGCCAGCTTGTTGGTCCATAGGCCTCAAAGAAAAAATGGGGGTCTTAACTGTAACCTGCATAACCTTATAGGCGGACTCGCAAACGTTAGTTCGCCCAAACCATTTTGCCCAACCTTGGCAACTGTTGTATACAGTGGTGTATATAAGGGGGGGGGGGGGGGGGTCATCCGGGGTGTGGTGTCAGCTCTGAGCAACCCCTACAGTGTCTTGTGGTAATGTCCAGGTATTCCCCATTTGTTTCAGACATTGGTGTGCAATCTGTTGTGTTAAGGTGATGCTGTTTCCTGTGAATGTCCCACCCTGACCCTTTCAAGGGACTGCCATCACCTGCAGAGAATGGGCATTAGGGATAATTGATATAGGGTCACCCCCATTACATTCAATGAAGTTCATAGGGTAACAGTTCAATTGTCTATAATCACGTTCCGACTCATATTATGTCATCTGAGGTCTGTGGGGTGACCACCAGCAGAGGTGATGATTTCAGATCTTCTTACCATGTGGGAGTGGGTCATCTTCCATTTACGACTTGACAGATTCCACATCTTGGTCTAAACGTTGTGCCATGTCTCAGATTGGTGCCTCTATGTGGAGAGCCTCACGTCATTCTGTTATTATCTATTCCAGGTTTGGGGCTGCCGACAGCAGGATAGGACGGTTGCTCCCGCTGCCCAAGCCCCTGTGACTACCTCTCTTTTCTCGGCGTAATGTCGCAGTGCCCTCGATGGTATATGCCCAGTCGCTAGGCCAGTGCTTTGAAGCCAGTCCAAGGCATCTGATGGTTTTTCGAAGAAGAAGGCAGTTCCCCCTGTCGCTACCCACAGTCTGGCTGGGAACAGAAGAGAGTAACGTATGTCCAGTTCACACAGTTTGGAAAAAGTTTCAGTTGTATCTGTACTTGCGCCGTATAATAACAAAATTGCATATTCTGTGCATTTTTTACCCTTATGTTGTTCAGTTTGCGGGCTTCTCTTAGAATGTTGTCCCTCTCTGTAGTGTAACAGTTTGAACAACAGCAGCCTAGGGGCTGCTCCCGGTGGCGGCTTGCGAGTCGGCACTCTGTGTGCACGCTACACCGCAAATTGGGGTGACAGTGCATTGTCTGGCAGCAGGTCATTCATCCAGTGCTCGATGTAGGCCACTGGGTATTGGTCCTCCTCCCCCTCCGGAAGTCCTAATACCCTTGCATTATTGCGGCGTGGTCAGCCTTCGGCATCCTCCAAACTGTCTTCGAAGTTGTTCACCCAAACCAATAGGTCTTGTAATGTCGCTGCATGAGCATGGGTCGTCAGTTGCAGGTCTGTCAGGGTGAGCAATTTTGGATTCTAGGGATGTGCATGTTTGCTCAAGGGTGCCACCTATCTTCTGGGCTGATTTCAGAACGGAATCTAGTTTACTGGCCAATGCCAGGTGTGGGGTTTATGTCCTCTTACATGTGTGGTGCTTCATCCACCCTGGGGCGCGCCACTTGTTGCCGGCGGCCCATGACAAGCTTTTGAGCGGTAGGCAAGCAGCTTTGCGGGGTGAGGTTCCTTGCATGTGTCAGAAGCTGTTTATATGCATGCACTGTCCATTCAGGACTGTTTCAGTGTCTCAATGCGACACCTCTGGTCCCACCTGCAGAGGGTTTTCTTTCCGTGTATGTGGTTGCGTTTAGGCCTCTGTTCATCACATTCCGGGGGGGGCCCCCGGGCTCTTACACCTCCCCGTGTCTGATTCACCCAGTCAACTTGGCTCACCGGCTGTGGCGGTGTGTCCACCAGTCTCCAGGAGCCAGACCTTCTCTGCCCCTTGCTCTGTCCATGAGTTGTGTGGTCTGCTAGGAGGTCGAGGGTGTGTGGGTTCTGGGTCCCTGTTTGTCCTGGGTCAGTCCTGTCCACTTTGGTCTTTCAGTGTCTGCCGCACGGACGGATCTCTGTGTACTCGCCTATGGCCCAGCTATAGCTCATTGTCCAGTAAGATGCA
Source organism: Triturus cristatus (assembly GCF_964204655.1). Lineage (NCBI taxonomy): Eukaryota > Metazoa > Chordata > Amphibia > Caudata > Salamandridae > Triturus > Triturus cristatus. The sequence goes on from NC_140590.1 coordinate 1,031,962,194, forward strand.
GCGTAGGCCTTTTTCGCCCAGAGTCTGTGGTGTCTGCACGGGATCGGTCCACCCTGTAGCGGGCAATTCTCATCACAGTATCTGATCCCTCTGGTGTGGTGCCTTCCGCCATGTGTTGTCACAGTGTTCGTGTGGGGCACCTTGGCGGAGGAACAACAGTGCTGCCCTCATGTGGGTGTGCTGCGCTGTAAATTCCGATTGCCCTTTGGTCTACTGCCTGGTCCACCATCCACAGTCCCCGCACCCTTGAAATGGAGCCTTGGTTAGGTTAGGCTTCGCTGCCCCGTTGAGGGGGATGCACGCCACTGCCTCTGTTGTATTCAGGGATTTCAGGTGGCAGGTCGGCCGCCTGGCCGGGGCCTAGGCTCTGCCCAGCACTAATAGGCCCAGGCGGTCGATTGCACGCTCAGGTGCTCACCTCTCTCATCTGTCCTAGCTATTAGAATGCCTTCTGTTTTCTGGTCAACGGACACTATTTTTGGCCTGGTTGGTTCCAGCCATTGCTTGGCTGTGGACAGAGGCCACCAGTGCCACCTCCACTCTCTGGAGGACAGAGCTGCGTCACGGCCTGTAGGATTTCGCTCGACGGGTGCTGGCTCAACTGTTACCTCCGCTCTGTTCTTTTTCTCAGTCACCAGACGGGTCCAGGCCGATTATAGTCCTGGTCTCTTGTGGGGTTCTATCAGCCTTCGGATCTAGGCGACCTGCCGCCAAACGGCCCATGATGCGGTCAGTGTCCGGGCCTTAGCCCGCTTACTCCACACCAGTCACGGTCCTCCACTCGCATAACAGATGTCTGCTTGGGTTGTGGGTCCACTGACTGCTACCTCTATGCTGGGTCGCCCAGATAAGTCACATCACCTCTAAGGCAGGTGTAGAATGCTCTGACAGGATCAATGGGGCTGCCCCTCGCATGTTGCCGGCTCTCAGTTCTTCCACACAGGACATTTCTGCGTACCCCGTTCTGCCGCAGGAGGTTCACTCATGGCCGCACCGCCCACCAGTCTGTTGGGTGTTAGTTGCCAGAGGCAAACCAGCGTGTGCCCATAGCTGCATCCTTCATTGCTGCGGGTAATTTGACAGGATAATAGGGGTTAGACGCAAATCTGTGTTAGAATGTGTCCACCATCTTGGATCGCTAGCCACGCCCCCTGCACCATTCAAATCATGACCCTAGTGCCTGCAAGGTAAAGACACTTGACTGCTTGTTTAGTAGTAACATTTAGCAATAATCGTGTTCAGTGAGTTTCCAAGAGCTTTTCTCCCCTGTGCCACTGCACCTCCTACACCATTCAAATCATGGCCCTCCTGCCTGCAAGGTAATTACACTTGTGACTGATTGTTTAGTAGTAAAATATAGCAATAATAGGTGTTCCGTGGGTTTTCTAGAACATTTGGCCCCTGTGCCACTGCACCATTCAAATCATAACCGTAGTGGCTGAAGATAATTGCACTTGGCTGCTTGATTAGTAGTAAAATAGAGCAATAATCAGTGTTCAATGAGTTTTCAAGAGCTTTTGGCCCCTTTGCCATTGCCCCATTCAAATCATGACCGTAACTGCACTTGTGACTGCTTGTTTAGAAGAAACAAACATATAGCAATATTATACAGTCAGTGTTGTTCCTATAACTTTTGGCCCCTGTGTCACTGCACCTGCTGCACTATTCAAATCATGACTGTAGTGCCTGAAAGGTAACTGCACCTGTGACTGCTTGTTTAGTAGTAAAATATAGCAATAACTGGTGTTCGGTGGGTTTCCTAGCCCTCTTGGCCCCTGTGCCACTGCAGCTGCTGCACCTTGCAAATCATGACCCTAGTGCCTGCAAGGTAACTGCACTTGTAACTGGTTGTTTAGTAGTACGATATAGCAATAGTCGATGTTCAGTGGGTTGCCTAAAAGTTTGGGTGCCTGTGGCACTGCACTTGCTGCACCATTCAAATCATGACCCTCGTGCCTGCAAGGTAACTGCAATTCTGACTTCTTGATTAGTAGTAAAATATGGTAATAATCAGTGCTAAGTGGGTTTCCTTCACCGTTTGGCCCCTGTCCTACTGTACCTGATGCATCATTGAAATTATAACCCTAGTGTCTGCAAGCCAAGGGAGGAGATTTTTTATTTCTATTAATAAATGTGTTCCAAAAGGCATAGTTGCAGATGGAATACATCATTATTGTGTAGCTAAACATAAACACAAAAGCTTTCAGAAAATGGGCCTTTAAACTTACCCAGCTCTGCAAAAGGAGTCGCCACAGATGACATAAGTAAAGCATATGCTTTACACATCAAAGTGAAAACCAAGCATTGTTAAATTGTGTTGCAATGTGACTGGCACTTACCTGTGAAAAGATTTTATCCTGTGCTTGACAGTGAATGGGCAATAAACTGCATCAATTCCCCTAGATCACTATATATTAGGCTGATGCTGAGACTGAAATGTGGTTTTGTACTTTGTTCCTAAAAAAACTGTTTCACAAATTAAATATACTTACCAAAGAAGAGGAATTTTGCAATAAACATGCAAATGTTTTGTGCAGCTGAAGAATCAGATACTTTTTGAGATGGCTATGTCTAAATAAAATATTTTTTAAAAGGGCACAATCAGGCTCCATGTAGAAAGAATGCTCCATTCGCTTTTCCCATAAATGCTCTCACTTTGAGTCAGCCGAAAGCAAAATAAACACCAGGCTCACACGAAAACACAGCTTGAAATATGACCTCAGTATCTGAATGCCCAGCAAATGTGATGAGATAAGAACAAGATTTAAAGGCCTGTTTGTGACAGACGAGTTTGTGGAAGAATACTGTAACACAGATTTAGCATGGGGAGGTAAGAACTCAAGCTGCACGGCCTAAAGCAAATAAAGCCAGCACATTGAAAGGCAGAAAATGTGAGTTACAAAATACAAAGCCAACAGCAAGCACAGACAGAATACATTCCCAGGTCAACTTTCTGAAAGTCCATAAGATGTCTTTCACATTCCACACAGCTGTGCTGTCTGGAAGGCGGCAAAATAAAAAACGTATTGCAGTTAGTTCTGTATTTGAACACATGGCAGCAGCTAAGATGAAAGCACAGTAAGGACCTTTTTTATTGCCTTTTCTTCAGATTCTCCTTCCAGTTTATCTAGGGGTGTTACTGCACCCAGACCACTTCGAGTACCATTGTCCTGGCAATCTGCATTGGAAAAGAGAAGTTATGGAGAGGGAGGAGTGCCACGAGCCACACTGCCTTTTGGAAGTCCCCTGCATGACGCTAGCTGCTTATCAACCACCCACACACACCCATTCAATCTCCCCACACAATCAACCTATAGCATACATTTAAATAGAACTCACAAAACCCATCAGAAGCAGTCCATCAGATGGATGTCTGTGTTCCGCAACACCAACCAGTGCTTCCAATTAATTCAAACGCATTCAAACATGCCTGGCAAAGCACACCCCTGATAATTGAGTTAACACGTGAACATCTTGGCTAGACTTCTGACCCCACCCAGCAAAATTAAAAGGCATTTAATTATCAACAAAAATACATTAAATATCCTCACACTTCTGCTACATATTACATCTCACAATCAGCACTAGACAGCAGATTCCGGTCTGCAATGGGATCCTTGAAACTAGGGTGAGAAGGTAGTAACTTGTTTGGTGCTGTGAGACCAAATTGATGGCAGAATTGAAGTCTCAATGGATATAACAAGCATACACCATAACATAACAGCTTAAGATTGCACCACATTAAAGGAAAGCTGGCAATCAGACTCCTGTCTCCCTAAACAGTGCCCATAACCACTAGTACAAAAATCATCTTACACAAGGATTTCTGGGATCATCAGATGAATTCCTCCTGGGGTATCTATTCATCCTCCCTCTACACCCCAAGATCAACCAATGAGCACTAGTGTAATTTCATTTTCCATACGGAGACTGTATGTTGTTCTTAGGGCCCTAAGGCTCTTTAAAACTAATGAAAGCATTCCTTCTAGACAACAATAAAAACATCCATTACACGTATTTCGAAAATCAAATTTGCCTTAACCTGGAAAGTAAGCAAAATATTCATCAAAGTTGGTAAATTACAGGGAAACCATGCCCTTAAGAGAAATAGATGATTAATATAATTTACGATTTCCAGTTTTGTACAAATTGTTCTAGTAATGGCATGCAATACCTTTTAAAATAATATGTGAATTATGATTTACAGGGGTGCTCTTTCAATAGCTAAAGGTAATAATGAAGATCCAAGGCGATGGTAAACAGTTGAAGTAGCATTATTTAAGATACAAGGAATAAAGACCCCATCCATGGGAGCACTCCGTAAAACAGCTGCCGAAGCCACAGTCCTCCATTACAGTCTGCCTAGAGAACCACTAGCTCCCAGGATACAGAACCAATGATAAAGATGGTTCTGTAACCTAGAAAACCACATCACCTCGTCACTTATATTTGACAAAAACAACAAAGGAAAAACAAAAAGAGAAAGAAAAGAAAAGAAAAAAAACACAAAAGGAGCATTTAAACAAAATAACGAAAACAAACTGGTTTACTTCCTTCATGTTTAGGTCTGACTACAACATTGCCAGACACACTTATTTAGTCGTCAAAGGAACTGATCCCAATTCCGGGATACCTTTTAAATCCATCACCTTGGCAGACAAAGGAACCAATCCCTGCTCAGATGAACATTTTGAATCTCTGCTTAAATTCCAAATCTTATTATCATCAGTTTTCACAGCATTTTAACATAATTTCTTAACACGACAAGGCATGCTAAATTTGGAACACTTTACGCTCTTTCTTGGAGCGTTTATTCTCACCCAATCTCCTACTTGGACCCTCGTCTCTTTAACAGCTTTCCTCATGTCATACAATGCCTTAGACTTCAGCTACTTTTCTTCCTCTTTGGCTTCCCCAACCTGAAGGCACACAATTTTCTTTATCAACCTTCCATCTTTTCTCATTGAGCCAACCAGGGCTGACTTCACAACAGGGTAACTTCCGCTTAAACAAACGGAAAGGTGAGACCCCTTGTAGGAGAGTAGGGTCTGCTATCCTATGGTCACCCCAAATTTTTGCTTTTTGCTTCACGGGTTTTTGACATATTGAGGCTGTGGGCCTGCCAATCAGACCCCCAGCCTGCTGTTCTCTCTACTAAATTAAAACTATGCACCCTAGGTGCATAACCAATTGGAAGTGGATCACCCTGTCAGCCCCTGTACCAGTGTACACTAGGTACCCAGGGCATTGGTGTACCCAAGGCCTGCCAGGGGCTGAAGCATGTATTATGCCACCCCAGGCTTGGCCTAACAATTTGACACAACTGGCTGATCACTCAGCTGGGGTAAGTTGGTGTAATCACCTCTTACTTAGGTGTAGTATACCTATACCTAACCTTAAATGGGACACATGGTAACCTATAAATCACTCCTATGGCAGGCCTTAACAATCCTGAAGGCAGAGTGCTTGGTTCCATGTGAGATGGTGCTCTGGCATGAGCTGAGCCTGTCTGCAGTGGTCGGAACAACTTCCTTCTACTGTTTCCAGATATCGTCATACCATATACTCTTAAGTGCATTATGAACCTCGCGGTTAAATGCTATCTTTGGTTTGGCTTTATCAAAACATGTTGAGTAAGGTGTCATACGAATTGGAATACTAACCCCTCGCCAATTCTGGCGACGGGGTTAGAATTCCACCCTTCTAGAGGGACACGACATGTACAGTACCTGAAACCCGGGTAAAATCAGACATAGCCTCAGCTCCACAAAATGGATGCTGCCACCACAGACACAAGTCTGCCCTCCTGCTGCTGGGAGTCCTTCCAGCTTGGGAGGTGTGGACAAAGGGTTTCCTGCCAGGGGAGGTGCATGCACCACCCCAGACAGGATTTTGTGTATTGGTCAGGTAGGGCTTGAAAGAAACCAGACATGCCTGTGGCTCACAAGGAGCCTCGGTGCATATGCCAGTTCAAACGGGTCCTGGGGCACACCAGTCCCGGGCCTGGGGCGAGCTGGACAAAGGATTGGGGGTGTAACCACCCCCCTTCCTGGTCCCACCCATAGGGAGGGACCTAGCAGGTAGTCCGGCCCCTAGAATCCGCTTAAAGGTAGGAGCTGTGTCCTAAGACTTCAGACATCCTGGAATCAACTTGAAACTAAGAAGAAGACGGGAACTTCGACATTCTGCTGCACAGAAGACTGAAGGAAATCTCCCCTGTGGTCAGGGAGTGACCACCTTGCTAACGCAAGCACCATCCAGCGAATCAACGTCTGCTTTGCCGCCGCCTCCCGCCGGAGCCCGAGCCCAGAGACTGACAAGACCTGGACCTCCAGACCTCTCACCGCCCGATCCACAGTCCCTGAAAAGAGGAGACCCGTGGAGGCACCGAGACACGTGGAGCCAGCCATCTTGAAACGACCACGACAAGCTGACAAGTGCAACAACCGAGGCTCCCTCCAAGTTGTGCTTTGGGATCTGAGAAGCCCAACTCTCGAGCAGCATCTGCACCAAAGGTGAGCCCTCCAGCATCTCCACGATCTGCGTGGGGCCCTTCTGCATTTTGCCACTCGACGCGCCTAACCGGTTGCTGGCCTGCTGGCTAGTAGCCATCTTGGCGACGAACTTTACAAAATACACCGCTGGTCTGGTTGCTCCAGACTGGCCCTTGCTCCCGTCCAAAGGAGCAGTCCTTCTGACCTTGCTGGTCAGAACCATCAGCTTATTTCATCTCCTACAACAATTGCTTTTGCCAAGGCCTGTTTGCATCGATCAAGTCGCCGACACCGCCGACAGCGAGAGCCTGCGTGGGACAGCTCGTGAACCGACTCCTGGACGTCGTCAACTTCCAGGGACCACGTGGCTGCAGAGACAAGCTACACCTTTCTTCCTGTTTGCACCCGACATTGCCTGGTACCCACCTGGTGCCACGCTGGTCACTGGCTAGTGACTGTGAACACTGTCCCCTCTGCTTACAGGTCTTCAACATCTCCGATCCACTCTTGGATCCACTGCATCTCTCCCGGACCGACCGCCTGCAGCATCTTTGCCTTCAAGCTCCACGGAACAGATAGAAGAAACCCGACGCACTTCGAGGCCTATGCACCCGCTTCCTGTGGGTGAGGTAAAGCTGGCACCCCTGTGCCCAAGTGTAGTATTACATCTCTAGTGCCTCTGTTCCAAATCTTGAGTTCCTAGTCCACCCGGAAGATCCTCTTTGCAGTAGCTTTGTACTTTTTACGCACCCATTGAAACCTATGGGAGCACGCGTGAGACTATTTGCTCTGCACACGCCACCCGTGGACCTCCTGGTCACTAACTGAAGTTAGCTCCTTGTAGGCCCAGCGATTCTAGAGGCCCTAGGCCTTTTCCCTTTTCTGTTCGTGGTACTTATACCACTATTTTAGTATATGGTTTGAGCGGCCACCAGGGCCTATCCATATAAAGTGCAACTTCTGTGTATTCTACTGTAATCTTGTTTGACGATTTGTGCTCCTGTGCTCATAAAGAGACTAGGGGTTACTTTGAGAAATAAATACATATATATTTTGAATATATATCTGTGTGGTGTCCTTTCATTGGTATAAAAGGGGGTTACATTTGGTAAAACAGCTGGTTTAACACGCTTCACGAGTTTAGCCTCAAAGACTGCTTAGCCTACGCTACCACTAGGGCAGCTAGTCCGAAAAGGTTGACTTACAACCACACCATAAGGGTTGCTTGGCATGGTACAAGGTGATCACTTTAACTAGTGAGCATCATATACCAGGCCAACTTCTCACATTGGTGAGCAGCGGTTGGATTTGAGCTTGCTGTGTTTGACCATTGTAATCTCTTGGTTACCAATTGAAAGATCACATAGGTACCTGTAGGTACATATAAAACAAGATTAGATATACATAAGTTCTACTGAACTTAGTTGTTGTAGAGCAAAGGGAGTAGCACACCCTGACTACAACTACTAGATAGGTTTAGTAGGTAAACCCAAGTGTAGGTAGATTGCAACACATCCACCCACACTTAAGAGCAATGGCCAGGGCAGAGGGGTCCACTGTACCCATCTCTGTTGAGAGTGACCCCCAGAGGGCACCATCCAGCTTTGCTACCCTTAACCAGAATGAGCTCAGGCATTTGGCAACTCTTAGAGGCCTTAAACAGCCCAAGAACCCTACCTCTGCTGAGCTCAGAGAACTCTTGCAAAATGATGAGAATCAGAGAGAACTCAGGAAAGCTTCCCAGTTAGCCCCCTTAGGGTCAGGAACAGGAGGCCCCCCTTCTGAAGATGCTACAGAGGTACCCAGTTCCAATAGCCATCCCTTAGATGAGAATCATACTACAGGGGAGGAAAGTGGTGAGGATACAGAAAGTAATGAGGATGAAGGGAGAACTAGCCCAGTGCCAAGTGTTATACTTGGCCCAGCTAAACTAAGGCTATTGGGGATTGACAGTGGGTTTACCCCATTGGATCTCCCCAGTGGACTTAACCCAGGGCTTGGGAGGCAAAGGAATCGCTCAGGTGACTCCAATGCTTCCCATGGCTCTAGAGGCTCTCAAGGTCACTCCAGGAAAAGGATGACCACCCCTCAGAGGAGGGAACATGAGGCCAGAATGCAGGAAGCCCAGCTGAGGATCAGGAAGCAGGAGCTAGAAGTAAGAAAAACTGAACAAGGCTAGGCAACCTAGAGAGAGTGGGTCTATACCCACTGGTGGCAGCATTGTCCCTAAGGACAAAGATAGGGTCTTTGATAATAGGAACCTGTCTAAGGTTGTGCCCCCCTACAAAAGTGGGGATGACATCCACAAATGGATAACTGCTCTTGAGAGAGCCTGCAAGGTACAGCAGGTTCCTGAAGACCAGTGGGCAGCAATCCTCTGGCTCTCCTTTGAAGGAAGAGGCAGAGACAGACTCCTCACTGTTAGAGAAGAGGATGTCAGAAATTACAGAGTCCTGAAGAGTGTTCTGGTAGATGGGTTAGGCTTAACCACTGAACAGTACAGGTTAATGTTCAGAGACACCCAAAAGACACAGACTCAGGACTGGTCTGAATATGTTGAATGTGCCACTAAGGCTTTGGAGGGTTGGTTGCTGGGAAGTAAGGTATCTGATTTTACAGGATTGTATAATTTGATGATGAGAGAACAGATTTTAAATAACTGTCAAAACCAGCAACTGCATCAACACTTGGTTGACTCTGATCTGACCTCTCCCCAAGAATTGGGAACGAAGGCAGACAAATGGGTCAGAACCAGGGTTAAGCAAAAGAACCAGAACCAGGGCCAAGGGGGTGATCAGAAGAAAACAGACCAAAAGGGTGGAGATCAGAAATCTAAAGACCAGAAGTCTCCAACAGGGCCCCAAACTACTGCTAAGGAGGGTGGGTCCCAACAACAGTCCAAAAAGAAGAAAGAAGGTCAAAAGAAACCCTGGTGCAATCATTGCAAAAATACAACTCACTGGACTAGTGATTGCAAAAAGGGTGGAGCCCCCAACACTGTTGCCCCTAAGGCACCTGCTCCCAGTACTACTGTTAGCAGTGTTGGTCCCCAGACAAAGGGTGTAGTGGGAATCACTCTGGGAACTGAAGGAGATTCTGACTTAGACAGAACCCTGACACAGGCAGTCTTGATCTGTGATGGGGACATTGATTTGTCCCTGACTGTGAGCCCCAGTAACCTGGGCAAGTACAGACAGACTCCTTTAATTAATGACAAAGTGGCTCAAGCCTACAGGGACACATGTGCCAGTGTCACTATGGTGACACCAGGCTTTGTGGACCCTGGACAGTACATACCAGGTGAGAACTACCTGGTGACCAATGCCAGCAATGCCACTACTTCACATAGTGTGGCAGTTGTTAACTTCTCATGGGGAGGGGTAACTGGCCTCAAAAGGGTTGTGGTTAGTGCAGACCTCCCAGTAGAATGTTTGTTGGGCAATGACCTAGAGAGTTCTCTATGGTCAGAAGTGGAGTACAGGACTCATGCAGAGATGTTAGGTATATCATCACATGTCCTTGCTGTGACCAGGTCACAGGCCAAAAAGTGCCTCACTGAACCTCAGGTCTTGGATCCTGGAACAATGGACCAAGCACCTACCAAGAAGAAGAACAGGAGGGTCAAGGCTGTGCCTTCCCCCCTGCCTCAGAGTGATGATCAGCCTTCCCAGGAAGCTGATCTAGAGGACCCTGAAGGAACTGTCCCTGAAGAGCTTGAACCTGATCAGGTTGAGTTTCTGGGGACAGGGGGACCTTCAAGGGCTGACTTGAGGCAGGCTCAGTTATCCTGTCCCTCTCTTGAACCCCTCAGACAGCTGGCTGCTGCTGAGGCTGCTGGGAATGCTCAAGGTACCCATAAAGTGTATTGGGATGAAGGGCTCCTTTATTCAGAGGCTAGAGACCCCAAGCCTGGTGCTACCAGGAGGTTGGTTATACCTCTGCAATTTAGGGGCTTCCTTCTTACCTTGGCCCATGATATTCCTTTAGCAGGACACTTAGGCCAGAACAAGACTTGGGACAGGCTTGTCCCTCACTTTCACTGGCCTCATATGAATGAAGATACAAAGGAGTTTTGTCGCTCCTGTGTGACCTGCCAAGCCAGTGGCAAATCAGGTGGCACAACAAAGGCCCCCCTAATACCACTACCTGTGGTGGGGGTCCCCTTTGAACGAGTGGGAATAGGTATAGTGGGTCCCATGGATCCTCCCACTGCATCTGGGCACAGATTTATACTGGTGGTAGTGGATCATGCCACCAGGTATCCAGAGGCAATTCCCCTTAGGACCACTACAGCTCCTGTTGTGGCCAGGGCCCTGCTGGGAGTATTCTCCAGAGTGGGGTTTCCTAAGGAGGTAGTATCTGACAGAGGTACCAACTTTATGTCAGGATACTTGACAGCTATGTGGAAGGAATGTGGTGTCAACTACAAGTTCACCACTCCTTATCACCCACAATGCAATGGGCTTGTTGAGAGATTCAACAAGACCCTAAAGGGTATGATCAAAGGATTACCTGAAAAGCTCAGGCGAAGATGGGACATCCTTCTACCCTGCCTTCTGTTTGCTTACAGAGAGGTCCCACAAAAAGGAGTTGGCTACAGCCCCTTTGAATTGTTGTTTGGGCACCCTGTAAGAGGCCCACTGTGTTTAGTGAAGGAAGGATGGGAGTTACCTCTCAAAAAGCCTAAGCAAGACATAGTGGACTATGTACTTGGTCTCCGCTCCAGGATGGCTGAGTATATGGAGAAGGCATCCAAATACCTTGAGGCAAGCCAGGCCTTACAGAAAGCTTGGCATGACCAAAAGGCTGTCTTGGTTGAGTTTCAGCCAGGACAGAAGGTATGGGTGTTGGAGCCAGTGGCCCCAGCAGCACTCCAAGACAAATGGTCTGGACCCCATACAATCCTGGAAAAGAAGGGAGAGGTCACCTACTTGGTAGACCTAGGAACTCCCAGGAGTCCCCACAGGGTACTCCATGTTAACAGGCTTAAAGCATATGTTGACAGGGCAGACATGGGCTTGCTCATGGCTACAGATGAGGGACAGGAGGAAGAGAGTGACCCTCTCCCAGACCTGTTGTCTCAGAACCCTGAAGATGGCTCAGTTGAAGGAGTGACCCTTGGAGGCAACCTCACTGCCCATCAGCAGACTGAATGTAGAAAGGTTCTACAATCATTTTCCCATATGTTTTCCTTGATACCTAGTCAAACTGACTGGTGTACCCATGTACTGGACACTGGTGACAGTCTGCCTGTAAAGAACAAGCTTTACAGACAACCTGACCACGTCAGGGACTGTATAAAGGCTGAGGTACATAAAATGCTGGAATTAGGTGTCATTGAACCCTCAGAGAGCCCCTGGGCTAGCCCAGTGGTTCTGGTCCCCAAACCTCACACCAAAGATGGCAAGAGAGAAATGAGGTTCTGTGTGGACTACAGGGGTCTCAATGCTGTCACCAGGACAGATGCACACCCTATTCCAAGGGCAGATGAGCTCATAGACAAACTAGCTTCTGCAAAGTTTTTGAGCACATTTGACTTAACAGCTGGCTATTGGCAAATCAGATTAGCTGAGGAGTCTAAGGCCAAAACAGCATTCTCAACCCCAGGTGGGCACTACCAGTTTGTGGTGATGCCCATTGGTCTGAAGAATGCACCTGCCACCTTCCAAAGGCTGGTGAACCAAGTCCTTACTGGGTTGGATGACTTTTGCGCAGCATATCTTGATGACATTGCTGTCTTTAGCTCCACCTGGGAGGATCACCTGATCCACCTGAAGAAGGCTCTTGAGGCTCTGCAAAGGGCAGGCCTCACTATCAAGGCTACTAAGTGCCAGATAGGGCAGAGTAAGGTTGTATATTTGGGCCACCTTGTAGGTGGAGGCCAAGTTCAACCACTGGAGAGTAAGATACATTCCATCAAGGATTGGTCCCCTCCAACCACCCAGACTCAAGTTCGAGCTTTCTTAGGGCTTGACTGGGTACTACAGGAAGTTTGTTAAGAACTATGGGTCCATTGTGACTCCGCTTAATGATCTGACATCCAAGAAGATGCCCAAAAAGGTTTAGTGGACAGTAAGCTGTCAAAAGGCATTTGATGACCTGAAGGAGGCCATGTGCTCTGCACCTATCCTGAAAAGTCCTGACTACTCCAAAGAGTTTATTGTCCAAACAGATGCTTCTGAGTTGGGTGTGGGAGCTGTGCTGTCACAACTTAATGTAGATGGTCAAGACCAACCCATTGCTTTTATTAGCAGAAGGTTGACCCCCAGAGAGAAGAATTGGTCAGCTATTGAGAGGGAGGCCTTTGCTGTGGTGTGGGCCCTGAAGAAGCTGAGGCCATACTTGTTTGGCACTCACTTCAAGATTCAGACCGACCATAAGCCCCTCTTGTGGCTAAATCAGATGAAGGGTGAAAACCCCAAACTGCTTAGGTGGTCCATTTCCCTACAGGGGATGGACTTTACAGTGGAGCACCGGCCAGGTACTGACCATGGGAATGCAGATGGTCTCTCCAGGTACTTCCACTTAGGACATGAAGACGAGACTGGTCAAGGCTAGTTTAATGTCCCAGCGTTTGGGGGGGGGGGGGGGTTGTGTAGGAGAGTAGGGTCTGCTATCCTATGGTCACCCCAAATTTTTGCTTTTTGCTTCACTGGTTTTTGACATATTGAGGCTGTGGGCCTGCCAATCAGACCCCCAGCCTGCTGTTCTCTCTACTAAATTAAAACTATGCACCCTAGGTGCATAACCAATTGGAAGTGGATCACCCTGTCAGCCCCTGTACCAGTGTACACTAGGTACCCAGGGCATTGGTGTACCCAAGGCCTGCCAGGGGCTGAAGCATGTATTATGCCACCCCAGGCTTGGCCTAACAATTTGACACAACTGGCTGATCACTCAGCTGGGGTAAGTTGGTGTAATCACCTCTTACTTAGGTGTAGTATACCTATACCTAACCTTAAATGGGACACATGGTAACCTATAAGTCACTCCTATGGCAGGCCTTAACAATCCTGAAGGCAGAGTGCTTGGTTCCATGTGAGATGGTGCTCTGGCATGAGCTGAGCCTGTCTGCAGTGGTCGGAACAACTTCCTTCTACTGTTTCCAGATATCGTCATACCATATACTCTTAAGTGCATTATGAACCTCGCGGTTAAATGCTATCTTTGGTTTGGCTTTATCAAAACATGTCGAGTAAGGTGTCATACGAATTGGAATACTAACCCCTTGCCAATTCTGGCGACGGGGTTAGCATTCCACCCTTCTAGAGGGACACGACATGTACAGTACCTGAAACCCGGGTAAAATCAGACATAGCCTCAGCTCCACAAAATGGATGCTGCCACCACAGACACAAGTCTGCCCTCCTGCTGCTGGGAGTCCTTCCAGCTTGGGAGGTGTGGACAAAGGGTTTCCTGCCAGGGGAGGTGCATGCACCACCCCAGACAGGATTTTGTGTATTGGTCAGGTAGGGCTTGAAAGAAACCAGACATGCCTGTGGCTCACAAGGAGCCTCGGTGCATATGCCAGTTCAAACCGGTCCTGGGGCACACCAGTCCCGGGCCTGGGGCGAGCTGGACAAAGGATTGGGGGTGTAACCACCCCCCTTCCTGGTCCCACCCATAGGGAGGGACCTAGCAGGTAGTCCGGCCCCTAGAATCCGCTTAAAGGTAGGAGCTGTGTCCTAAGACTTCAGACATCCTGGAATCAACTTGAAACTAAGAAGAAGACGGGAACTTCGACATTCTGCTGCACAGAAGACTGAAGGAAATCTCCCCTGTGGTCAGGGAGTGACCACCTTGCTAACGCAAGCACCATCCAGCGAATCAACGTCTGCTTTGCCGCCGCCTCCCGCCGGAGCCCGAGCCCAGAGACTGACAAGACCTGGACCTCCAGACCTCTCACCGCCCGATCCACAGTCCCTGAAAAGACGAGACCCGTGGAGGCACCGAGACACGTGGAGCCAGCCATCTTGAAACGACCACGACAAGCTGACAAGTGCAACAACCGAGGCTCCCTCCAAGTTGTGCTTTGGGATCTGAGAAGCCCAACTCTCGAGCAGCATCTGCACCAAAGGTGAGCCCTCCAGCATCTCCACGATCTGCGTGGGGCCCTTCTGCATTTTGCCACTCGACGCGCCTAACCGGTTGCTGGCCTGCTGGCTAGTAGCCATCTTGGTGACGAACTTTACAAAATACACCGCTGGTCTGGTTGCTCCAGACTGGCCCTTGCTCCCCTCCAAAGGAGCAGTCCTTCTGACCTTGCTGGTCAGAACCATCAGCTTATTTCATCTCCTACAACAATTGCTTTTGCCAAGGCTTGTTTGCATCGATCAAGTCGCCGACACCGCCGACAGCGAGAACCTGCGTGGGACAGCTCGTGAACCGACTCCTGGACGTCGTCGACCTCCAGGGACCACGTGGCTGCAGAGACAAGCTACACCTTTCTTCCTGTTTGCACCCGACATTGCCTGGTACCCACCTGGTGCCACGCTGGTCACTGGCTAGTGACTGTGAACACTGTCCCCTCTGCTTACAGGTCTTCAACATCTCCGATCCACTCTTGGATCCACTGCATCTCTCCCGGACCGACCGCCTGCAGCATCTTTGCCTTCAAGCTCCACGGAACAGATAGAAGAAACCCGACGCACTTCGAGGCCTATGCACCCGCTTCCTGTGGGTGAGGTAAAGCTGGCACCCCTGTGCCCAAGTGTAGTATTACATCTCTAGTGCCTGTGTTCCAAATCTTGAGTTCCTAGTCCACCCGGAAGATCCTCTTTGCAGTAACTTTGTACTTTTTACGCACCCATTGAAACCTATGGGAGCACGCGTGTGACTATTTGCTCTGCACACGCCACCCGTGGACCTCCTGGTCACTAACTGAAGTTAGCTCCTTGTAGGCCCAGCGATTCTAGAGGCCCTAGGCCTTTTCCCTTTTCTGTTCGTGGTACTTATACCACTATTTTAGTATATGGTTTGAGCGGCCACCAGGGCCTATCCATATAAAGTGCAACTTCTGTGTATTCTACTGTAATCTTGTTTGACGATTTGTGCTCCTGTGCTCATAAAGAGACTAGGGGTTACTTTGAGAAATAAATACATATATTTTTTGAATATATATCTGTGTGGTGTCCTTTCATTGGTATAAAAGGGGGTTACATTTGGTAAAACAGCTGGCTTAACACGCTTCACGAGTTTAGCCTCAAAGACTGCTTAGCCTACGCTACCACTAGGGCAGCTAGTCCGAAAAGGTTGACTTACAACCACACCATAAGGGTTGCTTGGCATGGTACAAGGTGATCACTTTAACTAGTGAGCATCATATACCAGGCCAACTTCTCACACCCCTGTACTGGAATGAGGAGTCAACTTGTATTCTCTCACTTTCTTCCTCAAACCTTCAACCCAGCTGGACTCACAAACAACTGCAAACTCTCTTTTAAAACTTTAATAAAACGTTCCACAACCCCATTGGACTCTGGATGATAGAGTGAAGCTTTCTTATGCTTCACTCCTCTCTCTCTAAGAAACTCTTCAACTTGCCCAGAGGTGAATTGAACCCTATAATCTGTAAGGAGACTGGAGGGAAAACCCTCTCTTTCAAATAGCTCCTCTAAGAATTTTAAGATATCACTAGACTCAATTGAATTCACAACTTTGATTTCTGGCCACCGAGAAAACATGTCTAAGCAAACGAAAACATATCTGTCATGTGAACAGAACCGAGAATGTCCATGGCAATGTCAACAAATGGACCAGTAGCTCTCTACCTGACAACCATGGGCTGCATTCTACATTTTAACACATCTTCACTCCTTGCACAATCCAAACACTCTCTAACCTCCATCTCAGTCATCAAATCCATTGACGGCCACCAGAAAACATTCCCTGACCCTTTCTTTTGTTTTAGAACTGCCCATATGACTGGAATGAGCCCTCTTTACCAAAACAAGTATCAAATCTTCAGGAGGCACAAGTTTACTCCCTCTCATAAGCAAATCATCAACAATAGAAAGTTCATCACGAACTTCCCAAAAACTCAGTAACTCTTCCCCACACTTATTTTTGACCAACCAACCCTCCAAAACCATTTTCATCACACTCTGCAAGCAAACATCATTTTCTAGCGAAGTCTCCTGTATAGTCCCTTGGGTAACAAAACATACATTCAAATCTTCATTAAAATCATCCCCAGCAAAGCTCTCTTCCAATGAGTCTTCATCACATTCAGACTTGACAAATAATATTGAAAGACAATCTGCCTGCAAGTTACTAGCTCCTGGAACATAGTTTATCTCGAAATCAAACTCTTGAAGAGCAATGACCCATCTACATATGCGACCAAAATCTATCTGATCCACACTTTTTTTTAGTAAAGACCTCCTTAAGAGGTTTGTGATCTGTCCTTATTTCAAATTTGCGCACCCAAAGAAACTTCTTCAGCTTTCTAACAGACAGCCAAAGCCTCCTTTTCAATACCTGAATAATTTGTTTCAGCACCTCGCAGACCTCTTGAAATAAAAGCAATTGTCCTATATTCACCTCCTGATCTTTGTAACAAGACACCACCCAAACCTGTTGATCTAGCGTCAGTCATCACAATCACATCATCATCAACATCGAAACTCCCAAGGTCAGATGCATTCTTTACACTAGATTTGATGTTAATGAATTCAGTTTCACATAATTTGGACCAGACAAACTCAGGGGTATATTCACAAGAACGTGTGATAACTACCGCAAGAGTAGCTTAACGCAACTCTCAACATCGCAACCCATCGCGGGAAAATAACCCTGTGACACCGTGGAATTCACAAGGTGGTACCATGCGATATTCTGCCTAAACTGCGGACAATGTCCGCGATACAACCACCTCGATGGAGATAAAAACACAAATCACAACACAAAAAAACCTGCGATGGGCCAAAGCGCGATGAGGAAATCAGCGATAAGCAGCGCCAGGCCTGCAACACACACCTGGCAGGCGGGAAAAATCACCATAAAAGTAGAAAAAACACTCAAACACAAACTGACCAACACCCAAGCACCATGGAGGCAGCGGAGCAGGCGCAGAGGACAAGCGCAACACCACAAGCACCCCGGACGACCAGCCCGGGACCTTGGGGACAGGGAAGGGCAAGGACAAGAAGAAGAGGAAGACGAAGTTCAGTCCGTAGGCGAACAAGATCATAGTCACAGAGGTGATGGAACACCATCAACAACTGTTTGTCACCTCCAACGTGTCATTGGGCCGTTAGCAAGACTCCAAGCATAAATCTGGAGGTCTAGCGGCCCGGTTCGAGTGATCGCAAACACAAGCAACAGCGGCACCCCGAACTGTACAGTGGGGTGCGGCAACACTACGGCACTACCCTGAAAATGGTGACTCCGGTGCAGCCTGGGCCTGTGGTGCGCTGAGCAACATGGCGCCGAGCTGGTGAGCAGTACCCCTGATGTGGTAGCTCCCTTCCACCAGGACACCTCAGTGAAGAACACCGACACTGCGCTCTCCGGGGTGCTGTGAAAACGTAATGGTAGACTCTTACTGGTGGAATAGCATGGAGGCGGGTCCAGGAGCTGTGGGCGCTTCTGGCTGCCGTTGATCGACGTGACGTGGAGCGGAGCACAATCGCGACACGCCAGGGCCCAAGGCACAGGAACCCGGTGCCCTGACCCTCCTCCTGCTTGACTCCTGAGCTCTAGAGATTTCCGAGGCGGCGCTCCTTACGGGCTTCCAAAGTGCGCGCCTGGTGACAGCTGATGGGCGGGTCTACACGTCTGAAGAAATCTGCAAGGCCCTGACAGGGGAGACCCAGAGTGCTGCACAACACCCCACGTAGCGGTAAGAAAACCTGGGTAGCCTGCGGGGGTGAAGTTAATCATGAGGGTCATTGCTGGTGGAGTAGGGGGGCATGTGACCTGCTGAGAGGGAGAAGACACCCCTGAACAGAGCAGAGGACACTACGACGTGGTGGTGGGGTTGCTCCTAGGGGGCCTCCAAGGCGTATCTGGAGCCCTCAGTTCCCCCTTGCACAAAACCCTGGCACACCATTATTACGAGGTGACCCCTGCAGTCAAGACTCCTTAACACCTCCTGGAACACCTCAGAGGCGGTGGGGGACCCCAAGGTGCACCATCCTGGTCCTGGGAGGGCCCTCTGTTCCTCCCCCGAGACATACTAGGGGGGGCTGCATTGCCATGCGAAGCAATGGGCAGAGGAGTGCTGTACTTGGTCCCTTGCTGATATACCGGCTGCCGGGGCAGCACCTTGGAGCGACGTCCTCCTGTGAGACCCCCCCGGCTTGCTTGGTGGGGTGCGGACACCCAGAGGCCTAGTGAGCGCACCCACTGACATTGGTTGGCCTGTCTCGAGCCATGATATTAGCCCCATTGGCGCGTAGTGAGAGTAACAGGCTCCCCGGACAAAAGGAAAGCACAGGCTACCATTCTCTGCCAATGTAGTAACAAAATGGGCAATGACGCCATACCTTCCAGACAGGGGAAAATGTATGTTATACTAAAGTAGTCACCCCACCCCCAGAGGAACAACCACCAATCCAAACGGATACAAAATTACAAATACCCTGCTACAGGCCATCCAGTCCTCCAGGTTGGCGCTGGAGGAGACAATAGAGGGTGTAGGCTCAGAAGTGACAATGTTGAGACAAGATCTCCGTAACTTGGCAGCCAGGGTCACGGAGTCGGAGACAGGAATAGGAGAAACAGAGAACCAGATCCATGATCTCCATAAGGGAATGGTGGAATTACATCCCCCAAATAAAGACCTTCAATAGCGCATCAATGATGTTGAAAACTGAGCGCGACGCAACAACCTCGGCTTTGTGGGTTTTAGGGAGGGCGTCGAAGGAGGAAATACAGCGAACTTCCTATATATCTGGCTCAAACAACCCTTTCCCGCAGACAAATTCTCTACATGCTTTGTCATTGAACGTGCACATAAAGCTCTATCGGCAAGACCACCACCGGGTGCACCGGCAAGACCCATTATAGCAAAATTCCTGAACCTTTTTGACAGAGACCTGATTCTCAGATAAGCAAGGAAACTGGGGGACATTAATCATGAAAATGTGCGTATTATGATCTTTCCAGGCTACAGTAGGGAGGTCCAGAGGCAGAGAAGCACCTACGACTCCATCAAGGCCAAACTCGGAACTCTCAAGATACAATATATGCTGCTATTCCCGGAGAAGTTGAAGATCATCTTTATGGGAAAAACCCAATTCTTCCACACACCTGAAGATGACTGGCACTGGCTAGAAGAATGCCCCATCATGAGACAACTAGAGGGCCCCAACAGAAAACCCAAAAAAGGAATGAAACGACCCAGAGAACAACTGGCCCCCAGAAAACGGTCAAGATCCAAAGTCACAAAGACTCTGAGTACAGGAGGTGACACCCTATACGTCGAAAGGCACAGGACGCTTACGCAAAAGAATTCCACGATCGCAGGACTCCCAGAGAAGTGTAGACTCATGCATGCCCCACCTCTTCAGGCGGACTGACCCTAGTACAAAAACCAAAAACAACAGTTGATGGACAGAATACAGAACAATGTCATACATTCACCCCAGTACAGAGATCTGGGCTTAAATCCATCTTTTTTTTTTGCTCACCATGCCATTCCAGTTTGAACACAGCCATATGCAAATCAGTTTTGACCCTGTGCCTCATGGGAACAGTCCAGCCCGAACTGCCAAGCCAGGTCCTCCCTGGACTGGAAACAAGCATCCTAGGACTGGTTTCGGGGTTTCACCCCACTCCTGCCAGGATAGCTTGATTCCAATGGCATGGAGAGCACAGGACTCATGTCTGAGCATACCCGTCCCACTCAGGGTGACAAATGCAAAAACAACAGTTAATGTTACAAGAAACTCAACAAAGGGGTACCAAATGTGGGTTTCTGGCGAGAGGGGCATATACGGTTCTGGTCCACGCGGGGTACACCTCCGGCTCCAGAGGAGTGGGTATCCCCATTAAAAAGTCGCCCCCTTTTGTGTACACCGAACATGGCTAGACCCCCAGGGCACATATGCAGAGTGACCGGAAGATGGGGCAGGAGAAGTGTGACTTTAGTTTCAATCTATGCACCCTCGAAACTCCAAGCCAGAACACTAAACAAATTGACGGAGATATTACTGGAGACACCGGGCTCACTGCACATTATAGGGGGAGACTTTAATGAAGTAATGCACAATTCCATAGATCGGACGGGAGACCATGCCCAGGCACCCCATACGTCACTGATAACACGCCTTACTGACACTCTAGGGTTGGCGGATGTCTGGAGACACCTGAACTTAGAGGTGAGACAATATTCCTACTACACAAGGTTTACTTATGTGTTTCTACCAAAAGGTGAAGTACGCAACATATTTGATGCACAATGCTTAGCCAGGGGCCTATTGGATCATTCCCTGCTATACGTGCGTATAATTGACCGACTATGAGACCGAAACATATGCTGGTGCTTAAAAGCGTGGGATCTCCACAATGAACCAATATTGAAAGGCATTAGTGCTGACACTGCAGTTTTCTTCGGAAAAAAATCTGGGATAGGTGCAACCCGGGGTTGTACTATGGGAGACTTATAAAACAGTCCCACGCGATAGAGCACAGAACCACATAGCATGGGATAGGAAAAAAGACAAGGAAGAGATGACAAGTCCTCAGAAATCCAGATTTTAACCCCTGAGGAAATGAACATAGTGCAGCCAGATCCCCAGCTCTTGAGGCAACTGATAGACACGCAGCACCAGTATAAAGATTTAGCAACCCAGGTGGCTAAAGCACAGGCCCAAGCGACCCTGCTTAAACTTTATGATGTGGGAGATAAATCCAGAAAGCTCCTGGCATGGCTTAGTCTCAAGGAAATAGAGGCCCGATGGGTAGACCGTCTCGTGAACCCACTAGGAATACCATAAGACAGAGGCGAGCAGATCCTGCAGAGTTTTGTGACTTACTACGCGGACTTCTATAAGACCCGCTGCCTACGGACCTCCCAATACATAACGGTATATCTGCAAGCGGTACATACCCCTAAATTGGAAGATTCTGATGTCAACGCAGATATAGTCCAGTTACGCCCCGGTAGGACACCAGGCCCAAATGGCATACCAGCAGAACTCTATAAAAAATGCATGGATCTTCTTGGTCCGCAACTCCTAACCCTTTTTAAAGAAGCAGGTGAAGATGGGATTCTCCCGTTAGACTTACGAGTGGCTCCAATTATACCTATCCACGAGCCAGGGA
Organism: Triturus cristatus; assembly: GCF_964204655.1. Classification (NCBI taxonomy): domain Eukaryota; kingdom Metazoa; phylum Chordata; class Amphibia; order Caudata; family Salamandridae; genus Triturus; species Triturus cristatus. The sequence continues at coordinate 1,031,983,958 of NC_140590.1, forward strand.
AACCAAAGGATAAATGCGATTCCTACTGTCCAATATCCTTGCTTAACACAGAGGTAAAAATATTTTGTCCACTGGTCTGGCCACCAGACTGCGCCAAGTGATCATGACCCAAGTACACCAGGACCAATCAGGTTTCTTACCTGGCCAAGCGACCAGGCTGAACCTGCGAAGACCCCACAATTGAATGATGGAGGTTAGAGACCGAGACACTCCACATCTGTTATTATCTTTGGACGCAGAAAAAGCGTTTGACGCAGTCCATTGGCCCTTTCTGGAGGCCACCCTGATTAAATTTGGCTTAAGCCCCAGTTACAGGAAATGGGTGGGATTCGTGTATAAAGACCCCAGAGCAAGGGTCCGGGTAAACGGAAGTACATCAGAAGATTTCCCCATAAGACGTGGTACGAGACAGGGATGCCCGCTGTCCCAACTACTATTTGCCCTCACAATAGAGATTCTAGCATGCCTGGTACGCCAACACCTAGGGTTACAGGGATTTCTAATTACCCCAGAAGAGGATTTGGTTGAAAAAATCTCCTTGTATGTGGATGACATACTTCTATATATTACACACGCAGACAAAACGATACCCAACTTGTTCCACACTATAGATTATTATGGACAGAACTCGGGTACACGATCAACTGGCATAAATCCGTGATCTACAGCCCAGGTGTGTTACAAACATGTCCCACTCTCCTTGGAGATCTCCAGATTGCGGATAGTGGGTTTACCTATTTGGGAATCTACCTTACAACAGATAAAAACCTCTGCTATCAGAGAAACATCAAACGCATACTCACAAACTTTAAGGAGGACATACAACAATGTAAATCTCTTTCACTCACAACATTGGGTAAGGCGTCCATGTTTAAGATGATCACACTACCACAATTTTTATATGCCCTACAAAACACATACTTTCCCCTACCACAAGCACTTTTCCGGGAGATAGCGGCAGAAGTACGTTCTTTTTTATGGTTAGGAAAACAGTCCAGGATTGTGCTCCATACTCTACAGCGTACTAAGTACAATGGGGGAATATCATTGTGCGATATAGAAACCTAAGATTGGGCAGAGCACCTAACCCCAATCAAGGAGTGGATACACGCACCAGGGGCACACCATGCTTACAGGCTAGAGAGGGCAACCATGAGCGGCCGTACATTTCTGCACTATTTACATGGTGGCAGAGGGAAGGGGAAGCTCCTCCCGGCCACTCAGGTCACTGTATAATCCTGGGGAAGGGCCACAAAGGCAATTGGTTGGGAACATAAACCGACCAGGGAGACACCCTTGTGGCACTGCACCTGGCTTAAGGAACTGCATAAATTGAGGGGCTTCGGAGGCTGAGATGCTATAGGTATCTGCATGCTAGGAGATATCATCCATAATGGTGCGCTAAAAAGCTTTGACGCTCTCAAGGCTGAATTCTTATTACACCCATCTCAATTCCTGAAGTACGCAAAGCTTAGACATGCCTGGCAAGTGGAAAAGAGAGATGACTCCCCGCTGCCGGAATATGCACCACTAGAGGGGAGACTGCTCCAGGAATTTCTCACGACTAAAGCCATCTCACTAACATAAAAGACCTTGAATAATAACGCTCCAGATAGACTGTACAAGTTGCGGTCAACATGGGAAGGTAACATGGGCGCGCTAGAAAATGTAGACTGGGAGGCAGCTCTAAGGAGCCCCAGGGAGGTGGAGATCAAATCACGACTTAGCTTCATACAATATAAAATACTGCATAGAATATACTAGGACCGAGTTCAACTGCATAGAAAGGGATGAGCAGAGGACCGTAGATGCCAGAGATGTGGACACAGAGAAGGCGACTTTTACCATGTCACTTGCGATTGCATCCAGATACAGGCCTACTGGGCAAAGATAACACGGGAACTAGGCAAAATACTAGACACCACGGTATCCATAGATCCCAAACCTATACTATGGGTATTTCATATGATGTCGATCTAGGCACACCTCAATTAATCTTCATTGCACTGGTAGTAGCTAAAAGAGACGTGGCAAGGAAATGGGGAGCCGTAGATTTACCACTACTGCGAGAATGGAGGGCAGGGATGGATATGTATGTGGCAGCTGAAAGGGTCATCTACAAGGCATGGGGCTGCCCGAAAAAATTTCATAAGGTGTGGGGCAAATGGAGGAGGTACTAGGGTCTCAACACAATAGTGGGAGGTACTCAACTGGACCCTACTGGACAAGTTCCCCAGATACTTCAATAGCTTTTGAAACCCTGGCCACCTAGGGGAGGGAGTGGCTCAATGGAACTGTTTTCAATTTATAGTTACTGCATGTCTGTGCTGCAAAATGATATGTAAGCTATATGAAGAATAATTGTTTTGTATAAAGACTAATAACATTGAAGGCTGTATGACTGTAACAGAAGTTAATTATGTTATGTTTGTTTTAGAAGATGACAATAAAAATATTTATGAAAAAACAAAAAAAACAATGGCCATTACCTAACATGGCTGCAGCATTACATTGTAGTGACAAGGTGCTGGGCTGTTTGCTCATGGGAACTCATCAAACGTGGGTTTCTGCTTCCTGACCCCCTGCAATGGAAGGTTCTAGATGCCTGAGGAATAAAAAGGATTTAGAATCAACTGTAATTTACCAATTACAGTGTAACCCATTTGGTCATACAGTAAAGCTCAGATGGATTTATTATAAATTCAGAGCCAAGCTGATATACATGAATTGCAGAAATAGTATAAAAATACAGAATCACTAGAGCAAAGCCAAAATGGAAAATAAAATTGATCCTCAATAACGGAAAGCAGAATAGGAATGCAGTAGCCACTATGCAAAGAATAAGAAATAAAGTCTGGTGAGGAGATTGCAAGTTTTGATCCTCTTGTCCATACTTGAGGCTGTCTAATATGATCTACTAAACCCTATTCTAACTGGAAATCAGGAAAACATTATTAAATCAGGGAAGCAGAGAAAGGTGCCAGCATAGCAAAGCCTCTGTAGAAGTTCCCGAATAAAGGACATTGTATAGCATGAAGCCACACAACAGATATTGTGCAGAGGTTTGTACTTTCAGAGTCTGAGGGGAATCTGAATCAAACTAAAACTCAATGACCAATTATTCCCACCAAAAGAACCTTTGAGAATTTCATGTCACATGTCCAATTCATTTCCATCTTCAAACAACCACCTTGGCAGTTACACTCGAGATTTCTTTCCTTTGGACTGCACATTAAAACCTCCTTGGATTTCTCCTGTCTCCTTATTCCACTCGAATGGTAGTCCTCCCTTACATCATTAGAGCTTCTTATCATTGCCAAATGAAACTGCTTTCAGGCCCAACAATCTCTTTCACACAATGTGCCTTACTTTACCATGAGCTATGGGATCGCACCTGCAGAGGGGAGAAAAGCATTGCATCAAAGCAAGCATCCATGTTAATTTTGAGCATTGCAAAATCCAAAAGCTTGGGGCCTTTGGTCAACTTTAGTATGGCAAGCATTTTAGTACACATTTTAAATGCTTGATTACTGATACATATTCAGTTACAATATAGAGGTAAAGCGCTATTCAAATTGATACATTTTCAGTTATTATATAAATGGAGAGTATTATTAAAAAAACAGGTGAACATATAACCAATAGTGTTAGTCAAACCGCACAGATGTAGATATATGTGAGAACTGCAACTCATTGTTACTGTAAAGAAAACATTACTATACACTGATATAAATGTCAAGATTGCACACTAGATGCACTGTTCAAGTATATTACATTACGTTATTAAGGTTACATCACACAAGTGCATAAGGCCATATGTACATAAATTTGTGTGGCCTAATTAAACATTCAAGACTGAAGCCAAAATTATGCTGCTCCACTCATGAGGGGTTTACACATTTTACATGAACTCTGTGCTCAAAAGTGAAGGCGCATTGGCTCGGACACAATGATTCTCTAGATAATGTAGCTGCAAAACAGTAAGCACAATGGTTCGAGGTTGTCGCTGGACCCAGGGCAAAGTAAGCATAGCTGCTCCCTGTGATCTGTGTACATGAGAAGGAGCAGTGTGACCTCACCCCTGGTGTGCCAACGCAAGCCTGGGAGGCTCTCAGGAGTAGGCAATAAGTACCAATGTGGACCTGGCCTCTCTTCAGTACAAAGATCGGGAGTCAGTAGAACCTGGCAGTTCCACACTCCTCCTCTAGGAAAATCTAGAGCAGTGAGTGTGACCCTTCATTGCAGACCCTGCCATCTCTTGCCCATTATTGAGGCCCGCCCTGCTCCTGTCTTCATGACATCAGAGCCAACCGTAGACTCCCTCTCCTTCCTGTTACAGATGGTTCTCAGGTTCCTCGTCCCTGTACAAACTGGGGGTCATATTTACTAATCTTTTACACAATGCAGGACAACATGCAAAGTAGCTGTACTGCATTGTGTGGAAGGGTCAGAGCAGAAATGCTACATATTTACAAAGATATGAACCTTTTCTTTTCTCTCCTTGCACTGGTGCACTGGGGGCTGCCTAGCACCAATGCTGGCACCCTTGCGCTATGGCACAAGGGTGCCTGCGGTATGGGCAGAGTATTTTTGTGCAGGAAGGAATGCCTTCCTGCACACACAAAAAATCCTTAGAGGCATTTTCCTCTTTCCATGTATGATTCAGAATGCATCCCACTAAAAAACAAGCATTGGCATAGCCAATAGGTCTCGCTTTTGGGACCTTCTAAGTATTTAGTTATGCAGCACAATATCCTTGGTGCAACCACATCAACGGTTGCGTGGCTAAACACTTATAAGGTCCCAAAGGCGAGACCTATTGGCTATGCCAATGCTTGGTGTGGTTGTGTGTGTGGTTGTGTGTGGTTGTGTGTGTGTGTGTGGTTGTGTGTGTGTGGTTGTGTGTGAATGTGGTTGTGTGTGTGTGGTTGTGTGTGTGTGGTTGTGTGTGTGTTTGTGTGTGGTTGTGTGGATGTGTGTGTATGTGGTTGTGTGTGTGTGGTTGTGTGTGTGGTTGTGTGTGGTTGTGTGTGGGTGTGGTTGTGGGTGTGGTTGTGACTGTGGTTGTGGGTGTGGTTGTGTGTGGTTGTGTGGGTGGTTGTGTGTGTGGTTGTGTGTGTGGTTGTGTGTGTGGCTGTGTGTGTGTGGTTGTGTGTGTGGTTGTGTGTCTGTGTGTGGTTGTATGTGTGGTTGTATGTGTGGTTGTGTGTGTGTGGTTGTGTGTGTGTGGTTGTGTGTGTGGTTGTGTGTGTGGTTGTGTGTGTGTGTGGTTGTGTGTGTAGTTGTGTGTGTGGTTGTGTATGGTTGAGGTTGTGTGTGTGGTTTTGTGTGTGGTTGTGTGTGTTGTGTGTGTCATTGTGGTTGTGTGTGTGGATGTGGTTGTGGTTGTGTGTGTGTGGTTGTGTGTGTGTGATTGTGTGTGTGTGGTTGTGGTTGTGTGTGTGTGGTTGTGTGTGTGGTTGTGGGTGTGGGTGTGGTTGTGTGTGTGGTTGGTTGTGTGTGTGGTTGTGTGTGTGGTTGTGTGTGGTTGTGTGTGTGGTTGTGGTTGTGTGTGTGGTTGTGTATGTGGTTGTGTGTGTGTGTGTGGTTGGGGTTGTGTGTGTGGTTGTGTGTGTGTGGTTGTGGGTGTGGTAGTGTGGTTGTATGGGGGTGTGTGTGGTTGTGTGTGGTTGTGTTTGGTTGTGTGTGGTTGTGTGTGTGGTTGTGTGTGTGGTTGTGTGTGTGTGGTTGTGTGTGTGTGTTTGTGTGTATGTGTGTGGTTGTTTGTGTGTGGTTGTGTGTGTGGTTTTGTGTGTGGTTGTGGTTGTGTGTGTGGGTGTGTGTGGTTGTGGTTGTGTGTGTGTTGTACGGGTGTGTGTGGTTGTGTTTGGTTGTGTGTGGTTGTGTATGTGGTTATGTGGTTGTTGTGTGGTTGTTGTGTGTGTGGTTGTGTGTGTGGTTGTGTGTGTGTGTGTTTGTGTGTATGTGTGTGGTTGTGTGTGTGTGGTTGTGTGTGTGGTTTTGTGTGTGGTTGTGGTTGTGTGTGGTTGTGTGTGTGGTTGTGGTTGTGTGTGTGTGGTTGTGTGTGTGTGTGTGGTTGTGGTTGTGTGGTTGTACAGGTGTGTGTATGGTTGTGTGTGGTTTTGTTTGGTTGTGTGTTGTTGTGTGTGTGGTTGTGTGGTTGTTGTGTGATTGTTGTGTGTGCATGTGTGTGGTTGTGTGTGTGTGGTAGTGTGTGTGTGTTTGGTTTTGTGTGTGGTTGTGGTTGTGTGTGTGGTTGTGGTTGTGTGTGTGTGGTTGTGTGTGTGGTTGTGGGTTTGGGTGTGTGTGTGGTTGTTTGTGTGGCTGTGTGTGTGTGGTTGTGTGTGTGGTTGTGTGTGTGTGTGGTTGTGTGTGGTTGTGTGTGTGGGTGTGTGTGTGTGGTTGTGTGTGTGGTTGTGTGTGTGGCTGAAGTTGTGTGTGTGTGTGGTTGTGGTTGTGTGTGGTTGTACGGGTGTGTGTGTGGTTGTGTTTGGTTGTGTGTGGTTGTGTGTGTGGTTGTTTTGTGGTTGGTATGTGTGTGTGTGCGGTTGTGTGTGTGTGTGGTTGTGTGTGTATGTGTTTGTGTGTATGTGTGTGGTTGTGTGTGTGTGTGGTTTTGTGTGTGGTTGTGGTTGTGTGTGTGGTTGTGTGTGTGGTTGTGGTTGTGTGGGTGTGGTTGTGTGTGTGTGTGTGGTTGTGGTTGTGTGGTTGTACAGGTGTGTGTGTGGTTGTGTTTGGTTGTGTGTGGTTGTGTGGGTGGTTGTGTGGTTGTTGTGTGATTGTTGTGTGTGTGTGGTTGTGTGTGTGTGTATGTGTGTGGTTGTGTGTGTGTGGTTGTGTGTGTGTGTTTGGTTTTGTGTGTGGTTGTGTGTGTGGTTGTGTGTGTGGTTGTGGTTGTGTGTGTGTGTGGTTTTGGCTGTGTGTGTGGTTGTGTGTGTGTGTGGTTGTGTGTAGTTGTGTGTGGTTGTGTGTGTGTGGTTGTGTGTGTGGTTGTGTGTGTGCTTGGGGTTGTGTGTGTGTGTGTGGTTGTGTGTGTGGTTGTGGGTGTGGTTGTGGGGCTGTACATGTGTGTGTGGTTGTGTGTGGTTATGTGTGTGTGGTTGTGTGGTTGTTGTGTGGTTTTGTGTGTGTGTGGTTGTGGGTGTGGTTGTGTGTGTGGGTGGTTGTGTGTGTGTGTGTGTGTGGTTGTGTGTGTGGTTGTATGTGTGGTTGTGTGTGTGGTTGTGTGTGGTTATGTGTGTGTGGTTGTGTGGTTGTTGTGTGGTTGTGTGTGTGGTTGTGGGTGTGGTTGTGTGTGGGTGTGTGTTTGTGTGTATGTGTGTGGTTGTGTGTGTGTGGTTGTGTGTGGTTGTGTGTGTGGTTGTATGTGTGGTTGTGTGTGTGGTTGTGGTTGTGTTTGTGTGTGTGTTTGTGGTTGTGTGTGTGTGGTTGTGTGTGTGGTTGTGTGTGTGGTTGTGGTTGTGTGTGTGGTTGTGTGTGTAATACTAAAAGCATCAGAAAATAAAGGAACACAAACATCGAGTTTGTGGAAAGAGAAAGCACGTTGTAAGTCAAACGGGCGCAGCAAAGCATTAACACAACAAAACAAACAAGATCACTTAGCGAAGACAGTGCTGATAATGGATATACACAGCCTATCATCTTAAGAGTTCGATTGCAGCCAATATGCACTCAAACCTGCCCCCTCCTTGTGAGTTGCACCCCCCATTTCATGAGTTGTAACTGCTGCACCCACCATAGCGCTTTAAGATCTAAAGCGCTACATAGGTCTAATCGATTAACCAGTCGCCAACATGCTGTGCTTTTAAAGAGAATGTGCCAAAAGTTTCCTGCTTCCTCAACATGTCCTCATGAAAGCACCAATGAAAGGATTCCCTGAATGGTGCAACGGACATGAAGCAGCCGCTGTGATCAGAAATAAACACTGTGAACGTTGTCCAGTTTCACAGTAACATTTCCTTAATGTTCTTTAACAGTAATACTAAAAGCATCTCAAAATAAAGGAACACAAACATCGAGTTTGTGGAAAAAGAAAGCACATTGTAGGTCAAAGGGGCGCAGCAAAGCATTAACACAACATGTTCTTTGATGTTTGATGTTCTTTGAATGAGAACATCAAAGGGGCGCCACGAAAGTGGTCACGGGCGAAAGTGAAAGTGATCGCGGGCGCTTAATGAGCATGACAAGGTTTGCCAGCCTCTGCTCCTAAGCGTGCGCCCGCGCACATGCACTGTAGCGCTAGGCTGGCCATGGTAGCATTTTTTTGAACCCTCACAAAAAGTCTCGCCAGTTCAGCGCATGCGCTGGGTCAGGCGAGACCTAAAAAATGAAGCAAAGAGGAAAAATAAAGATATTTTCCTTGTTATGCCTCACTTGGGAAGCCTTAGCCTTTTTGCACATTCCCAGGTTTACTAGTTTTACCAGATTTGGGAATGCACCGAAATCCATGTGTGGATGCAGATTTGACCGATAGAACGCCTCCCAGCTTGAAATGTAACATAATACAGTGTAGGCCACTGCATTGCATTACATATCTTTACAAAGCCACGCAAGGCAGCCCACATGGCCCTTTGTGTGGATTTATTGAAGCAATTGCGTTGCCCTGTGCGATCTAAGGACAACGTAATAGTTTGATAAAACTGGGTCTAGATTAAGAGCTGGCTGGCTCAAATTGTTTTGTAGTGAAATATTGGTGCTTATCCTGTTTTCATGTTTATTCCATTTACAATGAAGGTGAGGGGCTCCAATGGCAGTCGGCAGTCAAATGAAATTTGTGCGGCAGAAAGACGAGAAAGAATAATATAGAATTGTACCCTGACTTTAAGCAAAAAATGGACACATTTCCTGATGTTGTCCTCCAATTGATTCCTTTGCATTGAATTGAAAATTTCAAAATATGCCAGCAATAATATCAGGATGTTAATCTAGAGTGATATAGTGATAGTAATATCAGGAGACCTTTGTTACAAGTAAAAAGGGTGATAACGTTGTGTATTGTATTTCTTTACGACACTGATTGCTGAGATTCCTTTCTTCTGAAATGAGAAAGACAACAATTGATTTTTGGGATTGAACACAGAGAATCCGTGTAGGCTGGCAGGGCGCGGTGCACTGTGTGCTGTCTTTTGTGGCGTAAGTGGGCACAGTTTACTTTCCAGCATGTGCTGGTAGGCGGGCGAGGAGGGTAGGCCATTTGTAATGTTTTATTTTCATGGACTTATGGTTTCCCTTCCTTTGGCTCTAGCCTTTTGCTCTTATCTCACTGCTGTTTCTCAGTGCTGTGATGGGATTAGAGCTCCTAATAATGCTACTACAATAGAGGCATCTCCACCTTTCAGCTCATGGTCCCTATGAGCTGAAGAAAGGAGTCGCTAATCGTGGCATCTATATTGTGTACACTACCAGTACAAGTCTGGTACAGCTTGGAGTGAGGCCGTAAGAAAACTCTTTCATTATTAAAAAAAAAACTTTTCGGTCAAGTCTCATACTACCCCTTCTAGAATCTACACGTTTTAAATGGACATTCTAGCCTGTCAGGCTCGGTAGAATGCTGAGGGCGAACGTTTCAGTTAAAATTTTAGAGCAGATAATTACTCTCATACGATGTTCTCTGATCTCAAAATGAAATATATGAAGATATGGTCATTAATATTAGGAACACATTCATGACGAAGACGAAAAAACTAGGATTACAAGTAAGTACATTTATTTTCTCTTTCAAAGGATATTGTGAGAGCTGAAAGCAGGCTGCGGTAGGTCAGTAGGATGAAGAGTTTGCAAGAAACAAGCTGACTCTGGTCCAGGCATGGTTCCCACCGTGCCATCTCTATCTGTCTCCCATAGGTTTATTGTATCAAATGTTCTCTACAGCCTTCCCCATGACATTCTTCTCAGCCTGCTCCACGTTGAGGTAAACCGACCAAGTCTTACATGTTTTAACATTTTATCCCTGCATTAAAAGTAAATGTGTTTGTTATAACCTTTTCATGAGCATGTCCTTGCCTTCGCTGAATGATATATATTTTTACTATGTCTGTGACTAACCCTTTCACATCTTTCTTTTACTGACCTATACATGAAATGTAACCTATTTATATGATTTTAAATCAATGGAAAAAAATCACAGTCAATTAAAACAAGCATTGGCAAAGCCAATAGGTTTCATCTTTGCAATATCTATTGATTTTGTTAATGTTTTTGTAGACATGTCACACAGCCGCAAAAGCATGGCTTAAAATAAAAACCAAAACAACAACAAAAATGCTATGATGCAGCCAGTGTTCACCACAATATAACGATTTTGTCATTTAAGACATGTTGCACAGTAGCTCATGCTGCTATGGAATATATGTAAAACCAGCATCATCTTCTCAATGGGATATTTTTCTGCCTGGTGCCTCTACAATGATGGCAACAGTTTCAACTTGTACTGAGTTTTTGGGTGCACACATACATAACTTCAGCCAAACCCCTCTTATATATGCTTATCACTTCCCTTTCCTATTGATAAAATATCTACACCTGTACTTCACTCTTTGAAAGGCACTATAGCTTTGTGAACAAGGTGCTCGCTGCTGTCACGGGTATCCTCAACTGTTCATCCTTCTGAGGATGATAACATGAATATATAGCACAGACAATTGTGACACGTATTGCATGCAATGCTATTAAAAGGCCACACTTTGGTAGATAATACTATGTGAACATTCTACTATGCACACACAAACATCAGTGTCTGCATACAACGAGGGGCGTGGTTACACTGGCAATGGAGGAAGACGTGTTTGCTTAGGGCTCTGTCGGAGGCTCCCCGGGTTAGCTCCGATTCTCCGACAACAAGGGCCCTGCTGGAGGTGAAACTTTCCTCGCTGCTTGAGGTGCCTGTCATGCAGCCCCGGTGAAACTTCTGGGGTGATTGTGCTGCGTTCTCCGCACCGGGACCTGCCGCCTTCGCTGCGGCCCGACGCGATGTAGCTGGGCCAGCGCAACCTACTACGCGAGCTGGGGGACTGGCTCCGCCCACCAGGCCCAGTGGCGTGACTCACCTCCATATAGTGGCCGCCGCCTGGTCTGCAACATCTGCCCTCCGGTGGCACGCTACTGCGACGGACGCCGCCGGAGACCTACTGCCCTTCTTTGGAGGCCTGGGAGCTCCTGCTCCATTATCCTGCCGGTGAGCCTCGGTGGAGGGGGCGGCCCTGCGGAGCGCCGCATCGGGACCACGCTGGTGCTGCGTTGGTGAGGTCGACTGGCGCTACAGACTTTCAGCGTTCCCTCGGGGTATGTGTCAGCACCCTGGGCCTCACTACTGTGGATAACGGCGCCGGGGAGCGAGGCGGAGGACACCTGAGGCGCTGATAGGACCCCGGCTGGGAACGCAGCGGATGTCGGTGCCCCAGTCCGTGTCCCGATGGCCTGCTGTGCTCTGTGACCGTGGGGGAGCACCAGAACCGGACGGAGGGAACCCAGCAGGCGCATGGTAGCTGAGCGGCACGCCTGTGCCTTGGCCCTCACTGTGTTGCATCGCGACCGGGTCTGGTGCCTTGCCCCCGAGAGCTGAGCTGCTTGTGGCGACCTGCGCGGCTGGCAGGGAGGAGCACGGGAGTGTGGCCTCAGCGGCTGCTGGCTGGCTCGTCGACAGTGGAGATGATCTTGGTGCACCAGGCTTGACCTGCACTCACACCTAGTTAGATGTCGCGAGGCCGATGGGGCAGAGCGAACGTGCCAGATACCACCCCCCCACCTCCACAAACGCGTTCCCAGGCAGGGAAGATGGCAGAAGCGGAGTCTCCAGCTGCCGTGTCTGGCAAGTTGGATGCGGTCCTGGCCGCGGTGGAGAAGCTGGGGGAGACCCTGAACAATACTCATACTGCCCTTGAGGGCAAAATTGATAAAGCGATCATCGACCTTACACTTCTCCATGCTGACCACCGCAGATTGGCGGACCGAACAACAACACTGGAGACCACGATGACGGAGGTGTCCCCACGTGTGCTGGCAGCAGACAAGCATATACAACAATTCGCCAATCGGGTGGATTTTCTTGAGGATAGGGCGGAGGATGCAGAAGGCCGGGCCCGACGCAATAACGTACGCGTGGTGGGGCTGCCGGAGGGAAAGGAGGGGAGAAATCCTATCACTTATGTGGAATCATGGCTGCGTACCCTCCTGCCGGACGGGGCCCTGTCCCCACATTTTGTTGTGGAGAGGGCACATCGAGTACCGACCAGACCCCTGCCATCGGGCACTAACCCTCGACCACTCCTGATCAGGCTGCTGAACTATAGGGACAGAGACACAATCTTGCAGGAAACCAGGAAGTTGCGCGACGTCCAAGTGGACAATCAAAAAGTTATGTTTTTTCCGGACTATACGATTCACGTGCAAAGGCAGAGACACTCTTACATGGTGGTGAAGAGACGCCGCAGACAATACGATTTAAAATATTCTCTGTTATTCCCAGCGCGCCTGCGAGTGGTAGCAAATGGTAAAACACAGCCCTTCAAGCTGTGGCCAGTATCAGCGGGTCGCTCGTGGAGGAGAGTGAATCCGTCACCAGCCAACAGGATCAAGACAGCGATGCTGCGGACCTCTCGGATGACCCCCTCACCACGCAGGACTCTTGCGAGCTACCGGATGTTACTCCACAGACTGCCCATGGTATAATTTGATGCCTGAGGTTGTTTCGCTCTATTAGACCCTTTCTGCCTTTAGGGACATCTCACGCAAGTATATGATTGGAAGTTATGTAAAGTTGTGAAATGATTGCCATGTACACCGCTGCAGTCCCTGGTGCCTCGCGGTACCATACCCGCCCCCACCTATCTTATTTGTTTTACACTTCGCAGGGGTGGCACTTTGAATATATCTGATAACACCCCACGTTCCCCCTTTTTTCCTATGGTAGGGGTCACTGGGGTCTACTGGTGGGCACCACACCGATGGGATCATATGTAGTTCACTGCGGGGAGCACCGGGGAGACTCTTCACTCTCCTTGATATTCATAGGCTATACTACATAGTTCACCCCCCTAGACCTAGATCATAAGATGGTTACACATATAGTTTGGACGATTGCCTGTTGCACTTTCGCCCTTTTTGGTATTCTTTTTAGGTTTGAGTGGATGTAAGCTGCATCACAGCCCGTCTTCCTTTGTTGTTTTTTTGTTTATTATTGCTGCTATCTGTTTTACTGCTCCGTATGCCATATCCAACGTACTGGGATGGAGCACTTCTGACGTTGCACAACACTGGGGTGGGGCCTCTGGGATTGTGCACACGTGCGACATGCTAATCTACCCAACTCTTGTGCCTGATTGGGTTGTGTACACTGCTTGCTCTACAATAATATGGCGCCTATCAAGATTGGGACCTGGAATGTGAGAGGCATTCATAGTCCATCACGTAGATATCTTATTTACTCCTATCTCAAGTGTCACCATATTTAAGTGGCCCTATTACAAGAAAGCAAAACCAAAGGAAATGATGGACGGAGTGTTGAACATTGCAAGCACTCACCCCCAGTCAACTGATCTGGGTTTAATCCATCACCGTTCTTTAGCCCACTCTGCCACCCCAGTTCAGACATGGCCATATGCAAATCAGTCTGACCCTGTGCCTCATGGGAACAGTCCAGCCCGAACTGCCAAGCCATGTCTTCCCTGGACCGGAAACAAGCTTCCTAGGACCGGTTTCTGGCATTTCAGCCGTCTTCAGCCAGGCTTGCTTGAATCCAGTGGCAAAGTGAGCAAGGGACTCACGTCTGAGCATACCCTGCCAACTTATGGCGAACAAAGCAAAACCAAAGGAAATGATGGACGGAGTGTTGAACATTGCAAGCACTCACCCCCAGTCAACTGATCTGGGTTTAATCCATCACCGTTCTTTAGCCCACTCTGCCACCCCAGTTCAGACATGGCCATATGAAATCAGTCTGACCCTGTGCCTCATGGGAACAGTCCAGCCCGAACTGCCAAGCCATGTCTTCCCTGGACCGGAAACAAGCTTCCTAGGACCGGTTTCTGGCATTTCAGCCGTCTTCAGCCAGGCTTGCTTGAATCCAGTGGCAAAGCGAGCAAGGGACTCACGTCTGAGCATACCCTGCCAACTTATGGCAAACAAAGCAAAACCAAAGGAAATGATGGACGGAGTGTTGAACATTGCAAGCACTCACCCCCAGTCAACTGATCTGGGTTTAATCCATCACCGTTCTTTAGCCCACTCTGCCACCCCAGTTCAGACATGGCCATATGAAATCAGTCTGATCCTGTGCCTCATGGGAACAGTCCAGCCCGAACTGCCAAGCCATGTCTTCCCTGGACCGGAAACAAGCTTCCTAGGACCGGTTTCTGTCATTTCAGCCGTCTTCAGCCAGGCTTGCTTGAATCCAGTGGCAAAGCGAGCAAGGGACTCACGTCTGAGCATACCCTGCCAACTTATGGCAAACAAAGCAAAACCAAAGGAAATGATGGACGGAGTGTTGAACATTGCAAGCACTCACCCCCAGTCAACTGATCTGGGTTTAATCCATCACCGTTCTTTAGCCCACTCTGCCACCCCAGTTCAGACATGGCCATATGAAATCAGTCTGATCCTGTGCCTCATGGGAACAGTCCAGCCCGAACTGCCAAGCCATGTCTTCCCTGGACCGGAAACAAGCTTCCTAGGACCGGTTTCTGTCATTTCAGCCGTCTTCAGCCAGGCTTGCTTGAATCCAGTGGCAAAGCGAGCAAGGGACTCACGTCTGAGCATACCCTGCCAACTTATGGCAAACAAAGCAAAACCAAAGGAAATGATGGACGGAGTGTTGAACATTGCAAGCACTCACCCCCAGTCAACTGATCTGGGTTTAATCCATCACCGTTCTTTAGCCCACTCTGCCACCCCAGTTCAGACATGGCCATATGAAATCAGTCTGATCCTGTGCCTCATGGGAACAGTCCAGCCCGAACTGCCAAGCCATGTCTTCCCTGGACCGGAAACAAGCTTCCTAGGACCGGTTTCTGTCATTTCAGCCGTCTTCAGCCAGGCTTGCTTGAATCCAGTGGCAAAGCGAGCAAGGGACTCACGTCTGAGCATACCCTGCCAACTTATAGCAAACAAAGCAAAACCAAAGGAAATGATGGACGGAGTGTTGAACATTGCAAGCACTCACCCCCAGTCAACTGATCTGGGTTTAATCCATCACCGTTCTTTAGCCCACTCTGCCACCCCAGTTCAGACATGGCCATATGAAATCAGTCTGATCCTGTGCCTCATGGGAACAGTCCAGCCCGAACTGCCAAGCCATGTCTTCCCTGGACCGGAAACAAGCTTCCTAGGACCGGTTTCTGTCATTTCAGCCGTCTTCAGCCAGGCTTGCTTGAATCCAGTGGCAAAGTGAGCAAGGGTCTCACGTCTGAGCATACCCTGCCAACTTATGGCGAACAAAGCAAAACCAAAGGAAATGATGGATGGAGTGTTGAACATTGCAAGCACTCACCCCCAGTCAACTGATCTGGGTTTAATCCATCACCGTTCTTTAGCCCACTCTGCCACCCCAGTTCAGACATGGCCATATGCAAATCAGTCTGACCCTGTGCCTCATGGGAACAGTCCAGCCCGAACTGCCAAGCCATGTCTTCCCTGGACCGGAAACAAGCTTCCTAGGACCTGTTTCTGGCATTTCAGCCGTCTTCAGCCAGGCTTGCTTGAATCCAGTGGCAAAGTGAGCAAGGGACTCACGTCTGAGCATACCCTGCCAACTCATGGCGAACAAAGCAAAACCAAAGGAAATGATGGACGGAGTGTTGAACATTGCAAGCACTCACCCCCAGTCAACTGATCTGGGTTTAATCCATCACCGTTCTTTAGCCCACTCTGCCACCCCAGTTCAGACATGGCCATATGCAAATCAGTCTGACCCTGTGCCTCATGGGAACAGTCCAGCCCGAACTGCCAAGCCATGTCTTCCCTGGACCGGAAACAAGCTTCCTAGGACCGGTTTCTGGCATTTCAGCCGTCTTCAGCCAGGCTTGCTTGAATCCAGTGGCAAAGTGAGCAAGGGACTCACGTCTGAGCATACCCTGCCAACTTATGGCGAACATTGCAAGCACTCACCCCCAGTCAACTGATCTGGGTTTAATCCATCACCGTTCTTTAGCCCACACTGCCAAGCCATGTCTTCCCTGGACCGGAAACCAGCTTCCTAGGACCGCTTTGCCACTGGATTCAAGCAAGCCTGGCTGAAGACGGCTGAAATGCCAGAAACCGGTCCTAGGAAGCTTGTTTCCGGTCCAGGGAAGACATGGCTTGGCAGTTCGGGCTGGACTGTTCCCATGAGGCACAGGGTCAGACTGATTTGCATATGGCCATGTCTGAACTGGGGTGGCAGAGTTGGCTAAAGAACGGTGATGGATTAAACCCAGATCAGTTGACTGGGGGTGAGTGCTTGCAATGTTCAACACTCCGTCCATCATTTCCTTCGGTTTTTGCTTTGTTCGCCATAAGTTGGCAGGGTATGCTCAGACGTGAGTCCCTTGCTCGCTTTGCCACTGGATTCAAGCAAGCCTGGCTGAAGACGGCTGAAATGCCAGAAACCGGTCCTAGGAAGCTTGTTTCCGGTCCAGGGAAGACATGGCTTGGCAGTTCGGGCTGGACTGTTCCCATGAGGCACAGGGTCAGACTGATTTGCATATGGCCATGTCTGAGCTGGGGTGGCAGAGTGGGCTAAAGAACGGTGATGGATTAAACCCAGATCACTTGACTGGGGGTGAGTGCTTGCAATGTTCAACACTCCGTCCATCATTTCCTTTGGTTTTTGCTTTGTTCGCCATAAGTTGGCAGGGTATGCTCAGACGTGAGTCCCTTGCTCGCTTTGCCACTGGATTCAAGCAAGCCTGGCTGAAGACGGCTGAAATGCCAGAAACCGGTCCTAGGAAGCTTGTTTCCGGTCCAGGGAAGACATGGCTTGGCAGTTCGGGCTGGACTGTTCCCATGAGGCACAGGGTCAGACTGATTTGCATATGGCCATGTCTGAACTGGGGTGGCAGAGTGGGCTAAAGAACGGTGATGGATTAAATCCAGATCAGTTGACTGGGGGTGAGTGCTTGCAATGTTCAACACTCCGTCCATCATTTCCTTTGGCTTTTACTATTACAAGAAACACACTTGCAGAAGTCAGAAGTAGGGTGGCTGCACAGACGTTGGAGGAGGCAGTTGTATGCGACAGGCTACTCAGCATATGCGTGTGGGGTGTTGGTGTGGATTAGGCCAGGGACCTCCTTCCGGATGATTGACTCCAGCCTAGACGCGGAGGGTAGATATGTTCTGGTTAGAGGTGTCTTGGATGGGAGGCAGATTGTTCTTGCGTCATTATATGCGCCCAACATGAAGCAGGCAGCCTTTTTGGATGTGGTTACCCTCAAACTGGCTGGGTGGCATGATGTTCCTATGATTTTGGGTGGGGACTAAAATAGTGTCCTAGACGTGTCGTTGGATCGTTCCTTCCCTCCCCTGCCTGGCACTGTCACACACACGGCAGCGAAAGCTCTGAACCAATGGGCCGCGCATTGGCGTCTTTCTGACGCTTGGTGCCATAACAACCCACAAGACAGGGTATATTCTTATTATTCGGGAGTGCATGGCCTTCATGTGCGTTTGGATCGCATTATCGTGTCAAATGGCTTGCTCTTGAGCATGTCTAGTTCCTATTACATGGGGCGGACACACTCGGATCACAATCCCCAAATGGTGGAATTGCAATGGGAGGCCACCGTGCCACCGATACCTACGTGGCGACTTCAGCTGGATGTCTTGCTTGAAACGCCTTTTCGAGATCTGTTGGCCACAAATGTGGCACAATATTTTGATGAAAATGCGGGCACGGTTTCGTCACCCCTGCTCGGGTGGGATGCATTTAAAGTAGTAGTGTGGGGTACACAGGTGGGCATCAGGCACAGCTAGAGAAAGAACTCATCACCTTGGAGAGGACGCTGGCGACCGAGGAGCAAGTTGCTCTGGGGGGATCCTGGGACCAGCTTGATAGATATAGGGAGGAACATGCCAGATTACTCGAACGGTTCTGCTGTCTCAACTATGCCGCACATTCGGCGCGCACACACCATATGGGGGACAAGGCTGGGAAGCTGCTCATGTGGCTGGCGCGCCAAGATGAAACACAATCCCCAGTTACCTCTATACGTACAGCGGTCGGGGACCCAGTCTACATGCAGCGGGACATACACGACACGTTTGTGGCTCATTACCAGGGACTATACGTATCTTGCTCATGGGGCATGACCCTGGAGCTACAGCTTTATTTAGACAGGATGAAGCTGCCGCATCCTACACGTCCACAACGGGACAAAATAAATAGTCCTCTTCTAGCGGAGCAAATACGGGACAGCATATTCTCATTGGCAAATGGGAAGTCGCCGGGACCGGATGGCCTGTCGACAGAATTCTATAAAGCTTACACACATTTTCTGGTGCCGCAGCTGCTGCAGGTGTACGAGAGGACGATGGAGGAATCCACACTCACTGACTCACAAAATGAGGCCCTGCTAGTGTCCCTCCTCAAGCCTGACAAGGATCCCGAATCGCTAGGCTCCTATCGTCCGCTCGCACTCCTTAATACTGACTACAAAATATTTGCATCCATACTTACAACTCGTCTCTCACCCCTGGTGAAAACGCTGGTGCACCCGGACTAGAACGGTTTTGTACCCACTAGGAATACCTCACTCAATCTCCACAGATTCTTTAGAGTACAACAGTATGCGATACCTAGTTGCCCCCGCTCCGGCTGCCTGGTGCTGGACCTGGAGAAAGCCTTCGATTCTCTGGAGTGGCCCTATCTGGCAGCGGTGCTACGCAAGTATGACCTGGGCTATACCTTTTTCAACATGGTCCAATTGCTGTACCAGCACCCCACAGTCCGTGCCCGCACCAACAGGCTTGTGTCTGCCCTCATGAGAGTGCAGAGGGGAACCCGCCAGGGCTGTCCATTGTCCCCGTTGCTTTTCTCTTTAGCCATGGAGCCAGTTGCGATGCTACTCCGCAGAAGTGGTGAAGACTGGGGCATACAATTAGGGGATGGGACACATGCGGTGTCTCTCTATGCAGACGACTTACTACTATATGTGCGTGATGTCACTGCCATACCTGCGTCTATAGCAGAGGTGCTGAGGGTGTTCTAAGAAATGTCGGGTCTCCGGGTCAATTGGGCCAAGTCTGGAGTGTACCCCTTTATCGCAGACACGGCAGAAATCGATGTATTCATTAATGGTTTAAGGCTCCCGTGGTACCCCACCACCTTTCGTTATCTGGGAATCTGTATCTATCGGACTCCAGATGATTTGTTGGAGGGCAATTTGATAAGGGCAATTTCGTCAATCCTGGTCCAAGTGCATTTCTGGAAGTCACTGTCGTTAAATGCAATGAGTCGTGTCACACTGCCTAAAATGATTGTCCTACCTAAGTTATTGTACTATTTCTCTAACCTCCCGGTTTATGTCCCTACCAGGCTTTTCCGTTAACTGGAGCGTATGTCCCGAGACCTTATGTGGAACAAAGGCAGACCCAGGGTTGCGCTGTGGAAATTATATGCTCCCACCTCCCAGGGCGGACTAGCTGTCCCCAATTTGTAACTGCACTACATAGCAGCTCAGTTGCAGTGGGTGACGAAGTGGCTCAATGGCGCTCATCTGGATGATACGGCGACCTTGCAGCAACCGTGGATCCACGCTCAGATCACTAATTTATTCTATCCGGCTGCCAGGCTCCCCCGTCCACTCAAGCTACATCTGGGTCTAGCGCATAGATGTTACAAAAGAAGCCTATATCTTACTCGTGAGACGCTCCCATATGCCGCTCTTGGGGGCGCCCAGAGGGAATACGGATACTCCCGAAGTCCTTCTTAGGCACTGGCACGCAGTAGGTATAGAAACTTTGGGTGACCTTTACAGAGACGGCGCCCTCTTAACATTCGAGGCACTAGCAGAGGACACTGACTTTCCTGCTGGACAATTTCTCCTACATGCCTCTCTCATACGAGCCCTTTCGGTGCTTTTGGGAGATTTAGTGACTGAGCCACTGACACACCTGCTACTGCAGTATTTACACTTAATGGGGGCAGGAATAACACATAGTGCACTGGCTGGTGATGGCCTTGCTCACTCACACGCTTAAACCAATGGTGGCACTTCGTGCCCACTGGGAAGCTGACGCAGGCCGACCCTGGAAAGACAAGGAATGGGCCACCATCTTAGCTGGTGCTACTTATATACCAAGAAGCTCTAAGTTCAGGTTGATACAAACCTATATAATACAACGGGCGTATCTTTCTCCTGACAAAATAAACAGATATTTCAATATTGCTACATCTGACTGCCCACGCTGCTGACAGCTCGATGCAGACCTGCTCCATATCCTGCGCCTCCCTCCACCTTTACTGGCAAGCCGTTGCCGCAGCATTGGCGACCTGCACCGACACGTCCTTGCCGCCCACGTGGGAGATCTGCATTTTAGGGGTCTATGTTAGGTCCAAGAAGAACAGAGTTACCTCACGGTTCAGAGACTTAGGGCTAATAGTTGCCAAACGCTTGATAACGAAGCGGTGGAAACAGGCAGACCCCCAGAGATAATCAGCTGTACAAGTTCACTTAAGATATGGGCACAGGCGGAGAGCACAGCACTGCACAGGGAGGAAATGGCAGGGCTCCGCAAATACCCCATAGCACAGCACTGGGACACCATACTCACGGCGTCCAGCAGTGGAATCCCTGCCCCCTTCTGTTCCGGCACCCCCCTCTCGACACTAGCCCCCAACACCTACATGAGTCCGAGTTTCACCCTAGTGTATTGGCATTTCGTGACTACCACACTACACAGACCCACGCCCTGTACCGTAAAAGCTATACCGATTGATTTTTGATGGCAGCCCTTTTAACATGTTGTTTGAAATTGTTCTTATAAAATTGTATATTTTGTTGGTGCGAGTAAGTTTCTCCGAATTCCTTTTCTTTGGGACGAATCCACTCGTCGGCCTTGTGCGTTGGCCATCTGAACCTATCTCCACCATCTGTTCAGATTGAGGTGGTTCGCACATACTGACTCCACTGATATCAACGATGCTGTCAAATGATATTGGCGACTTCTCTTCCCCTCTTTGGCCAAATCCTTTCTACAATGCCGATTGGACACTGTGTAACGGTGCGGAGGACAGGCAATCGCACAACTGCTCTGAGGATCGATTTGTTGGTAACAAGTTGGTGTGTCATCACACACTGAAGAACACTCTGTTATATTATGAGTCGTTGCTTTATGATAGCATTGTTGAGATGTTGTAATGTACTGATAGAACAACACTTCTGACATTTCTGTTTTGTAATGTGTTATATGAAAAAAAAAAACAGTGTCTGCATACAACAACACACAGGGCTACGAAACATAAGAGTCAAATAGATAGATCTAGAGAACTAATTATTTGCACTACAGCATTTGAGCTCCTGCCTTACCTCTGGTATGTAAGGTTTGCTCAATGTATATAATGTACTCATTGTGTGAGGGCAAAGACAGAGCTGATGATCTTACAGGGGCTGCGGTGTTGCAACAAACATGACATTTGACAGATTGGCAATGGCTTCAGGTCCTTATATATAAACAACATTTAATTAACTATGTAAATAAAGCAAGGACCCATGTGGTAGCTACGACTCCTTGCAAGATGCATTTTGAGAAATGGCAGAATTGGGATTCCTTCAGTTAGAGGGTGTCGGCATTCCTGAGTTAAAAGCGGTGTCAGCGCCCTGCCGGGCCACACAGGACAGCAATTTTTATATTGTTTTGGACTAACTGTGATCAGAATGCTTAGATGTCAATTAATGGACATCGGGAGCTACTGTAGCAACATTTTAATACAAATACATTTCAGAAAGAACGACATGGCTCTTAACATACCAGACCCACATTCCAGTCAGCGCACAGCACTGCGAGGCCATACCAATGCCAGGTATGTGCTACAGAAATACAAGTCACATGAGATAACATCTCATAACAAAACCAGAGCAAACCTGACCCCCCCCAGCATTTAAAGCGGCACTTCAAATACTCTCTGTTGATTTGATGTATCTGTGAAGAGGGGAGGGGTTGTCAGTAGGCGGAAGAGCGTCTAAGTCTGGGGCTGTTCTTGGGGCTGCTCTGAGTGCTGTGACTCTCGGCTGAGCGGTTTGTACCTCTGCGGGACTCAGCGTGTCTCTTTACTGCAGGTCCCGGGCTCTGGTCCCTGTCCGAGGGGAAGCTGTGGAGGCTCAAGGTGCAGGATGGGCTGCATGGTGAGCGCCCAGGATAAAGCCGCAGACGAGCTGTAGTGGCATGAATGAGGGAGGCGAGACAGGTTACAGGTACATCTGAGCCTTTTTTATTGATTACACTCGATGTTACGGCCCACGAGGAGCAGCGGGAGCAACAACCGCCGGCTAGCGTCCTCGCGCTCTTCTCCCCTCCTCCCGCCGCCCCCTGACGTCACAGCCATCCTCGACACCGGATTGGCCAGTGACGTCAGGAGGCACACACGATGGAAAGAGGACTGTCCTCTGCTTTGGAAGACTAGTACGTTACTTCACGTACGACATCTCCCTTTCTTAACAAATTGAGAATTATACATGACGATCATCTCATAACAAAATCTTCGAACCTTTTTGGCGCCCTGATATGCCTTGTAGGTCTGCGGGGAGTGACATGCAGGGTGGACCCCCCGCCGCTGGTGCCTGTACCACCTTGGCTTGCATTCATCACATTATGACTGTCACTCCTCACTGATACGGGGCTGCTGTCGCTACGGCCTTCGTTACCCCCTCGGCCGTGCCACGTACTCTCACACCGGTCTGCACTTCCGTGTGCAGTCCGCCCTCGTATAGGAGGCGTATTACCACTCACACCATCACCAGTGGCACCATCATTGTCTTCTTGAACCTGCCACTCGTACAGACTATCATCGCTCTCGGTCTCGCGCACCTGGCGGCCTCTCATAATGATTTCCTCTTGGCCTGCCTTGAGCCTGACAATGTCGTCCTTGCTACGCCATCCCCCTCCTTCCAAACAGACAGCTCCCTTAGTCACTCCTTGCACACGTGCAGGGGTCTGAAAAACAGACTCTCCTTTCATCACCTTGGTTGGTTTCTTCACCAATACCCAATCCCCCTGCGCTACCTCTTTAACTTTGGCTCTGTTCACCATATCTGCATACCGTTTGTTGCTTTCCTGTTTAGCCACAATTCTTTCTTTGACTCTCAACCTCTCATCAGGTATATTCTCATGTTCCTCCCTCATGTCATACCACCTATTAAATTTGGGAGTAAGCTCACTCATACACCTTCTCCCTCTCATCAGGTAGAACGGAGTGTGCCCCGTGACTGCATTGGGCGTGTTGTGAAAAGTGTGCACCTTGTCCGCCAGAAATGCTTTTACATCCAAGTTGGAGGCAACCACCTGTTGCACACCCTCCTTCAAGAATCTATTCATCCGCTCGACCTGCCCATTGCTCTTAGGGCTGTAGAGCGGGGTCTTCTCCTGCTTGATTCCCAATCTGGCCAGGAAGTCCTTCATCTGCCTGGAGACCAGTTGTGTGCCGTTGTCGGACACCAAAACCTTCGGCTGTCCTTCACTAGCGAATATCTTCTTCAGCTCCTTGATCACTCGTTCAGTGGTAACCTCCCTGACAAACTTGTTGTGGATCCACTTGGAAAAGTAATCCGTGAGGACAATGAGATGTCTGCAGTCGTCAGGCACCAGGGTAAATGGGCCTGCGAAGTCAATGGCGACCTTGATCCATGGACCGGCAGGAATGTCCACCAGCTGCAGCGTACCTTTCGCCGTCTTCCAGTGCTTGTCGGCCCTTAAGCACGGCCCGCATCGGTCGATAAAACTGCCGACATCGCCGCACATCCCTGGCCACCAGTAGTATTGCTTGC
Source organism: Triturus cristatus (assembly GCF_964204655.1). Lineage (NCBI taxonomy): Eukaryota > Metazoa > Chordata > Amphibia > Caudata > Salamandridae > Triturus > Triturus cristatus. The sequence continues at coordinate 1,032,007,909 of NC_140590.1, forward strand.
GCAGATTCCTCGTGGCAGTACCGCCCGGGTGACCCCTGTGAGCTATCCTGATCAGTTTTTCTCTCAACCCTTCCGGCGGCACAAATAGCTCATGCCTTTTCACGAAGCCGCCCTCGATGGAGAGTTCGGGGCTAACCTGCTGGAAATTCCGGAGCGCACCGTTCGAGTTCCGGATCGGGGGCCAACGAGCCGTTATATGGTCCATCACCCTACGCATAGTCATGTCGTTCTCTTGGGCCGCCAACCACTCTTCCTCAGAAATGGATCCCTCGCAAATGGCTGTAGCGTCCACCAGCGCCACCACGCACTCCATGTCATCCAAGGAACCGTCCTCCTCGCCATTGACCGGCATGCGCGACAGGCAATCCGCCCTGCAATTGAGGCCACCATTGATGTGTCTGATGACGAAGTGATACTCCTGCAGCCTGGACAGCAGACGCAGCAGCCTCGAGCTGGCCTTCCCGTTGCCGCGGCCTTCGCCGTCCATCATGTAGATCAAGGGCTTGTGGTCAGTGACTAGTTCGAACTCCATGCCCCACAGATAGTTCCTTAGTTTCTCCACGGCCCACACGCATGCGAGCGTCTCCCTCTCGATGGTGCTGTAATGCGTCTCAGCGTCACTCAGTGACCGGGAAATGAAAGCGACCATGTTCTCCTTCTTCCCTTGGAACTGGCAAAACACCGCGCCGATACCCTTGGCGCTGGCGTCAACTGTGATCACGTTCCGGAATGCCCTGTTGTACGGCTGTAGCACTGGAGCCGCCACGATGGCCTGCTTGACGGCGTCGAAAGCAGCCTGTTGGGCCTGCGCCCACGTAAACTTTTCGTTCTTCCTCAGCAGTTTCCTGAGAGGCTCCACAATGGTCGCATATCCCTGCATGAATTTGGAGTAGTATTCACTGAGCCCCAGGAACGATCGTAGGGCGTCTTTGTCTCCGGGACACGGAGCATCACGTATGGCCCTCACCAAATCATCTTTAGGCGCAATGCCCTCCGCGGTCAGCACGTGTCCCAAGTAGTCGATCTTGCCCTCCATGAACTTGCACTTGTCCTTGGAGACCGTCATCCCTTTTTCGCGCAGCACCCCCAGCACTTTGGCCAGCAGCTCCAGGTGCTCCTCTTCATCCGCCGTGTGGACTAAAATGTCGTCCTGGAATGCTTCAACGCCCTTCATGTCGCTGAAGAGCAGATCCATCAACCTTTGGAAGACACCGGAAGCTGAAGCGAGGCCGAACGGGAGGCGGACGTACCTGTACGCTCCGAACGGGGTAACAAAGGTGGTCAGTGCCTTGGACTCCTCCGTGAGGCATACCTGGTGGTACGCGGACTTCAGGTCTATCAAAGTGAAAAACCTCGATCCAGACGTAGAAGACAGGATCTCTTGGATGTTGGGCAGAGGGTGGCAGTTCACCAGGATGTTTCTGTTCAAAGATCGCAGGTCCACACACAGCCGAATGTCCCCTGTCCTCTTCTTCTTGGACACCACGATTGCGGACACCCACTCTGATGCGCCTGCTTCTTCTATCACTCCTTCCGACTTCAGCCTATCTAGAACAGCCTTTAGCTCCCCCCTGACAGAGAGGGGAACTGACCTGACCTTGTGTTTTATTGGCACAGCATCCTCTTTCAATCTAATGGCGTGCACGAATCCTCTCACACATCCTACTTTGTTTTCAAAAACAGATTCAAATTTGCCGATGACCCCAGCCAAACCCTCAGGCAAGTCATCCGGCTGCACGTAGCCGACCCAATCGTCCCTCAGAACAATGGGATCGTCCGCCCCCGGGACTAGCATCACCCCCAACTTTGCCAGGTCCTTCCACCCCACCAGGCTCCTCCCTTTCTCAGCCACATAGATCTTCGTTCTCACTGTTCGCCCCCTGAAGGTGAGGGAGTCCCAGAAGTACCCCATCATCTCTATGTCTTGCTCCCCGAAGGCCTTCGGATTCACATCTGTCTCATGCAATTTCACACCCTGCCACTTCAAATCATACGTGGTATCGGATATCAGGGTAATAGGGGAACCAGAATCAGCCGTAAATGGCAGCTCAACTGCACCGATCAGGACAGAGCCAATAGGCCCCTTCACTCTACCATCCTCGGCATCAATGGACAGTACAATGTCCGCATCCGCATCCGCATCACAGTCGCTCACCGAGCTCACTTTCATGCCCCCACCAGGTCTCCTAGCTTTGCACACTGCCGCGAAGTGGCCCACTTTCCTGCACTTAGAACAATTTTTGGACAGGGCTGGGCAGGTCCTGCTATCCGCTAGGTGGTCCCTCGACCCACATCTAAAACAAGCGAACGGCTTCCTGCCCCCCCCTCTCTCACTCGCCGCCCTGTCTGGGGTCTTGGATGCACTTTTATGTTTGTCCTGCACAAAGAACACATTAGAAGCCTGACTTGTGCTCGCAAGTTCCTTCGTGGACACCATGGAACGTTCAACGGCCTTCGCAATGGCGACCACATCTTTCAGCGAAGGGTTCCTGCAAGAAAGCAACCGTTCCTGCACCTTCTTGGAATGGCAGTAGAACACCACCTGGTCCCTGAGGTAGGTATCAGTCATCTCCGCGAATTCACAGTCTTGCGCCAAAACACGGAGACAGGCAATATATTCCTCGATATTCTCACCCTCCTCCTGCTTCCGCAAAGCGAATTTATGGCGCCCCACCATGATATTACCCTCCTCCGAATATTGCAGTTCGAGCCGCTTAACCGCCTCCTGGTACACATCTAGAGGGACAAGGGCCCCCGGAGGGTCCGCATAAACGGGCAAGCTGTCGAAAACCTCCTGGCCTGCTTTCCCCAACAGTCCGAATAGAAGCGACTTCTTGCGTGCAGGGCTATACCCCTCACCATCAATGGAGACGATGTAATTCTCAAATGCGCGCAGCCACCCCTTCCACTTCATACACGGCTTACCAGAGGAGTCCAGAAAGAGGGGCGGCACACATATGTTGATAGGTTGCGCCATGGCAGGCGATCAGGCACACGTGGAACAGGAGCGCAGCACACAGATAGCTCCCACGCAGCTCAGAAGGGCACCCCGGGTGCAGGGAGGCAGGAGCCAGGCACAGCAGCAAGCAAACATAGCCTCAGGGGACTGGAAGCACCATGGACCAGCAGAGACAGCGCTCCCCCCACAGCAGCTCACCAAGGGCAGCTCACGGGGTCGTTGGGGCAGAACAGCACCTCCTCACAGCAGGCAAGGGCAGGTATAAGTAATCATCTGCGATGGAGTCCAGCGCGCAGGATCAAGCGAGGAGAGGTCGGCGCCGATTCAGCAACACCGGAACATCAGGCATCTATGGAATCACACGTGGGCCGTAACTATAGCTTTAACCCTCGTCGCCATTTGTAGTGGCATGAATGAGGGAGGCGAGACAGGTTACAGGTACATCTGAGCCTTTTTTATTGATTACACTCGATGTTACGGCCCACGAGGAGCAGCGGGAGCATCAACCGCCGGCTAGCGTCCTCGGGCTCTTCTCCCCTCCTCCCGCCGCCCCCTGACGTCACAGCCATCCTCGACACCGGATTGGCCAGTGACGTCTGGAGGCACACACGATGGAAAGAGGACTGTCCTCTGCTTTGGAAGACTAGTACGTTACTTCACGTACGACACGAGCGTCCAAGATTATAAGAATCTATGGGAGGAGAGGCACGGGAGGTCAAGCTGCTGCACCTGGCTAAGACGTCTGGGGGAGGAGGGTACAAGAAGGGGTGCTGCTAGGCATGGGATCGCAAGAGCTACACAAACAACATGCAATCGTCAAACACCCTTGAGCGCAAAGAATAAAGTAGTGCCATTGAAGGCAGAGGAAAAGTTCAAAGGGAGTACTACTATTCCAGACTCCACTGATATGAAAACGCACAGAGAAAGACGAACACAACAGGAAATAGCTTGCTGCATCCAATAGAAAACAAGGAAAACAGAGTGACAAGCATAGGTGCAAATGGAAAGTAAGGGTGGGTTGTAAACCCCTTTTATGATTTTTTTTAAAATACAAAAGACTTCACAGGCTCAGTGCAAGAGCTGTGCAGGCGAAACCTAACAAGTGATGAGCAAGTGAAACCTAAAATAGCCAGAGCTATTGGCTTTACCAATGCTTGTAAGTCTGGTTTCCACTTTTTGAACTTTTGTGGATCTTCTTGCAATACACAATAAACCTAGGCTTTTAAGTCTCCGGCCAACTGTCAGTCACTGTTAAAGATATTTGGTAAATGAGCGTTGTCATTGTAACTCACTTGACAGTCAGACAGATTGCATGAAGATTAACCCAAAAATTAGATCAGAAGTTCAAAGATGTCTTAAACGTATACTTATAACAAACGGAGCCAGGTAATGTGTAGAGCTCTGTATTTAGCTTCCATTAGTGAAAAGGTTGAGCCGCACTAATGTAGTCAATAATTTGTATTCAGAGCGCTGTATACACTATGATTATAGAGGATAAACGATCAACTGTTGTTCTATAGTCCTAAATGTTTTTTTAGGCGCATTTTAGCACTGTGTCAGATAATTAGCATGTGTATGTGATATAAGTATTAGTTTATGGGTTCATTTTTTTAAGCTAGAGAAGAATTGTTAAAACATTTAGTGCTCCTACAAAGTTTCACCTTCATACAAAAGAAATAACGTTGGTGGCAACCCCACTGAATGAAGAATGAAGCGCTTGCTCGGCTTGGCACGGATCATGGGTGCATCAAGGAAGGGCAGATGTGGGCATAGCGGGAGACTTATGACCTCTAAAGGCATTATTGTAGAGAGAATACATATTTCTGGAAGGGAGGCTGAATGGAAGGGGGAAAGAGGAGAGGGGGTTGAATGGCCAACAAAAGTGAATTCTAGAATCGAAGATCACACGGAACTTGAGAACATATTGTGAGAAGTTGGCCCGGTATATGCTGTCCACTAGTTATAGTGGGCATCTTGCACCAGTCCAAACAACCCTTATTGATGATTAGGTTTACGATAACCTTTATTGAAAGCTATCCTAGTAGTAGCTATAGAGAGCAGACTTCAGGCTAAGTCTTGAAGGAGTGGAAAGCAGCTTGGTTTACCAGATTAGAACCTCTTGAATGACCAAATGAAAGGAGACCCACACAAGATATATACATAAAATCTATGTATTTATTACTAAACACTCTCTACTAACCACTTTATGAGATTAGAGAGCAAGGCACAAAATATTACAGTTCTAAAACGACAGTAAATAGCACAATATACAATGGGCCCCAGAGGGGACACCAAACCATATATTAAGAAAGTGGTATAAGAACCACGACTTGACTAGACACAGTGCCTAGAGCACATAGAATCGCTGGGACCCCAAGGAACCACCCAAGGTAGTGACACAGGGGACCCACGGGGGACGCGTGGAGTGTGAGAACACAGCCGCGAGCTCCGTACAATCCTAGCGGTTGGAATTTTAAAGATTAAGGACACTTAGGCGAGGACTTTGAGCAAGCCCTTACAAACACAGCCTCCGGGACTGCCAAAAAGTTTATGCAGCTGCAAATGTGCATGGTGTCCAGTGGTTCAGGTTGCATGGTCCCCATGAGGGCTTCGGATCCCAGAGTTGCTGAGAGCATGGATCAACCTTGAGGAGGCTTGGAAACCCACCTCCTGTGTTGCAAAGTCTTGGGAGTCCTTAGGGAGCGGCAGAGTTGCAAACCGGACAGATGCCTCTTTGGTGTCTGCCTTGCAGGGGAGTAACTCCTTTACTCCAAGGGAGATTCTTCGGTCATCCAACGTCATGTAGATAGTAGAAGTTCTGTGATTCTGTAGCAGAGTTTCATCCAGGTAAATCTAAAATCCTGTAGCCAGGAGTTCCTACTTTATACCCAAGGAAGGGGTGGGACAAACTCTGGGGACCCACCTATGGGAGGGTCAGGAGAGAGGGGTGGCTACAGCCATATCCTTTGTCCAGTTTTGTACCAGAGTAGTGGCTGGTAGCCCCTGCAACCGGTTTGAGCTGGACTATGCACAGGGACACCAAATGTACCCCCAGTGCAGACTTCAAAGCATTCTCAGAGTGCACCCACCCAGCACCAATACACTAAAGCCTGTCTGGGAGGTGGTCACACCTCCTTGTGACAGGAAACCTATTGTTCAGGCCTCCCCTGCCGGAGTTTCGTCCAGCAGCAAGAGGGCAGACTCGTGTCTGTGGCTGGCAGCATCCATTTTGTGATGTTCGGGCTTGCAAAGCTGGTACTGGGTACACCGGTGCTGTCATGGTTCTGTCTCTAGAAGGGTGGGATCATACCTCCCACACTAATTACTGGTGCAGAGGTATGATTCCAAGATGTTTGACACCAAACATGACATGTTTCCATGCAGCCATTCCAAAGTTAGCATTTACCTCGAGCAGGGCCAGACTGGGAACAGAAACCGGCCCTGGCAAACTGCTCAGCTGCCCCCCCCCCCGGGGTGAGGGGGGAGTGCAGCCAAGCAGTTTGTGAGGACCGGTTTTGGCCGATTTTGTTACAGGGGGCCGATATTGCCGTCCCCCGGTAACAAAAACAGCCCCCAGGGCACCAAAACCGGCCCCCACCGTAGCGGCATACCGGGAAAAATGCCTGGTGCCCGCGATGGCCAGTCCAGCCCTGACCGTGAGGTTATAATGCCCTTAAGAGTATATGGTCTGGCTGCATCACAAACAACCCCGGGGCCTCTGCTCATGCATGGGCACCCTCTCACATGAAACCCAGCACCCTGCCTTCAGGATTGATAAGGCCTTCCATAGGGGTGACTGATAGGTTTACATGTGCAGTGATATGGATAGATATAGGTAACCTATTTATAAGTAAGGGGTGCACACACCACCTTACCCAGGTTGCAGAAGCAGACCAGTGGTGTCATTTGGGATGGCTTCCCAGGGGTGGCACAATACATGCTGCAGCCCCTGGTAGGTCTCTGGTGTACCTATGCCCTGGGTACATAGTATACCATATACTAGTGGACTTATAAGGGTACCCCAGAATCCAATCTGGAGTGTACCTAAAGTACTGGTAATCAATTTAGAGAGGAAGAAGCTAGGCTGGGGTCCTGGATAGCAGGGACCCAGCCAGACTAAAGTCGATAAACAGTGAAACATCAGCAAAAAGTAGGGGTAACTATAAGAAGCAGATCCTACTCTCCTACACATATCACACACTCACAGGTCCAATAGATATGGTTTAGCAAAATGAGAGACTTGCACAGCAGCTCGCTTCATGAATGTACGTTATATCTGCTAGTTTGAAACATTTGTCATGTTAAATGAGCATTGGCCAGTTCTGAGGTGTCCATAAGCACATCTTGCTTACTTGCATATATAGTAACAGACACATGCATTTACCTCTGAACCCTTTGAAGAGGAACTGCTCGTTAAAAAAAAAAAAAAAAAAAAAAATTATTCACTAAATAATGACTGGGCACACACTTCTGGGGGTGTAGGAGGATGGAGTCAAATAAGAGGACGCAGAATAGATTATCGAATTTTCCAGTTACACTCAACCTCGAAACACAAGGCATGGCAAAGAGATTAAGTAGGACTAAATTAAGGAGAGTACATTTAAGGTGTGCATTACAGCATTTAACTAAAAAATACTTTTAGCAAACTAACCAAAGAACCTTATAAACATCTTGAATTTGGCAACCTAGTGCAATAACCAGCTACGAGGACTATGCTCATAAACAAGCATTGGTAAAGTCAATAGGGCTCACCTATACACAATCTATTGGCTTTGTAGATAATTTTAAGACAATGCAGTGCTGCTATGCAGCATGGCTTAATAGCAAGATAAACAAATGCTGTGACGTGGCCAGCATTGGTCACGTCAGTGTACTCTTTGTCAAGCAATGTTGCACATGTTCAATATGCTTAAAAAAATGGAAGGGAGAGACAAGCAGTAACAGATAGCAGGGTGGGAAATTTAAGGGGAAAACAAAATGAGGAAGGTGTGGGAGAGGAGGGAAGGTGGCTCCAGTCTGATGACGGCAGGAGGAACTGGAGGGGGGAAGAAGACATAATACCTTGATCAATTAAGTTGAATCAATCCGTGCTTGGTCGGTTCTCCACAAAAAAGGGCAGACATGACACTTGGCCTGCGCTGGCCTAATAGTAAGCTATAAAGAAGAGTGACACTGAAGCCAACAAATGATAAGTAATGGGCAGGCCCTAAGCCCTTTATCGTAAACAAAAGTGTCTTGCAAGTGAGAACGTATGCTTCACATGCACTGCCACAGGCTCATCCTAGAAACACCATAAAGGGACCTGCGTATCCCACAACAGTGGAGAGACACAATCCAGTAATGGTCTAGAGATAATATGGGAGGATCCAAGATTTGTGCCAAGGATTAAAAGCAAGAATGTTAGTTTTAAAAGCAGGTAGAATGCATTACCAGATGTATCACTATCATGATTTTGTGAAAACAATGATGACTTGGAAAGAGCAATGTGGAAAAATGAGTGGAGTGTACCACAGGTAGGATAGTAAGTATAAGCGTAGAACTATGGAAGATTAAGAGCTAGATGGAGAGTAATAGAACAAGCTTAGATATGTTGGGCTGTGAAAATGTTGCTTCAAACTTGAGTAAAATGCAGAGGTGGTAATGCAAGGTCCTCTCATACTCAGGGCAAGTATGTAAACTGAGCTGTACAGTAAGGAGAACAAGACAGACATACAGAAACTCACTTGCAGGGACCAGTATTAAAAATTTCCCTTACACAGTAAAATTAGAGCAGAAACAATAACAGTCATGGTAGGACTGGAAACTAAAATCATTCCAGGCGAAAATGTTCAAACAAGCCCCACACTGCAGGAGGAATGAACAGTATGGGGCCTTGAAGTCTTTCATAGTTGGGTCATAGCAGGTCTTCCAGCTCTGAAAGCACCCCCTGGTCTGCAGCTCACCAGAAAAATGTCAGATTTGCAGAATGATCGTCCATCCCTGTAAACTGTCCTTGAATATGCTGCCATCCTTATATCCATTTAAGTCTTTCTTGATAAATGTTACAATGAGGCCCTGGAGAGCGAAGTATTGGGTTGTCGAGAGAGTGGCATAACTAACAGAAAAGAAACACGTTAATAGTGTCCACATCAGTGGTGAGACTTCAACTGAAGTATTGGGTTCAGTTATGGAAGCTACATCTGCAAAGTTATATCCATTTTTTACATTTGGATCGCTTGGATGTATGCCAAGCAGTGCACGTGAGCCAATGCTACCAGGCCACTTAAATGAACCCTGTATCACTCTCACCTTTTCCGGGGCATGGTTTCTAGAGCCATGGTCTGGTTGCTTATATGCTTTTAGAACCAGACATGGATTGGCACAAGTAAGGAGGGATAGAGATGGGGACACTCGACACAGGCACATCATGATAAAGGGGGTGAGGAGTGGTTGAGATTTTGTTTAAAAACATTAGCAACAGGAAGTGAAATTATTAATAACTTCCCCCCAGATTGAGCCCTATCTTAGACTAGTCTCGAATCATTTTCACCGCTGGCTGCTGACAAGATTTCGTTTTAATTTAATACATTTTAATTTAGGTAGTTTTCAAGGTTGGTGCAAACCAGAAGATGCTGCTTTGTGTAATTGCGACGACAGTTCAATTCAGGATACTACGCACTTTATCCTATTCTGTAACCATTACACAGTAATTAGAACAAAGTACATTTTACCTTTGCTACAAGGGAGAGGCTTCTACCAAGTAAATCCAGCACTGATGTACCTTCAATTACTTGACTCCCCATGGATAAATTTTAATATTGCTAATTTTTTAGTAACTGCGGTAAGGAAAAGGAAAAAACTTGATGCTCAGTTTGTATACTGTTGTTAGGAGCATATTTATTGGCTTGGTCGACCACTATGTGAACTATTTTTTAAACTGTATTTTGTAAAGTTTTTATGTGTACGAATTATTGTGATGTACTTTTATGATTTTAATTAATCGATTAAAGTGGTTATGACTAAGTGAAATGGGATTAAACCACTGAGCAGAAATATTTGGATAAGTGGAAGGGGAATAATAAGCATTGTTTACAGACACAGGCTGATAAGCAATGTCAACAGTTCAGCTTGGGGAGAGATCACCATAACAGGGAGGTTTGGCATGGGGCAGAGTAAAGGGATTTCACATGAAGTGGGGCACCTGGGATAAAGCGATACATCGTTGGGCCAAATTGCTGAAGTGCCTATGCCTCGCCGATGCCAATTCATCCATTGGTTTGCATAATTAGAATTAATTTGAATAGTTTTCTCCATTGGATAAATCATGAAATTTTATAGCAGTGATATTTTGGATGGGGACAAATAAGGACGAAGAAGACTACTGTCATTTGTGTTGTCCTTTTGGAATGCCCTTCCCATTCTTCTTCAAACATCATTGAAAAACCCTGCCATGTTAGTGGCTGTTCAACTAGTAATAATTAAAGGTAGGTAGGAAGAAAACAAGTTTATTTAGACAATTGTCCATAAAACATTCTAAAAACACATATAACTGTTAAAATCAATTATTTAACCCCATCTAGCTGGTCAACACCCCCCTCCTACTCTAGCTCATTATTAAACCTCTGTTTGACAGACCATAAAAACTGAGCAATTGCTACTGCCACGTCTAAATAACACATTTTTGATAACAACTCAACAGCTCTCCTCCTTTGGACAGTTTCATATTTAAAAAACAAGGGTCTTAAATTTTTTAGATGGTTTGAAAGATAAAAAACACAGTTCATAAGTATATGCGGTAGAGATCATTTTATATTCAGAGGGCTGGGGCAGAGACCGCTGTTATCCTGGACCCTGGCTCAACATGGGCGGAATGAATGGATTAGATTACATCCCACTGTAGCCCTTAAGATTTAATTCCGTGAGCCAGGGTGTGGTAACTGCCTCAAATGTGGAAAAACAATGTCTTGGCCTAGAGTAGAAACTAAAAAGCTGATAGACGGTTTCTTACTCAAATAGGACAGGTCATTATTCTCGGTCACCATTACTGCAAACTCTTTCAATACTTGTTTGCCTGGGAAGGGGGACCAGGATGTAATTGTGCCACAGACTGAATGGAGGTTCTTGATAAATGTCAGTCTACTCCTTACTTCCTTTGTCCACCTTCTTTCACTGCCTTGAATCTCATCCCTACAGAGTTTAGATATTTTGATCACTTCATTGTCCTTCGAGAGGCTATTGAAGTATATTAAGGCCCGAGTGAAGGCCAGCAGACTCCAGGAGACTAGGTTGAACTCTCTTCTTATGCCTTGGACCATAGTACCCGGAGGGAGCGATAGAGCCCCCCTCCATACAGGCCCAACAGAGGTATCGTCCCTTCATAAATCCTCAATAGTTAAAAATAGGATAACCCCCCAAATTTCCAGTTGAATCTAGACAAACAGCTGGCCTGCAATAGCGCTTTCTGCTTAGTGCGGTCCCAATGCGTGCCCCATTTCAAGTTTCCCCTTAAAGTCAAACCCAAGTATCTATATTGGTCGACTAACTCCACCTCCAGTGCTAAAATGCACCCCTGCCGAAGGCCATTCTTAATTGGAATTCTTTGAGCTAGCCGGCCTGATTTATCTAGCTCCACCCGAGCCCAGTTGTCAGAGTACAAAGACTGAATTACACTAAGGAGGTTAGAATTGAGCTCCCGGACCGCGAGTTTTCCCCATTAGATATCTCTGTCCACTGAATCAAAGGCTGTCCTGAAGCCAACAAAACTGCAGCACAGCCTTTGATTCACCTCCGGGGCCTTCTGGATAATGTCCCATAGTGCAAAACTGTGATCAGTGGTAGAATGGCCCTCCCGGAAGTTCCCCTGTGCTATTACGATTATCTTGGATTTGGTAGACCAGTCTTCAAACTTAGATATAGATTAAAATAATTTTGGAGAAGACCTTAACAGAGATATCCAGCATATAATGTGTGGGGCCTGAGCTGTTACCTTTTTTAAAATGTGGTTTTTACTATGGACCTTATCCAGCACAAACCCAATAGATTGATCAGGGATAAATATTCAATAATTCAGGTATTTTGGCCCATACTCATTTACCGAAAACCCTGAAGCGCTGGGGTCAAGTTTGTTAACTTTGCCTCAATTTTACTCTTGCTATTCGAGTTAAAACATTAAACATATTGTATATTTGAGTTATCTGAATAAATAATAATCAACTTTTCAGCTATTTGGTCGATGGACCAATCAGTTGAAGAGTTGATGGCAATGGGAAGTCTAAGGAAACATCTAATCAAGCAAAATTGACTAAGTAACCACAGACTCTCTGTGAGATTTAATAGATTTTATCTAGCAATAATAAATGCTCATATCGATTACTTCTTAAATTCAAATACTGGAAACCTCATTAGAGAGAATAAGAATCTAATCATATCAATAACGACACTATCATTTCAAATATACGTTACAAAGAGTGGACAGATGAAGAGACATCAGATGCAAGTAAAATATATCGATTTAAACTGTCAATACGGAGGGATAGGAGAAGAGACAGAAGGTACAGAGACAAGAAATGTGATCAAATGCAAACCCAAAGGATCTGTTAAGGGGAAAACTACCACCCAGGCCTAGGTAATAGTGGGGACCCCTGGACCAAGAGTCAGGGATCAAAGACTGAGGAATCAGTATAGGGACAGGAACAGCTAGGCCTCTCTGCAACCCGACGAACAGCGGCGCATTCCCCACTCGGACACCTTCAGCCTAAGCGACCTGCAGAAGCTAAACCACACCCCTAAAGCACCTATTCTTATACCCTAAAATTACATGTCCGTCCCACAATAGTTGGTAAATTCACCATTTCTAGCTAAGGGGTTGGTTGAGTTCTGGAGGTGGGATGTCACCCCACCATGAAATCATTTTTTTTTACACAGTCATCAATACCTCTTCTCTCTCACGGGTACATATGTGACAATTTATTGTACATTTAATAAATCCAACAACTTTGGGTTCCATTCTCATGATGACACTGGCGTTGGCCGCTTGTCAAATGTTCTGTCCTTCAACAGGTCATGCTTTTTCAGCCTTACACAGTAGTTCAGTCATGTGGTCACATGGTTCCCGCGCGCTCCCAACTTCACCCGCCCTTTATGAGGCCAATTTAACAAAATGGAGGTTCCGTCCATTACTAAAAGAATGGAAAACAAACATTTATTAATTATGTGATAATGGATTTCCACTGTTCCCCCCCATCTTAACTCTACTTCATGTTAATCTAGCAATGCATAAGCAGGAAAGCATTATTTATTAGGATAAAGCAATACACGTCATGCTTTTTACTACATACATTGCCATACAAACCCTCTTAATTCATTCTATACACAAGATTATTAAGTTTCCGGTTATTCACGCATTAATTTTGATTACTTCATGCATTTTGCAAAGCAAGCTTCCCACGTGTAGTGTATTTGTGCACATTAATCATTCTACCACTACTGACTCAATTGAGCAGGATTCTTTCACGAAATCCTGCTCCGTCAATCCCCCCCTCTGATGACTTTTAATAAATACTCACCATACAGAGTGTCACCTTTCAATCTATCTAGATCTTACTTTCTTTCTCTTCTTTTATGGCACTCTCATCTAACTTTTTCATCATTTCATAGTATTCTTCATTTATTTCTTCTAGCTCTATCTCTTCTCTCTTTCTGTTTATGCCCTTTCTTTTATTCTTTTTGTCTGATACATCTTTTCTTTCTGTTATGAATTTACAACACTTATATGCTGTTAAGATCACTAAAGCTACTATTGCTACTGAAAATATTGGGATTTTTCCTAATAAACTACTTCCCAAGGTTGAAAACCACTTACTTACCGCAGAGAAACTCTTACCAAGTCTCTTCCAAACACCGTCAACCTCCAGTTGAGTTAAATTTTTATGTAATTGTGTAATGTTTCTAATATATCCTTCTATCCCTTTACTTTTATCCGGGATATAAGTACAGCAGTGTTGAATTTTCAACATGCCAAAAACTCCACCCTCTTTTGCCAAAAGAATATCAAGGGCACGTCGATTTTGCAAAAACATTGCTCTGATTGCCACCATTTCGGTATCAATCATCAAGAAACCTCCAGCAGTATCTGTTGATAAACGATCAACCACTGTGGATGATTTTTGAATTTTGTGTGAATTTAAAACAACTCCAACTCAGGGTATCAGTGCACCAAAAGTATCACCTAAAATTTCCGAAAAACTTGGTCTCTTCCTAGGTATTAGTCCTTGTTTTATTTCAATGACACTATTATCCTCACGGTCCACATGATACATTTTTGGAAAAACAATCCCAAAATAACAGTTCCCATACCAATGCGCAGGTAACCTATAATAGGCTTTCTTCGAACACAAATAAGATATCCCAGGGAATACAGGATCCGTTCCACCCTTTAATCCCACCCTCCAGTAATTTGGAAAGTGTGCTCACATTCACTAGTACCAAAGAAATAATTATTATAGTTAATCTTTGATCTAAATAAACATAGTTTCCCTTTCTGTGACCAGTCCAGGGACATCGCATCATATGTCTCAGCCTTCTCATAATTTCCCTCTCTAAATGCCCAAGGTGGTGCCCGTGATTTCTGTTCCTCAGCCTTCTTCTGAAAACGTACCCTTCTATTTTCTATCATGTCCAGAAATAGCTTCTCTTCAATATGCAAGCCACATGTTAGATTGTTTTTATAGACATGTTTTACATCTAATGGTTTAGTGATATGGAAGAATTCTCCCATATAGCATGCGTTCTTACCACTTACTAGTTTATTTAGTACCTTTACAATTGGTACTTCTGAAAATACTAAATCCATATCAGTATATTTTTATTTATTTATTTATAAAGTTTTATATAGCACAAACAAGATCCCGAAGGATATCAGAGCGCTTTACATTAGGAAGGAAAGTAAGGACAATAATGCAAAATCAACATCAGGTAGGAGTAAAAACAGGAATGATCGCAGATTACAAGACAAATGCAACACGGAGGGTTATGTGGTAAATAAGAGCAGTAGTAAATGATGGTACCATGGTAGTAGGAACAATGTCACTGGGCAGGAGAGCCTAACCCACTTACGGTAGGAATTTAATCATAAGGAATCTTTTGACTTCCAGTTTGAACACCTTAGTTGAGGAGATTCTGCGTACTTCCGGTGGTAGAGAGCTCCATATCTTTGGGGCAGCACCAGAGAAGGCTTGGTGGCAAGTTCTCTTTTTGCTAAGGATGAGTGGTTTCAAGAGAAAAGTAGTGGCGCTTCTTGAGGCTCTTACACCTCAAGATAGTTCAAGTTTTTGCGCCAAGTACCTGGGAGTATTGAAGTGGATGGCTTTGTGCGTCATGATGGCAATCTTTAACTGAATTCGGGCTTCGTAGGGGAGCCAATTAAGAGATTTTAGGACTGGGGATATGTGCTCATTGCGTTTGGTGCCTGTAACCAGTCTAGCAGCAGCATTCAGTGATGCCCTTAGTGGAGCCAGGGTGTATTTGGGAAGGCCACAGAGAGTAGTGCTGCCACAATCTAGCCTCGGCAGGACAAGCGCTTGGACCACCTGCTTGAAATCATTAAGTGGAAGGAAAGGTTTGATATTTCTGAGTGTCCTCATCAAGTGGTTTGCTCCCTTACATATATTGCTGATATGATTTTTCATATTCAGGTGCTTGTCCATGGTGACTCCGAGAGATTTGGCTGAGTCTATGATGATAGGAGTGCAGTTGAAAGCAGTGAGGTGACTCATCCAGAGGTCTAGCTTGGGTATGTGGTTCGGAGGGAAGATGAGCAGGAATTCCATTTTAGAGGGGTTGAGCTGGAGATGGTTCTCAGTTAACCAGTTTTGAGTAGACATTAGGGTAGTGTTGAGTGAGATGATGTTTTCCGGAGATGTGATTTTCAAATAGAGTTGCGTGTCGTCAGCATACATATGGAAAAGAATACCCGTGGAGTTTAGTGAGTTAGCTAATGGTTCCAAGAAAATGTTGAAGAGGATAGGAGATAAGGCAGATCCTTGGGGGACCCCCATGAGTACAGGAGAGGGCTGGGAGAGAGAGAGTGATTTGCCCTGACTCTTTGAGATCTGTGGTGGAGCAAGGACGAGAACCATTGTAGCACCTGATCAGAAAAACCCATCCTGTTTTGCAGAATGGATAGGAGGTTGTCATGATTAACCGTGTCGAAAGCGGAGGCAAGTTCAAGGAGGATCAGGAGGCAGGATTTGTTTTGATCGAGCATTTTTAAAATATCATCCATAACATGAGTGAGAGCCGATTCGGTGCTGTGCCCCTTCCGAAAGCCGAATTGATGCTGGTCTAGGAGTTGGTAGTTCTCTATGTGAGCACAGAGTTGGAATTGAATGAATTTTTCAAGGAGTTTCGCTAGGGTGGGTATGTTGGAGATAGGTCGGAAGTTACTGAGATCAGTTTTGTCAGCGTTAGAGTTTTTTAGTATAGATACCTGGGCTGCTTTTAGGCAGTCGGGGATCGTGCCTTGTGATAGAGAAGCATTTACAATCCTTGTCCAGGTGGGGATGAGTGCATTCTTGATTTTTTTGAAGATGGCCGGGGGTAACGAGTCACTGAAATGGTTGGATGGGTTTATATTCAGGAGGATCTTTTTGATGTCTTGTTCACTAAATGGGGTAAGGGTGCCCTATGACGCATTGTGCTTGGTGTTCTGGGTGGTAGAGTTGCGCTTTTCTAAGGGGTCAGGGGGTGATGCAGCCCAGGAGGAGGGCAGTAGAGCCTTCATAGAGGCAAGGTCAGTGGAGATGAGCCTTGATTTCTCAATGAAGAAAGCAGCAAGTTCATCGCAAGAGGGTGGGCTGCCTCCAGGTTCAGAGAGGTTTGGACCTACAACTGATTGCTGTATGACCAATTCGAAAAGTTTCTTGGGACGGTTTGCCGCTTGATCCAATTGGTGTCTGAAGTAGTTAGCCTTAGCGATCTTGATTTGTTTTTGTAGTAGAGGCTCCTAACATCTCTCAGGAGTTTAAGTTGGTCCGAGGATGGATTTGATCTCCAAGAACGTTCAACTGCCCTAAGGTTGCAGAGTTTCATGTTTAGGTTTTCATTATACCACGGTTTGGATATTTTTGTTGAGGCATTTTTATGTTGGAGTGGAGCAATGTCATCCATGATGTTGGAGATGGTCGAATTGTAGGAGTCAGTGAGTAACTGCACCTCAATCAAGACAGCTTGGGAGAAGCAGGCTGATTTACAATGGGCATCTAGATCAACAGAGTTTATTGATCTGAGGTCCCTTTTCCATATCTTTGATTTCGTTGGTCGAGCCTTCCTCATCAGTACCTCCCTGTTAATATAAAAGAGGATGCAGTGGTGGTCTGACCAGTCACACGGGGTAATGGAATCCAGGGTGATGGTCTGCCCTTTCGAGATAATGAGGTCTAGAGTTTCTCCTTTTTTATGGGTTGGTTGGTCACAGTGCTGAATCAGATCTTGATCATTTAAAAAAGCTTTAAGGCAAGATACAGCGAGGTCTTTGGGGTTTGCCCAGTGAAGGTTGAAGTCACCAAGGAAGATTTGGGACATGGCTGAGTCGACATTGCCAGAAATGATTTCCATTAATTGCTCAATGAAGGGGAGATTGTCTCCCGGGGGGTGGTAGAAGGTGTGAAGTTTGCAAACAGGAAGGTTCTTACTTGAGATGCTCAGAGAAAAGTATTCACAGTAGGAGGGCACAGAGGACTCCACGTGAAAAATCGAGAGTGTGTTCCTATGAATACAGGCTAGGCCACCACCCAATTTCCGAGCTCTGTCTAACCTAATAATTATATCATGAGTGGGAGGTACTAGGAGGTCTAAAATAGGAGTGGAAGCGGGATTTAGCCAAGTTTCAGTGAGGATGATAATGTCTAAATCCTTGTTTTGGATGAGGTCGAAGATATCAGAGGCGTGTTTACTGGCTGACCTGCAATTTAGAAGTACACATTTAAGTTGAGGAGGATTAGGGGGGAAGGATTCTGGATGACGTTCACACGAGTAAGGTTGACCTTATTGCTGCCTCTAAGATTGCGAGGAGGTTCTCTGTTCAGGTTATAAAGGATGGATTGTATTTGTCTTGGCGGGCTCATGTTGGGGTTGGACCAAGTAGGGTAAGAGTTGTGCAGGTCCTGGAGATCCCTGGACGCAAGGTCAGTCTCATATCTTCTAGGGCGGGAGGGCTCATTGGGCAGGGGAATGGATTTCAGGATGGAGGAGGCTAAATGCTTGTCCATGGCATTTCTATCACTAGTGGGAGCTTTGGACAAATTTGCAGAGGAGAGGAAAGAGGTGATCACGGGGAAAAGATAATTTGAGAGGGCTTTCAGGTCATGTAAGTCAGAAGTGAGAAGGTGCAACTTTGGAGAAATATCATCTAGGCGCGCAGCCAAGTCTGAGTGTTGGGCGAGGGGTGGAGGGTGTGAAAGGAAAGTGATCAGTGAAGGTGGGTCTCGGTGTAAGCCTGTGGGGTCCGCGGTGGTGAAGGGTAGATCCAGGGGGGGAAGTTGGTCTTTTGGGACTAGCTGAGTTCCATGTGCTTTTAATAATGAGGTTGGAGCATTAGCAAGGGGGGAGTGATCAGCTGAGGGTTTGGTCCAGTCAGAACCAGAATGATTGGATCGGTGGTGGGCAGTTGCTTGGACTCCAGCCTAATGTGAGACAAAGGAAGAGGGCTGTGGGAAGATGGAACAATTGTTGGAGGCTGTGCCAGTCGGTCACCCGGGGATCTCTCCGATCGGGAAACGGGTAGGATCGGACTGTCTAGATGTGCGCCGAGTGAACCAGAGAAATCTCTAACCTTCAGACTCATGGGTCTAGATAGTTTAGGCACAACAACATTGGACGGAACCACTCTGTGATGATCTGGTGGCGAGGAGTGATTTAGATGGGGAAATGGCCTTCCCAAAATAGAGGGAGTGGACTCGTCAAGTCCTGAGAGATGAAAGGGTGAGTGTGGGTGTCATTAGGTTTAGAAGAAACCGCGTTTTTGAGTAACGGGAAGATGCTGGTTATCTTAACTAGATTGACATTGGACGCTTTGATTAGGATGATACCATTGTTATAGAGGGTGATGGTGGCATTGGCGTTGAATGTGGATGAAGGTGCTGTTGTAAGCCTGAGACCATGAGGTGTTTTCCTGGTACCTGCTATTCGGAGCATAGAGTAGAAGACCTTTCGCCAGCATGCTCTTTTCCTGGTGTAGAAAATAAGGTAATTAACACTAGTACCTTTGTTAGTACAAAAGTAGACATCAGAGATTAAAGTTTCGGGCCTGGCCCTAAGTAAGTGATGCTTGTGTTTCTTGGCAGCATTTTTCGAAAGGTTGGGTGGGTAGTTGATGATGAAAGCGTTGGATCCTTAGGGATCTGGACTTCAATCCATTGTGAGAAATGTGTCTATTGACCAATGGTAATGTATTTTCAGTGGGAGGAGGATGGTGTTAAAGTGAAAAATCCTGGACCCATAGTGTAGGATGAAGCCTTCCAAAAACAGTGTGTGGGATAATGACAACATGACCACTCCAAGATGGCACCCAAAAGCAGGGGATGTAGCTAGAACTTTTTTTCTTTTTATGCCCTGCCCAGATGTGAGAGATGATGACCACATGCCCATTCCAAACTGGCCACCAAACGAAGAGGATGAGGATGGAGCCAGATCATTTCTATTACCATGCCTGGCCAAGCATAGGAACTGGGGAGGGGGGCATCCAGCTTCAGATTCGGGCCCAAAAAACAAAATGGGAGTCCGAGAGCTGCCCTAGAGGTAAACAAAATGGGTGCCCTCATTAAAAAAAAAAAAAATTAAGCTAAGTTGCTTCAATTAAGGTGACTTAGCCAAGAAGCGTGATGTCCAGTGGCACCTCAAGTCCTGGGGCACTCGGAAAGACCAACTGCTATTTCAAACATTGTGGACGTGATAGGAATGTTCTTCATCCGCTATTATGGAAGAACACAATTATATTCCCTCGGTTTGGAGTGGCGGCAAACATGCTTTTTAGCACCTCACACTGGAGAGGGGGGCAAACATATGGGCATCCGATTGGTGGGCCCATGAGCGGCAGCCGTGACTCTCCTGCACAATGAATTAAGTGACCTGGTATCCAAACAGGCAGCGCTCTTACAATAACGCGCGGGCACTCAAATTACCCACCGCAAGTGTAGATCGACGTCGGCAGTCTGCCACAGCTTTTCACACAGCTCCCGTAGTGTGAAGGTAGTGAAGCAAATTTGTGAGCGGAGCACCTGCAAACTGCAAGACGGGGATTTATTCCAGCTTGGATCCCGACATCGGCAATGGCCCAGATCCGGGAGGCTCCGCTATCGAGTCGGAGCAACACCTTAGCGCAGGCGGTTCCGATGCAGCAACGGCACGGTGGAGACTCACTCAGCAGCTGGAAAACTACGGGTCTTAGCATCAGTGACAAATCCAACCCGGGATGCTCTGTTTTCAAGAAGTCAGAGACGATATCCACGGAGCGTCTCCATACCAGAGGTTAATCAAGTATGTTTTCCTGCCAGATACTCTTGTTTGCATGGGTGAGAAACGGAGCATTGTGTTGGCGACGGGAAACAGAATTGCTGGGAGTCGAGTAGAAGGGTGGATGGCGGGATGTGCAGGGATATTCACCAAAAGGTGATCCCAAGCCCCGGAGCTCCCTAGGCGAGCTCAATCACGTCGGCCATCTTGTACAATGAATTCAGATTGATATTCCAGCTTACCTGTCATGTAAAATAGGCTACTAAGGACACTACATGACACACCATATGTTGGTGAAAGGTTAAGGTATGTTATACCTTCAGAAACAGATGAAGGTAATTTAATTCAGACATACCAATTACTCACATTCACAGTATTAGTATACTCATACAACAACTTAGTAAAAACATTTAACGGAAAATCACTAATTGATTTGTCATGATGGAGAATGCCTCCATCCAATTGTTCTTTATTAGTATTCTTAGGTTGTCTAGAAACATCTTTCATTCCCTCAACTGACACATCATTAGTATTATTTCCAACGTTATTCTCACTAAAAGTGGGTATGACAACAATTAACATGATCCATATAATTGTTAATAGAAAAACACTACATAAGCAGGTTTTAATACGTCTACGTTTTAGACTAGATTTTGGTTGTTCAGTCACTTCAGTTTCTGCCATTTTTTTATACTACAAAAATACAAAAATCTAACAATCTCTAAGTCTACAATCTAAAAATCGGGAAAAATCTATATGAACTCTATTCTAAATAAAAATTCTAAAAACAGATTTTTGTGTAATCCTACACTTAATAGCTTTCTTCTGCACCCCTTTTTATTTTCAGTCCTTTTGGTCTCTCTTGAGTCTTTGATTCAATTTTATCTGACAAATGTTCACCTTAATCTCTTTACAGTTCCTTTTAAGGTGGTCTCAGTTTGTTCTCATCCTCCTTTTCAATGTCACTACTGCCGTGTTCTTCGCTTAAACCTAAACTTTCAAATTCTTCTAATATGATGTAGGGCCATTCTGGAGCTTTGTACTTCCTACATGAAATTTTTGCTCTTTTTGGTTTTCGGGTATTTCTTCTTGAGTTTTCTTGTTCTGTTTGACTTGAGAATTTGTTACTTTGCTCTGGTCTTTTCCTCAATCTTCTCCTCACTATCTTATATTTTAGTCTTCTTGCTCCACTTGGCCAATTGTCTCATTTTCTAGGTCTCTTTTTCTGTACTACACTTTCACCTTCTGTGTTTTGTTCACCATTACTTTTATTTAATCTCCTTTCTATCTGTTTTTCTCTATTTTCTTTTATTTCTGTTTCTGTAGGTTCTATACTCTTTTCTGATTCATCACTGAGTTCACCTTCTTCTAGCTCCTTTGTGACTTCACTTTCTTCTGGTCCCGCTTCTGTTTCATCAGCTGTTTATCTCTCTTCTGTCGCAATAGCTGTTTCACTTTCCTCTGGCTCAACTGCAACCTCACCTTTTTCGGACTCAACAGCAGTCTTTTTAGTCCCAGTATCTGGTGCTCATTCTACTCGACTAGTGCTCAGCTGTTCATTGTCAAAATGTTCATCAGAATCTGTCACTCCAGACTCTTCGGCTTCGCACACTTCAGCTGCTGGTTCTTGATTTTTGCTTGCCAGTTGCTGTTCTTCATGTCTTTCAATTGGACTTGGGACTAGGTGGGTATGGCTTGCATGTATCCAGGTTGGTAAGCCAAAACACTTCACTGCTGTGGTCGTCGCCAACATCATTTGGTAACCGCTGCTCCAATGGGGTTCTGGGCAAGTTTTCCTCACATGCTTTTTGACTAGAACCCACTCACCAGGATTCAAATCATGTGATTGGTTCTGCTGAGTCGGTGTGGCATCTCCTTCAACCTGGCAAGACACAGAACTCACTAGGTCAGCCAGTCCCTTACAATAATCTAGCACACGATCATCAGACATATTCATCAGTGTGTTCGCAGGTATCTATGCTAGCCTCATTGCTCTTCCCATTAACACTTCATGGGGGCTTAATCCAGTCCTTTTGTCAGGAATGCTTCTAAGACTCATCAGTACAAGGGGTAAAGCGTCAGGCCATTTCAGTGGTGTGGATGTACACACCTTCCCTAAACTTGATTTTATTGTGCCATTTATCTGCTCAACAATACCAGATGCTTCTGGTCGATAGGCACAATGCAGCTTCTGTTCAATTTTGTAATGCTGCACAAATCATCTGAATTATTTCATTATTAAAATGCAATCCTCTATCTGATTCCAAAGTGACTGGAAAACCAAACCTAGGGATCAGTTCTCTCAACAATAATTTAGCCACTGTGAGACTGTCATTCCTTCTCGTCGGATAGGCCTCTACCCAGCGAGAAGACAAACAGACAATGACAAGGACGTACTTCAGCCTGTTACAAGGTTGGCAACTCTATAAAGTCAATCTGAAGCCTAGTGAAAGGGCCTCCTGCTTTCCCAATTACACCCCAGCTCACAACTGTCTTTCTTCCTGCATTTTGTTTTTGGCATATGGCACACCTCTAACATAAACGTTCTGCGATGACCCTGAACTTTGGATTGTACCATAGCTGCTTGAACAGTCTTACCATTGCATCTCTTCCAACATGTGTGCGATCATGGTACATCCTGGCCATGTGAGCAAGTAAAGAATCTGGTAATACTGGTCTTCCATCGTAATAAACCCATACCTCATCTTCTGCATTTTTCCTACATCCTGTTCTACTCCACTATTATTTCTCCTTATCACTGGCCTCTTCCTGCATTTGCCTTATTTCACCCCAAGTCTCAAATGTGGTTGTGAGCATATGGTGGAATTCGGTATTTCCTCTTTCAATCGATCTGTTTATGGCCATCGTATTTTGAGTACAGAAACGTGCCAATTGATCCGCGTATCTGTTGCCTTTTGTCACATTATTATCTCCTGATTGATGTGCAGCACATTTTACAACTGCAATTCTTTTTGGTAACTGTAAAGCATCCGATAATTACTTTACAGTTTTCCCATTCTGAATTGGGGACCCTGAGGAAGTCAAGAATCCTCTTTGCATCCATAGCTGACCGACGTCATGTACGACACCAAATCCGTACTGACTGTCGGTGTAAATTGTTACTTTTAGACCTTTTGCCAATTTACATGCTCTGGTCCGAGCAATCAACTCTGCAGCCTGAGCGAAGTTGACTCCCTTCAAACAAGATGCTTTTAGCTCTCCTGCTAAAGTGCAAACAGCATAACCAGCACACACTTCACCTTTTTCATTTCTCAAACAAGATCCATCCACAAACAGTTCACAATCTGATTCTTCCAAAGGTTCATCCTCTATATCGATCGGGGCTTAGTGCAGAGTTCTGCCACTTCCATGCAATCATGTTCGGCTTCCTCTCTTACCTCCTCACATCTTGAATTTGGTAATAAAGTAGCAGGGTTTACAGTAGTGCACCTCACCACTGTCACATTTTCAGTGCCTAGAATCACTCTCTCATATTTAGGTAGTCGACTAGAGGTCAAGTGTTGAGTCCAAGTGCGAGTTAAAAGGATCTCAACAGAATGTGGTACATACACTTTTACTGGGTAACCCATCATAATAGCTTCACTTTGTTCCAGACTCACACATGTGGCGGCTACTGCTTTTAAACAGCCTGGCAATGCTGCAGCCACTGAATCCAGGGTAGCAGAAAAATATGCCACCAGAAGTCATGCCATTCAGTGTTTTTGAGTTAAAGCTGCAAGTGCACATCCATCTCTCTCATAACAGTACAATGCAAATTTCTTAGAGTAATCTGGCATTCCCAAAGCAGGCGCTTGACAAAGACTGTTTCGCAATTTGGAGAAAGATTATATACTCTCTTCATCTAACACAATTGAATCTTTCATACCCTTTTGTGTCAACCTCTGTTGAGGTTTTGCAATCAATGAGAAACCACGGATCCATTGTCTGCAGTATCCAACCATTCCCAAGAACATTCCCACTTCTTTTTGATTTCTGGGTGGATTCATTTTCTTGATCACACTGATTCTCTCTGGTGTCACCCTTCTGACCCCTTTTTCAATCTTGTGACCTAAATACTGAACTTCCTGTCTACAGTATTGCAATTTGGATGGTGACACTTTAAGTCCTCCTTCTGCTAAATGATTCAGTAGAGCAATAGTGTCTGATGCACACGCTTCTCGAGTTTTTGATGCCACCAGTAGGTCACCGATATACTGAACCAGAACAGAATTTCCAGGCATAACCAAAATCTTCAAACATTTTTTCAAAATCTGATTAAAGATCAAAGGACTCTCAGTGCACCCTTGAGGAACTCGGCACCATGCCAACACACGGTTTCCGAACTGGAAGGCAAATAAATATTGACTTTCCGGGTGCAAAGGAATGGGGAAAATGCCTCACACAAATCAATGACAGTGTACCACTCAGCATCACAGGGAATTTGGTAAAGAATTACTGCTGGATTTGGCACTAGTGGACAACATGGAACTACAATGTTATTCACCGTTCTCAGGTCTTCAACTATTCTATATTTTCTATTAGGCTTTTTGATTCCAATAATGGGTGAGTTACAGGGATTGCTCATTATTTCTTTTAGAATCCCTTGTTCAATCATTTGGTCAATTACAGGTGCGACTCCAGCAATCACTGCTGGACTCATTTTGTATTGTGGGGTATTTGGATATACTGCACCATCTTTTATTGTAATCTTAATTGGGTCTGCATTTTTCATTAACCCTATCTCTTTTCCTGAAAAATCCCACACATCTGATCTCACTGTACTTTTTAACTCTTCAGGCAAATCTTCCTCAGTGAGCAGTGAATATAGCTCCCTCACTTCTGACTTTCATTGGGCCATCATGACTTTGTATTCAACATCCTCATCAGGTGTCATAAATGCAACACCATCCGGTGTGCAATAAATGGTGCAATTCATTTTGCACAAAAAATCTCTGCCCAGGAGATTAACTGGGCTGGTATCACATACCACAACCCGATGTATGTCTTTGAAATTTCCAATGTGGACTTCTATTGGGGCTGTGACATGAGTTCTGATATCTTCATTTGCAATGCCTACAACTTGGATTGTTTCTCCCAAGAGGGGTAGGTTTGGAATTTTTGCTGCTCTCACAGTAGAACGGGTAGCACCAGTGTCCAACAAGAAGGTGATGTCTTTACCTTCTACCTTTCCATCAACAAATGGATCTGACTGATCTACTGCTAAAGATGCGCCCAGTACGCAAATTTCCTCTCCCCGCAGGCACGGTCATTGTGATGAATCGGAATCACACTCATTGCAACTCACCAAATACTGTGAAACTAATGGATTCTTACCAAACTGCTCTTCTCCTCGAAATCCAGAACTTGCACTGTACATCTGCATATGAGCATTAACATTACAGGGTATAGGAGGCTGTGGCACCTGTAACTGTGGAGTAACTACCTGCTGCTGCTGCTGTTGATTCCCAGCCACCTCATTCTGCATCTGTGGATTTAGATTTAGATTTATTTCATTACCCTTTTGTCCAGATCTACACTCGTTCTTTCAGTGTCCAAACTTTCTGCACGCATGACAAGGAGATTTCTTTTTAGCTTCTTCCTTATTCATTTAAAATGTTCCCTTACCGCCACTGTTTATCTGACAAGCCTGATTCTGACTCTGTTGTACATTACTATTTTCCTGTTGCTGTTCTGCCATTTTCACTTATGCCCACATCATTTTCTCCTTTCACTTTTTAACCCTCGTATCAATGTCATCACTACAGTATTTTGCATACCTCAAAATTTTGTCTATTGACTTACTTTGCCAGCAGAGCAAATGCTGCTGTATCATTGCACTAATCCCTGGTTTCAATCCGTATACAAATCGATACACAAAATGTCCCATATCTTTATCTCCAATATTTTCAAACCCACTGTACTGCTTAAACACGTGAAGCAATCTCTCATAATATGTGTGAACTGATTCTTTAGGCTCTTGCATCGTCCTGTCAATTTTAACCCAATCCGTTTCTTTAGAGGAGATCTTTCCTTTCAATAAAGTTATGACCTGATGGTACTTTTTCATCACCTCTTCAGATGGTACACCTGTTTTTGCATCCCTGGGATATTCATCTTTCGGCCAGTCGACAGTAATTTTACATTCGGTCCACAAATCAGCCGGTACCACTATTTCAAAAAGACCATCTAAATCTTTCAATAACACCTTTGAAACCTTTACAAATCTGTCCACTTGTTTATACCATTCAACAGGCTTCTCGTAATCTGGGAAAATCATTTGTGAATGACAATATATCCTGTCTAGTCCAAGGTACATGAACATATCCACCACCTGGAACCTCCCTCATGGGACGTGCCCGTTCAACTTGCTCAGTTTCCTTTAACTGAAACATGGAAGTTCCTTTACCAGTAGTCTCTTTCTTTTTCATCCATTTACTGCTCCATCGTTCTATTGTTCCCCATTTCTTCAAAATATTAATTAATTCCTTTATCTGCAATCTTCTCCCTGATGTATTCAAACTCTCTAAATCGTTGTCAGTAAAAGCCATTCTGTACGATTTCTGCAACATTGTTGACTTTTCTAT
Source organism: Triturus cristatus (assembly GCF_964204655.1). NCBI lineage: Eukaryota > Metazoa > Chordata > Amphibia > Caudata > Salamandridae > Triturus > Triturus cristatus. Next base: position 1,032,034,939 of record NC_140590.1, read on the forward strand.
ATCTACACCAAACTCACTAGCAACTTCCGATAGATTTTTATGAAAATTCTTTGCTCTCCAAGTAATAATTTTACACAAAAACAGTAACTCTTCATCACTATATGTCCCTAGTCTATCTGGGTTTACTGTACCAATAATCATCTCCTCTAAATCTACATTCAATTGGCTCACATTTAAACTCTGTGGTTAAGCTTTTGGCTTGGTCATTTCTTTTATCCAATTAATTAATTCTTCTGGAGAGGGACCTGCTGAACTCCCTGCTATTGGAGTAAAATTTGGCCCTATTTGTCTTCGGACTAATTGAATGCTTCTCCTCCGGGTGTGTTATTTTGGTCATCTTGTCTAATTTCGTTTGTTACCAACACTACTTCACTCCTTACACTACTTCTTAGAACTGACAATGTGTTCACTTTAGGCAAAGTCGATTTCTCTCCAAATAATGGGACAAAAGGATCAATTGCACTGGTCACTGGCACTGTCAAAGCGTCTACATTCAGACTTATCTGATTCATTTTCTGGACCTGTTCCATTCTAGCTTTATGTAACAAACTCACTTCGTTTTCTCGCACTATTTTAGCTATTTCGGTAACTTGGGGAGTCAATGGAGTTACCATTTGTGGAGCACTTTGAATCGCCTCACCTGAATTTTCTGCATATGGGGAGGACTTTTAGTCATCATATCTTCCAACAATTCATCATCAGATTCATCCAAGCCTTCTCCCGCCGTTTATATATTTTTCTTCTTCTCCTTACACTTTGTACCTGTCTGAATCCCTATGGTCAAAACTGGATATAGACCTTTAGTCATTACAGCTCTTCTCCATCTTTTTATTTGATCTTCTCGCCTCTCAAAGGGGTCTCTAGGCATAAAACCTCTGAATCTTCTACCACTTCGATCTTTTTCCCGCTCATAAGCTTCTACTTTCCATTCTTCCAACGCTTCATACTGAGTAAGCCTTGGATTTGGCTCTAGCGAGTTCATCATGGCTGTCAAATTCTGTAAAATCCTCACCTTGAATGTACCAAACTGAGAGAAAGCTAACATCTCATCATCCTTCGTATATTTTATCCAGTTTTCTAACCAGACACACGTGTGATACCCTCGCTCCATCATCATGTAAGAGACAGGCGTTTTTGGAGGTGGTATTGGAATTACCTCTCTCGTCACAATTTGTTTAGCTTTCTTAAAGAAATGCTTTATTGTCTTCATCAAACCCATCTTCTGACTCTTCTATTAGTATTTCCCAACAAACTGAATAACAAAATTTGTCCATAATTCTCTTTTCCCTATTCGTTAAGTTTTGTACTATACCAGCGCGACTCCAACCAACCAATCACAGCTCACTATGTAACTACAGTCTTATCCAATGTCAGCGCGATTCTCACCAACCAACCAATCAGAGATTTGTACACACCCACTGTCTGACCAATGCCAGCGCGGCCTTTTGTGACATCCGTTTTTACTCCTTCTACTGACCCTCCGTTTACAATCTGCTCTCGCTACACATCAGCTGCTTTGTCCAATACCAGCGCGGCACTATGTGTGGTCAGTATCACTCCTTCTACTGACCCCTCCTTTACAAAAATCTTACGACAATAAGTTTTTCTTAATTCAAAAGTCTGTTAGTAACAACATAAAAAGACAATGCTACCTTGTCTTCTCCACTAAATAAACAGATCGTCTTCACTTTTCCAAGAGAGTCTTACACTGAAAGCAATAATAACGACCTGCATTATCTGACTTTTCTAACAAGCTCCGGTGGGACCTACTACTCCTATAGTGATAAAACCAAGATTTCACAAGAGGACTTTTTGGTATGAAAAAGTGCCCTGTTACCCCTCTCGGGGATACTGCCAGGGTTTCAAAAGTGGACCCTTCGCTATTTCAAACACTCTCCTCTCATACAAATTCTCCCTAATTATAACACTGACAGCCCTATGTAGCTTTTCAGTATTATTTTCCAACAGATAAAATACTTCTGCAGTGTGAATTCTTTACCACACTCTTCTTCTGCCTATTTCAGGCTAATTCCTTCTTCTAGACAACATAAAACGGGACACTAACTCTTCATGTTAACACATATAATCAATATTCAATAACCATTACCAAACTAATCAATAATTAAACCATCCTCTGCTGCCAAGAAACTGATCCAGCGGGAACCCAATACATTGATCAGGGATAAATATTCAATAAATGACGTTCTTTGGGTCATACTCATTCGCCCAAATTCCTGATGTGCTGGGGTCAAGTTTGTTAACTTTGCCTCACTTTTACTCTTGCTATTCAGGTTAAAACATTAAACATACTGTATATTTGCATTAACTGAACAAATAATAATCGATTTTTCATCTACTTGGTCGATGGACCAATCAGTTGAAGAGTTGATGGCAATGGAAATTCTAAGGAAACATATAATCAATAAAATTGACTAAATAACCACAGACTCTCTGTGAGATTTAATAGATCTTATCTAGTAATAATAAATTCTCATATCTATTACTTAATAAATTCACATACTGGAAACCTCATGAGAGAGAATAACAATCTGATCATATCAATAATGACACTATCATTTCAAATATACGTTGCAAAGAGTGGACAGATGAAGAGACAACAGATGCAAGTGAAATATATTGATTTAAACTGTCAATACAGAGTGATAGGATAAGAGACAGAAGGTACAGAGACAAGAACAAACAGGATGTTGTGTGACGCACTTCCCCCTATATTCTCACCTGATACGTGGTGTCATATTGGGGGAAGTGCTATAAACTCTGCTAGGTATAAGGTTTTTGGGGAGCAGACAAGCTGCTCACTGATAAGGAATGGGACGGGAAGACGGACGAGGAGGTAATGTTTGCAAGCATTGGAGACAAAATGAAGGCTTGTACAAGCAAGGAAAATGAGGCAAATAAGCCATCAAAGAGCGGCAGCATTTCAGATTGTTTTCCTTTTATACCTCCTATCCGTCCGCACGAGAGCTGCAAGGATGACTTTATGGAATGAAAGCAACCTTTAGTTGAAGACAGCAGTTTCGCCAGACAATATGAAAGACCAAGCGGTGCTAATTTCCTTGGTTTACAGACATGCTGCATTTGTAAAAGTGATGGTTCAGAGGTTTAATGTTCCTGCAAGAGTGCTGCGGGAGCAAACTGAAGCTCACAGATTCCAATCTTTTTATGACACTGTTATCTTTTTTATGCCAATAAGATTACCATTTACAGGGGGAATTAATAATATCTATTATGAATGAGTTCAGAGTGAGCTTCTAACCCTTTATGTGTAAGGTGGCTGGAGTACCTTATCTTACAGTATCATTAAAGTTCATTCGCCTACTGTGCCATAGTTATCACAGTTTTTAATAAAGGCGAGATACCAGATCTTATCGTCACCTTGCATTCTTTCAATTCATTCATTCAAACAGGATGTTTCATACGCAGGTAAGACTGGCTCTTGGAAAATACATTATTTTTTAGTTTTAGATAGGATCTGTGGTTAGCCTGAGACTTCTGGGGCAGATTCTTAGGTTAGGTCTCATAGTGGTTTACTAAACGGATGGCGTAGTGTCTGTTTGAACTTTATGAACGTGTGCATGGCCACAAAGTCTTTGGATAAAGTTAGGGTCTGTGAGATATATTGCTTTTTAATACTGTGATCATGGATTTAGAACCAGCAAATTGGTCCCTGCTTTAGACGAGCTGACATCAGCTCAGTTTACATTACACACCCCTTATCTTCCACCAATCAGCACGCGTCTGATGGATATATAAGTGATCATGTGACGCGGCTCTTTGCTAGCTGTCAGACCGACTTACGCGGCCCTCGAGGTATGTTATCGCTTGCAGCTTCGGTGGTTTCGCTTCCCTCCGTCTCTCTTTAATCTCCAGACCTTCGGCCGGGTTCGTATTCGAACACGTGACCTGACACACCCCCAAGTCTACCAATCAAGGCGCGACCATTTGGTTGTGCGCGCGTTTGGCCCGTATTTGTTTAGTCATGTGACGACACCCAGGGCTAGCTGTCAGTTTCACGGCGCGACCCTTGAGGTATGTTGCAGTCTACGCACTCAGTAGCTTTTCCCGTAATGTTACTAGTGAGTTTTGCCACATTTTCAGTGTACATGGGATTCCCTACACTTCTATACGCCCTGTCATAGCATGCAGACGTACCGGTAATGCGCTGCGATTTAATTTTGCTTCGCGCTTTTCCCGCGTAATACATTCAGGTCAAGTAACCTTATATGCGCTTTGTTCTTCAACGGGATCCGAGTGTGGGAGATCATTAACCCCCCTCCCCCCCCCTTTTCTTTCCAGCTTTTGACACCATTGGATGAGTGTTTATGCTGATACATTCAGCCCTCCCTTGTCTCATTTTTCGAGCATTGGAATATTACACCTTGGATGAGTTTTTGGTAAATAAGGTTTTATTGATACCCGGTTTTTTTTAAGTATGGTTTTAGTATTCCTCGTCTCTTTTCCTTCTTTTCCTTCTTCCTAGGAGCACTGACTGGCCCCTTCCCAATTTTTCCAGCTTGATATCTGCTGCTGATGCTGGTAATTAATTTTTCATAATTGTTCTCTCTTAATTATAATGGTCCTCCATAGACACCTCACGGTTTTTTATCTTTGACCTTTGCCCCCAGGTGTAAGCCCTTTCCCTGGTCCTGATGAAGACCCCAACCCCAAGCAAACCAATTTGCTGGCTTTAACAGGGGTCGAAACGTCGACTTTTTCCTTTCTTCAATCAACACAGGAGATTGTCAGTGAATGCACAACTGCTGTCTTAGTCTGTGTTATTTAATTTTAGTTTTGTGGCCATTTAACTGGCAGGTTAGGTTCTTCAATGAATTGTGGATGTTCCTAAATTTTTCACAACCTCCCTCCCTCACTACGCCCTGCACTAATCCCAAAATCCTGCACCTATCACGTACCTTACACCTATATACATTTGAAAATGTTGATACTGTGATGCTTTTGGCGCTGTGTTGAATTACTGATCCTCTGTTTGACTGAAAAATTGGACAATCAATTAAATGATGAGCATACATGCAAGTAACAGGTGTTGTCGTAAAATTTGTTTGTATTGCTAACAGATGTATGTTCTTTTACATTCCTAAATGTGTTTCCACTGTGACAGTTCTTTGTGTACCTAGTTATACCCGAGTCCAGTGGTCTACCGGGTTACCCCTTTAATACATAACTCTTCCTCCTGCTCAGGCAGCCACTTTGTGTTGCTCTTGAGGAAATTTCTGCTGAATATACCCATTTTCAGCTCCATTTCCATCATTGAGAAAACTGCGCAGGCATGCGCGCATGTGCATTTCTCGCAAGAATAGCGTGGGCATGCGCACATGCACAGTTATTGCAATTATCACCCAACGTAGGAGAGAAACGGCGAGGAACAGGAGAAGGGCAGTCCGGGTACACCGCAGTACAGGTAAGTGTTTTTTTGTTGTTTTAATTAATGTCTAATTAATTTTTAAAAGGGGGTGGAGGCAGGTGGCGGAGAGGAGTTTGTTCCAAACTCTGTGGACCTTCGCGTAGTCCCGCTCCGCCAGCTCCGCCAGCTCCTCCCAGGATTAACATTTGGAATACTAGCGCTGGCATACTACAAGTAATTTTTGACATATGGGGCACACTTGGAAAAATCCTGCTGCTGGCATATTTAAAGAAAATATTGGCATAAGGGGAAGCCATGGCAAAATACGGGTGCTAGCCCATTTGGGATAATACCTGGCATATAGAAGGACAGCAGTGGAATAAAGGAAGCGAACAACCATGAACAAAATGCTGGTCCTGACATACTAGAGGTAATGTTTAACATATGGGGCCCCTAGAACACATTTTGAAACAATGGGGTTGATTGGCTTGGCACACCACGAAAAGCCATGAATATTTAATGAGAGCCTATTCAGATCATGACTTTTTAGATAATCTATGTGAAAAATTTACTTTACAATGCACTATTTGACCCAGTATTTAAAAACGTTTTCTCTGTTTCGGAACCCCTCTGCACACTCCGTAGACGCGGTCTGGCTCATTTGCTTCACTTCTACAATTTAGAGCAAGAGTTATTTCCCAACACTTTTGAAAATCATGTTAGCACCATAATATAAGTGGTGTCTAAAGCAGACATGTGTTTGTTTTGTATTTTCATATTAATGATGCAGTTATTATGGAATGTCAATGATGTCAATTATTAAGATGTCCTCAGGATTAAGGACACATGACATCACCTTCTGGAAAGATTCAGCACTAAAGGTCATATGATGCCCCTTCAAGTAATGTATTTATGTAAAGGGGTGTGAAAAATCACTTCGGCTACCCCTGGCATTCTCTTGAATCCACGTCCATTTTTCTGTGTAGGGTGTGCATGATCAGAGGTCCATTCTGCATAAATTTGCCTACAGCCCAGTGTTTCAGCAAGTTAGGAAAATCAAGATCCATAACCATCCAGGGTACCAACAGAGTCAATTAATTATGAGGAATGATTTTCCTCAGTTGTCTCCAGAAAATAATTCATAATGACTGTGCCTTTGCTGTGACGGTTTCTGTGGGGAAGGAGGATTGCCTACTTGGAGCGGTCTGGAGGTAGACCAAAGTGCCCCCTACATTGACGGTGAAGTCTTTCTTAATAGATACAGGAGCTACACATTCTACAGTTCGTTCTGTGGAACTCCCAAATGTGCCCCTTAGGAAAAGAAGTCCAAGGTGTAGGAATCAGAAAGAAACAATTTTGTACTTAATTGACCAGCAGATGCCCCTGCTAAACTGAGGCCAATGGAAAATAATCATCAGTTAATTCTATGTAATTTAGATCCTGTAAACATTTGGGCAGAGGTTTGCTGTGCAATCCGAACTGCATGATTCATAGCACACTGTATGGTGTTGTAATTAAACCTTAGGATGAAAATTCTATATTTAAGATTAAATCACATGTTTCAGGAGTTTAGCTGTTCTCAGGCTAACTCAAGATGATTTATCTCTGGATTTAAGACATGAAGTCAAAGAAGATGTGTGGGATTTTTTAATTGAAAAGAAAAGGTTATTAAAAAGTGCCAAACCAGTAAAGAATAATGTAAAACCAACTGCTGTTTCCCCTAGAGCTGCCTAACAATATGAAGGGATGAAGCCTGTAATTGGAAACGTAACTGAGCAGGGAATTCTTCGGGAAGTGCTTGGTAGTCCTTGCAACCCAGTGGCAAATGGAGAATACTGCAGAATTTGAGAAAAATACATAAAGTAGTGAACCTATGTTGTCCAGTGGTTATCCTGTAGGAAAACTATTCCAGATTCCATCAGATGTGGAATGATATAGAATAATGGACTTATGTCAAATGTTATTTTATTCCCTTCAATGAAAATAGTCAATACGTATTGGCATTTAAATGTCAAAATGAACTTCTTGTATGGTGTAGGAGTCGACAAAGGTATATTTGAAAGTCCTTACGTTTATTTTTCAAATCCTTAAGAAAGAACCTAAGAATTAAAGTTGCCCTGTAACTCAGTCTTTATGCAATATATTGATCACCTACTGGATGCATCTAGGACAAAATAAGACTGTAACCTGGACTCAAGTGCTCAGTTGAATCTTTTAACTGACAATGGTAATAAGGATTCCACTTCAAAAATGTAGAATTACAAGGAGGAGGTTGTTTATCTTGGTCATCACACTGAGAAAGGAACAAGGAAAGTCTCAGAAGAACACATTTCTGTAATTCTGAAAATGAATTCTTCTACCACCCAGAGGACATTCCTGGGAATTGTTGGTTACTGTCGTCAGTGGATTCCAAACTTTTCCTTGACTGCAAAACCTTTTAGTAAGGTTGACTCACAGTGATGTCAAAGATCGGGTAACATTTGATTAAGAATGCTTAGAGACCTTCTGGTAGTTCAGAGAATGTTTGTGTAATACATCGGCTCTCGAAATGCCTGATCATAATTTGGAATGTTGCCTTTTCTGTCTTTGAAAAAGTGATTGTGCACATTCGTGGATGAATGCGTGAGTCTTCCTAGTTATTTGAAAATATTGAAAAAGAACAAAGCGAAGGGATTATGACATACATTGATTGTATTTGTTCCACATTCTGTTGAGATTGTGCTGGCTCCTACAAGAGCTTAGCATGTGACAGTCGACTGACCAGATTTTAACAAATCATACTGTCAACTGAAAACATCTCAGTCATAAGATGTAATTTCTTAAATCCTGCAATGTTGCTATTGATTCAAACAAAGGCTGTCAAGATAAAAAAAAAACAGGAGTGATGGTGATTATGTGGATAAGGATGATGAGCCAGAGCATAACTGTATCAGTGTTACAAAATGATGTACCAAACCAAGACCATATATTATAGAAATTCTTCTTGAAATGACTCATTTGATTTTGTTTGTTGATGGCTCCTGTTTAAGGGATCATTATGGAGCACTGAAGTCTACCTAAGCAGTATGTTCCAGTAGGAAGGTGGTGTATTATGAGGTGATGCAGGTTCGGGTTAGACTTCACCATGCAATACTTTCACAATACCGCAAAGATGGTCCTTGGATTCACAATAAAAAATCCTTACCTCAGTTTTGGTAGAGTGGCAAAGAGCAGTCATGCTTTTCTAGAGGAACATGTGTTAAGCATGCACCAACATGGACAATAAGTAAATGACACAGATCAGAAACATCTGACAGCAATTTATAGAAATAAAGCATACTTTTATATAAATTTAGACACCATAACAAGGTAAATTGGATAAGTATAACTAGAGTTATAGATTTTAAAAGCAATGTTAAATCAGTGCAAAACTGTACTGCAAAATGTTATCATTGTGGTCAATGATAAAAAGCACTAGCGACAATCCATCACATGCAAGTCGTGTTGCGTGGAACCCAAGGAGGTGATGCAGTGGGCCCCAGGACCAAGCCACAACAGTCAGTTTGATTTTACCGAGCTAGAGAAGCCCGGGTGCAGAGTTATCCTGGTTGTCCGTGGTGCTGAAGAGGGAGCCGTGGGAGAGCTGGTTTTACTACTTACACAGCGCTGATGGGGAACCAGGAGCAAAAAGTCAACAACAAATCCACTGCTGACATTGGATAAACATTTTGTGGAGTTACCTTGAAGTGCAGTGTTGAGTGAGGGTGGTGATTGCCGGACTGACGACTGGCAAGCTTTTTCAGCTGTAAGGTCAGCAGAAAGTTTTTTCGCCGTTTGTAGGTCCGGGTGAAAACTGTAGCCACCGGAAACTTAGTGGAGGTTACAATACATTTCCCACAATGCACTGGACACATCTACTTTTGGGGAATCCCTCAGAGGGCCCGATGGCCACTGATTCTTTGGTTGTGGTATGTTGTTTTTACCTGTGGTGTGCAAGGGGCCAGTGCCACTAGTCCAGGGAAATCTGGAATGTCCTTTAGCTCTCAAAGGGGTCCCCCTGTCTGTGGGATGTGAGCTTTGGTCCAGGACAAGTTGCAGTCATGCAGTTCAAAGATGGCTGCCACAGGTGCAGAGCATCACAGATTTACTTTGTGAAGGTTCTGTTGTCACAGACATGGGTCTCCTCTTTGTCCTTTGTTGCAAGGCAGATCAGAACTGAGATTTCGGTGTCAGGGGTAGCTCTTAAATCCTAGATTTAGAGATGTTAGGGGTGTGGATGCAGATGGCCAATGGCCTACTAGCGCCAGGAGCTAATCAGCCCTAAAGTGACCACATATGGGGGTGTCACCGTTTCTATCCAGAACCCTCTATTCTACCACATTTAAAAATGGCAGAAGTCTCCCTCAGCTGTGCAGACCCTCAGCTGTGCAGGTAGCCCACCCTAGAGATATGGTGAGTCTTCTGACTGTGTGTACCTCATGAATACCATGGTATGCATGTTTTCCCACCTGCCCCAGTTCAAATGTGTCTGAGGCCAAGGGAAGGCTGTTTCCTCCTTTGGAAGGTGGCCTTGTTGCATATCACAAGCGGTGAAGTCTTTGAAGCTCACCGCCATGATGTGCCACTTCACTAGCCATCCTGTCGGGAAGGGAGGTCTTACCTCCTTCCCCTCCAGGCCTTTGTTTTTGACTCCTGGGAGATTTCACGGCTCCTAGCAGGTGGTTAGATTCCTTTCTTGGTGGCAGGAGCTGCGAGCAGGCAGCCATAGCATATTTAGGTAGTACCATAATGGAGCTGCCAACCTTGGGTTCGCCCAGCTGCCAGAACATGTTGTTCCACGGACCGCCTATCACATCCTTTAATGGTAAAGGACATATTCCATTCAGATATTCATAAGCTTTCACTTACATGTACACATCTTTAATATAATGCACTCCATCTCTTGGGCTCAAGAGGCCTTCCCTAGGGGTGACTGGCATATATTAAATAAAGTGCAGTGACTTTGCCTCACATGGTGAGAGCTAAGCTGAGTTTAAGCCGTTTGCACTGCTCTTGAAGTCTGCGATGGCAGGACAGCTGTCAGTAGTTTACTAAGTTCACTCAGGGTGGAACAAACATTACTTCAGGCCCTTGTGACCCGTTTAACACCCATGCCCTGGATACCACTGGTACCATACACTAGGGACTTATAAGGAAGTTAAAGTATTTGCCAGTTGGGGTAGCAGTTCCAGACCCACTCACCTGAATCACAGGTACCAAAAGACCGAAGATAGTCCAATTCACCCCTTTTCCCAATGCCTTGACCCTTCGTGCCAAATAGCAGAAAAACACGAGCGGACAACGCACCAAGGGGGAAACCGGAAAGAAGAAGTAACAAGGAGGGATGTGAAGGTCAAACAGCTACCCTCAGGACTGCAGGCATACCGCAACTCAGCAACAGGAACATACTGCAGAAAAGAACAGAACAGATGAGTACAGGCTACCCCAAATAAACACAGTGTAAGGCTAGACTGGAAAACACAAGAACACCCCTGCTCTTTCTGCTCACCCCTTGCTTAATCAATGCCTCTTATGGGTAGATAGGAGCCTGCACGCAGTCCAGAAAGGAGTGACAGAGTCCCATACTGCGGTTGCACGTAATGTCCAAAGGTATAAGGTACTCCCGTTATATGTGGTAAAAAAATGCCTAGGGTGAAAAAAAACCCGCTCTGCATAGACAGGTAAGGGAGAAGGGAAAAGGGATTGCCAAGGGAACACAAAAAGAGTCCATAGACTGCAAAATCTCCAGTGTGCTGGGATAAATGGCCACAATCCAACTTGAGGAGCAACTGACTCTTCGCTGACTTGCTGCTTGAGTGGCGTCCTCAGGGGAAAACAGCAGGAGGGAAATAGATGCGGGTCTGCTCCAGCCGGAACAGATGGGAGCCTTGCAACAAAGAAGCAAAAGTAAACTCCACAAGGCAGTATACACGGTCCCAGCAGCCGGATGCCGACAGCTAGAGTGCTTCCGGGGACCCTTGCTCACTTTGCCGCTGGATTCAAGCAAGCCTGGCTGAAGACGGCTGAAATGTCAGAAACCGGTCCTAGGAAGCTTGTTTCCGGTCCAGGGAAGACATGGCTTGGCAGTTCGGGCTGGACTGTTCCCATGAGGCACAGGGTCAGACTCCGTCCATCATTTCATTTGGTTTTACCATATTACAAAGAAAAGAACAAGCTGAAGCCAGTGACAATACCATGGTAAACACACATGATGGGAGTTGTTACTTGTTAAGACTTCTTTAAGTGAGCTGACCGATCTCTACGAGGTAGCTTCAGAAGATGAGAAGTGAAAATTGAAAATGTTGGGTTTCAAGACAATTAACAGGATTTATGTTACTCCTTAATACAAATATGTATTGCATGACACAATGTTGGCCAGGTATTTGCAGTTATTAACATGCTGAGAGAAATTCCATTGTGGGGATTTTGAATAAGAATTGGTTGAATATGAAATGTAGAAATATTGCTGAAGAATTGAGTAGCTGGTGTCTGACATGTCAAAGGAATAAACACAGGGATAAAACCAATAATATTATGAATCATATTGGCAAATTAAAGAGCCCATTTTCAAGACTCCAAGCAGATGTTGTTGAAGGGCCAGAGTTCAATGTCTGTCTTTTTCATAAAAGGGTCAAGGCCTATCCCACTCAGAGATCAGACTGTCTGATGGGTGCCAAACTTATGTTGAGGGAATTAATACCAAGATTTGGCCTGGCAGCCTTTATTGAGACAGATCGTGGCTCACATAAAAAAAATTAGATTTTGCAATGACTTTGTACAGCTCTCCAAACTGATTAAAGGTTCCATTATAGTTATTGTCCTCAATATATCCTCAATCTTCTGGGAGAGGTGAGAGGATAAATAGGGCTATTAAACAAATTAGCCAAAATGTGTGCTTCTATTGGTTTGAAGTGGCTGTATGAGTATCCTAAGTACACCTGAGAAAAAGATTGACCTCTCACTTCATGAGGTGTTGATGGGCAGAGCAATGAGATTAGTTTATACTCCTTCAGCTATAGATGCTTCAATTACTGATGACATTTTTCTAGATTACTGTAAGGGCCTGGATCACAAGGTAAAGTCAGTTTCTCAACATGTGAACTTGACAACAACACAATCAAAAGAATCCAAATGTCACTCATTGAACGCAGGCGACTTGGTAGTGATCAAAAGACATGTTTGTAAGAGCTGCCTTGACGAAATGTGGTGTGGACCTTATCAACTTATATTAGTGATTAAGGGGTATATTCACAAGAACGTGTGCTAAACATCTCCAAAAAATGTTAACGCAACATTAAACATCGCAGCCTATCGCGGGAAAATAACCCCATGTCAACGTGGAATTCACAACACGGCGGTACCATGCGATAGGCCGCCGAAAACACGGGCAATGTCCGAGATACAACCACCTCGACCGAGAAAAAAACAAACCTCAACGCAAAAAAACATGCAATAGGCCCAAACACGATAAGAAAACAGTGACAACCAGCGAGAGGCTAGCAATACCCACACGTAATGCGGGAAAAAGCACAAGAACAGCATACGGAAAATGCCACTAAAAAACAATATCAACTGCGGAGTACTACGGATGCACCCTGACCGACTTCAGAGGACAACATGAACCCCACGGAGGAACAGCCAGGAATACAGGGCCCATGGAAGGCCAATGAGAAGAGGAAGAGGAACACGGGGTACAGTCACCAGGAAAACCCGATTATTGCCACGGATGTGCCAGAACACCAGCACCAACTGCACGTCACCTCCAATGTGTCATTGGCAACAAAGAGGCAAAGATGGCACACCACCTCGGACCATGTGAATGCAGTCGCATGGCAGAATAGGACAATGGAAGAGCACAAGAGGCCCTGGACTGATGTGAATGGAAAACAAAGCAGAAACTCGCTGCCAACACGAAAGCAGCAATGCACCCCGGAGGAGGGGGGCCAGCAGAACAGCAGAAGCTGAATGACATGGAGAATATGGTGGCCACAGTCACCAGTCGGGAGATGGTGGCAGGAGTCGGGAATCCGGACACTGTCCAACATGACCCATCACCACATCAACAGGGTGTGCACTGACCAGGGAGTGGGTGGACGGGGGTAGATGGGCCCAATGGCACACATGCACAACTAAGCAGAGCACACTGCACACCCACAATGACTCAGGATCATGTCCCTGATCCCACAGGAACACTTCAGCACACACACAAACACCAAGTATTCCCACGTACACCATGTGCCCAAAGGGGCACCCACACAACACATCAACAAGCACACAACCAACACATGCACACATGCGAAACACAGCAAACATGCATATACGTCGGCCACACTGACAATGCAAGAGACACCACATGACGAGTAGCATGGCTGCAGTCCAATAACCATGACAATGTACACGGCACAACACTGAGGTGGCTTAGTGCGGACCACAACCGGAAAGGAGCAGGTCACAATCGGACACAACCACCTGCACAAACAACCCCTGATGTCAACGACGCATCTGTGGACAAACCATGCCCAAGGTTCACAACTCGACAAAGAGCACACGTTACCCAAGTCTGCAACACCTCAGCACCGTGGAAGCACAGAACTGACAGGCACACCGCATGAAAGGGACCAGTGGCAGACAAATCAGAGCCACAGGAGCGAATCACCCAACGTGCAGAATACGCACATAAGTATAAGTGCACCTCGACATTGACAACATCCTTGTACAAACAGCAACACCTTCACAACGGAACACAGGACACAACTGGTGCCGACAATGTGCACAACATGGCAAATCACATCTGGCACAGCAGGAAACTGTGACATGACAATGTACAAGTACAACCTGTAACCTGCAAATATGTTTTATTCACACATGCTGTGCTTATGGACATTTAGTACTGTCCCATGATTGCCAGGGACATCCACATTGTCAAGTGCTCATGGGAAGTAATTGTCAATGATGGTGTTTCTACGGGCCATTCCTGCCACATCTGCAGTGGGATGTGGGCCACCTGCCCCATCGGCCCCATCATCGTCGGGTTCTTCTGGAACTGGGATCCATGGGACATTGGTGCGTACACAGATGTTGTGCAACACACAACATGCAATGATCATCTTGCACAGATGTCCAGGCTGTACAGGAGCCTTCCACCTGTGCCGTCCAGGCACCTGAACCATGACTTCAACATGCCAAATGTGCGTTCAACGATCCCCCTGGTGCGTTTGTGGGCCTCTGGGTGGGTGTGTTCGGGTCTCGGAGGTGTGTCATCATCCAAGTGCGGAGGACATATCCTTGATCACCTGTGACAGTACAGGGAGAAAAGAGTCAATACTTGGTTCGGCAGGATGTGATGGCAGGCCCACTAATCCAGTGACGCCTGTGCTGGCTGTGTGTGGGGTGAGTGTAAGCTAGCCCTCAGTGAGTGGCTGGTACTGCCAACAACTCCAACAGTCATCAGGCACACAGAAATGCAATGTCAGAACAGCAAGGGGGGAGGACTTGAGTCACACAGGGTTAGTGGCCCTGGATGCACAGCGGCCGACACGGGCCCACCGCCACGGGATGCTGACCTGCGGGAGACTGGGGTAAGGTCATGAGGGCAGAGCAGGGTCTCGTATGTGTCATAGGTGCCTTCCGCGGAGTGTTTCGGGGGAGAATGGGAGGTCTACCCCGAGGGATTGATGCAGAGGGCACATGCCAGCTGTGTCCGGCAACATGGTGGATATGAATGCCACAGACTCATGCCAGACACCAAGTCCGTACCTGCCCGTTGCTGAGACAATCCCCAGGCCACAGGCTCAGACACCAATGATGTCCCGCCAGAGGCTGACGGTCACTCACGGCGCACAGAGTTAGTGGCACCACGTGTCGCAGGCTTGCATTGAACAAGGTTAGTGGCACCACGTGTCGCAGGCTTGCATTGAACAAGGTTAGTGGCACCACGTGTCGCAGGCTTATGTTGAACAGGGTTAGTGGCACCATGTATCACAGGCTTGCGTTGAACATGGTTAGTGGCACCAACTGTCGCAGGCCTGTGATATGTAATTATGCCTCACTGATCAAAGGGAGTCTGGTGCTATTGCCGCTGCCACGGACACGGGTCACTGTCATTCAGGACTCAGGACACAGTTCCACATGTGGGACCTACTGGTACGAACAGTACACCGGTGGAGTATGTCAATGAGAAAGGAGTGATGTGGGCCAGCGTCGTGGGTGCCAGCGATGGTCTGCGGAGGGTGCAGAGGTCGTGGGACTGGGGCTTGGAGCTTGCCCCAGCATGTGGTGGGTGCTCTTTGACACACAACATTGTTGGCAGGTGAGCAGTGTGGCCTTGGGGTGCTGGGGGGGCAGGCCTGGTCTGGATATCTTCATCTGGGGGTGTAGCAGGCGCACAGGGTCGCAGGCCCCGCTGCTCACAGCATCAGCCTCGTGGCAGACTGCGAGGCGCCACCTTGTCAGTGACGTTGGCCTTTCCGGGAGTGAACCACACTCTGCGCCACGGGGTTTTTGTCCAAACCCCTACGCAGCCCTGGTGTACTCAGGGGCAACCCACTACGCTCACGCACAAGGGGGGGACACAGCAAACGACATTTCCACTATCTGACCCATGGCCTGGGGTGACATGGTTGCATCCACTGTTCACTACTCTCCAGTCACCAGCAGTTGTGGTCTGCATGAACATATCTGTGGTTTGCATACCAATGTATGTCCTGCACATGTGCGCCTCACTTGTCGTGTACATTCCCATTCACGGGTCACTTGCATCCTTCGCGCAATGCTGCATTCCGCATCTACACACGTTCAGCTGTTGTGTAGCTGGGGTACCAAGATATAGCTGTATTGTGTGCAGGGGTAGCCCAGGATCACCATGGAGTACTGTTGTCATGTCTGGTAGGTGGGCATGTTGATTGACATGTTGTATGTGGTTTGGTCACGTGTACATTCCCACAGTTGTGTGTTGTGTGATGGTGGGTTTGAGGTGTGTAGTGTGTTGATTTGGCAGTTACCAACGAGCAGTCCAGTTCCATATGTGCCATCCTGGAAGCGCTGGTTGATGATGGACTGTCGGAAGATGTAGGAATCGTGCACACTGTTGGGGTAGTTTGCGACAACATTGGTGAACATTCCCTGGTGGTCCACTATTGCCTGCATATTGATTGAATGCGTGTGCTTTCTGTATGCGGTAGTTATGTGCAGTATCCGTAGCGGGCACATGTGGGACATGTGTGCAGTCTATGGCCCTCAACATGGCTGGGAATCAAGCTATGGTGTAGAAGCCTTGCTTGGTCTCCTGCTATTCCTGCACAGTGCGGGGTAAGTGAAGGTACTGGGGTATGAAGCTGAGAATGGCATCCAGGACAGGTGTGATGAACTTTGATAAGGCTGGCTGTGAGAACCCTCCGACAGTTGTTAGTTGGAAGGTACCAGAGGCCAACAGGTGCAACACAACCAGCAGCTTTGTCTGCGGAGGGATGTTGGTTCTCTGCTGTGTTGGGACCGTCAACCTGTGGCCGATGTGGGTCATGATGCGGATGATGGTTGTCCTTTTGAGCCAGTAGTGTGCAACGACTTCCTCTGGCATTAGGTCTGTGAGACTGGTGCATTTTCGGTAGGTCCGCTGTCTTAATCTGCGCTGCCTCTTTGGTGGTCCGGGGGGGTGGATCCAGGTATGGGGGTGGTGGCGGTCCTGGGGATGGTGGCGGTGGGTGTTGTGGCCCTGTTGGGGCTCCGAGCTGCATGATGAGTAGCTCCATGGTGTAGTTTGTTCTTCGGGTGTGGCTGTGTGCAGGGCTCCGTTGCCTACTGCAGGTAGTCGTCCGGCTTTACACCTGCAGGAGGCAGGTGTTAAATAACTGCTGCTACCATGGCTTATCGCGTGGTTTTGACTCGCATCGCGGATCTGGCAGTTGGCTGTGAAAGTGGTGTTGTGGTTTTTCTGTGTGTTTTTGCACAGGAACACCTACTCTGCATCTTATTAGGGTTAGTTGGTGTTGTCCACTGTGGGGATAAATTTTGGGGCAGTTATCGCGAGAATTCTGGCGTTGTCTGCAGTTTGCACCAGCTTGTGACTGGGGTGTTAAATCTATCTCCACTTTTGACGCGTTAAGATGGTGATAAATTGGAGATAAGTCCTTGTGAATATCCCCCTAAAACTTCTGAGAGGTGTGCTGGAATTCCACAGTGGATTCATGCCACTAATACAAAATGAGTGAAAGCAGGGGATCAAGAAGTAGTGAGAACAATCATTAATACCCAAAGTCAAGCTTAAGTTTGCAGTGTGGATCCAGAGAGGGGTGAAAAACAACAACTTGTAAGTGAAATTCGTGAAGGCAATGAAATAGATGTTCTGACTGACGAGAGTGAAGATCCTGAAATAGTGCATCGAGCATTAGCATCTGAAGAAGATTACAAAAAGGTAGAACTAGATAATCACAGTCAAGTAAACTATTTACAAAACACTTTTGTAAGTGAATCTGAAAGTGATCCTGAAGAATAAAAAACACCTTGAATATCTAAAAAACCTTAAATTAAATTAACTGAATTGTGAGAGTATGAACTGAAAGAATTGATTTCAAAGAAAGAAGAAGAAAAGAAGAGACTTTATTATTGTTTTAAAGAACATTTTTGGAGTCTAACAATAAGATTTATTCTTGGTCTCCATAGAAAATGGCAGGTAGCAATTGTCCCAATTTTTTTTTTATCTGATCATTGTACTATGGATATTTAATAATCTTCATTGGTTTGTCATTATGCCACTTTTCTCCAGTGGGATATGACTCCACGAAGGTTGAATTAACAATAGTACACCATGATGTTAGATTTAATACAACAACACTTAGAGAAAGTTTAGCTATTGCATTTAATGATAATATTTTTACTAAACTGTTGAAAGAATATGTTAAAATTATGGATGGTAAAAAATGTTAAGTGTGCACTTTTCTTCCCTCTTCTGCAGGTGAATGCGCTACATACTTCCAGCTTCCAATATCTTGTAGTATGTCATGTATTTGTTAGCATGTTTAATAATCATTGGATGATCTACCTGTTTCTGCAGATGAAGCTACTAAGAAGGGTCTTAAGAATGGCAGATATTTAAATAGAATTGCACAAATTAAGTATGAAATTAAAAGTGCTAACCAGGAGTATGGGTGTAGTTTAAGTAATGAAGAGTATGAGTTTGGCAATGAATATAATGAAGGGAGAGTTACAATTGACAGAGATTGGAAGGTTGAAAGGAGAATAAAAGAGCAGATTAAGGTTGTGGGATAGTATAGATTGTCAAATGTGTATCCTAGATTGAGAATGGAACATGAACGAAAGAGTGAGTTGTGTATGGGGTGTCAATAACCTACCAAGATTGGGACAGCTCAGTATGTGGGTGAAAGTGACTGTGAGAAAAAGTTATGTTGTAAATTGTGATTTCCTAATTGTTGAGAGGGATCTATTATGTGTGAAGTAAGGCTGCTTATTTCAATTTGCTGCACAATTGGATTTGATAATTTATTTGATGAGTTTTATATAGCGCTAGCTAGACCCGGATGTATCAGAGCACTTTACATGAGGATCTGTGTGTTACAAATTACATACGTTACAAGAGCATAGTAAAACAATAAGAAAAAGAAGCAAAGTTACAGTAATTCGTCGGAGGGAGGGGGGAGGTGACACAGGGTGGAGACGGGGAGAACAGTGCCCAATGTCCGGCTGGGTAGGTGACAGCCAAGGGGGTGAACCAGGGCTGATCTCCTCTATAGCTGTGTAGGTAGCTCCACTGGGCATCGGACATATTGCTTGGTCTCCGATGTCAGGATGATGGACGTGGATTAATCTGAAAAAGTCAAATTTAAATGCGGGAGTTGGTGAGATGAGAACAAGAGTCAAATCTAAGCCCAGGTGTGGGAGGGGATCCAAGAAGGGGGTAGCTTCCAGGAGATTGAAGCCAAAAAGTCAATCAGTAGCCAGGGAGCTCCCAATCGGAACTTCTCACCAGGCGGCTATTTTGAAGCTACTTGAAAAGGTTTGTACCTCCCACATTTCCAGTAGTTAGATTATATGAGTCCTAGCCACCCCGGGACACAACAGGGGTCTCGCAAGGTGGAGCAGGTGTGCGCCTTCATTAAGTCCTGCTTCCGGCCGCGGGAATACAATACTGCGGGATGTATTTATGGGCCGATATTTATTGCATAAAAACGCTCTGTGTTTTCAGAAAAAAACAATCATTTTAACTTGCTTTAGTGTTTCCTAGAATCTATCATGTGAGTTGAGGGGATGATGTGAATCTGAAGAGAGTGAAATGTGAAAAATGGTTCTAGATATATTTTGAGCAATTATTCGACCCATAGGTAGGACTCTGAATGAAATGAAAATTTGACATTTGTCTGCACTTGTGAACTGGCTTGCTTATAATACCTGTGAATCCTTAACCCATATTAGTTTTGAGTTAACTTTAATGTGTGCAATGATTAAGCAAAATCTCCTAGCACTAAATATCCTTATTGTGCAGAAAGGCATGTTTGCAAGGTACTGATACATGCATATGTACAAAACATCACTAATGTTTCTCATGACGTTCAAGATTTAGAAGAGCATGCCATATGGAAAACAGTAGGTTCTACGATTAGTGAGTTTAGAAATGGTTTCAGCAAGGATGGTGAATGGATTTATAATTTGGGAGGGGCAATATAAAAATTAATTCTAACATCTATAATAATTATAATGATTTGTGCAATTGTTTTGCTTCTTTAACAAAACATTTTCTGGGAGTCTGTTTAAAGATTATGGGTGTAAGGATGAAAATAAAACCTTAAAAAGAAAGTGAGAAGAAGTGCTTGAAATGGAAAATGTTAAAGATCAAGTTTACAACCAGTTAAAGTGGATGGAGGAGTAAACCCGGAAGATAGTAAAAGTGATGTAGACTGTGTTATAATTTTGTCTAGTTTGTTCTTATTAATGGTCTTTTTTTTTGTAATGATTACATATTCAGAGGGGGTATTTACAAAAGGTTTTTATGCATTTATATTTTTGTGCATCAATAACAAGCCTTTTCACATTTGATTACCCATGTACACTTTCATATGGTACTTTTGCCATTGAAACAAATTCTCTACAATATATGGGCATGTATTTTTCGATTATGTACTAACTAGGACTCAGTTTAAACATAATCACCATCTTGTCTAAGATGGAAGTCACCCCTGTCATTCATATCTCTTCTCACAAGCCCACCTTCTCTCCTCACAAATTCTGCAGCACACAGTCAAGCTAAAATGCACTGGTTTATTTCCACTGTTATTGTTGTTCTGCTCTTGACGAACTTTAAGTCGCAATCTGAATTAATACCAAGGTTCTTCCGCTGATTTACTGTGCCTATTTATTCACATAACACATGATTGTTCACGTATCTAGTTTTGTTCTATTAAATCGTTAAGGACATTGTTCCGAGTTGGAGGTGGAAAAAGATATATACACCTGCTCAACGGAGAGATAGAAAAGTTAGGGGGTAGATTAGGAAGCGAGAGGAGAGTGAAAAGAAGAGAGGCAGAGGTATATCCCCGGTATCAAGGATCCAGTCCTGAAGGGGAGCACTCAGTCTTGCCTCTTAGTTGCCCTCACACACCCCGAAGGATGTCATGCTTCATCATCGGGCTTTTTTGCTCCTCGTTGGGCCGGCGCTGCAATGCCCGACGGTCCCCCGGAGGGTCAATTTCGCGGAGATCTTTTAAAGAGAAAAGCCGATAGGTGAGTGCGGGTGTGTGGGGTAAAAAAGGGGGTCCAAAAACAGGTTGTTGAGTGCGTGCAGAAGTGTGTGAGTAAAACTACCTAGGGGTGTCCAAAAAAGGTTATTTAATGGTGTGGGACCCCTGGTAGGATAAAAAACCCGAAGGTCAGGAAGTTACTGTAGGGCGCGATGTGCCCGTGTAACTAAAAATAAGGTCAACATGTTTCACGCCTGCTTAGTCTAAAAAGATCAGTGGCGTTTCTTCAGGACCTAGCTGATGTGAATAGTTGTGCACGGTATAGGTGGGGTTCCGGGTTGGGAAGGTAACCCGCGTGAGTGTGGAGGTGTGCTTGGGTATGACCGCAAGGTTCAATGGCCTAATGTGCGGTGTATATCTAAATTTCGTACATACATCGACCCAAGGCTCGAGGTACCTGGTAGGGATAAAAACAAGGGAGGGAGACAAAAGACAGGAAGAGGGATCGTAATTATATGTCTGGAGTCACATGGCAAGAACTGTCCATACACCTTAATGAATTCCATAAGGTGGTGTCCCAAACAGTCATACGATAGCCAAGAAAGAAAATGAATAAAAACATGAATAAAAAACACATTGAACAGAACGTTAACGTTCCAAATGTAAACAACAAGGATGTGAGCAAGAATAGGGGGTGGGGTTTTTTGGTCTCAGAGGTGCCCCCAGACATGATAGTAGACTCTCGAGATCAGTAGTGTGGGCAGTGTCCGTGGTGCCCTGCTTTCCCCCCGGTGGTCGTGGTTAAAATTGACGGAGTGGCCTAGGTAGACAGATCCATGCTCCAGTCTGGTGCGCGTGGTGCCCGGGGGGAGGGAGGGAGAAATAAATGCCATCCGTGGGTATTGCACGCGACCAGAGCGAAAGGAAGTATGGGATTGTTCAGTGAGGTAAATACATGAGTAGATAATAGTGACCCCAAGGTGATATACCAAACGTAGGCAACAAAATAGCTGAGATCGAGTTACAGGCATAGTTCTGCTTACCCTTGTGTGTGTGTGGGCGAGGGCTCCCTAGGCTTGTCCGTTGGCTGCCCGCACCCTATTTGCTAGACAAGGAGAGAAATCACAGGGGTCAGTATTACCAGAAATGCCCCCGGGCGTGTTAAGGCTGGTTGTTGCTATCGTGGGTGCTGCTTGCAGGGCCCCACCTAGATGGGGGAATGTACTCACGGTTGCGTTGGGTGCCGGCTCATTAAGCACCTACCCTCTGCCAGCGGCTGCCTGCAAATAGTGCGGGTTGCATCTTAGTATTGCATTTAAATAGCTCCTTGTCAGGCATCTCCTACTTCCTGTTTGGTGTACGTGTAAAGCTCAGTCATGGCCGTTGAGCAGCGCGCATGCACAGGGAGCAGTGTCTCCGTGATACGCGCGCATGTCTCTTACGAGTAGCTCGTTTGCGCATGCGTGTAGGGTACCGTGATCTGGTGGATGTGGGCGGATACCCTCTCTGCAAGGGACAGCGCTGAAATGAGCCTGCGCGTAATGTGTCAGCTGTTAGAGGGGTGTTGTCTAATCAACACAATAAGTCGGAATGCTGATATCCAAGGAGTGTCTTGTGGATAAAACACTATTGAAACTAAATAAACGGGGGGGTTGTTCCAAGTGTTTAATATCTCATATTCTCGTTGGTGCTTGTATTTAGCCAGGGCGCCCAAGAAGCGCGTGTAGTGTATGTGTTGATGTTGACCACCGGGGGGCAAGCAGGACACCACGGACACTGCCCACACTACTGATCTCGAGAGTCTACTGTCATGTCTGGGATCACCTCTGAGACCCAAGAAAACCCCACGCCCTATTCTTGCTCGCATCCTTGTTGTTTACATTTGGAACGTTACCTTTCTGTGCAATGTGTTTTTTATTCATGTTTTTATTCATTTTCTTTCGTATGACTGTTTGGGACACCACCTTATGGAATGCATTAAGGTGTATGGACAGTTCTTGCCATGTGACGCCAGACATATAATTACGATCCCTCTTCCTGTCTTTTGTCTCCCACCCTTGTTTTTATCCCTACCAGGTACCTCGAGCCTTGGGTCGATCTATGTACAACATTTAGATATACACCGCACGTTAGGCCATTGAACCTTGCGGTCATACCCAAGCACACCTCCACACTCACGCAGGTTACCTTCCCAACCCGGAACCCCACCAATACCGTGCACAACTATTCACATCAGTTAGGTCCTGAAGAAACGCCACTGATCTTTTTAGACTAAGCAGACGTGAAACATGTCGACCTTATTTTTAGTTACACGGGCACATCGCGCCCTACAGTAACTTCCTGACCTTCGGGTTTTTTATCCTACCAGGGGTCCCACACCATTAAAGAGCCTTATTTGGACACCCCTAGGTAGTTTTACTCACACACTTCTGCACGCACTCAACAACCTGTTTTCTGGATCCCCCGTTTTTACCCCACACACCCGCACTCACCTATCTGCTTTTCTCTTTAAAAGATCTCCACGAAAGTGACCCTCCGGGGGACCGTCGGGCATTGCAGCGCCGGCCCGACGACGAGCCAAAAAGCCCGATGATGAAGCATGACATCCTTCGGGGTGTGTGAGGGCAACTAAGAGGCAAGACTGAGCCCTCCCCTTTGGGACTGGATCCTTGATACCGGGGATATACCTCTGTCTCTCTTCTTTTCACTCTCCTCTCGCTTCCTAATTTACCCCCTAACTTTTCTATCTCTCCATTGAGCAGGTGTATATTTCTTTTTCCACCTCCAACTCAGAACAATGTCCTTAATGATTTAATAGTATACTATGGAGCACGGACATTGGACCGGAATTAGCACCAGGTTCCCCCCTCTCTCTCTTTTCTAGTTTTGTTCTAGCATCTCCAGCTGACATTAGCATTAAGTATTATGGATATGTGACATTTATTTTTCTACTTCTCTGCATTCTGTGCCACTGCACTTTATGCCACTCTACTCTACAGCACTGCACTCTAAGCCACTGCACTCTACAACACTCTACTCTGCACCACTCCACTGCACTTTATGGCACTGTACTTTATGTCATTGCACTCTACAACTCTCCACGCAATACTACTATATTCTACACCACTGCACTCAATGCCACTCTACTGTATGCCACTGCTCTCTTTGACACTGTACTCTGCACCACTCTATTCGATGCCACTGCACTCTTCACCACTGCACTTTACTGTGTGCCTCTTCACTCCACCTCTACTGTGCACCTCTCTGCTCTGTCACTGCACGCCGCACCATGCACTCTATGCCACTCTACTCTATTGCATTTTATGCCACTGTTCTCTACTCTGCGCCACTCTACTCTTTGCCAGTCTACTCTCCTATTTTCCACTCTACTCTATGCCACTACACAGATTTCAGACCCCTCCATGCCAGTCAATGGCACCCCATGACACAGTGCCACTCTGCCCCACTCCACACAATGTCACTCTACTCCATGCCACTCTGCTCTATACCACTCTTCTCTGTGTCACTCTACTCCACTGCACTCTTTTCCACTTCATTCTGTGCCACTCTACTCTGGAGAAATCTGACCCCTCCAAGCTATTCCACTCTAGGCCACTCTATTCCAATGTACACCACTCTTTCCACTCTACACCACTCCACTCTATGCCATGCTGCTTCACACCACTCTGCACCATTCCACTCCACTCCACTCCACCTTATGCCACTCTACTCTACCCTGCACCATTCCACTCTTGGCCACTAAACTCTATGCCACTGCACTTTATGCCACTCTACTCTCCACCAATCCAGGCCCCTACACTTTACGCCACTGCACTTTATGCCACTGCACTCTATGACACTGTACCCTGTGCTGCTATACATTACACCACTGCACACTAAGCCGCTGCACCACTTCCCTCTATGCCAATGCACTCTATGCCACTGTGCTCTGTTCCACTACACTCTGCACCACTCCACATCACTGCACATTCTGCCACTGCACTCCATGACACTCAATCTACACCACTATACTTTATGCTACTGTGTTCTACTGCACTGCACTCCACACCACTGCACTTAGCAATACCCCTCTGTGCTCTAGGCCATTGACCTCTATGCCACTGCACTTTACGACATTCTCCTCTATGCCACACTACTCTGAGTCACTGCCCTCTATGCCACTCTACTCTGCACCAATCTACTCTTTGCCAGTCCACTCCATGCCACTAGATTGTACTCTGTGCCACTGCACACTACACCAATGTACTCTATGCCTACGCCAATGCACTCTATGCCTCTCTCCTCTAATCTGCACCACTGCACTCTATGTCACTGCAATTAACACCACTCTACTCTGCACTTCTGCACTGTATGCCACTCTGATCCACTCTGTACCAGTATGCTCTGTCACCACACTCTGCACCACAGCACTCTATGCCACACTACTCTCATATGCACCACTCTACTCTACACCACTTCAATCTACGCCACTCTACTATGCACCACTGCACTCTTTGCCACTCTAATCTACTTGGCAACACTCTGCTCTGTCACCGCACTCTGGACAACAGCACTCTGCTGGCACAACAGATGAAATATTTTGAACATATTGAGTTCTAGCCTTAACTTTTCTTCGTCACTGATAGGTTTTATTGATGAAAAAGTATATTGTCTTGTTGATACCCTCTTTTTTAAATATTTATAAAATATATATATATATCTTCTTTTATTATGTTCTGTTCTTTGTATATGTAGTACCTGCAGGACATTTTCCTGTATCTGAATGTAATGTATGGGATCTGATTTCCTTTGACATTGCTTTTGATTGTAATTAATTGATAAACGTTTTTTGTTGTTTTAAATAAACCTATTTGTGAAATGTTGTTAGAACATCTGCGCAGGGGCACACTATATTTGCAATAGATGGTGTTTTTCTCTTTGTATGAAGTGACGTGTGTGGTTCGAATGAATGTGAAGAAGAGTACGTATTATATGGTCCACCAAAGGAAACACAGACGTTTATTGAGCATATGTCCACCTCCACCTACCTTCAGCAAGTAAGAAGACCAAAAGCCAAAAAGAAAGCATTATGTACATTTCCAATATTAGTTTCCAACTCAATAAAGAATCTGGTCCCAAACTCGACAACAGTTGTTCACGCTACTCAACATCTTTCAACTTTCAATCTGCTAACAATAACCTACCCTGCACCTTTTTGTATTTTTGTGACTTTTATCCGCCGGACCCATTCCCGTGGAATGTCCTACCTGTCAGTCCACTTTCAAACTTACACCAGAATTTCGAAATGGCACTGAAAAAACATCTACAAGAGATACAAACTGTAAAATTACGTTCTCTGTTGTAAATCTCTATTATAAACATGTGCATGGCACCTAGAAACTAGATATGTCCTTAGCTAGACAGTTATAGTGTCCATCATGCAACATCTTGTTCTTCTAATTATATCAAGATAGTGATGAATTTTATGGTACCCAACCTGTTAAGTGCATTATATATGTAAATATTATGAACTCACTAAACTTTCATAGACACTATGTATAACATTTCTGATCGAAATGTTATATTACTTTAGCTAAATAATTAAATAACAGAAACTCCTCTAAATCCAATAGGATGTGATTTAAGAATGCAGTAATTCTGGCTTGGTGTTCTGGGTTGTACGCTAACTTGGAGTGGATTTGGATAATACTTACCTCCATTGGAAAATATAAATGGACTTGCTCGAGAAGGTGCTCCAGTGTTAGTATGAAAATATTAAAAAGCAAGCAGGAAAGAGAGACAACGCTTTTACCTGCACCAGGCGTCAAACTTAGGGTCCGCCCCGGGTGGCAGTAAGTCTCTACGCCACTGGGATGAACTACGTGATACTAAAGGGTATGATGGACGGAGCGCTTGAGCAAATCAAACACTCACCCACCCCCAGTCAACTGATCTGGGTTTAATCCATCATCATTCTTTAGCTCACTCCACCACCCCAGTTCAGACATGTCCATATGCAAATCAGTCTGACCCTGTGCCTCATGGGAACAGTCCAGCCCGAACTGCCAAGCCACGTCTGGGCATACCCTGCCAACTTAGGGCGAACAAAGCGATACCAAAGGGGATGATGAACATTCTGTCCATCAATAGTTCTTTTTGCATTTGTCACCCCGAGTGGGACGGGTATGCTCAGACGTGGGTCCCGTGCTCTCCAAGACACTTGAATCAAGCTATCCTGGCTGAAGAGGGGTGAAACCCCGAAACCAGTCCTAGGATGCTTGTTTCCAGTCCAGGGAGGACCTGGCTTGGCAGTTCGGGCTGGACTGTTCACATGAGGCACAGGGTCAAGACTGATTTGCATATAGCTGGGTTCAAACTGGAATGGCATGGTGAGCAAAAAAACGATGGATTTAGGCCCAGATCTCTGTACTGGGGTGAATGTATGACATTGTTCTGCATTCTGTCCATCAATAGTTCTTTTTGTACTAGGATGAACTACAGCAGTCAGTGGTGCGCTTAGCAGATAATTTATTATTTTTAATGCGGTTAAATAGTTGTGGTGTTTTGCTTTTTAAATAAGAGTTTATGGACATGAAGATTAGCTGAAAAAAATCTTTCTGATTTGTTAATAGTATCTAAGGCTCAAGTCTTGCTGTTCCTCTGTGGCAGATTTTTAAAGTTCGGTAACTCAGATAGGTACGGATTTTCTCGTCCCAGAACACATTAAACAAACAGAAACTGAACTGCTATGCCATTTTTCCTTCTGTTAAGATTGACGTTTTGGCCACAGGTATAGGATAGCCAAAGTCTCACAAAAAAGAAGACAAGTATAAAAGCTCATTAGGTGTTGGCTATTTACAATAGGAAAAATGCCAGTTCCAGCTCAGAATTTTCTGTCACCTCGTTTTAAATGATGTCCAGAATTTACCTTACTATTCAACCCGGTTCTCAGCAGAAAGGCTGAGCTCACTCTGCAATACCACATGTGTAGTCCACCCGCTTAGTAAGGTTATTATTGTGTGCTCTCCTTGGTACATAACAACCCACATCAGCCCTTGATCACTTGCATAAGGCCATGATCTGTCCTTTGATTTGCAGCTGTATGAAACTCAGCATCATCTTTGTTGTGTGGTGGGCTCTCAGTCTGATGATCGTAGATCTGTGTAGTCCTTCAACAGTGGGTCACAGCAGGGCTTGCTTCAGCATCATCTTAGTCTTTGCTTGTTCAATTGTCCTTGGAGTTTTCTTCCTTCTTGTGCTAAACAGCAATTTTCATCCTCTCTGTTTTGCAGGTGTTTGCCTGCTGTACCAGCATTTGGTTTCTGTTGCCATTTTCTGTCCATTCGAGATGGTTGGCATTCAGCATCTACCTTGCTGCTCTATCACCCATGCTTCCTGGGACTTTATCCTCCTAAGCCATCCCTCGTATCAATCAGCAGGCAGGCCTAAATATGTCCTGGTCATATCTGTGTTCAACATTAATATGATGTCTGTCTTCTGTCCTTTTAAATCCTGCACTTACCTGGAGAGAACAACAAACCTTGTAAGCATAATGGTGAGATACACTAGTGAAGAAGCCTTCAGACATAGGAGGCAACCCATCCCACTTTTTGCACATTTCACAGAGAATAGAAAGATTCCCAGGAGAATTGAGGTTACTAGCCAATTTTTATGTTTCCGTCTGATTTAAGCAGAAGAGGACTTCCTACATAAGGAGGCTTCCAGGATTAACAAAATGTCTAGACAAAGGGCTGGTTGCCACCCAAAACAATTTACTCTGTCTTTCTGAGAATTACAAAATGAATCTGAGATTCAGTGACTAAGGCAGGCAAATGTAAGTTGACATTATGTTACCTTATGTTACTGGCTATTTTATTAGCATAGCTTTCACCAGTTGCTTGGCCTCCTTACACTCTGTGTAGGTAATTGCCTGGAACTGTGATTCATCCAGTGGAATGTCTCCCAATTGGATTTTATTCCAGAACTTAATTGGTGTTGGTGGGTCATTTGGATGGTGAGTTAGCTTCACGGAGATGTTCCATAAAGGGGTAAGGGATCTAGCAACCTTTCATGCTAACTTGTGTGAACATCAAGTGTGTAGTGGATTGTCTTGAGAGGGGGGTTCACGTCTTGGTGCCCCATGCCTGTCCTGTATTAGCCATTATAGTGCTGTTGTGTAGAGTTAACTGTGGACAATGAGTATGATAGTTAAGTCTATCCTGACATAACCAGGTTAAGGAGTGTCTGCCCAGCTTGGACGGGGAGAGAGGGAGCAGGAATGGCCCCTATACATATACAAAGTACCCAGGCAAAATTGTTAGAAATCTGCTCCCCAAATGGTGTCTGGTAATGCCTTTTGAAGTCAAAATATCTTACATTTGTTTATTCCTTCACATGAGCTTGCAATCTCTTACTACTGTATTTGTTCCTTTTAGTCAGAAGAATTTCTCTTAATCACTGAAGAAAAAGGGCTCTTTATCAAAAACAGAAATTGGAGGAATTATTATGTAAGCTAACTTGGGTAGTACATTCCATTTCTCCTTTGCTTGACTTCAAAAGCTGAGTTTGCATTGTGGTGAAATATTTGTTAAACAGGAATAGAAAATAAAGCAACCCCATGATCATTGTGACAGGAATGCCTTTGCAGGTGTGTGTGTGTCTGTGTGTGGATGCCACGTCATAGGAATGTTTAGATTGAATACCCTTGGACAGTCAGCAGTACTGTCCAGACATCTTTCCATTTAATGCCCAATGTTCAAACTGAGTGAGATTTATTTTGCTTATATTAAAAACTAATATGATATTGATGGTCCTACTATCTAAGGCCCACAGTTATATTCTGTTATCCAAATCAGTAACCAGTTTGATGACAGATCCTTTTTTGCATCGATTCTAAAGCCTAATAAGGATCCCACCAAAGGTAGCTCATCCAGACAGACTGCTCTACTAAACTTTGATGTTCAAATATTCACATCTGTGCCAGTTTTCCATTTACACAACATCTGGCCTATTTTTATTGCTCCCTATCAATCAGGATTTGAGGCACACCAACAACCAGGAGGTAATAATACATGCTCAGCAGTAAACCTCATCAAAGTAGCAGCATGTACAACTACACGAATGATACTTCCCTCGCTTGACACAGAGAAGGCGTTTGAAAGATTTTATTGAGCATAGCTCTTCAAAATACTACGCAAAACAGAATTTGGCCCAAAATGTTCGCTTTCATTCGGGATAATTTCAAATCAACTTCAGCTGAAATAAAGATAAAGGTTGAGCTCTCTTAACAGTTACTCCTCCTATCTAGAGGAATAAGACAGATTTACCTCTTTTCTCTCTCATCTTCACACTAGCAATGGAACCCCAGTTAAAAAAGTGACAGCCAACCACAATGTAACCCCAATACAGACATGGAACAGCACTCAAAATTAGTTGCAGATGATGTATTATGTGTCCTGACTAGCCCTAATCAAGAAAGTAAGCTTCTTTTTTGTCGGGTTGGGCTCGAAAGTTAACTCTTCCATGCCAGGGACTAGCGTTGACATAACCCACAGATACTTGCAAAAGACTACTAATTAATATTGGTCTAGTTTGCCCAATAGCACTCATATAAATTTAACATGCCACCTCTACTAAATGCCTTATCATAACTTCCACGATGGGTCAAGCTTGAAATCAGAAAATCAAATATAAAGATCAACTTCTTTCCATGTCCTGTGTGTTGCTCTGAATATCACTCTCAAGTTTCCCAAGATGACATGTATAACAAATATAAAACTGATTATTGTCCTTTATGTAGGACAGGAGACAGACTCTAGACATGCACTGTACAAATTACCACTAGAGGAGGCTTGGGTTTAACCTAAAATTGACTCATGCATATACCACACAATTGCGCGTAGCTTTAGACTGGACTAAAACCAATTCGCCATGGCATGGAAATCGTTAGAACAATCCATGTTTTAGAACAGACTTCATTAACAACAACACTCAAAATATTAATGCTATTACCTAGAAGGAACAGACATTACCGCAAGACCCCAAGACTTTCAGTGTCCATACTAATAGAATCCTGGGATGCCTAAAAATGCTGAAGAGATCCTCAACTTACCCGTCTCCTTTGACACCCATAATCCACAACCCAACTTCCCTCCTGTAATCTCTGGTTTAGGGTTAAAAAATTGGCAGAATGGTAATCCACCAGCAGATCACCAGTGTGGTTCCCCAGAGCACCCAAACATGTATGGAAGAATTTGGCCTGGGTCGGACAGAAAACAGATAAGTATTGACTAGCCTAGCTAATGGACTGTCTGTTTCAACGCTCGGGAAAGAAAAAACCTAGTAGAGACAAAGCAGCGCTTTTTTCACAAGTCGGACTAAAAATAGGGATTTTCTTACTGTTTAACCAGGTCAATAGCTTGATGCTGACTAAGAAACATTGATATCTGGCTGTTTGGGAGGAAGATTTAAGGATATGAACCCTGGGTGAGAAATTGAATAGTATCTGGGCAAAAGCCCCAAAGTCATCTATCTGCCTTCAACATAAATGAATTATCCACAAAGCCATCACTAGATGATATTTTAAACCCATTAGGCTGAGGTTGTGTTTGGAGGACCAGGGATGTGTAGGAGGGGCTGTGTAGAGGATGGATTAAACATACATATAAGGTGTTCATGCTTTCACATAATCGAATATTGGAAAGAGGATTACCATAAATGAAAATGTTCACTTATGTCGATCTTCCTTTGGATCGTACCATAATGTTCAGGTGATGATAGCATCTACCGCATGTTTACCCTATAAGAACAAATTAATTACACATCTATTGTAGACCATGAGGATAACAACAACACACATGTAGAAATCGTACACTCTTACCTCCCCCCCAATTTCAGTATGGTGGACAAAGGTATGGCACATATATATTATGGAACAACTCCTAGCTTTATCCAATGACAGACTGAATATGGTTAATAAAAATGTGTTTCCCTTTTAAAACCTGTGTTAAAATTGACTGCATAAGAGTGGCAGGGGTCCCTCATATGCCACTTCTGCTCCACGTAGCTGTCATGCGGGTGTTACATTTGCCATGGAGGAGAGTGACTATGATGACGTTCACTAGATGTAGCTAAATGCACGGTCCACTGTGTAAATGGCTGGATTTAGTATTGATAACTTGTCAGATTTAATATACTCGTGTTGCTTGACCTGCAGATTGTTTATATCTTGACTTAATAAAACTAACATTTGCACCACAAACATGTATGAATAAACTAGTAAAAAAAGATTAACTGCTGTAAAATATTAAGTGATCAGTCTCAGGACCAAACTTGATCTCTCCCTTACCCAAAACCAAATAAGTCAGTTCCATGTCCCTGCTGTATAGCACCAGCCAACTGAGAGAGCTAACAATGTTCTGCCTCTTCCTGTATGCCCTTAGGAACACACCTTGATGTTCTCCTGCTCAGCCTCCTGTAAAAACCTATCCCTCGACTCCTGAAAGTGTTATATTGACGGGCTACAGGGTAAAGAAAAGAACTCAGCGTTCATCATCACTAGTTTCCAATGTAAAGCCTGGGTGACACCTACACTTCTTGGTCTTCTATGTCTCCCAGTGTTGGTGAGAACAACACCCAGTTTGCTGTTCTCAGGTGTGGACAAGAGGTCATCAAGCTGCAAGACATAATTGCTATTGACTTACCAAAGGCTCACATTCCCGTCCATTGAAAGATGAAAGCTATCAAATTTGACCTCCAAAATTGCCATTTTATTTGGTCAAAGAAGGAACCTCCTGCCTTTGTTCATTTGACTCCAAGGTACCATATTATCTCTCGCTCTCGCTCTCGCTCTCTCTCTCTCTCTCTCTCTCTCTCTCTCTCTTTCTTTAACTCTCTTTCTCTCCCTCTCTCTCTATTGTAAGCTAAAGCAGCTTTGCTTGAACTCCAGAGCAACAAAGTGAGGAATTTAAAAATGGCATCTGACAATAGCGAAAAAGTTGCCCTCTAAACGGGGATGCTGTGAGCAAACTAGCAAATAGCTTTAACCGTTTTCACATGTTGTTGAAAATAAGAATGGAAATCTTTTGCAGGGAGAGATATCAGTAAAACCATAAGGTTATATTTGAATGTTTGCCGAAATACACAAGACCGCCTGGAAAAACATCTTGGTTTGCAAAAGTGTGTAAATAGCTGCAGGCGGGTTACTCCTGAGTCTGTGGACTTTTTGGAAAAAGTAAAAATAAAGTAGCAATCACGCTTTGTTTTTCTTGGCTATTGCCAACTCAATGTTTCTAAGAAAAGGTGAATTTAATTTTGTATTCTCTGTAGCATTGTCAGCTTCCTTCATACTAGTGAACTGCCATCCATCCTACCCTAACGAACGAGCAACCGGGTGTAGCTCTCCTTGAAACCTTCAAAGATGATTTATCAGTCCATCGGTCTCAACTCCAGAGAAATTTTAAGGCTTGGGCAAAGTGGGAAGCAAAGTGGGCAATTGCCCCCACCTTCCAAGGGGCATGGGCCCCCCTGGGAAAGTAGAATGCATTTCTTACCTTTTTCCTTATCTTAACGTCTCTCCCTCTTCTCTACCTGCTGCTGACTCTGTGTTTTACTACTCAGTATCATTTTAGCGATTTTTAAGTGCTTAATTTGTAAAATAATTAGTGACAGGGCCCTCGTCAAGAGGACACTACAGCTTGCACCATCCCTTGCCCCTGCCAGCGCTGCCAATGACAGTGCCAACACAACAACTAACCATCACAACCTCACAAGTGTAACAATTCATACTATTCCAGGCCCCCAAAGCTATACGAATTGATTGGGAGGCAAGTATTAGTCACTGTAAATGTAAATTGAATTAATTAACAGCTGTTGGTGTGATCATACCTAAATTAGGCAGACAGCACCACCATGTGGCAGACTGTCATAAGCGCTGCTGCTGGTAATTAAGTGCTGCTTCTGAGCACCGGAAACCACAGGCTCAAATTAAGCAATAGAATTTTTGTGCCCCAAAGGCAAGACAGATTAAAGCTATTTTTATGTCACTTTTTTACTGAAAGTTTAGCACATGATTAAGCACTGTTTGGCATCCTGTGGGATTGATTTAGCAGAAAACAGGCAATACAACTCAAAGTTGTTCCGAAGAGGGGTCCCAAAATATGCCTTGCCCAGGGCCCCCCAAATCCTTAAGATGTCACAGCTCAGCTCATCTACCAACACCATGCGGCCCTCAAATCCACAAAGACTTAGTACAGATGCTCGTTCCTCTACTTAGTATGTTTCCAGTACATTACCAGCCTAACTATCTGGTCAGTAGTGATAACATAGGGTCTAAACTCAGCCTGAGGACATGCCATATGTCGGTTTCATCCATACAAACTCTCAGTTTGCTCAGCACTTGCCTACAGAATACCTTTTAAAAATTATCAAGTAGGCTTATCAGCCTATAATTGCTATGATCCCCCTTGTCTCCCTTCTTGTTGGTATTCGTCATTTAGTGCAGTAGGGAAGTGTTTTTGTTTCAAATAATTGTAATATTTTTCTTAAATTTATTATTTTATTTGTAATTTAAAATGTGTATTTTTTAATTTGAATGTTGTTTGTTTTACCATTAATACATACATTTATTATTTCATATATATATATGATATATATGAGATATATGTGTTGCATGTGTGTGTGGCTGTTTTTTAAATTGTTATTGTTATTAATAATAATTTTAATGCAAGTTATTTCATATTCATTATTAAAATAACGTTTTCGTTTTTTAGGTATTATTTATTTTCTATTAATTTTTTTCTATTTATTTACTTTTAATTGTATTATTATTTTTAACTTTATACCTAAATTTAATTAAATATAAATCTATGTATAGTGAAATCGATAGTCATACCAGTTATTTTTTAAATACTTTGTCCACATTATTTTTGTCTCAATATTTTGTTAGCTTACATACAAAATAAGTAGACACAATAGCAGCTTGATTCCTGATAACGCTTCATGATATTTGTGTATTGTAATATTTTGTTCTAGTTATTTTGTCATTCAACTGTTTTTATAAGAAAGTTTTCTCTAACAAACCTGGGTTTTGCAGAACAGTTACTCTTTTTGTATTTTTAAACTTAGCAAACTTTGGGAAGTCCGATAATGCTGCAAAGTTCCAAAAACAAAATAATGCAAAGCAGCTGGAGATATCATCGTAACTCTGAACACAAGTAGTCAGCACCCCTGATTAATCGGCCTATATGATGTCCTAACGCGTGCATTAAAGAAAGGCCTCAAGTCTGAATGATGAAGTGCTTCCTTCCTCCAAGGGACATATCCCAAAAGCCCCAACATTATCAAACAGAGTACACCTTCATAAATGTGAGCGATTAGCATCAAGCCCGTAAGGATTCATTCAAAACATTTAATTAGAGGTGGGCGGAACTCTCGGAGTTACATAAAAACTCTTCTAGATTCCATGGAGTTCTGCACAAGGTTGGAAATTTGCATGTTGATCTGCTTGTGCTGCAATTTAGTGCCAGTTGTGCAAGCAGTGATGACAAATCAGCTCTAATGACACACACAGCCATTTGAGCTGATTTTGCTGCTGCCTGAGTAGAAAATGTACTTGAGCAGCAGCAAATCTACGAGTTGTAGCCCTCTGACCTCGACCGCTTATGACCACCAGCGACCACTCATGTTAGAAAATAGCACCAGCGGACCCCAAATCTCGATTGCATTTCTAAATGCTGCCAGGAAACAAATTCCAGCACGCGATGATTGGCAGGATTTGGTCAGAAGTCTGTGTTACAAAGTAAAGTGGAATCACCAAATTCCGCCAAAAGCTACCAATAAAAGAGGCAGAATGAAGCATCTCGCCCACCTCTACATTTTATATAAATGCAACCCCATAGCCTGGATCCAAGCAACTTTGTCCCAGTCAGTGCTTGAATGTTAAGATATACCTATCTCAATCCAGTCCTCAAGATGTGATGTTATTCGGTGATAGTAATATCGTGCTAGAAAAGAATGGGGCAAAGTTGTGTCGACAAACCGATTGGCTAGTAGCGCTAGCATTACCTGTGGGGAAAATTGGGGCATAAAGGTGGCACCCCTAGCACCCAAAACTCAGATCACATCTACACTGAGGAGCGGACTGGCAAAGGACTGCACTGCTGTTCTCTAGACCCGGCAAAGAGAGGCTGCACCAAATACTGGACTGCACCTGCTGGTCTTTGGGCTAGCAAACAGAGAACTGTGCCTGTGGGTCTTTGAGAAAAGTAATCCCCGAGCCCCAAACAGAAGAAGTGACTCCAAGAGTCAGTTTGCTGACTTCTTGTTCCATCCATAGGGTCACAACAGCTGAAGAAGCCTGACTTGGCGAGTTAGTAGCCAAGATTGCCTGACAGCCTCTGACTGCCGAAGTGCAGCATGGGAGACTGAGTCCCAACACTCAAAAGTTGCACCATAGTCTGCTGAAAACAGAAGAGTTGTTGAAGTGCAGTTTGGTTGCTCGAAGTGGGCACAAGCCTCAGTCAAAGGG
This sequence comes from Triturus cristatus, assembly GCF_964204655.1. NCBI lineage: Eukaryota > Metazoa > Chordata > Amphibia > Caudata > Salamandridae > Triturus > Triturus cristatus. The sequence goes on from NC_140590.1 coordinate 1,032,071,552, forward strand.
AACCACTGGTTTAGCTGTAGCTGGAGACCAGTAGACAAGTGGCAACTGGATTTTGGTTGGACTTTGAGGGACATTGACCCCTCTAACCAATGTCTCCCCATCATCTTGGTGGACCAAGGGGTGGCCCCAGGAAGACCCATCACAGGATCAGAATCCTCAGCATTCTTTAGCATCTTCCACATTGATGTCAGTGGCGTAAGAAACCTTAGGGGGCCAGCTCTGGGCCCAGTCATGGGCTCTTAAGCCTGTGACCATGGACAGTGACAGAGGGGGCCCCTGGGACTCAGGGTCACCTGCACCGCGGGGACTGTGGGGGCCTTTGTTATGCTACTGCTTGACCCCACTGTCACAGGTTTGCCCCGCAGTGGCTCCACTCAGCCGTTCATCCTTTTGAGGTTGATAAAATTAGTACCATTGCGACTTCGGAAGCAGTACACATCTGCTCCACTGCCTTAAAAAATGCCAGGAGAACACGTGCTTTAAAATACATGTTAGGTTATATTTTAAGAGCAACAAGCCTTAGATTTCAGGGGACATTCCTCTCAAAGTTCCAAAAATGAGGTATGGATGAAAAAACAACAGAAATAGCATGCAGTTCCTGCGACAGTCTGTTTATCAAAGCCAACGCAAGGACTGGGCCCACTCTAGAAGGATGAAGAAATATTCTAGTTCCTTCCAAAAGTGAGGGCAGGTCTGCTCTTGTAGCCACAATGCCACTCCATGATGTTGGCACAGTGGGCAGTCACCGAGCGTAGCTACACATGGAGCAGGCTGTGCTAGGTGTGTGAGAATGATCATGTGGTATGTAAGATTGTCTTATGTGTCACTCTACAAGAGAATGAAGATAAGCACAAAAAATACATACTATAATGATAGACTCAAAGTGAGGACAATCCTGAGTCTTTCTTAAACAAAGCATCATTGGCAAGGTAGTTCACCTAGAGGGCACCAAAGCAACAACTAGCAGAAGGTATTCAAATGCCATGGGTCTCGTACAGTCTGGAGTTATCTGGTCGCCCTACTGCAAGGGAAGACAAAAGACCTCTTCGATGGCTTGCATTCGAACAGGGTAAGAGACATCTTTGTTGTTGCTTGGTGACTTCAATGGCAGAATGTGTGTGAGTGCGCTGCAAGGAGGACTTCCATGTGTTGTGGACAACTCTTTTCCTCCGAAACCATCTCAAGAGGAAAGCAACCCAGAAGCTTCCAACCTTCAGAAGGACTGCCAGGGAGTGTTCCTGGTTAATCAGGATCTAGGCAGGGTAAAACCACATGGGCAAGAAGGCAGAGATCCAGGCAACTTGGGAAGTTAGACTGTTTGGGTATTGACTGAACAGAGGAAGCTTTCTGGGCTACCTCACATATCGTGTAGACTAGACCCAGGCACAAAACCTTAAGGGCATGAGGTAAATATGGAATCTACTATAGGTCTTTGATATGAATCATAGTACTTTTCAACAGCTTTAGCTGACACCAGAAAGGGCCAATGGCCTTATTTTGTATGTGCTCTTTTAAAGCAAGCAACTCATGCATTTCTGATTCATCATGGTGAAAGAGGAACTCATGATATGCCAGACGTATCCACCAGATTACGACACAGCTTCTGTTGGTCCATCATAGGCCATCAACCATCTTCAGAAAGAACAAGAAATCCTTGCAGTACAGATGATGGATCTTCAGGTCAATGTTGTCATTGACCATAAATGGTGGAAGCACAATTATTAATTAATTATTATTATTAATGGACGAGCAGCAACAGTGTCAGACCCATCCATCATGAGTGCACGAGAAGCAATGGAGGGATACTTAAGGGGAATGCTGAAGATGAGGACCGGTCCAGGGTGACAGACACAGTAGGCACAAGTGGCGGCTCCTCCGCTAAGGCGGAGTAGCATCACCTCACTGCTTTTTAGCAGTGAAATAAAGGAAAAATAAAACGATAACTCAACGCTATTATCATTTTATTTGTTAGTGGTGTGGAAGCCTTGCGGAGAGGGGCTTATCCAATGACAGAGGAGCAGGAGGAGGAGTGGTTTGCCCACTCCAAGTGCGCATGAATGTTTGGCTGGCCATTTAGGACTGCCATACATTCATGCGCACTTGGCATGTTCTCCAGCCGGGCTGCACTACAGCCTGGGTGGAGAACATGCCCAGGCTCCCATTCCCTGGCTGAGTGTCGAACCATGGCGCTCAAACCAATCACATTGCTGCATTACAGCATTGTGATTGGTCAGGGGAGCCTGGGTGCTTCCTGTTCCGTTACCGACACAAGGAGAGATGTGGCATAAGGTAAGTGTTTTTGTCTTTATTATTTTAGACTCCCCCACCACTCCCCCTGCCTCCCGCCACCACTCCAGGTCTGTGCCAGCCACCACTGGTAGCCACACTAAGTACACTTAAGATAGTCAAGAGAAGTCCTGCACACAAGGGGATGTAAGGCTGGTTGTACCCAGATCCCTGGTGGTAGGACTTTTGGAACCACCATGCATGGATCTTTGGGGTGGTACAAACAAGAGTCAGGCTATCACTAAGTGCATTGGTTCTAACGATGAGCAGTATGAGTGATGGCTACAGCTGCATCGCATTTTATGTGTCAAACTACAGGAGCAGCAGAAAAAACAAACCTTTTCATGACAGGGATTCCCATTGGTGATGTTGTGTGTTCACAGACAGCGGGTCAGAATACCTGGTTATTCTGGGTGCGGAGTGGGGATTTTTCCTGAAGAGTAGGATGGGGAATGGTCTTCATCTTCATAGTGTAGTGAGTGGGAGCATACAGAAAAGGAAAGCTTCTTGGTTGGATATTCTGGGGTTTGGTGGTTCAGGGTTTTGAAAGGGAGGCAGGCAATCCTTATGGTGCAGCGTGCCCCTGTCTCTGCTCTTGGAGACAAGCCATTCTGCACATGCACAACCTTGCCTGGTGATTGACATCTGCCAGCAGGGTCGGCTCCTCCGCTGGAGTGGAGGAGCGTCAACCCACTTAAATGCGCCGAGATGAAAGATAAAATGGTAATTCATCATTACGGTTTTATTTTTCATCCTGACAACCTCCTGTACTGAACTAGCGGCAGGACGAGGGCGAGGCTGCTGATGAATGATAGCAACAGGGATTGGGAGGAGGTTGGGTTGTTTTTGTCCGTCCGTCTTGCGACGGCCAGGCAGACAATCGCACTTTGAAACATCTAACCCAGCAGTCTTTAAGACAGCTGAGTTAGAGCAACTGCAGGCCTCCATAACACTGTGGGTGGAGAGTCGAAACAGGCCACTCCCTCCAATCAGGACGCTGCTCTCATGCTGGTGAGAGCAGCGATCTGATTTGTCAAGGGAGTTTCGTAGTGGCCGGGCTGCAGTGCGAGGTCTGGAGCAGGAGGGCCAGTTGTCAGGTAAGTGTTTCCTTTAATATAGTTTATATGTGCGCGCTTCAGCTTTGTTTGATTTTTTTTATTTTATCTGACCGCGCGCACGTCCCCCTCTTCCCAATGATGCCAGTTGCCACTTTCAGCCAGTGCAGGTATTTCACCAAAACCCCAGTGCTATTCTCATGGACACACTACCATCATTTAATCAGTCTGCTCTGTTTCGCCTGCGACACCATCTTGCCTCCAGCACTATGCATTCTGCAATTCTGTAACTTCACCTTCCACAGTGCAAAGTGCTGTCGCCAGGACTGGCTGAAGGTGTCACACGTGATATGGCGCCAGGAGCTATGCACCCCTTCTAATCGATAAAGACATAACCTTTGACCCCGGTGATGGCAACAGTGCAATGTGATTACATAACTTTGAGGGGAAAAAACTCCAGGCAGCAGTATGCTAATAAACAGTGATTTGTGACAGACATAAACTGCTGTAAAGCTAGCAACAACAAAAAAAGAAAAGACAACGTAGAGTTGCGTTAGTAACGTCATTGGTTACCGTTAAACGTGGCTGCCAAGAAGCCCTGAATCATTTGTGAATTCTTCACCAAGCCCTGGATTTTTACCTGAAAGTACTCTTCATTCTGTCTTTTTTCTCATAATTCTTATAAAGGTAAAATCAAACCCTTAGCCCCAGATTGCTGTTCTCTGCACAACCAGGAAAGACTGGGGGTGTCACGTGTGATATCACGAGACCAATTGCAGCTATTGGATAATCTGTGCTCGCGCTGTGGGCAGCCGCTGCAATACCCTGTCCCTCCATCCATTTTGCTTCTTGTGGGAACAGAAGTAAACTGAGGGTAAAATGGACCTGAGCGAGGGGTTCTCTAGCCGCAAACACGTGGAAATATCGCGAAGATGCAGAAGTTTTTTTCCCGCCCGTTCGCGGTATTTTCTGCGTGGTCGCGGCTCGCCAACTTACCCATGCGGTTGCTCGCGGGCTCGGCCATCTTGTTTTCACCTGTCTCGTGGTGCATGATCGCGAGAAGAAAGACGTGATCGCGCGACGAATTACGTTACTGCGGGCGCGAACTGTTGCGAGACAGCGCAAATGGTTACCAACAATCCAACATCTCGTGGAGAACGCGACCGGATCGGGAAAACTTGTCGGCGAACGCAGGGATTCAGGTAAGGCGATCGAGCGCACGTGAGAATGTATTATTTTACAGCGCGAGCAAGCAAAAAATTTCCGGTAAAATGCGGATTGCGGAAATTTTGACATTTTCGCGCTCTCCGCGTAACGCGAAAATGTCAAATTATCGCAATTTCCACGAGCGGAACGGAATTTTAGCCCAGGCCTACTTTACGGTCATGGCTGATGGAAATGTAGCGTTCCATCTATTAAGTGCCTCTGTCAAAAAAGAGGCACTCGGTTGGATACTAACTTGTCATATTTTATATTCATTCCGCTACACCGTCAGTTCTTTCAGAAGTTACTAAAGAAATGGCTTCAAAAGAGGTTTCCCTTCAAATTAGACAAAAAGTAAATGATCTGTTCTAAAGATTTCATTCACCCTGCCCAGCCAAATTCCAGCTGTGAAACAGATGCGGCCGGAGACAGAACACTGACCACAGGTGCAGGGCAGCAGCATTAATCATTGTATGAAAAATAAAACAACCGATAGCCTGGCAATATTAATGGTGCACGGTTTAGGGGATGTTCATCCTCTAATTCAATATAATACCGTGCGGTAAAATCGTAGTGTTCAAGTTTTCCCTAGTGAGACACAACTTCCCCATCCATAGTTCTGCTTGTCGACCCGTGGAACAAGACGGTAACCAGCGATTTCTCCCATTCAAAGCCTGCAGATCTGGCATCTTACACCTTTTTCGTGCACACATTTCATGGCATTTCACCTAAAGAAAGGTGTGTGTAGAATTTGTACACAAATAATAATCCTGTTTGTGCAAACACGTTTACTTTACACCCGAGCCTGGATTACCAGCCCAAGTGTAACAGGGGCCTTGAGTTTTAATGTTGGTTATTCGCCAACTCTCCAATGTGTCATCTAGGGCATAACGGGGTGTGACCCCCACGTCAAGCCCCCGTCACTCGTAATAAACACGAACAAAACACACATGTGTTTCTCATGAAAATCGCAAGCATTACTAAAATGCCCTTTTCCTGAAAGGCAACGACAAGTGACATCACATCCGGTAAGGCTGCGCCACACCAGTCTTGCCTGAAGAGACGTCTCCCATCTTTAATACAACAAAATGCACGGTGTGAGGAAGTGACATTGCTCGCCCTTTGGCCTCCATGACATCAGAGTAGAACCCTTATCCCGCTTTTAGCCTCTCTCTATTGACGTTCCTGCCTCCATGAATTCTGTCAGGGGTAAACAAGCATTGCTAAAGCTAACACGCGGGCATTGACGGGTGAATGATAGATGAAGTAGAATCAGGGCTTTAAGTGGGATGAAAAAACTGTGGGGTCTCTCAATGGGGCGTGGCCAATGTAATTAAGGGCATGGCTTAAAAACATGTAAGCTAAAAATCTGTGCTTAACATAGTGTGCCGCCCAACTTGTATTTTGCTATTTCTGTCATTGCAACCAGATATATCATACAACAAGTAACATCATACGTACAACAAGTCGGGACTATTGGCTTTGTCAATAGTTGTTAGTTGCATAAGATAAATATGCACCAACTATGGCTTGTATATGATATTGAAAAAGCTTTGACTTAAAGCGCTGGTGACACCACGACAATGTTTCTGCTCTACTGTAGAATACAATGGCGAAGGTAACTCTTCTAAAAAGGATCGCATTTGGCTCTCTGGGTCGGATGAAACATATGGCTGAAAGGGAGGATATTTTGAATTCCTGCAAGTTCAATGTAGAAGGACTTTCCGCAGTAAAACACAGCTCTCCAGGTTGCCCTGCCTGGCCCAGTCCTGCTAAGGGCCCCCATCCTTTCTCCGGCCTGGCTTTGACTGAAGAGAAACAATGTAACTTGTTACATTGTTTCTCTTCAGTCCTGGGTCAGCGTGGAGGAGCTCAGAGCAGGCTGCAGGCTACAGGCTACAGGCTGCAGTGCAGCTGCTTTAGAGAGTGAAACACACAGCTCTCTAACGAAGAGGGGGCTGCAGGGGTATTTGTTACGCCCCTGGTTTGGTAGCTTTTCCTGGGTGTTGGCTGCTCTAGAGCCCAGATTCCACAGCCATCCAAATTGTAAAACAAGGTAAGTTTTAAATGATGAAATGTAATCTGTCCATGTTGCGTTTTGAGCCCTTTCCTGTTCACACAAGTGAGGTACCATTTTTATGGGGAGATATGTGGGACTGCTGGGTACTTTAAATTGCGGATCCCATCAGATTGTGGAACCTTTCCTCACATGAATCAGAGGAACATGTGTTTTTAACCCAAATTTTAAGGTTTGCAAGAGCTTCTGGATAAGAAACTTGTGTGAGTCACACCACCCTGCACTCCCTCAAGTGCCTAGTTTTCGTAAAGGCCAGGGTTTGGTAGGCTTCCTTGGGTGGTGTGAGCATTGGTTTTGAGGTGAAAATGTTATTTGTCCATGTTGGATTCTGGGACATAGCAGGTACTAGACTCACCCACACAAGCGTGGCACCATTTATTATCAGGAGATGTACGGAAGCACTGGGTGACAGAAAATTTGTGGTTCCTTAAAGGTTCCGGACAGGCTCCAGAACTTTCCCTCACATAAATGTGAGGAAAATGTGTGTTTTTATTTCAAGTTTGAGGTATGTAATGGCTTCAGGTTAAGAAGGTTTTGTGAGATCCATGCACTTCACTCTGAACTCTCTCAAGAATGTAGTTTTCAGAAATATCTGTTTGGTAAGTGTCCATGGGTGGCAGCCGATCTCAAGTCCAAAATCCACAGCTACTCATATAACAAAAATACATTTGATCTGTCTATTGGGCCCTTTCCTGTTGAGGGTGCTAGTTCCACCCACACAGGTGGTGTACAGTTTTCATTTAAAAAAGCATGAGATTACCTAGTGGTAGGACATTTTTGGATCCCAAGTTGTGCTTTGAGGTGTTTTGTGTTGCAGGTGATAGGCATAGCCACACAAGTGAGGTACAATTTTTATAAAGAGCTATGTGGGAACACAGAATAGTAGAACATTTGCTATTTCCAATTAGATTTCTCTGCATTTCTGACTTCCAAATGTAAGCCAGTGAGCAAGAAAAGAGATATTTTCGAAAAATGCTCTCTTAAGCACATGATAACAAGGTTAAACACAATTTCTGAGGGTTATTAATAACCACTGTTCCTAAATTAGGTATGTATTGTACATTTCAGAAATGCATAGGTTTCCTTAATACTCATGTTTAATTCCTTATACTTTACCATATGAATTGCTGTATGTTAGAAATGGGATTCCTGGTTGACTGAGGTATACACCCAAGCCAGGCAGGAACTACACTCTAGTCAGGGTAAGCTAAGTTCACACTAAAAGTTAGCCTGCGTTCACCCACTGGTGGCTTGGCACAGAGTAGTTAGGCTTATCTAAAGAGGCAATATGTAAAGTATTTGTGCAACAAACACACACACTAAAACGACAAATTCACCACAAAAAAGACTCCGCACTGTTTTAGAAAAATAGATCTTTGTATTAGGTTTAAAATACGTTGAACACTTTTCAAGTTATATGCATTTCAAAGATAGTGTTCTTTATACAGAGGGAAACCAGATCAAAACAATAGCGATTCAATTGGAGGTTCTCAAGTTATAGCATTTCAAAAGTTAGGCAAAGGAAAACAGTGCTTGAAATATACTCGCTTCCATTAGGAAGATTACGGTAATGTCATGGGGAGTGCTGTAAAGAAACACTTGAGATTGCTGCGTTTGGTGTGGTCTCACCAGACCGAGGTGAGTGAACAAGGACCCCGGCAGGTAAAGGCTCCGTACTGTGCAGCTGCTGACTCTCCCTCAGAACCGGTATGCAGTAAAAAAAAATATGTGGCAAGGATGAATTCAAATTGGCCACTACGCGGGCCGGACGATCTCAGAGAGGCTCAAATGTACAGTACCTTTCGTAGATGGAGCAGTCCATGTGTCACTGGGAACCGTCCGGGTCTAAAAAGGCATGTAGCAGAGTCGAGTCTTCAAGGGGAAGCTTGGTTGCAACAGCATTGCGGCAGGAGGGCTTCCCTCAGTTCTGCCGTGTCAGCTCGGGCTCAGTGGGGGTGATTGTAGTCACCACCTGCAGGTCCCTCTTATTCCCCCTGCCCAGGAAGACCCATCAGAATGTGGATGCAGTTGAGTGTCTTGAGTTGTGGCTGACTAGAGGGAATGCACAAATGTAGCTGTCACCCAGTCCGGATGTGTATTGGAGACAGGCTGTCAGACACACAGAGCAGTAAGTGCAGAGAAATGTCCACTTTCTAAAAGTGCCATTTCTAAAACAGTGAAGGTAAATCCAACTTCATCAGTAAGTAGGATTTATCAGTACCATTCCAAACATATGAAACATGAAAAAGCTACACCTCTCTGATCAGGAATTACCCCTTATAAGATGTAAGGCAATTTTCAACGCTAACCCGCTAACCTATGAGAGGGGTAGGCCTCACAGTAATGACAAAATAAGTAAGCTGTTTGTCAGTACCAGGACATGGAGAGAATAAAAGCACATGTCCTACCTTTTAGTTACATATCACCCTGCCCTTAGGGATACCTAGGGATTACCTTAGGGTGTAGTGTAGTTCCTATTTACCTTATAAGCTCTGCGCATTGGAATAATATACACTATAGTTTTTGCAGTCAAGTCATGTCGTGGTTTGCCATGGTAAGGGAAGGTATATTTATACCTGGAAGGTGCTTGGGAATGCTAGCATTGACGTAAAGTCGGGCAGAGGAAGACGTCATGGATGAACCCCTAAGGAATAGTAGTTCATGCATAACAGATGAGTTCTTGGAGAAATCAATAATCCTAGCTAGGGAAAGTCCTGATGGCTTAAGAGTCTGGTTTCTAAGAACTCGTTGTAACGTGGGATGTATGGATGTAGGTGACCATGCCTGTATTTGGATAGCATGGCTAATGCTTAAATAAGGACTGGGATTCTATGCCCAAATAAGGGCAATGCGAATTGTTTCTATATAAGGACATGATTCAGGGAAATCTATGTAAGGTCATCTAAATCGAAACACAACAAGGGGTGACGTATATGTAACAAAAGTGGAGTTTAAGGTTTGGCAAGTAGTTTTAAATGCCAAGTCGAAGTGGCAGTAAACTGAACACACAGCACTGGTGTGAAAGGTCTAAAAGCCCGCTGCGGTGGGTGGCACAATCATTACTGCAGCTCAATCGTAGCATTTAACTTACAGGCCCTGGGTACAGGTAGTATCACTTTACAAGGGACGTACAAGTAAATTATATATAACAATCAGGTATACACCAATCAATAACATGTGTAGGGAAGAAGCATGTGCACTTAAGCACTGATTAAAAGTGGTAAAGTTCTCAGGGTCCTAAGTCCAAAAAAAAGAGAATCAGCAAACTAGGAGGTAAAAGGCAAAAAGTCTGGGGAAAGACCTCCCTAAGGATGGCAGGTCTAACACTGTAGAATCGGTACACAGTGAAAAATCATTGAAAATGGCAGCTCGTTTTTTTTCTTTGGGCATTGTCGGTTTTTGAAGACCCTACAAACATTATAAATACCCTTGACTAGAATGGACTATCGGTTGTAGCATATATTGCTTTTGTAAATCGGCCATTGTGGCACAAAGTTACAGAGGAAAACATTTTCACAAATTTATGTTTTTTTCTATTTATTTGCTTTTTTTAATTTTAACAGTTTGTTTCTTTGTGTATACCTTGACAGATCTGCACAAAACACTCCTTGCTAACTTAAGATTTTAGTCTTCTTTTCAGTAAAGTATAACGTTCCAGGATCACCCATAGGTTTCACACCCAGTGCTATCCCAAAATGAAAGTAGATGAAAAACACAAAACCCCAAAGAAAATAGGGAACAGTTAGGAAACACCAACAACTTCTTCAAAAAATGTAAGAATGGGTAAAAATATATTTTTTGAAAAAACCCTGCTTCTTCCTGAAAACTGTGATCCTAGTACACTAAATTTCTCTTTGATGCCATTTTCAGAAACAAAAATACACTTTCATGCAAAGCACTTTTTCCATTTTCCCTTCAAAAAACAAAATGTAGCTATATTTTGGCTGTCTTCTCTGAAAAACATACCAAAATAGATGAGGAAGAAACGTGGCAGTAAAAACTGTTTGAGTACAGGGAACTAGCTCCCATGAATTCACTTGACCTTTACCTGACAACATTACTCAGCACAGAGGCATCCAGAAAAGTGTTAGGCCTGCATACAGAGGGGACGTCACTGAGGTTTTATGGTTTAGGTATTATTTTGAATCATCGAGGGAACTCCCGTTCTGGTTCACTGGATTCCAATTTAAACTTCATTTTTTCTACACACTGCCACAGTCTCATCACCCAAGTGTCTGTCAATAAAGTAAAACCATTCTTTTAGCAATACCATATGGACGTCTGGCAGTTATCTCTGGTTCTGTAATCAGTGCCTTCCTCTCATGTAGTGCCTTTTACTCTGAAGATGGATGCAGACACCTTGGTACTATTAGGCTCTCTGGCTCACTGGCTCTTGTCAGTGGCAAAGGTAGCATGACTCCTTATTGCAGGGGTACACGCTACAGTGGTTTGGAGTCTGGCCGCTGCGCAATGAAACAGATGCTGAAGAAAAAAATGGCGGCCTTCTTGGGGCCAGCTGCTCACTCCTAAGAGAACAGTTCTAGATCTCCCTCCATGCGGGCTATATACGCAGCCATGTATCAGATCACAAAGGCAAGCAGCCTCCTGCCACCCTACAGGGTGAACTAGGGACACATTGCCATTGTCGCAGACACCATCTTGTCATCTTTAAAAGAAACTTGTAACTCGCGATTAGGTGTTGATGTGACCAACATCCCTTTTTGCAGAAGGAAGGACCCATCCTCTTACCTGAAATTTCATATTGCTCCCTTTACTGCTGATCCTTCAGTTGCAGTCTTTACTTAGGGCCTGATTATAACTTTTGGCGGTGCAGGGGTGGGCATCACATCACCCGCACCGCCAAGAGTCGCTGTCGCCCACCCGGCGGCTTGGCGATTCCTGGTTCAGTGCCTCTTTCAAAGGTGGCAGCGCCTTTGAAAAAGGCACTACAATGAGAATGCCACACAAAGGTTTTGCACTGCATGAACCGTAACATCCATGCCATGCAGGAATTGGTGTGCATGCACACAGGGGGGCACATGTTGTGCCGGCCTGTGTGCATCCACAGGTCGTGAAACACCAGAGGCACCTGTAGGGTCCCCTTTGTTTCCTCTCCACCACGATTTTGATGACGGTGGAACCGCCATGAAAACTGTGGTGGAGGAAAATCTCGTAATATGCTAAGCAGGACCACAGTGGTCCCGACAAGCATTTTGCGGCCTCTGAACCACCACGGTTCCCTGGTGGCGATCCCATGGTGATCCGACCGCCCAATAACGTTGGAAATCCAATGGTGAGTCTGACGCTGTGGTGAATATGCTGAGATTGCTTTGCGGCGCAGTCAGCATGTAGCACACCTTCACTTGCAATAATGAGGCAGACACCATCCTCTGCTTAGTCAGCACCAGCCTCTAGATCTCCATTGACGTCCTTCCAGTCGGTGTTCTCTTTATTTCTGGATGCCCGTGTGATCACGGGGCATCCATGGTACGAACAATTACAGGGGGTTTCACGTCTCACAACCCTTCACTCCTAGGGCAGAGACACCCTTCCATGTCGTGCCTGTTACGTCACAGGTGTGACATTACATTCCTCCCCAAAATACATACCAACAAGGTCAAAAGATAGGTACTATCAATTTGTAGTAACATTATGCACAGTACAAAAACATTCCTACATCAACATTTGACCCCTGACATTGTCATGTAATAAACTAATAACCATATATAGTCTTTATTCGAATTTAAAATAAGTCATACAAGACACAAACATATACAAAAACACAAAATTATTACTAATCACATTCTCTATAAAATATATAAAATCATCCATTAAATACCTAAAATTTGGGGTTAAAAGAGGAATTAAAGATGTCAGCAGACTGAAAGAATAAGACTACATTTGGGACTGGAAAATTTTTAACCAATGTCCCCGAAGGGTGAAGCCCTACAGGAGAACTCCCGCAGCTTCCCTGAGAGCCTTGTGCCTTAAGACCCATGCCCAGCCCAAGTATTTAGCTAGGGCAATTGAATGGGCTGGAAAAGTGCTTGTGCTTAGAACTCTTAAAGCAACAGCGGAACTCCTTGTGGCCAATGCTTTGCACAAAGGAGACAGCCATGTTCGTCTGGGGTTGGCATATGTTGGGCAAACAAACAGGAAGTGGGCAATTGATTCCTCTTGAGTGCCACAAACGGGACAAGGTCCTACACTTGCACCAAACCACCCGCTAGTTAAGGCCCTAAGTGGGAGAGAACCTGCTCTAAATTGGAAATATAGTTTCCTATCTCTGGGTTGACTAATCAGATCCCAAAAAGGTTCGAAAACTGGAGTTACCTTCGCCTCTAAAAATCGGCTAGTCATCGTGGGGGAGATAGAATCACTCCAAACCCGATGGTTTACCCGCTCCCAATACAGCATTTTCAAAAGCCTCTTTGTGGGGAACCCGGCAGCAACTGGGTCACTCCATAGCCCCTCCAAACCCAGGTCTTTCAGAGTTTCCCGGAGGTTCCTAAGCCACCCAATCTTATGGAACGTATCGGCCTGCATTACGTCCATGAGGCCCATTGCATAAGGCTGGCGCGCCGGGGTGGTCCAGAGTCTCCTCCAGTAAAGGACCGGGCGGAGTTTGGCTAAATCCTTAATGGCCTTCCTACCTAGATCGTAACGTAGTGGTACCATGGGCGTGCTCTGTGGGAGACCAACTATACTGCGATAAAATTTATTTTCAGCGACTGTTAAAGATGACAATACGTCGAAACCCCAAAGCTCGGCCCCGTACAACACTGAGCTTAGGGCCTTTGCCTCGTACACTTGGAGCACGGGTTTAATAGGCTTAGTGTAGGATTTTTTATGCTCACTAATCAGGGTTCCCGTTATCTGCGTGAATTTCAGTGTAGACATTTCCAAATGTCTATTCCACTAATTATCTTGTGTCACGTGCATGCCCAGATAGACAAAGTTTTTAACCTCCTCAAGTATTTGCCCGTTCATTATGAGTTTTCCTGGTCTGTAACTTGGATGCGGGTTAAAGGCCATAAGTTTGGTCTTGGTCACATTGACCTCTAGGCCATGATTATTACAAAAATCTTCAAAAACTGTCAGGGCCCTTTGCATGCCGCTCGGGGTTTTGGATACTATAAGAGTATCGTCAGCAAACATCAATATTGGAGTAGTCACTCCGGCCAACGTAGGAGCATCGGTGTTGACTCGGAGCATATAATCTACTACTCCATTGATGTACAGGGAGAAGAGCGTGGGAGCCATGGCACAGCCTTGGCGCACCCCTCGCTCGACCGGAAACTCGGGGGTTGTGTCCCCCGGGCCTCCCCACTGTATTTTTGCGAAGTTAGGCTCATGGAGCCGCCTGATTAAGGTCAAGAGTTCCAAGGAAAGCCCAAGCTTTTCAAGGACCCTCCAAAGTTGCTCGCGAGGAACGAGGTCAAAGGCAGCTCTTAGGTCCACAAACGCGACGTAGAGGCTGCCTTTGCCTAACGTGACTACCTTCCAGTGAAATTGTACAAAGCGGAAGACCTGGTCCACAGTGCTGGTAAATTTACGAAAACCAGCTTGGAAACTGGAGAGTATCCTATTGTCTTCAATCCAAGCCAAAAGCACATTCAGTACCATCCTCCCAATGACCTTTTGAATTGTGTCTATTAGGCTGATGGGCCTGTAGTTTCCTGGGAGGGTTTTATCTCCCTTTTTAAAAATAGGGATTATAATAGCGCCCCCCCAAGATTTGGGCACTGGGGCGCCTTCGGCCATGGCATCTGTCCAACACGATGGGGTCCCCAGCCCCACAGTGTTGGACAGATCATTTTCTAGTGATTTTTACACTACGATGGTGGGGCCAGCCGAGGGAGCACCGTCCGATCTCTGCTCTAAAGCGACCTTGGCATAAGCTAGATAGCAGCAGACTGGCCACCTATTGGTCTAACCATAGGCCGCAACTATCGCAGGATATTGAGACTGCGGATATGCTAGTACAAGACTGGGTAACATCTGGTCTGGATAGCTGTATTCCATCAAAGCTGACCAGGATAAGTCGGGATCAATCCAAACCTTGGTTTAATGAGTCGCTCTCTAAAGCTAAAAAGCACTGCAAACAACTAGAACGCGTGTGGAGACGCTCGTACAATGCAGATTGTAAACTAAATTATAGAGCGGCCATTAACCAATACCACAAGCTAATCCGCAGAGCTAGGGCTGAGTATGTGGGCAATAAAATTCTAGCGAGCTCCAATCCGGCGAAAACTATATTTTCACTACTTAAGACTATGAAGAATGGTGATGTTTCTAGGACTTCACCCATCTCCTCGAATAGTCAATGCAATGAGTTGGCCAACTATTTCATTAATAAAGTGGAGAAAATATATCAAAACCTCCCCCCAAGGGTTAATTCTGATGGGAAGATCGGGTCTGCTGTCCCGCTTCCCCAAGGACTCAACAGCTTGCTATCATTTCCAGAAATGTCCTTAGCAGGGTTGGAGATCATATGTAGGAAAATCAAATCAGGATCACCCATAGACCCACTGGCTCCTAAGCTCTTTTGCCAAGTCATGCCAACGCTCCTGCCAGTATACCTGGAATTGGTGAATCTCTCTTTGTCCTCCGCCATAATACCTGCTGCGTGGAAACACGCCAAAGTGATCCCACTGTTGAAAAAACCGTCTTTGGATCCAGCCGAGCCGGGCAATTATCGCCCCATCTCGCAGCTCCCTTTTCTGTCGAAAATGTTGGAATTACACGTTCATACTACTCTGACGGAGTTCATCGAACAGAATGTAATCTTGGACCCGTCCCAGAATGGCTTTAGAGCCCGTCATGGCACGGAATCTGCCTTGCTGGCAGTAACGGAGGAAATTAGAGGGATCCTGGATGTTGGGGATTCGGCGGCCTTAGTTCTTCTCGATCTAAGTGCCGCCTTCGATACGGTCTCCCATGAAATCCTGCTGAAACGTTTGCATGACATCGGGGTGAGGGATCTTGCGTTAGATTGGTGCCGAGCTTTTCTTACAGGAAGAACCTTCCAGATCTGGATGCCACCTTTTCAATCCCAGAGGTATGCTTTACAACAGGGAGTACCCCAGGGTTCTATTTTGAGCCCCCTCCTGTTCAATATATATATGCAACCTCTGGCTCAGGTGGCGCGTAGCAGGGGATTGTCAATGGTGTCATACGCTGATGACACCCAATTGGTGATCGCCTACTCTAAGAAGAACAATGCCAATCTAGGCAGGTTCAAGAATGATCTGCTAGAGGTAGCAGACTGGATGGCCAAAAACTACCTGCAATTAAACTCCAGTAAGTCGGAGGTGTTGCTGCTGGGAAAAGACCGGGACATGTGGGACAACCAATGCTGGCCAGACAATCTCAAGCCTGCCCCGGTACCCAAAGAGGCAGTTAAAAATCTGGGGTTCTGGATTGATAGTAGGCTGACGTTTGATACCCAAGCTAAAGTTGTGGCCGGGACCTGTTTTGGTTTATTGCGCGGCCTGAAGCCGATATTAGGCTTCTTTCCCCCCAAAGTTCGTCAGACCATCATCCAAGCAACAATACTATCCAGATTAGACTATGGAAACTCTTTGTATCTTGGGGCGAATAAATCTTGCATCCGGCGCCTGCAGCGGACTCAGAATGCCGCAGCTCGGCTCCTGGTTGCACTCCCGAGATCGGCATCAGTTGCCCATATTCTACCAAAACTACATTGGTTGCCGGTTGAGCGACGAATTCAATTTAAAACCCTCTGTGTCGCTCATAAAATTCTTACCCAACAGGCCCCTCTGGGCTTGGCCAAGCTGCTGCAACCGTATCTGCCTCAGCGACTTCTTAGATCGGCCAATCAGATGCTGGCAATTGTCCCTCGGGTTGCAAGAGCAAAAGCCGGGGGGCGATCATTCCGCTGCCTTGCGGCGACCCTCTGGAACCAACTCCCGCTGTCAATTCGAGAAATCCAGACTCATCTGACCTTTCGTAAAGCAATTAAGACCTGGCTCTACCCCCAAATGGCATAATGCCTACCTGCCTAGCTTCTCTCTTGCGTCTCTGATCGCGCTGGGACGCCCCATTGCTGGGGCAGCTATGCGCGTTATAAGACTACTAAATAAATAAATAAATTAGCCACTAAAGCAATATACTTGCTCCAGCAAGGCTTGTTATTAAGGAAGAGATCAGACGGGACCCCATCCAAACCCGGTGCCCGCCCAGCAGCTACACAGGCCAAGGCAGCTAGAACGTCCTTGGTGCTAAAGGGACCACGCAAGTAAAAAACATGTAGTATCGGCCCCGGGCATTTGTATAGGGAATTACGTGCATATTGGGGTTTGAAATACCCTATCCACTCCTCTTGGGAAACATGGTTAGATGGATTTTCGGGGGATCCGCCTCTGTTCCACTTAATCACGTTCCAGAACATTCTAGTGTCCCTGGCGTAACAAGCCTCCTTCAAATCTAGCCAGTACAATTCGTCCCATCTTTTTTTCGCTTGGGCAAGGCACTTCTTGTAAGAGTGTCTGGCTAGTTGTATGCTTGTTTTGCTCCCACTAGAAAGGGCTTGTGTTAAGTTACCTCTCGCTCGTCTACACTCCCCATCGTACCACCTCAATCGCTTAAAAAGAGGCTTGTTGCCCTTGCTAATTGGCTTAAGAAAAAAAACACGTAGCCCCTCAAAGAAGGACTCATGTAATCTAGTTGCTTGGACATTGCTTTCTTTTGTTCCCACGACATCTTCCAATCTCGCGATAGTTTGGGAAAGCTCAATGTCAATGCTAGCGATAGCCATGACGTTGGTCTTTACCTGTGTCCACTTAAGTCTCCGCATATCATTAGTAGGGACACAACCAGGTGTAGCCAGTTTTGGGTCCTCTCTCACCAAGCTACTTTCCCCCCACCAGGAGTGGGTGACACAAATGGGATTGTGGTCACTCTCAATTCTTGTCTCAACCACCATGTCAGTAATGTGCTGCCACAGCCTCATACAGCAGAGGACGTAATCAATCCTACTTGCTGAGCGGCCATTATTGAAGGTGGGGGCACCCTTCTTGTCCCCTGAGGTCCTGCCATTCAGGGCCCTTAAACCTTTCTGGTAGCAAAGTGCATTTACCTGCACTGCTACCGCAGACCACCTCTTAATAGGAGAGAGCGGGAGGACTGGTATTCCCCACAACCGATCCTCTTCAGGGTCGAGGCTCCATTCTGAGTCCGGGTCTAAAAGGGGTTCGAATGTAACATTGAAGTCACCTGCAACAATCAGATCCCTATTGCTCGATTTGGTTTCTATGAGGCTGATCAGAATGTCCAATACCCGTGACTTCTTCCCTTTTGTCCCCCGAAGGTATAAATTGTAGATATCTAATGTGCCTGTGTAACCAAAGGTTAGTCTCACTAATTGAATATCCGGGAACCCGTGTCAATCATGGCAGCACTTGAAAATAGGCCCTGGCGGGCCCAGATGGTTAATCCACCCATGGGACGGCCTTTCAGGCCTTGAGTAGCAGGGACGTGGAAATTCAGATATCCCAAGAGGAACTGAGCCTCACAAATCCACGTTTCCTGAAAAAGACAAATATCATATTTATTGACAAAACCGACCCATTCAGGGGAATCTAATTTAGTCTTAATACCAGCTAAGTTCCAGGACAAGAAAGTGCCTAGTCTGTTGCCAGACTGAGTATCGTGGTGTACAACGGTCTGACTTGGTACATTTGCCCTCACACCCGTCCTACACTGACTCAACAATGAGACCCTTAGGGGAACGGTCACCCCAATGGGGACCAAGGAGGCTGCAACATGTCCACTAGTGAAGCCGCTTTCTATTGCCCTCACAAGCTTGGGAGGTGTGATGTTTAACTTACAATGCGATTGTCAATACCGGGAACCATGATCGTAAAAAAAGTTTAAGTTATGCACCTCTATTCCTGATCTAGGCCCATACGGTGTATATTCGGTGATGAACCTCGAGATTCGTGTGTCTTCGAAATTGACAATAATACTATTGCCCTGGGTGCTTTTGGGTCTTGAACCAACCCATTGTACTCTTCTAACAAATAGAATCATCCCATTCAGGTGATTTGGGATTGGCCTATGTGTATTTAGCCAGTGACTCACTTTGTTTTTTAATTCCTGGAAGGATTCAGTTTTGCTATCAGGTAATTCGGGGACTCCAGTTAGAACTACAATGTAGGGGAGGGATTCGGGTGGTAAATGGATTTGAGCTAAGGGTAAACTAGGTGCATTACCGGGAGTAACTAGATCGGTGACTACTCTCACGTCCACAGATTCCTTGGTCTTATTACCCATAGATTTGTTGCTAGACCGTCCCTCCCGCCGTGAAGACTGATGAGTATTTGTCACTAATATGGGTGGGTCAATACCTGGACCTGTATTAGTTAATGTGAGGGGTTTGTCGGTCGGGGACAGTACAGAGGCCGGAGAATTTCCAGCGTGCAGGCAGTTGGTTTTGCCAATGTCCTTAGTGGACAATTTGACAACATTCTTTAATGAACAAAAGTTGTCCAGAATGGTTTGTTCCAGCCTGTCAACTTTTTCGGTGACTATTTTAACCCTTTCTAATAACGGTAAGATTACAGAACGGACGGCCTGTTCTAGCTGGGAAATCATGTCGCTACTAGTTAACAGGGGGGAGGTTCTCGTACTGGCATCGCCCACAATTGGGCAAGCCGGGGGGCTTAAAATATCGGGGGTTGCAATGTTTTTAGATACCTTTAATATTTTCGCCTGCCTAACACCATCTACGGCCCCACCCCTTTTCCTTTTCTGATTGACGGTTCTGGAAGGTTTTGCCCCATCCCTTGTTTGGGGGCGAGTGACTTTGGACTTGGGTGGGGCCATTTCTTCCACTACAGGTGCACCATCAATCATGTCAGGGCCTACTGGCAACCCCTCTTGGGATGTTGTCACATTATACAGCATTTCAGACTCGGCAAGCGAGGGTGCATCCCCCCGTGTGTAGACTCTAGATTTGTTTGGCGATTTAGACAATGCTAATGGGCCCAGTGAGGAGCGTCTTGAGTGCATAGGGTCAATTGAGAGGCGTCTTTCGGTAATGGCGATATCGTGTTCTAATACCGAGACAGCTCTAGTAATAAATTGGTCCATGGTGCCAGACACAGTTGTAGAAGCCATAACGCGCTTCCCCTTCCCAGCCATATAACACGATGTTGATGGGATCCCAATGTGTGGAAAACTAGCAACGTGATACACGGAACAGGGTACAAGTAACGAATCCACAGCCGCTTTACTTCTGATATTCACTGAAAGAGGGGTTGCTCAGCCCAGCCTTAGCCAGCCCCGGACGGCCACAGATGGCCCGCCCTTTGTCCGGGCTTCGTCCGGCGCGTCCCGCTCGCGTGCCGCGTAGCGGTCGCCGGCAAGATTTAAATAAAACGTCAACTCTCTGTGTCGAGTGGGCGGGGGGAAGCACAGGTGCTGCACCGCACGGACTCCTGGGAACCTGAGTCCCGTGGAGTGCCTTCTCCCCTCGTTGTGATGACCACACCCGGCAACAGACGACAAGCAGAGCCCCTCCTAGGGCGACAACACAGCAGGTGACAGCAAAACTAATAACAGAAATGGAAGCGTCTTACATTAGATGATACCTCAGGCTGGTAGGCGGCATAGGATTGCTCCTTAAACCATAGCTGGTGCAGGTGTCACGTCCAGACGGCCTGCTGAATGATGTCATTGCAGAACTCTACGCTGCAGTGTTGGGAATTCCAGGGGCACCAGTCTTGGTAGGCACCCAGTGGGCAATTCACTTTCACATCAGTCTACGTCTTCATTGTCCACAAAGTCATTTACCGCAGATGGTGTGTTGTCCATGTTCAGATGTGATTTCTGCTGAGAGAGTGGAACCTCTTGAACACTGGCACATTCCTGGTGATGGTCCCCACACCTCTCAGTGCAGTAACACAAGTGCATTTCCGATGGATGACAGTCCACGGCTCCCGTTCAAATGGCAAGTGGAATATGCTGCTGGTATTCCGATTCTGAATCAACTCCACATATCCCACCTGGAGGACGGACCTCTGGGATCTTCATTGATGACTGGCCTGATCATTCCGGGTTTGACGGCGACCTTGCACTTGCTGATCATCCATTACCTCGGGCTATCACTGGGGATGATGAGGAATAAAGACCACAACAACTTGTCCCATGAAGAGATGCCCTGGGGCCCTTCCCATGGTGGAATGTGGGGTCTGGCGATATTCACGAAGGAAAGAATATATTTAAAGTTCAGGGACTGCTGTCAAGCATGGGCGATCAAAATAACCTTATTCAGAGTGCGCATAAATCGCTCTGCTTCTCTGTTAGCCTGGGGTCACCGAGGTTTGATCATTTTGTGATTGATACAGAGTGAAGAGAGATAGGCCACCATATCCTGTCCAAGAAAAGGAGGGCAATTGTCTGTTTATAGCTCTTTTATCAGCCCATGAATGGCCATCACCGACTCCAGTTTAGGGATCACCTCGCCAGCACTCAATGGCGGTATGCTCCCCACCTCTGGGTACTTGGAGTGATCATCAATCAGCACAAATGTTTGTCTTCCATCTGGCAGGCTTCCAAAATCAAGACTGATGCATACCCGTGGGCTTCGTGGTCCAGGCTCCGTTAATACAGGGGAAGGCAGACTAGGCTCACCAGCAGCCTGGCACCAAGGGCAGGATCTAACCACGTCCTACACTTTCTCATCCATCAGTGGGGACCATACTTTGGTCAGCAACTGACTTTTTGTTTTCACCATGCCTTGGTGTCCTGCATGGGCCAGTTGGATGACTCAATCTGTGAGGGCTGTATTCATTACCAGGTGTCCCGTTGAGTCCCTACTCAGTTCTTGGCGAACATGATACAAGCTTTCAATAATCCATCGTGATTCCGGTGTGAGCACCGCCCATTCCTTCTTGTTCTTCTGCCATTGGTTGCTCTTAACCGTGTCCAACGCTCTCTGGAGACACTCATCTCAGTGAGTCTCATCACACAGGACGTCCATGGATTCCTTCGTCTCATCAGCCTCAGCCTCCTCCTGCAGAGTGGCTGCTCAAGGATGGTGGGAAAGGTATTCAGCTGAATTGTGCGATCCGGGATGATATTCTACCTGACAGTTGTACTCCTGCAGCTGGAGCATCCATTTCTCAATTCAGGGTGGCGGCTTGACGTCCGTGCCTGGAAACAGTGGAAGAAGCAGCTTGAGATCGGTCACTACTTTGAAGGGAAGTCCATAGACGTAAAGGTGGAATTGTCAGCAACCCCAATGAATAGCAATTGCTTCCTTTTTGATTTAATAATATTTCTGCTCCGTGTAGGTTAGTGAGCAACTGGCAAATACCACTGGAGCCCAGTCGTCCTCCTCTGAGCATCGCTGCAACAGGACAGTGCCTAATCCATTTTGACCGGCATCCACTGCACTCATGGTGTCCTTTCATGGGTAAAAATATGCCAGGGTGGTGTTTGAGGAAAGAGCGTCTTTGGTGATCTGAAAAGCAGTTTCTTGTTCTGGGCCCCACAACCCTGGAACTGACCCTTTAGTGAGCCCACGCAATGGCTATGTTAGGGTGGTGAGGTCCTTAATGAAGCGGCCAAAGTAATTGACCATCCCTAGAAAACTTTTTTTGAATGATTTTTATTTGCATAATTACTGAAAATCTTTGCAAAGTTGCAGTACATTATCAAAATTATGCTAAAATACGTGTCTTACACCATTATAATACATATGTCTGATCGTATATAAAAAATGTAAAGTGTCATTTGAACAGCGGTGACAGGCCATTTCTAAAATGTGGGTTTTGTTCTAAAATTCATTGGTTTTAAAATTACATATTAGAAAAAGTCCCTGTTCCTTATCTGTTCATGAGAAAGAGTCAGTTTGTTGCAGGTCTTGTGAGGGCCGTGCAGTTCTCCCCTTAAGGGGGCTCTTCACCGTTCGTCTCCTTCTTCTGCTACCGGAGGCTCGACAATTGCAACTGCACAATTTTCCTCTGTGTTGTTTTCAATTAGGACCCTTCGTGTCATATTCATAAATTTGCCAAATTTGGCCAGGTCTGAGGGCTCCGTGCTGGACTGGAGCAGTGCCTCTGCATTAGCACATTTTCTGATCCCATGCCTTAAGAACATTGGTTTTAACAGTATACGTCAATGTTGCAGTAATGCGGGGCAGCAGCATAGTAGGTGTACCAACTATTCTACCCTATAGTTGCACAGCCTGCATTTGGCAATATTTCCCAACAATTTCCAGCCCGGGATTGGTTCTTTTATTTGCAGGGGGACTAGGCGTGCCCATTGAATTTCTTTCAAGCACTTCCTTCCTAGGGGATGGCTCATTTGTGGCTGAATCTAGTGCGACTCTAATGCTTTAGTAAGGCTGACCAACCCTCTGATAGCCTTCAGTCTTGCTATATCTTCACTCCTTGATATCTGGGTGGTGTAATTAATTAGCGCCCTCTTTATTGCAGGGTAGTTTAGTTCTTCTTGGGACCAGGATGCTGTGGATAAGCCCAGCTCAGCCACTATCTTCAAACAGTACTTCTGCCATGGATTCGATGCCCCCTCAAGTATAGCTCTCAATACCTCCTTAAGGGATCCTTTCTGGGCTTCTACTGTCTTGAACCTAAATGTAACCAATGTGCTCCTGCATTCGTATTTTTGTTGTACCAGGCCAAACTCGAGCCGAATCAGGGCTTGGGGAGCCGAAAAATCCTTTTGTGACACTGGCACTGGGCATTTTCCATCATCTTTTCCATGTTTCCTGGGAATGCATGTGATGGGTACCCAGCTACAGCAAGGAGTTTGTATTTTGTTACTCTCAAAATAGGTTTCGTGTTAGGGCTGTGTTGTTTGCCTTGAAGTTTGCACAGAGCGTAGATGGTGGCTTGCGTCTTGGCCTGGCACAAAGTTGCCTTGCATTTGTCGTTTAGCCATACTCCTAGGTAGTGGTATGCTCTTTCTGTGGCTATGTTGTTATTGCCCAGTCTCTACTTTAAGCATGTTTTCTTCAGATATTTACCAAACACCGCGACTTTCGTTTTTCTGGGGTTGGCCACAAGCTTGTTTTCCTGGTTGTAGCTGTTTAATGCATTCAACCCTTTTTTGCAAACCTACTCTGGTGTGATCGAGGATCACCAGATCATCAGCATATTAGAGTACGTTTAGTCATTGCTGGCTGATTTTCGGTATTGCCAAGCTCCTTGTATAGCTTTCCCCAAGTCTGCCATGTAAAGGCTGAAGAGTGTAGGTGCTAAAACACAGCCCTGCTTTAGGCCTCGGTCAGTTAGCAACTTGTGTGTGACCGTATCCCCCGACATTTTGATTCTCATCCAAGTGTTGATATACACTGACATAATTTCCTTCAGTAGTTTACCGGGGATCTTCCAGCTGGACAGTTTATGCCATAGCTTGCTTCGGTTTACCCTGTCGAAGGCTGCTGATTAGTCTACAAAGGATGCAAACACTGGCAGATTCTTCCTGGAGTTTGCCTGTAGTACCAGGAACGAGAGAGCCATAATGTTGTCTATAGTGGAACAACCTTTTCAGAATTCAGTCTGATAAAAAAGTAGTATTTCATTGTCCTCAATACAGGCTGTTTCTGTAGAAAAGTACTGGCATATGCTTTACCTTCGATCCTTCGATATATAACAAGGCAATGAGTCTATTGTTTTTTGGGGTTGATTATTGCTCCCTTCTTGTGTATTGGCTGCAATAGTGAGCAGCGCCAGGAGTCTGGCACATCTCCCAAGGCTCTACATTCCATGTACAGAGGTGATAGCAACTCCGCCCACCCCTTTGGGTCGTGCTTGAACAATCTTCCTGGTAGGCCACTTGGACCAGGGGGTCTGTCCCTTTTTATCCTTTTTATGACCTTTATAATTTCTTTCGGGTCCTGGGCTTGGCCCACCTTGTCTGTCTGGTCTTCTTCTTCCACTTTGGCCCCTTCTGGTCCAGGGGACCTGCTGACATTTTGGCCTCCTGGTTTCATTGTGTATATTTCTGCTGTATGGTCCAGCCAGGCTTCGGCTGTGACTGCGTTCCGCCTGTCCGTTTTTGTGTTTCCCATCTTGGCTATATACTCCCAGAATTGCTTCTGTGTGTTCAGTTTGCATAAATCAAATAAATTGATCCAATCCTTCTCCATCGTCTGGCATTTTTCATTCCATATTAAATGTGTGTGGTCCCGCTGGGCTTCTTTATAAACTCTCTCTGCCACAGGGAGCCGCATTTTTGATATCTCCTTCTGGCCTGTCTGAGGGTGTGAGTGCTGTTCTTCGGTTTTTTGTTGTATTTCCTGGTTCATTCTTGTTGCCACACCGATTTGGGGGCCGTATTCCTTGCCCCTTTCAGTAGGGCTGCCTACAGTTCTTCGATCCAGGTGGCCCAACTCCGTATGACTGGGGAAAGATGCTTACTATGTCCCTTATGTGCTAATCCCAGCTTCCAAGATTCCCAATTTGAGACCGTGAAGTGGTTCCATCGGATCCTCTTCACTAATTTGTGCTCCTCCCACTCACGTGTGTTACTTATGGGCACCAATTCTTCACGGCAATCACACTGGAGATTAAATTCTGCGATACAAGCATTGCGTGGTCACTTGTATCATGTTGGTGTATCTGGAAGTTCAGAATTCTGTTCCACATACCTTTCCTGATGAAAGTATAATCAATTGTGGTTTGGTTGTTAAAGGTCAAGAAGTTTGAAGCACTGGGGCTATGTTGCTCAGTCCAGGCCTGAACTGAGATTAGACCATACGACCTTAGAAAGTTATTGAATACTCTTTCCGCCAGTGAGCCTTGACCTTTGTCCGGACTCAGGTGGTGGAGATTGAAGTCCCCAGTAATAATCAAGTCCAAATGGGTGAATTCCCAGAGTACTTCCTCTAGGGTAGCAATAATCCGTTTGGTGTTTGCCAATTTTGGATCTCCGTTATGGTTAAGGAATACATTGATGATTTTCTGGATTTACCAGCCTATAGACCGTTTATCACAATACACTCTGCCGTGTCTGTTGGACTCCCAATCTCCTTAGTTAAGACCTCTACTGCATGTTTGACGTAGATTGAGAGGCCACCCGAGGGCCTACCATGAGCATGTAGTTTCCTGGCTGGTACGTGGATACCGGCAAAGCCTTGTAAGTAAATTTCCTCAATGGCCCATGTTTCCTGCAGGCAGAGAATATCCCCCTCCTGCATGGTTGCTTTGGTTTCCTCGTGATGACAATGGGAGAGGTCCACGGGGTGGGTTCCGTCACCTTCTCAATGATACCTGCAGCCTCCAGCTTGGCCAACTCCTTTTCGACTAGGGGTCATAGATGAAATGCGATGCACCGGTGACGTAGGGCTATGTGCAGTACCGAGGTGTCTATGTGCAGGTGTATCTCCTTCCCTATGAGGCAGAGAATGCCGTTGAATATTGCTGGATATTCCTCCAATATGTGCTGAATGGTTTCTTGATGAATTCCAAATGAAAGGTGACAATACCTAATTCTTCCACCACCGGGCACCCCAACAGCATGCCATGGCCTTCTTCCCCTACATATATTTGCAACACTATGGACTTGGATCCATTCGAGATAGTTGTCTTGAGCTTTCCTCTCATCACCAACAGCTAGTCTTGACCGTATGCAAACATCTTAATGTTTCATGAGTTCTGGGGTGGAGCTTGCTCCTGCTTCTCATACGCCTCTCCCGACATTATGTTAATAGTTGCTCTGGTGTTGACGAAAGTCATAGTATTCTGTTCTCCAACCTGTATCTGGCATTGCAGTAGCCAGCGCGATGTCTGAGCAGCAGTGCCTATGGTGAAAATGGAATGAAAAGTATGTTCCTCTGTGTCATCATCATCCATGTCGCTGGGCCCCCCTTGATTTCTGGGATCATGTTTACTGTCCTCGACCTTTGCCGGATCGACATGCCCTCAGGAAATGGTTGAGCTCACCACACCCCGCACATTTCTTTCTGTGAGCCGTACATTCAGCCAGACTATGGGGACTTCCTCCACAGTATCTGCAAGTCTGGGTTCTCGGGTTGTCCCTCCGACTCAGTTTGTTCTCAGAGCGTGTTGTCACGGCGTTGACAGGGTCCGTCTTTACCGGGGTTTGTACGGCCGCACCCATGTGTGCTGCTCTGGTGCGGGACAACTCCTTGGTCTGGGCCAGCGTTAGAATATCCGCTAGAGGTTTCCCAGACTCTTCGAGGATCCCCTCCCGAAACTTGGTCTAGGCACACCCTGTGTGATTTGTCCCCATATTTCTTCATTCTCATCGTGAATCCATACGTACTTGCAAGTTCCTAAAGGTGAGCGTATAATGCATCGATGAACTCCTCATCTTGTTGGCGCACCTGACAAAAAATGAGCCTTTCGTAGTCTTGATTCGCCATGGGCTCGAAGTGCGCTGTTATAGCGGCTATGAAGGTAAGGTGTGTTCTGGGGGCTGCTTCGTGGAGGGACTTCGATATTTTATAAATGTCCCTTTGTCCTAGGTGTAGGATCATAGCTCTCTTTTGAGCATTGTCCACTTTGGTGGCCTAAAAAAATAATAGCACCCTCTCCACCCATTTCTTCCATCTGGGTGCTTGCACTGACAGGGCCCCTTCTACTGTGTGCTGCTCGATAGGGGGTATTGTCGCCATCAGTGTTTTATCGTGTGCTGTATGAATGAGATCTAGGGATCCTCCCAAATATCCAGGTCAAGGCTGACTTCTGTGCTCTCTCTCACCGGGGTCAAATACACTCCTTTCCTCACCTCATCAGCAGGTCATAGTGTACTCGTCTTGCCTCATGGGTAATGCATGTTAGGCTGTACTGGAGGCCAGCACGCTCTGTGTGGTGGCAAGGGCCTTCCTGATGTTTCCCCTGTAGAGGGTGCTGCGTGGTTGCGATTTTCTTTATTGTATTATTATTATAAATTTGTTTTGGTTTCTGAGTTGCTGGGAACTCACTGCCATGCCGCTCGAGCGTCCTGGCCCCACCCTCAGAGTCGTGGCATGGGCACTGTGTGCGTCTGTTGTGCACCTGCGGCCCCACTGGATAAGTGCAGTAGCACACCACAACCACCCTCGTCGCCAATGTAGCATCAGGGCTCCTATAGTGAGTCTGACGCTGAGCTGAATATGCTGCGATCGCTTTGCTGCACAGTCGGCATGTAGCGCGCCTTCACTTGCAATAATGAGGTAGACACCCTACTCTGGTTAGTCAGCCCTGGCCTCTGCATCTCCACTGACTTCCTTCCGGCTGGGGTTCCCTTTATTTCTGGATGCCCGCTTGATCACGGGGCATCCATTGTACAAACAATTAAAGGGGATTTCACATCAACACCCCTTCACTCCTAGGGCAGATACGCCCTTCCAAGTCGCGCTGTTACATCACAGTTGCGACATTACATGCCCAAGTCATAATGGAGGGGTCGGACCGCCGGTGCGGCAGTGGCTGGACCGCTGCACCACCATGAACGTGGTGGTCCTCGGACTGCGAGACTCGTAATTTGACCCTTAGTGTCTTTATTCCATTGCCAGTTTTGAGGCAAAATCTCGAGCCTGTACAAGTTCATCTATGTTGTGTATTTACCTCTGCGGACATGCCTAGTCTCCTACAAAGCAATTCAAAAACCAAGACAACAATGTCACTCCTCTACCACAGGGAAGCAAAGAATGCAGAATGGGATAGGCTAGCAAGGTGTGTGCTTTCGGCTAGACTAGTAATCTGTGTTGTAGGATGACATTATTATTTCACTTTTAGACAGAGGTCCAGGCAATTGTTATAAAGTTTAGGTTTAGTTGCATCACAGAATACCAAACAGTTTGTAAAAGTCACATTTTATTGATGCTGTCCATGAGCATGGATGAGAAAATCCCTTCTGGGACTTGGGTTACAAAGGCACAGGTAAGCAAACCCGTTCAATTATCTCCAGCAGATTCTTATATTTACCCAATCCCCAAATATACCAGTAGAATGACCAACAGCTAAGAAGACACATGCAAACACGCCCAGAGAGAGTGACAGGCTCATTTCTCTTTGGATGTGACAGCAATTAGATTATGACGGTCTCACAATGAACTCAATTCTAAAGTATTATTCCCAGAGGTGCATGGTAATGTAAAGATTTAGATGGATTAGTGGTAATGGCGGGTGTGACCGTTTAGTCACTGGCAAGCAGCCAGAAGGTGTGAGGCAACCAGAAAGCATCCTTTCATCTGAAAGGCCTTGCCGCTCAACAAAGGTAATTTATTTTTATGTACCTGAGGTACAACTGGTTTGCACCGCAGTTCTGCAAAAAATAAATGTCTTGTTCAGCAATGGAGAAAATAATTGCCTGTGTCTAATTGGACTTGGATACAGCGCACGATTTTTACGAGCAAGTCATTCAAGCCTCATTAAAAAAGCTTTGAGTAATAAAACAGAGATCAAAATTGAATATTACCCAGAAAAGCACAAGATTACAGTAAGCGAAGAGGACTGAGAATTTAAAAGTAGCCAGAGAATATTAGATCTAACGAGAATCACAAATCAGCAGTAACTAAAATGAACAGGCGCGGGCACATGACACGTTTCCCAAGTTTACGATGACCAGACCTGTATGCTCGGGAAAGTGTTATCTCCCCCTTTCTCCTTCCCGTATATTTAAATAATTCATCGAGCCCTACCACCCCCATCTCCCACATGCCTTCCCTCCCCATTCCCGCTGCTTCCAAGTGCTGGGCTACCTGGGTCCATTGGTATAAGGGGCCCACTCCACCCCGATTAGTCGCTTTTTCTAACTATTAAACTGAGGGAGGGGGAACTCTCAAAGAGGAGTGGCCGAAGAAATTAAGGGCGTGGTTTAAAAACAGGTAAACTAAAAGTCTGTGCTTAGCATTGTGTGCCGCCCGACTGGTATTTTACTGTTTCTGTTGTTGCATCCAGATCTATAATACAACAAGTAACATTGGGGCGCAAGCATCAAGACAAGGAAGTGCGATTCTATTACAGGACCGGAGGCTTCAGATTATGCTTTCTCCTTCTTTACTGTATCAACTCACAGCAGCCAATAAACATACAATTAGGAACACAACTACATTGTCCATGTGACTTTGCGTCAGCCACGCCTCCTTAGCCCTCCATAAGAGCCCTGGTCACTGTCCCAGCCTCCTCTTTCTTTGCTGCTCACAACACGAGCTAAGTACCCCTCACTTTCATATTTTATCTGGATTGCTTTAGCCGAAATAGTGCTTCAGCGCGCTGCGCTTTGCGAATTGCTTACTTGCTTGGTAACGAGTTGTGCACGCGATTGCTGCATGGTGGATCGGCGTTTTGCGCCGCTAGCGGGGGTAGGTGGCTCCTCTCCCGATCGAACTTGTGCAATTAAGGAGCGCGGGCTCCACGAACTTGTACCGCGCCGCTGGGCGGCATATTTTCGGGCCGTGTCAGGTCCAGCGCGTTCAGCGCGGTGTCGAGGGCTCCCCTCATCGCCCGAGGACACGCAGAGCCGGATGGTTACCAGCCGACGTGTGCAGCTCACGCGAAGCCCATTTGGGCTGGTTTTTAGTAGGATTTGGGCTCGCGTTGGGCTGCACACGCCGATCTCGGCTTCCGGGGGGTTTCAGGAGCTCATTTTCGCTCCGTGTTTGTGACGCCTGACTGGCTGTAAGAACAGTCGCCCTGGGAGTGAGCACACACTCCGGAAAAACGCTTAAAATTGGCTCTGACGCCTGAAAAGGCTGTAATAATACTGAATACAGCTTCTGCTGAGGGGGCTAGGTACAAGATTGAATTGTGTGCACCTGGGCTGGCCCCCCCCATTACTCCTCCGGACTATATATATTTTTTGGCTCTTCTACTGCTGGTGGATTGGTCCAGCTCCTCCACCTTGCAAGCATGAATGAGTGGGTACGGTACGTAGAGGATGAGGAGGATGTCAATTATGAGGGACAGCAGGAGACTGTCCTTGAGGAGAATATAGTAGAGGCTCTGGACGCTTCGGTCCAATCCTCTGTCAACAGGGCCCTGGAGACTACAGTTCCTTCAACTGTACATCAAGCATTGGCAGCTGCTTTGAAACCGATCACCAAGCAGCTGGAGAGTTTTGCTAAACGCCATGGTTTCACCAAAGGGAAACACGAGGGTCGCTCGAGCACAGAGCTGGCCAAGGCACGACGCTGGCCACATGCCACGACTCTGGACACTCTTCCTCCACCCGCGGGTGGCGACCACGCGTATTCGTCTGGCGGAAAGGCCAAAAGCAAGCAGAGAGTCTATGAAGACACTGATTCCACCACCACTGATACCGATACCAATACCACAGACGAGGAGTCTACCCCTAAGAAGAGGGCTAAGAAGGTGGTTCCGGCTCCTTCGGAGACGGCGTCCGCTACTCCTTTCACTTTCAACCCTAGCGAGATAGTGCACCCGAGGTCTACTGACTGGGCACCAGCACCGGAGGTGATCGACTACCTACATGAGAATATTCGAAAAGGGTTTGACAAGGAGGTCAGGAATCGACTTCGGTCGGAATGCCCTCGGCCGGATCTTCCGGATAAGGTAGCGGAGACACCGGAGATAGACGTAAGCTTGCTTACGTTTTTGAAAAAGTTCGCAAGAGACCCCAAGAAGGGGATAGACAGAGCCTGGAGAGGGTGTCAGGATAAGCTGCTTGACGTCGTGGGTCCCCTCGCGAAGATCCTAGAAATGGCTTTGGTGGCCAAAGAGTCGGCAGCTCCAGTGGATCCGGATATCTTAGCCGGGTGGACACAGAGAGCAATCTGCCTGCTGGGTAATGCCAACTGTGCCATATCAACAGAAAGGCGCAAGTCCCTGCTCATGCGCATGGACACTAATCTCACTGATTTGGCCGCGGCTGAGCCAGGCCCGCTTGCGGAGGGCAATTTGTTCGGAGACCGTTTCGTGAAGGACATGTCAAAGTATGTAGGCCCTTTTACGTTGCTGGACAAGGCCCAATCGGGGATAAAGAGGGTGTTTACCCAGGGCCTTTTCAATAGGGCCGGACGAGGTAGGGGACGCTCGTCAGGCCGCTTCTCCAACCAAGGTCCCCCAAGAGGTGATTTCGGACGCGGAAGAGGTGACTGGGATTCTACCAGAGGGGGTACCTTCTACCCCACCCGCCGCCGCTTCAACAAGCGCAGATTCCAAAGTGGCGGGAACAGAGCAGGCTTCCACGCACAAAGTTCCACAGGTGAGTGTAACGGATTTGTCTCTTCTGCCATTGGGGGGTCGCACTCAGTATTATCTACACAATTGGCGCACTCTGACCCAGGATGCGTGGGTGCTTCAGACGGTTCAGGGATTCCATCTGGAATTTTACGAGCCTCCCTGTCAGGACACATGGCCCAGGCCTCTCCATTTTTCCCAACACGAATGCAATTTTATAGACGAGGAAATAGAGGCCTTGCTGCAAAAGCGCGCAATAGCTTTGTGCGATCACAGACCTCACGGCTTTTGCAGCAACGTGTTTCTGGTCCAGAAAAAGGGAGGTGGATACAGACTCGTCTTGAACTTGAGGGATTTCAACCATTTTCTAGTATACAAACACTTCAAGATGGAAGGGATACACCTTTTGGCAGACCTCTTGAAACCGGGAGATTGGCTGGTCAGGCTGGATCTAAAAGATGCTTACCTGTCCATCCCTATTTTTCCTCCACACCGCCGTTTCCTACAATTTCAGTGGAAAGGTCGGTGGTTCGAGTATTTGGCCCTTCCTTTCGGGCTTTCCTCGGCTCCCTGGTGCTTCACCAAGGTGATGAAGCCGGTGGTCGCGCATTTGAGAGAGCAGGGGATTCGCATGATCATTTACCTGGACGATATCCTGATCATGGCTCACAGCCCGACTCTAGTTTTGCAGCACTTGCAAATGACAATGTCTCTCTTACAGAGTCTAGGATTTGTAATCAATCAGACCAAATCTGCTCTCATTCCGTCCACCAACACCGAATTCCTGGGGTTTGTGATAGACTCCAAGAAGGCGCAATTGCACCTTCCCAAAGCGAAACTCAAGGATCTCAGGAAAGAGATAGTAGCCATGTTAGACAGGCAGATGGTGTCCCTCAGGACCATAGCCAGAATAGTGGGCTTATTGGCATCCTCCATACAAGCAATATTTCCGGGACCACTGCATTACAGGGCATTGCAGAGACTGAAAATTCAGCACCTTCAGAAGGGTCTGGCTTATTCGGACCTGGTACCGATCTCTCAGGAGGTTCGAGACGAGATGCAATGGTGGCTGGGGCACGTAGAGGCATGGAACGGCAGGGCCATCTTCGGCTCCTTACCGGAAGTAGTCATCGAGTCCGACGCCAGTCGTTGGGGCTGGGGAGCGCGTTGTGGCGACATCTCCACAGGCGGAAGATGGTCTCCCCAGGAGTTAGAGTTGCACATAAATTGTCTGGAGCTCCTAGCGGGCTCCTTTGCAATTCGGACGCTGTCGCCCAAACAGACAGCTTGCTGCATTCTGTTACGAATGGACAACGTGTCAGCCGTGAGATACATAAACAAGCTGGGGGGAACGAGATCGCCCCTGTTAGTGGAGATTGCCAAGGATTTTTGGCACTACTGCCTGCGTCACCAAATAACGGTAATAGCGGAGTATATTCCAGGGCAATCCAACCTCATAGCGGATTGGAATTCCAGACATCTGAGGGATTACAGCGACTGGAAGTTGATGCCGAGCATGTTTCACTGGCTGGAGAGGCTTTGGGGGCCGTGTCAAACGGACCTGTTTGCCTCCAGGTTGAATCGACAGATTCCCCACTTCTTCAGCTGGAGACCGGATCCAGTGGCGAAAGCCACGGACGCGTTCCTCCAGGATTGGTCGGGAGCAGTGAATTATGCCTTCCTGCCATTCCTCCTCATTCCGAGAGTAACCTCTCATGTTCTCAGGCAGCAAGCGGAGGTGATCTTAGTGACACCACGGTGGAAATCGCAACCATGGTTCCCGATACTGCTGGAAATGAGCTGCGATCTTCCCAGGAGACTCCCTTGGTCGGAGTCTCTCCTCCTGGGACCTCACGGGGAGCAACATCCTCTGATCACATCGGAGAGGTTGTCACTGATGGCATGGAGAATTTCCGGCAACAGTGGGAAATGCCGGGAATTTCAGAGGCAGCTTCAGGCTTCATCAGGCAAGCGTGGGCTCCTTCCACCAGGAAGCGATACTCATCAGCCTGGACAAGCTGGATGGGTTGGTGCGTGGAACGGAGTCTGGATCCCGTGGGGACCGGACTATCCGATATTGTGAATTTTCTTTCGGAAAAGGCTGCGAGTGGCCTTGCCTATCGCTCTGTAAATAATTTCCGATCAGCCATTTCGGCGGGGCACGCACCGGTGGATGGAAAACCGGTGGACATGCATCCTATGGTATGCAAGCTTCTTAAGGGTATTCGGATGGCAAATCCTCCCAAGCCCAAATATTCGGGCTTATGGGATGTGTCCTTAGTCATTTCTTTGTTCAACAGTTGGCCGGTGAATAGTCAGTTGTCAAGAAAACAGCTTTTCGCAAAATTGGCGATGTTATTGTGCCTATCGGCCTGTAGACGTTCATCGGATGTGCGGGCATTGGATATTACAGGTAGAGTATTTACTCCAGAGGGAGTTTCCTTTACTATCACGGGTCGTACTAAAACACTGTCTAGACACATTGAGTATAATGCTTTTCCGAGTAACGAAAAATTATGTGTGGTCCAATGCTTGAAAACCTATGAGGAATGTACCCGACCTTTGAGGTCCGAGGGTTCTACGCAGCTCTTGCTTGCAATACAAAAACCTTTTAAACCAGTGACTGCTGCAACTATAGCCAGATGGCTGCGTTATGTTATGAAAGAAGCAGGTGTTGATGTTCAAATGTTTGGCGCACATTCTGTGCGAGGTGCAATGGCTTCACAGTCATTTATGCTAGGTTCTAGTATTCAGGACATTATGCATTGTGCGGATTGGTCTTCAGAGTCAACATTCAAACAGTTTTATTATAAGCCGGTGGGAGATATAACATCTGTGGTATTTAATAAGCGTTAAACTAGCATAATCCGAAGCCTCCGGTCCTGTAATAGAATCAAAAATTAGCTAGCATTCGCGCCAAGAATTTTCAATTCTATTAAGGACACGGAGGCGAGGATTATCCCACCCGGCTATGTACAATATGATTGTTCATGTTTACCCACCCGTTGATGATTATATGAACCTTTGTGGTAAATGGAGTTTACGGGTTGTTCATGTTTGGTTTTTCCTAGGTGCAGACAAGAAGTCTGAATGAAGAGGCCTTCACATTGAAGCTTTTTGAAAGGAAGTTGTGTTCCGGTTAATCGTTCAGATCAGACGGAAGGTCTGGAAGCGGATATCTTCACGTTGAAGACTGCGCGGAGGACTTGGGTTCCTGTTAAACTTCCAGGTTGGAAGAGGTTGTGAAAGTTGTGGATTATTAGACTTTACACAGTTCGAGCAAATAAAGAGGAGGCTGGGACAGTGACCAGGGCTCTTATGGAGGGCTAAGGAGGCGTGGCTGACGCAAAGTCACATGGACAATGTAGTTGTGTTACTAATTGTATGTTTATTGGCTGCTGTGAGTTGATACAGTAAAGAAGGAGAAAGCATAATCCTCGCCTCCGTGTCCTGTAATAGAATTGAAAATTCTTGGCGCGAATGCTAGCTAATTTTTGATTCCTTAATAGCGATTTTTAAGGAATCGCTATTTAGGAGTCGCAATTCTTTATGCATGTAGGTTTCGCAAAAATAATAGCGATTCCCACACATTCCCTAATAGCGAATCGCAAATTGTGATTCGCTATTAGAGAAGGCTTTCACATTCATGAGAGGCCCATAGGAATGAATGGGAAAGCATTCTCAATTTGCGATTACCAAATAGGTAATCGCAAATTGCGAATGCAATTGTAAGGGTGCTATGGGGCATGAGACCCCCCTGATGCACCCTCAAAACAGGTAAGTGTGCACATGTGCCACATGTGTATGCGCCACTTGGCACTTAGAAAAATGTAATTTTGTGCATTTTTCTAAGGATTTGTAAATTACCATTAACTTGAAGTTGATGGTAATATGCGATTCCTTAATGAAAAGTCATATTTTGAAATGCCTCTTGCATTGCATTTAGGGAATCGCTAATTCTGATTCCCTAAATGCATTTGCAAAATAGGCAAACGCAAAAACTGTGAATACCTATTTTGCGAATGCATTTTGGGTTGATGCATCGGAAATGGCCTTTTACCAGTAGCAAACGGACCGATTTGCAGAATCGGCCTGTTTGCAACCGGTAAAAAGCTTGATGCATGTGCCCCATTATACCCACAATAAGCCAGGACTATTGGCTTTATCAATGGTTGTTAGTTGCATAAGATTAATAATCAACAACTATAGCTTTGTTGTATATAATATTGAAAATACTTCAGTTTTGAAATGATGGGACTCTGAAAGAACTAAAATGAGTCTCTTTGAAGATGCATCAAAGGCAGTGAAGGGTGGTACTGCTGCAGAGTTAAGATTTTTTTTCACCCTGATGGTGAGGGCAAAAATGGACAGCTGGTGCTGTGTACCGGCAGGACACGACCCACTTAGAGCCCTGTAGGGGACCCAGTTTCTTTGCTTGCATTGCATTTCTTGTGTTAAAGGCTTCTACTGGCTTGTTGTGTACTTTTTTTCTCTCTCTTTCTTTAGTCGAGATCAGGGGTATCTGCTGAGATTCAGAGCCCCTGATGCAGAGGACAGATAGCAAAGGTACTCTCTGGTTCCCACAGCTCTGTTCAACCAAATAAAGAGGAGCCGTAGTGGCCAACTGCACAGCATTAGCAAGTCCACTGCTCAAGCTGAGTCTAAGGAGATCTGGGAACAGTTGAAAAAGACAGCAGGTGTCAGCACGCGCCTTCCATTACTCCCCCTCAGATGTGTGGAGACCTGACAGAGGCGGAGGAAGGGAGAGGAAGTGAGGTGTGATCTCCCTTCATCCCACCTCTGCTCCTCAGTGGGCAACAAGATGTCAAAGCAGCGATCATTTGGAAACAAATATTGCCAGTGATGCATTATTAGCAGAAACATCACTATAATATTTGATGCGAGTCAACGGTATTCCAACGCCCAAAAAAAGGTCGTATTTCGAGTTATGGTAAAAGCACATGCCACGTGACAGTGAAATGTCTTATAGGGAGTGAGATGTCCCACAGGCAAATGCCTTTGACAGACCAGCAGGGTTCTAGTAGAGGCAGTAACAAGAACTTTGATTTTTTTAAATAGGCGACAGAAATGTAATGGGGTGGGTCATTTTTGTTGTGTAAACTCAGAAAGAAGGCCTATTTTATTATGGTGGTCCTTGGGAAAGGTTTGTCTTGGAGCATATCAGAAAAAGGATGGACATAACAGTCATGGCATAGTAACAGAGCATCCTGAAACCACAAAAAAGCCCTTGCATCCTTCAATGCTCCATACTTTAATTTTAAAATCCTGCCAACCCACAGTAGCAAATTCGATGAATCTGCTAGGAATCCCAAAGAGGTAGTTCAATCGATATTGCAGTTATAAGAGCTTATTCAGATGGTGTACTACCAGAATATTGATTCGAAAAGATCTTACTACAAAAATGTTGTGAAGGTAAGTATGTATATGTAAGTATGAGTAAATCTATCTATCTATCTATCTATCTATCTATCTATCTATCTATCTATCTATCTATCTATCGATCGATCGATCTATCTATCTATCTATCTATCTATCTATCTATCTATCTATCTATCTATCTATCTATCTATCTATCTATCTATCTATCGATTGATCTATCTATTTACCTATCTATCTATCTATCGATCGATCGATCTATTTATCTATCTATCTATCTATCTATCTATCTATCTATCTATCTATCTATCTATCTATCTATCTATCTATCTATCTATCTATCGATCGATCGATCGATCTATCTATCTATCTATCTATCTATCTATCTATCGATCGATCGATCGATCGATCGATCTATCTATCTATCTATCTATCTATCTATCTATCTATCTATCTATCTATCTATCTATCTATCTCTCTCTCTCTATCTATCTATCTATCTATCTATCTATCTATCTATCTATCTATCTATCTATCTATCTATCTATCTATCTATCTATCTGTCTGTCTGTCTATCTATCTATCTATCTATCTATCTATCGATCGATCGATCTATCTATTTACCTATCTATCTATCTATCGATCGATCGATCTATTTACCTATTTACCTATCTATCTATCGATCGATCTATCTATTTACCTATCCATCTTTCTCTCACTATCTATCTATCTATCTATCTATCTATCTATCTATCTATCTATCTATCTATCTATCTATCTATCTATCTATCTATCTATCTATCTATCTATCTATCTATCTATCTATCTATCTATCTATCTATCTATCTATCTGTCTCTCAATCTATCTTTTCAAGGAGTATAGATGTGGAGTTAAGAATAGTAAACCCATATATACTTACCTTCATGATATTTTATGGTCGATATTCTAGAACCATATTTTGAGGCCGTTATTCTGACACACAAGCCTTCAGACAATCCCACTCCAAACACACGCTCACTGAAGCCCCACGTACCAGCTCAACATTAAAAGCAGACAGAACAGACTGAAAACCGCTTCCCACTGTCCGCGAGCACACTTGATTAACACCTTCCATGTCCCCAGAAAACCTCTTTTTCTCTTGCTTTTTCTGTGTACCTGATAAAATAATGTGTCTTTTCTCGGAACCCTTACATGCAGGATCACATATCTTCCCACAGCCCTTGGCTCTTCGTTTGTGCAATTAGTGCCTGCTCTTATGAGTTGTTGTGGGCTCCGGGCCAGGGCAGAGCGGGATTAGCTCAATACCATGCTGTTATATCACCACCGCAAAATGAATTATCAAAACAAAAGGGCCAATATGAGGCTGCCAAGGCTAATCACCAGGTGGGCAGGGATAAGCACAATAAACAAGGAGGCATGGAGAGAGAGGGGTGCCTGCCGATCCCGGGGAGCTGGAACCAGTAGACCAGGCGTAGGAGCAGGGTCCATTGTGCTCTTCTTCCAGGGTGGCATGGGTTCAGGAACCAAAGGTGTGGAATGCCACCCAGGGTGGGAGAATGATGCCGTGCCCAGGAGAAGCATTATCACAAGTTACGCTGCGCGTACAAGGAAAAGATGAGGTTCTCCGACTTTAACTGTCCAGATCCAAGACTGGAATCGGAACACTTATCAATGGCCAATCCATGGGGCAGTAAAAAAGAAACTCAATGGATCCTTGGCAGAACTTCCTGCTAGAAGAGATTCTTCGATTAAAAATCTGGGTTTCCTAATCACCCTGATCACAGCTCAAATAATAACAGTTTTTGCAGAGGGTCAGCATTTTGCAGATCCGCCCCTTCGCCAAATCCGTAGCAATCCCTCAGTCATTTTGTTGTGCTACTAGGTCTGGTGATGTGTAGGGTTGAAGGTGGCTCTTTCTTCGAAGACTTGCCAGGGTAAGAACAAAAATATTGTCAGTGTGAAGATGTACTTGAAACAAGGATCCCTTGTTTCTATGCAGTTGTGAACGCTCCTAGAAATCAGAAGCTTAGAAAATAGGCCCAAACGGAGACCTTCTTGGCACGATAAAATATAGGGGCAGATTTACAAGCCCCTTGCGTCACTTTTGCACCGTTGTTGCGTCACTTTTGTGACGCAGCGGCAGCGTAAAAGTTGCAGCCCATTTACAGCGTGACGCATCTAGGGTGATGCGTCACGTTGTGAAGCCCTGCGACACATTAAACCTGCGTCAGGTTTAATGTATGCAGGGTGGGCGTTCCGTCGCAGAAAGCCCCGTAAAAGTGACGCAGTGAAATCTACAAGATTTCACTGAGTCACTTTTACGTCCATGCTGCGTCAAAACCCTGTAATGAGTGACTCAGCATGTTAGGCATAGTGCGCCCCTGAGCATTGCTGGAGTTGCATTGTGCTTGCGACACGACTCCAGCAATGCGTGACTTTTCCGTCAATAGATGCATCAGAATTTCTGACACATCTGTCAATCCGTGCGCCATGGTGCGCCGTATTGTGAATACAGCGCATCCACAGTGACGCAAGGATTTGGCATGTTGGCACAGGGAAAGTGACGCATCTCTACAGATGCGTCACTTTCTTGTAAACCTGCCCCAAAGTTTATAATAGCTTTGCTATTTATGGCTCTCATAGAGAGCCTCTATCATTTATTTCAGTTACTGAAAGTCATAACGCCTTGCTATGACATCACAAACTGGTTATCAACTGTTGTGAGGTCATAAAGGCCTTCCAGGCCAGGTGACAGGGTTCGCTGAGAGCCAGTGAGTGCAGCTCTGCTTGTCTGCTTTAACTGAAAGCAAAAAGCACGGCTGCAGGAGGGGGAAGAAGGCAGGGCAGGTAGTGGGTTTTCGTTAGGGGTAGCAGGTAAGATATTTTTCACATTTGTGTCAGGCAGGAGCATGGATGTTATGTACAGCTCTCCCAGTACCCTACGCTCCTGCACAGTAGTTGAAGGCAGGAACATGCTTTTCACCTCAGGGTTTTGAGTGACACCATACATAACTCGAGCTTGGGTCTTGTCTATTTCTCGTCACTCAGTACTCCTCGGTGAAAAACATCTCCGTAATTCACTGCTACCCATCTATAATTCTCTATATTAATCATGGCCCACGGTTTCATTAACCTTGATAACATTTATAAAATGCATGCAGGTTATTGTGGGAGGGCCAGTATACTTAGAGAAAGTTTGGAAATCTGATTTTGATCTGGAAAATCACTTGTAGTAGCATGATCCTTTGTGAGGTGATTGTATTGTTGTGTGGGCTCTGACTTCAGGCGCTGTTAAGACTTATTTATGTAATGGAATTCTGGTAAAAGTGTGACCGCACATTCAGAGTTTGGTAACACTTCACAAATTCTGAGTATTCCATCATATACCAGGGTCTGCTTGGGTCTAAGAGCAGTAATATCATCAATTTGCATGTGGCTTTGTTATTTACAGTAGCTATGTTTTAATAATTAATATAGAGACTTAAAGTAATTCTTAAGTGAAGGGAGTCATTTAGTTACAGTGCATATGAGAGGGCGTATACAGAATTGATTCTCTGTCCCCAATGTACACTTGTTCTCCTCCAAGATGTTTCCCATAGTTTGTCAGATTTTCCATTCATGGATGATCACATAAAATACTAAAAATGAAACCCTTTTTTTTAGTTTAACATACTTCCACCAGGGCCGGACAGGTCCGTAGCAGACACCAGGCATTTCCCCTTTGGGCCGCCAGGGTGGGGGTCGGTTTTGGGCCCCTGGGGGGCCGTTTTTGTTACTGGGCCGCTTTTGCAGCATAGGTGCAATATTGGCCTCTGTAACAAAATCGGCCAAACCCGTCCCTGCCAAACAGCTCGGCAGCACCCCTAAACCCCACAGGGGGGCGGCCGAGCACTTTGCAAGGGCCCGTTTTGGTTACTAGTCCGGCCCTGACTTCCACCGAAAAAAAAACCCTTGTGGCTAAATTTAGGTATCTAATTTAAAGAAGACTATTATGGGAGGTGTGGCCAACAAGATGGCTGGTTGGATGTGATCCGCAAAACTTTTTTAACCTGACTCATCCTATGTTCTTGAGTGGAGATAGTTCCATTATTTGGTGCTGCAAAAAAGGAGGAACCTTTATCTCAGCAAGGGCAGATGAATGCAGCTATCCTCAGAGGCACGGTATAGCTGGAGGTTTCGATTTGGTGCTCCTACCCTGTGTTGGTCCCTTTTTATCGTCCTGGAGATGGATGACAGCTGAATGGTGGTGCCTCTGGGTCTACCCTATGTGTGCCATTGGGTCAGCGTGTCTGCACCATGCCGCATTCTATCTATTTTTTTAACTTGTTCGAGACACAGGCATGTCCTGTAATGGCAGCCACAACATTTTGCTTCTAGTTGCATGCAGCCAATCAGATCTTTTGGTTCCTGGGGACATGTACGGGCCGTACGGGACCAAAAAGGCTAACAGGAGAAAATGCCCTCTCCTTTCCTCTGCCACTGCTTGACGGTTCACCTCGAAACTTTCCAGAAAAGAGCTGAGATGGATAAACTTTTTGGGGGAAAGTTTTGTGAAGTTACATCAAAGACCACTAAAGTTAATAGTAAGCGGGGACGCTGTGGATATCATTGCTGAGCCTGACATTGGAACACTGCATACCAGCCTGCTTTTCCTCCAGGAGGCAGGATCTGGATTGTCGCTTCCCTCTCCTGCCGCGTCAGTGATATAAAGCACTTGAATCCATCCTGTGGCACAGGATGCTGTGGACATCGTTGCTGGGCCTGACATTGGGACTCTGTATCCCAGCCTGCATTTCCTCCTGAAGGTGGGGACCTGGATTGGCACTTCCTGCTCCTGCCACATCAGCTCTATAAAGCGATTTAATCCATCCTGCGGCGCGGGACACTGTCAACATCGGATCTGGGCCTGACATTGAGACTCTGTATCCCAGCGTGCATTTCCTCCTCAAGGCGGGTCCTGGAAAGTCACAACCTGCTCCTGCCGATCAGCGCCATAAAGCACTTAGATCCATCCCACAGAGCAATGTGTTTTTTAGTCAAAGTTTGAGGTCTGCATGGGTTTCTGGGTAAAAAAAAAATTATGAGAGCCATGCAAGTCAGCCCACCCTGGATACCCCTAGGTGTCTAGTTTAGAAAAAATTACAGGTTGGTTAGGTTTCCTTAGGTGGCGGCTGAGCTACGGTCCAAAATCTAGAGCTGCCCAAATTTGAAAAAAGAGTCATTTTTCTGTGGAAAAATGTGATGTGTACATGTTGCGTTTGAGCCATTTCCTGTTGCAGCCACTAGGCCTACTAACAGACGTGCAATGCCTTTTTTATTGGGGGCTTTGGGTAAATGCTGCGTGGATGGAAGTTTGGGGCTCCCTGAAGATTCCAGAACTTTCCATCACAGAAATGTGAGGGAAATGTGTTTTTCGAGTCAAAGTTTGGGGTTTGCAAGGGATTGTGGATAAAAAAAGTGACGAGAGCCATGTACGTCAATACACCCTGGGTACCCCTAGGTGTCTAGTTTAAAAACAATTACAGGTTGGCATGGTTTCCTTAGCAGCCAACTGACCTAGGGTCCAAAATCTAGAGCTACCCACATTGGAAAAAAGAATCTGTTTTCAGTGGAAAAATGTAATGCGTCCAAGTTGTGTTTAGGGTTGTTCCTGTTACTGCCACTAGGCCTACCAACAGAAGTGAGGTACCATTTATATGTATATGCTTG
Organism: Triturus cristatus; assembly: GCF_964204655.1. Lineage (NCBI taxonomy): Eukaryota > Metazoa > Chordata > Amphibia > Caudata > Salamandridae > Triturus > Triturus cristatus. The sequence continues at coordinate 1,032,114,422 of NC_140590.1, forward strand.
AGGGAAAGCTGGGTAGATGGAAGTTTGTGGCTCCCCACAGATTCCAGAACTTTCCATCACAGAAATGTGAGGAAAATGTGTGTTTATTCAAAGTTTGAGGTTAGCAAGGGCTTATGGATAAAAAACTGCGGTGAGAGCCACACAAGGCAGCACACTCTGAATGCCCCTAGGTGTCTAGTTTTAAAAAGTTGGCAAGGTTTCCCTAGGTGCTGACAGAGCTGGGATCCAAAACCTAGAGCTATTCACATTGGAAAAATAGGCTCAGTTTTAAGTGGAAATATGCGATGCATCCATGCTGCGTTTTGGGACATTTCCTGTCACAGGCAGTAGGCCTACCCACACAAGAGAGGTCCAATTTTTATTGGGAGACCTGTGGAAAGATAGAATAGTAGAACATTTGTTATTACCAATAGGATTTTGTTACATTTGTGCCTTTTAACCCCTTCGCTGCGGCGCGAATTCCGCCGCAGCGCTGGGGGGGTTTGGGGGGTTTGCGGCGCCGCTATGCTCATGACGGAACCACGCCGTCATGAGTCACGGGCGAGCTGTGCTCATGACGGCGTGGTTCTGTCATGACTCCACCCACTTGCGCTAATCGCCCGCACAGGCGGGGAATCAGCGCCGCGTGGGAGGAGCGGCCGCCAACGGCCGCAGCATGACGGAACCACTCCGTCGTGAGCACATGGCGCCTGTGGCTCATGACGGAGTGGTTCCGTCAGAAGCATGCAAGGGGTTAAATGTAAACCAGTGCATACAAAACATGACATTTAGAAAAATACCCTGTAAATCCTATGCTAGTACTGGTGCCCACATATTCAAAGATGTACATAGAACCACTGTTCCTAAACTCCATATCTTGTGCCGCTTTTCAGAAATACATAGGTTTACTACATACCCATTTTCACTCTGCCTATTTCACTGTATGACTTGGTCTATTCTAGGTACTTAATGCAAAAACATTGCACGGTGCAGCTAAGTTGTTGACTCCAGGTATCTTGGGTTCTTTCATAGCCTGCAATTCTTATATATCCCCACAACCAGAAGGGTCTAGTGGACGTAATGGTATATTGCTTTCGTAAATTGGCCTTTGTGACAAAAAGTTGCAGATGACAATGTTGTCACAAATGCCTATTTTTTCCTACCCATTTTCAATATTTCTTTATTTCAACAGTTATTTTCTTTGAAAAATACTTCAGGGATCTACACACATGACCCATTGCTGAATTTTTATAAATGTTATCTACTTTTCATAAATCTATAGCTTTTCTGAAGCACACATTTAACACTGGTTTCCCACATAAACTAGAAGTTGCTTGAGAGCATAAAAATAGGTAAAAAAGGCTACCTCTTAGAAAAATGCCAAAACTTGGGTAAAAAATTAGGAGGCATGTCAGCAAGGGCCGGAGATAATTACCGCTCAGCGCTCTTAGCGTGAGGAAAATTATCACCGGCTAGCGTGGATTTTTATCGCTGAGATAGCGTGCTATTAGCAACGCTTATCTCAAAAGTGATAAAAATCCTAGCGCTAACTGTCTAACGTGAGATTATCGCTGGAAACCCAGCGATAATCTCACGTAGTGTGGCGTTAGCTTTCTGATAGGGACTCACAAACTTAGCCATGATATCCACCTTCCATAGGATATCATGGCTAAGTCAGTCCTGAAGCAGGCGTAAGGAAAGTAGCGATAACAGGGGTTATTGCTACTTTTCCTGCCGCTATGCTTCATAGCGTGGGGCTTGATGATAGGAGAAATGCCGCTTAGCGACATTTGTCCTGTCATGTTATGTCAGAACGCCCACTTTGCATCTTATTAGAGATGCAAAGCCGGGTGTTAAGATTTCATGCACTAAAGCAAGGTTTCACGCTTTAGCGTGACCTTGCTAATTAGGCGATAACATTATCGCCGCTTTTCGGCCGAAAACGGCCGAAAAAGCGGCGATAATTTTCTATCGCCACCTGGCTGATATGCCCCTAGGTTTTCTGATTCAGCTCTACATGTTCCTGAAAGCTTGGAAGATAGTGACTTCAGTACAGTAAACCATTTGTAGATGACATTTTGAGGTAAAAATACCAGACAGTTTTATGGGGCACACTTTTTACCTATTTTTTTTAAACTTAAAACGTTGCTATATTTAGCCTATTTTCTCGGTCCTCTCCAGTAAAATCTACAACCCTGGGTACCTTTAGAATACCCAGGATGTTGGAAAAAAGGACACATATTCGGCATGGATACCTTATGTGAAAAAAGGGAATGGAGCCCTAAGCATGAACTACCCAAAATAGTCACAAAATGGCTCAGAAATGGGTGGGGGGGGTAACCCAGCAGTTAAGAGATTAATAATGCAAGGTTTTACATCACACTGAAAGTTGTTACTATCCCCTGGAAAATAATGTACTGAAAGTTGTTTTAGCGTATCAGCGTGATGGGCTACTAGCCCACACCACCTGTCCTGAGCATTCCTAGGATTGCCCTGCTTCTCTACACTGACAGAGTCAAGTGCTATAATGGGGTACCTGGTTCCCAGTAAAGGGAAGTGTTAGACCTGGCACCATTGGCGTGGGTCTCCCTTTCATTTTTTGCTGTTGCCTCATGTGTTTTTGCTGGTTATAGATGCTTTGGGCACTGTGCCACTGCTGTTCAGTGCCAGAGTGCAAGTGCTCCCTATGGTAAATTGATGTATGGATTAGTGACTCCATGATTGGCTTGATTGGTTTACTTGTCAGACCCTAGTACAGCGCATTGCATGTGCCCAGGGCTTGTAACCAATGCTGCTGGTGGGCTTGCAGCACTGATTGTGCCACCCACCAGAGCAGCTTGTAAAGTGGGTCTCAGGTCTGCCATTGCAGAGCCTGTGTGCAGTCTGGTACTGCCATGCTGACTGGGCAAGCGCACCCACTTGCCAGTCCCTAAACCTTCCCTTTTATACATATTAGTCACCCCTATGGTAGGCCCAAGGGCAGGGTGCATTGTAGGTAAATGGTAGGACATGCCCTGGTGTGAGTGGCATGTCCTAATAGTGAATTACAGCCATTTTCGTTTTTCACTATTGCAAGGTTACCTGTTCTCCATAGGCCAGAATGGGCAGTTTGGTTATTACATTTTATATTCCTAACTGACTCAGGGAACATGGTAGAAATTTGAGTTTAGTATGCCTGAACTCAGAATGATAAAATACATCTTTTAGTGAAGTTGGTTTTAACATTTTGTGTTTGAAAATGCCACTTTTAGAAAGTAGGCATTTTCTTGTCTAACCATCCAAACCTGCCTCTGCTAGGTTGTGTATTCCTTGTCTGGAGTTTGAGTGACAGGGCTGGGGGATTCCAGGAGACAGGGGGGGGGGTCAGCCCAGTGGTGAATATAGAGATCTGCATCTAGATGTGAGGGAGGAGTTGCACCTGGGACCTGAATAGGGCTGGGCCTTCCCTCCACAATGCTGGCTCCACCTCCTGTGGTGTGTCTGATGACCCTGCCCTGCACTGTGAAAGGAAAGAAGGAGACATGTCAACAAAGTGCTCCAGGACTGACCAGAACTGGTTTAGACTAGGCAAAGGCCTCTCTGCCTTCAGAGAACAAAGGGAAAAGGAGTATAAATATTGGGACCCAGACCGAAGAACTTGAGATCACTTCTGTGAATCAAGACAAACCTTTGCTGAGGAGAAGAACCAGGAAGCTGAAGGAGGAGGCTACCCCTGTCCTGTGTGTTTGGGGGTTGGCCTGCAGTGATTGCTTTATTGCCAAAGAGAGGAGAAAAGGACTGAGTGTGCTTTCTATCAACTTGAGGAAGAATCTCCAAGGGCTTGAACTAGAGCTTGCCTCCTGCCTGAAGTCTCAGGGATACAAGACTTCCCCAATCAGCTCCCCCCTGAATTCCCTTGCTGGGAACTGAAGTGCCTGCTGTTGTGCTGGGCCTTCTGAGAGACTGTGTGTCGCTGGGAGCTGGAAGCGCGACGCAACAACGAGATGCGTGTTGCCGCTGCAGCCACTATTATCGCATCGCCGAGGAAGTGAGCCGCCGTTGTCATCAACGCATCGCCGATGCGAGGCGCATCGCCGGAGATGCGGGACGCTGCCACAGAGGTCATCATCGCATCACCGGAGAAGCGCGTCGCAGGACCTGTCGCGGCTCCAAAGATCACTGAGTCGCCGTCGGGCGTGTCGCATCACACCAACGTTGTCGCATCGCAACCAAGACGCCATTTTGTCGCATCACACCGGAGAAGAGTATCGCATTGATGTGCCAGCTTGTCGCATCGCACCGGAGAGCAGTAAGAAACTGACGCATCAACTCCCCACACAGTAAGAAAGCGAGCATCAATTTCCCTGCCCAGCAGTAAGAAACCGACGCATCCACTCCCCTGCGTGTAAGGAACCAACGCATCACCTTCCCTGCAACCCATTTGTTTTCGTTGAGCTACGCATCTAAGGTATATTGAGAGTAAAGTGTCACATTTACAACTTGAGAGAATTGAGCTATTTTATAACATTTAAGAGACTATTTTTGAGTAATCTCACGTTAGGCAGTTAGCGCTAGGATTTTTATCGCTTTTGAGATAAGCGTTGCTAATAGCACGCTATATCAGCGATAAAAATCCACGTTAGCCGGCGATAATTATCCTAGCGCTAAGTGCGCTTAGCGATAATTATCGCCGGTTGTTGCTGATATGCCCCAGAATTCGTTGGGACCAAATCCCTCCCAAGATACCAAACACCACATATGAGAAGCACACCATTTAGAATTTAGCAGTTTACAAGCCTCAAATTCCAAGTCTTCCTTGATCAAAAAGAAGAGTGGCCATTTACGCTAAGTAACGAATACTGGTTTCAATAGTAAAGTGTGAAAAACAGAAGGGATTTTTGAATCCTGGTGTAAACTTAATCCGTACGCTACAGGATTGACTTGCTGCAAAGTGACATAAGTTTCAATGCACCAGGGATAAAAAAAAAAAATGTATCATTAAATTCTAGATTTTTGGTGGATAACCGCACCTGTTCACTGGGTTTGTATAGAGGAATGTCCATTCTAAACTTATTGGCAGCCTTTTTGTATGATTTTTTCGACTTTTCAAATGTCCAGTAACTTGTGTAATTACATCAAGAATATGCTCCATTTGTCTGTAGTTTTACTACTGTCTGATGGATGTAAAATGGGCAAGAAGAATAGAAGAAAACTCAGAGGTACTATAAAATGGTGCTACTCCAATAGATTAGTAACATGCATTGTTATAGGCAATCTCAGCTAACCAGAGTAGATCACCCATGACTCAGAGGCTTCTAATATGTAATATTGAAGGCACTTTGTAAACTTTCCGACAGATTGTCGATCATACCTAGTAGATTGCGCAGACTAAATTTTTTAAGTAGAACACCAAGTGCTAGATTTATCAAAGTGTCAACCAACACAGCGCAGTAGCTAACAATGCTGCCCTGCGCTGCGTTGTGTGGCAAGGAATGAGCAGGAGAGCACTGTATCTACAGAGATATGGCACTCTCCTCCCCTCTCCCTAGCGCCAGCGCAGAATTTTGCTGCTGAGCGCCACACGCACACCTTTGCGCTATAGTGCCAGGGTGTGTACCTGGCTCTAGCATAGGTTTTGTACTGCAAGGGTTCCTTTCTAGTGCAAAACACTATGCCTAGACAACATTCAACAAATTTCCTATTTTGTAAGTGTATCACATCTGCATAGTTGGAAAAGAAAGGAGAAGTGAAAACATTTCTCCTTTTAACCCCTTGTTTGATGCGGCATTAATGTTTGATGCAAAACCCTGTATACTATTATGAGTGAATAGGGTTTTGTGTCAAATCCCATGAGTGGTTGCATGGGAACGCCCATGTACCACCCATGAACCTCCCCCTTGATGCTAGGTAAACCAAAGCAGTGAGTGGTGCTGGTTTGCACTACTTTCAGTCTACTTTCCTGTGTAAAACAAGTTTTGCATTGGAAAGTAAATTAATAAAAAATATTTTTGTGCTTGTTTGGGTCAATTTTGTAACACAAACCAAGTGCAAAATATTAGTAAAACTGGCCCCAAGTTTGCCAAAACCATGATGTGAACTGGGTGCCTTTATGAGATGACCCATTCAGTCGAGCAATGTTAGTAGTAACTGAGCCATCTGGCTCACTTTGGACATGTATAAAATGAGCCAGCTTTCTAAGACTATCAAAGACTACCAGAATCACTGATTTGTCTTGTTGTGTGCACAGACTTCACATTTCTGGTCCATTTTCTTAATGTCCTTCCCTGTAGTAAGCCATGAGAACTTTCTTAAAATCATTTCCACAGGTTTTACAATCCAGGATGTTCAGCCCTTGGATTGTCATATCATCATTGATAAAGTTACCTCTGCAGTTCTTAGTTGGAACATACAAGACTGTCTTTTGACATGCTAGTTTTTGTAAAGATTTCAGTTTCGCGCCTTATGAGATTCAATTTTTTCACCTATATTTTTACAATCTTTGTTTGATGGCTGCTAAAAAATCAGCTGCTTTGATAATACAAATCAATGTTTTTCTAAATAATACCTAAGTTATTTGTTCTCAGTTTCAGATATAGCATATATCCTACCACAGAGCACTACTGCCTCTTGAATAAGGTCAGTTGGAAAGTCATATGGCCTATGCGGAGGTAAAACTTCAGCTTGCTCTTCACTGACTAAACCAGCAAAATTGTCGTATTATGGAGGTACATTATGGTGCCGATCACGATCCGGTAAAAACTGGGTACGAACCGTCGGACGGAGCATATTCTCCGTCCGACGCGTACCCGGTCGTCAATTTCTACAAACAAGGAATTACGATTCGCACGGGTACACCATGACCGTACGATTCGTAAAAAAGTCCGACCGAACAAAAAAACACCTACCAATGCGATCCGGGAAAGTGCCGACCTGACGTCGGGACGCTCGCAGCCAGCCATTCACGACCCAGGAATCACGATTCGCACCGACGTCACCCCGCACGGTGAATATTTTGCGGCAGCCAAAAACTGCCGGGAAATCAGGACGACGCGAACAAGGACCACCAGTACGCGACGGACAGACGACGACGCGAACAAGGAGGACCAGTACGTGACGGACACACAGGACGACGCCACCAAGGAGGACCCGTACGCGACAGGACGACGCGATTGGAGTACCAGTACGCGACGGACAGACATGGACCCGAACCTACGAGTCATCCCTGCCCTCATAGCAGTCCACCTGCTCTACAGGCACCGACGCAGACGCCGCAGAAGGTCAGAATAACTAAGGGAGGGGGGAAAGTGGGGTGGGGTGGGGGTGGCACGACCAGGGCAGACCACAAAACAACCACATAAGTCACACATGGCCTGGACATAACTGACTCCCATGCCCTGGTCACCACGAGGGGGTGGGGGTGTGTCCTGATAAGCCAGCGACCGCCACAACGGAAGTCCGTCACCACGCGAACCGGCAACACAACCAGACAGGTACGTCCCGTACCCACGCCTCAAGAGCGTGGGTACGAGTCGTACCACGCCCACACACACGTCACCCCAACAATGGCGGGACGGATCGTACCCACGTGGCAAAGGCCTGGGTACGGCCCGCACAAGCATCACATAGCGTGGGGACGGATATGTACGGACCCTACCCCCACCCGCGTATGCATGGAGCGTACCCCCACCCCAACAGTGTAAGTACGACTCGAACCCTCACCCGCGGACGTACGGACCGTACCCCCCATGCCAACAGTGGAAGTACGACCCGTACCCCCACCCGCGTATGCATGGAGCGTACCCCCCATGCCAACAGTGTAAGTACGACCCGTACCCCCACCCGCGTATGCATGGAGCGTACCCCCCATGCCAACAGTGTAAGTACGACCCGTACCCCCACCCGCGTATGCATGGAGCGTACCCCCCACCCCAACAGTGTAAGTACGACTCGAACCCTCACCCGCGGACGTACGGACCGTACCCCCACCCCCACCAGTGTAAGTACGACCCGTACCCCCACCCGCGTATGCATGGAGCGTACCCCCCATGCCAACAGTGTAAGTACGACCCGTACCCCCACCCGCGTATGCATGGAGCGTACCCCCCATGCCAACAGTGTAAGTACGACCCGTACCCTCACCCGCGTATGCATGGAGCGTGCCCCCCACCCCAACAGTGTAAGTACGACCCGTACCCCCACCCGCGTATGCATGGAGCGTGCCCCCCACCCCAACAGTGTAAGTACGACTCGAACCCTCACCCGCGGACGTACGGACCATACCCCCACCCCCACCAGTGTAAGTACGAGCCGTACCCCCACCCGCGTATGCAAGGAGCGTACCCCCCACCCCAACAGTGTAAGTACGACTCGAACCCTCACCCGCGGACGTACGGACCGTACCCCCACCCCCACCAGTGTAAGTACGACCCGTACCCCCACCCGCGTATGCATGGAGCGTACCCCCCATGCCAACAGTGTAAGTACGACACGAACCCTCACCCGCGTATGCATGGAGCGTACCCCCCACCCCAACAGTGTAAGTACGACCCGTACCCTCACCTCGAATGCATGGAGCGCACCCACACCGTGTATGTCCCAAGCGTACATATCCAGAAATTGGAGGTGTGTGTGCAGAGTCCTCCCAGCAGTGCCCAGAGACAGGAGGGTGTGTGCAGAGTCCTCCCAGCAGTGCCCTGAGACAGGAGGGGTGGGTGCAGAGTCCTCCCAGCAGTGTCCAGACCCAGGAGGGGTGTGTGCAGAGTCCCCCCAGCAGTGTCCAGACCCAGGAGGGGTGTGTGCAGAGTCCTCCCAGCAGTGCCCAGAGACAGGAGGGGTGGGTGTGGAGTCCTCCCAGCAGTGCCCTGAGACAGGAGGGGTGGGTGCAGAGTCCTCCCAGCAGTGCCCTGAGACAGGAGGGGTGGGTGTGGAGTCCTCCCAGCAGTGCCCTGAGACAGGAGGGGTGGGTGCAGAGTCCTCCCAGCAGTGCCCTGAGACAGGAGGGGTGGGTGTGGAGTCCTCCCAGCAGTGCCCTGAGACAGGAGGGGTGGGTGCCCATCACTCCCAGCAGTGCCCTGATACAGGAGGGGTGTAACACATGTGTGTGAGGCCAGAATTATCCACATGCATACTGGCTACAAGGGAACATGTCCCCATGAACTCATGTCAACAGACTCCACACACAAGTACAGTGATCACCAAGGATGCCACGATTGTCGCAGGTGGAGACATGGCCCTGCATGCATGGCCAAAGTAGAAGGGCTCCGTCACACACACAGCTCATGTAGACACAGCTCTGCGCTAAACATTGGGAACACCCTGCAGGGAAGAAAGCTGGGTACACAGAGGAAGGAATACACCCTGGGACAAGTGCACCATGCAGTAACTGCTTACATGAACAAAGAAAGTTAGCCAACACCTTGTGATGGCACACAGATCACAGGGTCCCACCAATGAGCAGTACACTACTACACATCCCACACACCCAAACCCTTACACACCACCCAAAACCATGTAGCAGCCCCACCAACACCAATACCAGCATAGCAGTAGTGTGATAATGAAAACAAAATTAAGCTTTATTCAGCATGAGCACAATGTCCGTGGATCGCAGGCAGTTCAATCTTCACAAAGCCCATAGGGCAGTCAATGATTCTCAGCTGGATGGGGGACACAGTGGGATGCGTGTCCCCTACATTGCCTGCACAGTCAAATGGCATCGTCTTCCACACTGGTGAGGGCATCAGGGGGGGGGGAAGCAACAGGCACCGCAGGGACATCATGGCAAAGGGGAGGCGTTGTGGGTGCAGGGATGGAGGACTCCACCACAGGAGGTGGGTCAGTGCCAAAGGCGGAGGCCAGGATGGCACTACACACCTTTGCAAGGTCCTCCAGGGAGTCCCCTGCACCCGAAGGGACCGCAGGCCCCAAGGAGGGGGGGGGATCAGAGGGATGGGTCGCAGCACCACCGGGGGAGGGTGGAGACAGGGGGGGAGACTCAACCACCCTGACCGGGGACCTCCTTGACCGCTTGCGTGGTGGTGTAACTGTGGGGCTCAGGGACAGAGCGGCCATGAAGGTGTCCTTGGGGGAGATGTGGCCAGGAGAGCTGAGGGGAGGGGATTTGGAGGGAGTGGACTGGGTGGAATGCGGACTCCCACTATGGCTGCGTGTCACACGTTTGCCCCCCGACCCAGTGGGTGTGCCTACCTCACCCTGTGTGTGCGTGTCAGGAGGAGTGCGGTGGACCTTCCCTGCTGGTGTGGTGCCCGTGTCTGTTGATGTGGGTGCATGCCGACGTCTGGGTGTACGTGTGACAGGCATGGGAGTGGGAAGTGTGGATGGGGCAGGGGTAGGTGGGGGGAGGTCGCGCTGCAGGAGACCCACTGCTGCAGTCAGTGTGGAGTCGATGGACCTCAGCAAGTTGCGTTGGTCAGCCTGCGATGAATGAATGCCCTCCAAGAAAGCCTCGATGTTGGTGAGGGTTTTGCCGTGGGCATGGAGGACATTAAGGATCGCAGCCTGACCAACCTGCAGTTGCCGCTGGATGTCCACAGACTCTGCATTGGCGGCAGCAGTGGAGACAGGGGCAGGGGGTGCGGTGCCTGGCAGGAAGGAGACATGCTGTGACCGGGCACGCTGGGAAGGGACACGAGCAAGTGGGAGGCGGCTGGTGGAAACTGAGGGGGCGGTGCGAGGTGTTGTTCCGCTGTCAGCTGCTGGTGCAGCCTCCGCCCACTCGGAGACATCGTCCCCGGACCTGTCAGCTTCGTAGTCTGATGTGCCAGTCGACAGGTCCTCGGCCACACTCTCCTCCGCCTCTGTACCACTCGATGTGCCAGACCCGATGTCACGGCTGGCACTGGTGCTCGGTCCCTCCGCCTGGTCTGTGTCCATGTCTCCCTCTGTGTCCCCCGACGATGCTGTGGGCAGGGTGGAGAGACAGAAATAATCAGACATCTGTACACATCTGTCACATGAGTCCAATCCACATAGGTAACATTGCATGGCCTGAAAAGGAAGATCCCTAACATCTACTGAACAGGGTACCGATGTAGGGCATGAAACACACAGTTGGTTGAGCCACCATGCCACTGAAATACCATGGAGAGCATGAGACAATAGCTAAACACAGGAAAAGGAGTCTGACATAGCACCCAGGCCCTGGGGACAATCCAGCACTGCATCTGCACCACACAGCGTTGGCGAAAATACCGATGACCAGGGACCATATCCATGAACTTGAGACACATGCTGCATAGGTAATGCTGAAAACATGCACAACATGACTCTGTCACTGCACATTGCGTGTGTGTCCAGACACATCACACACTGCCCAGACCCAGCAAGTGGTAATCAGGATTTAACACATAGGCATTGCCCGCCCCAACAAGACCCTACACGAGGCAAATTGTTGAGACACAGGTGGCACCAACATCTCATAGTCTGGGTGATACACACAGGGGCAGGCAAAAAGCGAGATTGAACGCCAAACAGCCAAGGTGCGCCTGTACAAATAATGTGGTACCAGTGCCCATCCTCAGATGAGTATAGCAAGACACACAGGCACTGGCAACTGTGAGTATGAAGAAGGACAATCAGGTCAGGCTGCACAGTGGACACCTGTACAAAATAGCACGTCTATATACATGGTGACAGGGGACAATGGCAGAGAGCACAACTTACGCTGTAGACACTGACAGTGGCCACGTGTATGATGACACATACACCACTGAGGAAAAGGTGCCCCAGGGGACAGTAGTGGGCACGCAACTACATGCTACTGAATGGTAATGACTGCAACACACGTCAACATCCCTGCACTATGGGTATCGCACACTCATGCACATCATGTCACAGGCCACTACATGGGACATGCGCGCTGTAAGGCATGACACATGAGAGACCAACTCCCATGTCTGGAGTCAGCATCAGTGCCAACTGATATGGAACCCACATGCAGTGAACTTGACAGTGCACAGGCAATGTCCCACAACCTGTTACACACCACCCCCACACATGATGCTACAGACATTGTTCCCGTGGACAAAGCGCCAGCCTACATTACCCTGTGGAGGAGTGACTACACACAGACCAGGGAACACATTGCAAGGAGGGGAAGGGTGGCAGGGGCACAGCGCTATACTGGGGCAAACAGGATCTGCACAGCACCTTTAAACCCTGCCAGTGAATTCATGCTACTGTGCCCTTACAAATGCCGGTGACACACAACAAACACACATGTACCTACCCCCTTCCGGCTGCTGCATCGCCTGTAAGCGCCTCTCCAGGTCTGGAAAGACCACCGGCAGCACACGCCTGTGGAGGTGGCTCAGACGGCGGCGGTTGCGGTTCTTGTGGCTCTCAGGTGAGTCCCCCAGCAGGAGCCGTGCAATCCTCCGCGTCCAGCACCGGATATCCTGCCAGCGTTTCCTCACCTGGGGCAGGCTCCGCCTCCGACCATCCACACGCCTCACGGCACTGACGGCGGTCAGCCAGATCTGCTCCTTGGCAGTGGCGCCCACCTGTGAGGTAGAACAAGTGACACCACATCAATACACCAGCCACATGTCACAGAGAGACATATGGGTACAAATTAGCTGGTTACAACAAGGCATGTCATGCAGCCAACGCATTGCACCTTTGTCATAGGGACATCATCCCCTGTTGAGGGGAAAAAGCACTACACAGGTGGAATGATGGCAATGTCACAATCAATGATCAAGGCTCACACTGTGCATCACACCCACCCCTCCTGTCTCAGGGCACTGCTGTTAGTGATAGGCACACACCCCTCCTGTCTCAGGGCACTGCTGGGAGCACACTGTACCCACCCCTCCTGTCTCAGGGCACTGCTGGGAGCACACTGTACCCACCCCTCCTGTCTCAGGGCACTGCTGGGAGCACTCTGTACCCACCCCTCCTGTCTCAGGGCACTGCTGTGAGTGATAGGCCCCCACCCCTCCTGTCTCAGGGCACTGCTGGGAGACATCAGGCACCCCCCCCCCTGGGACCCCCCCAACAGTACATGGCATGTGTGTTACACCTGGACGCAATGGCTGAAGTCACAGTCACAACATAGGGACAGTCTGTGGCAGTGGCCTATGCACTCACCTGATACCCTGGTCGCCCATACAGCATGGGGTACTGTGGGAGGATCACATCCAGCAGAGCCATGTTCTCCTCCAGGGTGAATGGCTGTGTCCTCTCCACAGCCCTTGACATGGTTCCAGGGAATCAGTAGCAGCAGCTGGGTCGACGAATGCAAAGATGTGCAGGCAAGTGCTCCCTCATGGGACCTGGCTGCCTTATATGTGCCCTTCTGCCCAGTCTCATGCACAGGAGTACAGAGAGATTGGTCACTCACATTTGCATCCTATGTTTCCACCAATCCCTACAAACCTAGCAGTCTGTGTGTTCTCTATCGGTTTCATTCTCCTGCATGATGTCAGCCCCACAAACACATTGCAACAAAGTAGACAAATTCCAACTGACTTCTGCTGTGCACCTTCCAGAACAATTTCGAATTTTGAACTTGGTCTCCATGACAACCAGCATGCATGTAGGCCTTAATACTTGTCCCCTATGTAATTTGGAGCATCACACACAGGTACGGTGCGTGTGGGGGCCCTAGGGCACCCCAAATGCATGGCAACGGCCCGTACATGCATGCCTACCCTCTCCATCACTATGGGTCTGCACGCGTATGCGTACCCGTAGTGGTACGGACCGTACACTCGCATCTACGCTCTCCATCACTATGGGTCTGCACGCGTATGCGTACCCGTAGTGGTACGGACCGTACACTCACATTTACGCTCTCCATCACTATGGGTCTGCACGCGTATGCGTACCCGTAGTGACACGGACCGTACACTCGCATCTACGCTCGCCATCACGATGGGTACACATACGGCAGCACTCCCACAGTGATTTGGGAACATGCACAGGCCCTCTCAGCAGCAGTACGGCGGATTTTACACATCACTGTGGTGATAGGCGACACACATGTAGGAATAGGGCGGACATACTTGTCCATGGATGGACATACTTGTCCAGGAATGGACATCAAGGCATCGTCTGTGCATTACCACATGTGTGGGGCACAGGTGTCACAGGCTGTGATGTGGAACATGCCTCCTGAGTGGAGAAGGCACCAGATGTATGATGAGATGTGTACATGTGTACTGTGTGAGGGTGCAATGTGTGCCAGGCATGCCCTTGACTCCTTTGACATGTGTGCATGTGGGACTGCGCACTTGGTGTGAGCGTCACTGGCATGGCACCGACACCAACACACGGAAGTGTCCCATGATGCCAGGTACAGGGGTCATGACACATGACTTATCACTACCCACAGTGCACAATGTGACTATGCCATATATGTGTCCTGGATTTACATCAGGTTGATGTTGTAGCACCCTCAAAAGCTGCAGCCGTTGCAGCAACCAACATGTGGCTGTGTGTAGATTGTCATTGCACACTGTTCCCAACACCATGCCACATGTGTTCTCGGATGTGAGGTGCACATGTATGCAAGGGACACGGAGTAGCGTGACAAGGCCATGTCAGCAAACTCACAAGGAATGTGTGGTGAGTCATGACATGTGCACCTTCATGGCAAGGTGTGTGGGCTGGACTAGTGTAATGTCATGTGACCTGTGGCTCAAGTGTTCCGCTGCCAGTCTCTGCAATCGGCATCACACTTCTGCTGATGTGTGGGTGTATGTCACTCCTGTCTTGCGTCGGGCAGTGCACTTGCACTGGGACACAGCTATTTCCATGGCGTGGCATGGGGAGGTTCTCAATCACCGTGTGTAGCTGGGTCTTGGAAGGAGTGTCACCTTGCATCCATACGTGTCCTGGGCATGTAGCACATGCCTGACTCCCTATGTGGCATGTGTGTATTGCCAGATTTACATGTGCTCAGTAGACATGAGTTGTTCTCGTAGTGCACTCACTCTTCCTTGTCACTTCCAAATTACTGCAGAGCGCCTCCTGTTGCCCGAAGAATTCCAGACTTGGCCACCATGCAGGAGAATGACAGGATCCGGCTCTACCGCTTCACCCAACCGTTGATTCTGGAGCTGACGGCGAGACTGGCACCACACCTGCAACCGCAGCACAGGTATCCTACGGCACTGACACCCCAGCTGAAGGTAATGGCTGCCCTACATTTCCTTGCCACGGGTACCTTCCAAAATACCATAGCTCATGTTGGTGGCATGTCCCAGAGCATGTTCAGCGGTGTGCTGCATGATTTCTTGGAGGCCATGTTGATTCACCTGGATGACTTCATCAAGTTCCCAACCCCTGAACAGATGACTGAGGTCAAGCGTGGTTTCTATGCCCTGGGAGGGATGCCCCATGTCATTGGGTCCATAGATGGGACACATGTAGGTTTGGTACCACCACACGCACGGGAGGTGGCGTACCGCAATCGGAAGCACTACCACTCCATCAATGCCCTTGTGGTGTGTCTGTCCAACATGGTGATTTCACATGTCTGTGCTCGTTTCCCAGGATCAGCACACAATGCCTACATCATGAGGCGTAGCGGGATGCCTGATATGATGATGCAGCTGCGCAACGAACGAGCATGTGTTGTTGGTGGGTACAGTCTGTCTGTCCTGTATTCTGTTTGGCCGAGCAGCACTACCGCTTCGCCAGTTCTAACGATATCCATGTGCTTTCCATTTAGGGGACGCTGGCTATCCCAACATGCCTTGGCTGCTGACACCTCTCCGCAACCCCATCACGCCGGCCCAGCTCCGCTACAACACCGCCCATGGCCGGACAAGGCGAGTGATAGAGAGGACGTTTGGCATGCTGAAGAGCCGATTCCGGTGCCTCCACAAGACCGGCGGCGCACTCCCATATGCCCCGGCAAAGGTTTGCAAGATCTTCATGGTCTGCTGCATGCTGCACAACATGGCAGTTGAAAGAGCTGTGCCACTCATCCTGAATCAACATGACGAGGACCATCCACCCGTGGAGGACGAAGGGCTTGGCAATGGGGCTAGTGATGTGGAGGATGTGGAGCCGCAAGAGGACATCCGGACTCGGCTCATACGCGACTTCTTTGCTTAGTGGTGAGTACCAGTGTCTGAGTGTGCACGCCTTGGTCCCCGTGTGGCATGTGTTGTGATGTGTGTGTCCACCTGCATGTATGGCACGTGAGTCAGAGGTGTGTGTGGGTGTGTCACTGGAGTGATGGTGGCAGTGATGGTAGTATTTCCCCAGTCATAATTGTGACCTAGCATGTTGTCATCCATACATGTGTCGAGTAAATGCACATGCAAGTGGCTGTGCTTTTTGTGGCTGACTTCTTGTGTGTCTCTCTTCCCCAGGTACCTGCGCATGCCATCTGCTGGTTGCATTGTTGTGGCACTGCTATTCCTCATGGACATGGCATCGTGGGCTGACTCAGCGTTACAGGCACGGACACGTTTGGAAGTCTCCATGGGGTAAGGGATGCATCTGGGGTGTATTGGGTGTGGCAGTTGTTCACGATGTGTGCACACTGCCCAGGTCGGGGTTTGGTTCCTCTGCAGTCATGTGGCATCCCCATGGGACACGACATGCAGCTGGGTACACCAGAATAGATGGGCTGCCTGGTTGTCAGTCATCAGTGATGGGATGGTGGATTGTGATGATGGCATCAATGTGTGTGACACTGCCCTCGGACACATACGGTTGACATTGGCTTGACATGGCGTGGGACTTCCACATCAGCGGATCTATGGTGTATGGCAGGCTCTCCGTGTGCAGCTGTGGGTATTTAGCTGTTAGCCGACGCTTGTGTGCCAGTACCATGGCTATCACGCATTTGTGCTGCAGAAGGGGGGTGCCAGTGTTTGAGCCACATGTTACTCCACATGATGTGTTCATGTGTACTTCAAGTTGCCTCTGCAATCCCAAAAACATGACTATTAAAGGTGTCCCTATGCCTCCAAGGTGCCTCTGCTCAGTCAATGCTGGTGTGTTGGCACGGTGCATCCTGCATGTCTGGCATGGTATTCCCAGATTGTGGCTATGTGTCAATGTGTCGAGTGGCAAGATGCAAGCTGTGTGTGTGTGCTGAGACTGTGTATTGGGCATGATGTCCATGACTGTGTGGGTAGTGTGACATGTGCCATCCCCATGCATCCAACGTTGTCCAGGCCCCCATTCTCTGCATCCACCGGACTCAAGCTTGCAGGACATGGTTCTGCCACCTGTCTACACGTACCTGGGTGCCCCCCAGGACACGGGCCAGGTTCCCTGACCTCTGCGCATGACTGTTGCTGTACTCAATGTGTCTGTCAGCACGGTTGTTCGGCCACCCCCTCAGCTGGTTCTGCACATCACGGGTGTGTATGGTGCTCCATGTCTGTCTTGCCTAATAAACTGTGACCCATGTGTCCTGTGCCAGACTCAGGCCCCAGGGTGTGGATGGTTGAAGTGAACAGATGACTCAGGCATGTTTAGACTGTACAAGACACATGTTAGGTAATAATGCTACCAGCAGGCATCTACTCTTAATAGTGTGATTTATTAGGGGGGGGGGGGACAAAGTGGGGGGCTTTCCGGGATTAGGGAATCCAAAGTTCAGTAGGGGAGTTGGTGTCCTTGCCATTGGAAATCCTCAGAGTCCATGCCACAGTCTTTGTCAACATTGGTCAGCCAGTGACCAGCAGGGCCATGTGGCAGAGAATGTCTCTTGATGCTGTGATGCTGTTGCTCCAGTGGGCCAGGTGCCAGGCCAGGTGTCCTGGGCGATGGTGATGTAGCAGCCACCCTCACGGTCCTTTCCGTGGACGACCCGGCTTCCTGCGGGGAACCTCAGCAGCAGGCCGTGACGACGTCTGGGATGCTCCGTCGGATGTTTCCTCCTCTACCTCATGATCCCTCCCTGTGGGTGGTGATGTTCTCCGCCTTCTGGCACAGGGAGGGTCGGCCATGGTGTCGGCCATCCGACGGAGTTCAGCGTGAATCCCCTGGGACGCCGTCACTTGCTCAGCCTGTCTGTCCTCCATCCTCCGTTGGTGTAGCTGTAGACAGGCTATTAGCTCCGCATGTTGCTGGGCCTGCTGGACCTTGATCCCCTCGAGGACGGACACAACCTGGGCCATGCCCGTGGTGTCCTGCCGGTATGAGTCCAGGATGTTACGGACATGTGAAAATACCGGATCCCCAGCCAACTGGTCAGGCTCGCGCCTCCGCCGTCCTCCACTCCCACCACCCCTGCCCACTTGCGTCTGGCCTGCACTTGTGGGCACATCGGGTCTCCGGGACCCCTGAGGGGTGGCATTGGCGTTGTCGCCTGCCTCCTCCTGGGTGCCCGGGACACCGTGTCCCTCCTGGCGAGCCTGGCTGCATTGTGGTGTTGGGGCAGGGATCCTGGGTGTCTCCTGGGAAGTGGCAGGAGTGGGGGTGGTGGTTGGCACGGTTGTACCTGACGCAGGTGCTGCAGGTGGTTGGACACCAGAGGGGCCAGGTCGCTCGGGGTCGTCCGCAGAGTGGTGAGAGTGGTCGCTGCCGGTGGGATCGGTCTCCTGCAGATCCGGGTCCTGTGAGTGTTCCCCCCCAGTGTTGGGGGGTGCAGCACGACGTTGACCTGTGTGTGAGAGAGAAAATGTTAATTTTGATCCATGCAACATCCATGTTTCATCCGTTACAAAGTTGGCACATTTCCTCTTGGAATTAGGATCTGTCTTGCATTCCACTCACAGTGCACTTGTGCATGTGTGTGTCCCTTGGGCACCAATTTGGCCCCTTTAACTATGTGTGGCACAGTCTTACTTGCTGCGTCAAGTGTGACTGCAGTCAGCAGTGGAGTGTGCATGTGTGCCGAGCTATGCATTTGCGCCTTCCTTGTAGCACTGTACATGTGCACATGGAGTGGATCCACACACTCATATGATGCAGGTGGCTGTCCTTGTGCTCGTGTACAGGTTGTCAAAATATTACAAACGGTTCTGTCGGGTAAACAGTATTGCTTCAAGAAAAATCATCATTTTTATGCATATACGAACACACATGGAGACCATAAATAATTTTTCAAAAAGGCTTTATGAATTGCATCATTCATAAATAACTAATGGCAATGGCTGTCAAATGTAAAACATAGTTGTGACAAAGTGGCATGAAGTGACATAAAGTGCTCAGTGCTCTGGTGAAAAGTGCGTAATATATACAGTGTGATTTTTGCAGGATACGAATAATTTGCAAAGGTCAGTCTGAGCGAATGATCAAAACAAACTGCAAGTCGATTGAATCAGTCTTTTATGCAGAGTATTTCAACTGATCCTTCAATAAGTGTCGACGTTTCAACCCAAGATAGCGTGATTCGCTAGTCAAAGCGGGTCTTCATCAGGACAGGGATAGACAGCCAAATTAAGCAAACCAAATGTTGCTTGAGGGGCGATGTGAAATGGAGAGGCAAAAGCAGTAGTATCCTGTTCTCCTTTGAAAATGCGTGAGTTCCGTTCAAATTTGGAACGAATCCGCGTAGGGGAATGATCGTCCTTTGCGGGAGCATAAACGAGATTCTGGTATTCAGACGGATGATTTACATCTAGTTTCTGCAATTAATGTGTGATCAGAAGCGCGCAGGCAAGCGTCCTGTCATTCGCAAAGGAGAACAGGATACTACTGCTTTTGCCTCTCCATTTCACATCGCCCCTCAAGCAACATTTGGTTTGCTTAATTTGGCTGTCTATCCCTGTCCTGATGAAGACCCGCTTTGACTAGCGAATCACGCTATCTTGGGTTGAAACGTCGACACTTATTGAAGGATCAGTTGAAATACTCTGCATAAAAGACTGATTCAATCGACTTGCAGTTTGTTTTGATCATTCGCTCAGACTGACCTTTGCAAATTATTCGTATCCTGCAAAAATCACACTGTATATATTACGCACTTTTCACCAGAGCACTGAGCACTTTATGTCACTTCATGCCACTTTGTCACAACTATGTTTTACATTTGACAGCCATTGCCATTAGTTATTTATGAATGATGCAATTCATAAAGCCTTTTTGAAAAATTATTTATGGTCTCCATGTGTGTTCGTATATGCATAAAAATGATGATTTTTCTTGAAGCAATACTGTTTACCCGACAGAACCGTTTGTAATATTTTGATTACCCGCCCAGGTTCTGAGGGATACTGGGTTACCCCATTTTGATATTATCGTGTACAGGTTGTGACATGGCCCTGCGTTTTGCCATGATGAAGAGGGGGGGTTCTGGCACTGGCCACCCTTGTCTACATGCACGCAGTCCACCTGCTGACGAGCAGACATTCCCACACACCACAGGACTGATTTGCTCTCCCTGTGTCTCCCTCCTTCTCTGTCCCCCTCTCCCTCCCTCTCTGTCCCCCTCTCCCTCCCTCTGTGTCCCCCTCTCCCTCCCTCTGTGTCCCCCTCTCCCTCCCTCTGTGTGTCAGCCTCCTCCCTCTGTCCATCTTCCTGTGTCTCCCTCCCTCTGTGTCCCCCTCTCCCTCCCTCTGTGTGTCAGCCTCCTCCCTCTGTCCATCTTCCTGTGTCTCCCTCCCTCTCTGTCCCCCTCTCCCTCCCTCTCTGTCCCCCTCTCCCTCCCTCTGTGTGTCAGCCTCCTCCCTATGTCCGTCTCCCTCCCTCTCAGTCCCCCTCTCCCTCCCTCTGTGTCCCCCTCTCCCTCCCTCTCTGTCCCCCTCTCCCTCCCTCTGTGTGTCAGCCTCCTCCCTCTGTCCGTCTCCCTCCCTCTCAGTCCCCCTCTCCCTCCCTCTGTGTCCCCCTCTCCCTCCCTCCGTGTGTCACCCTCTGTCACCTTGGCCCAGCTTCCTGGGCACACACTGTTAGCAGATCTTTGAGTGGCCCTTGGCCTGTTGATGTGAGTTTGTTTATGATCTCCAGGCACCCATTTTGTCTGCTGTGTGTCTGTGCACTGCTGCTGTGGTGGTGTGTGCTGCCACTCTTTCACACTGTTGGCTGTTCATTAGCTGCTGGCATGTGCAAAACAGTGCCTTCACCCCCATGTGTTGATGCAAGGCGTCCGCCATTTGCTGGCAAGTCATTCCTGTGTTGGGACACAGTGTTTGTCTGGCTGTGACCTAGGCCATATGGGCAGAGGGCATTGTTGTCTGCTTTGGAGTCGCACTATGTGATTTTTGGTGCCCAGCCTCCCGCCATCCGGGTTACCGTGTCATGTGTTGTTGTCTTCTGTGGCCTGTGACTTGACATTGTCCAGCTGGGTGCATGGGGCATGGTGGCAGCAGTGGCATGTGCCTGCTCATGGAGTGTGGTTGAGTAATGCGATGGCTTGTGGTGGTTGCGTGCCTGTTATTAATTTTGGTTGTGGTTGCAGTTCCCCCCATGTGAGGTGCGTTGTTTGTGTACTCACCCGGGTCTCGGAGTCCTTCTACTCCTTCAACTGCCTCCACCGGCAGTATGGCCATCACCCTCTCCTCCCAGGGATGGTACTGTACGGGTCTGCGGGAGGGCCCTCCTCCGGTGGCGTTGGCCTGGTCGTGTTCCTCCTGTCTCTTGGCTCTGACCCTCCTCCGCAGATCGTACCACCTGTTCTGGCAATCCTGCTTGGTCCTCCTGGTGTCCGCAACAGCATTCACAGCATCGACGATGGTCTGCCACATGGCTGTTTTGGCTGCCTGGCTGGTGCTTCTGACCAATGTTCCAAAGATCTGTGGCTCGACTCTGAGGATTTGATCAACAAGGACCTCCAACTCTCGGTGACTGAACTTTGGATTCTTGGTAGTGGGCATGGTGAGGGGTGTGGGTGGGGATGGTGTGGGTGTGGGGGGTGTGTGGATGTTGGGGGGGGTGTGGATGGTTGTGTGTGTGTGTGAATGTGATGAGAGGGTGTTTGTGAGGGTGGTCGTGTGAAGGTGTGCAAGTGTAAGATGTGGTGTCGCTTGTAGTCTGGTTCTGTGGTGTCTGGCAGCAGTGGGTCTGTTGCAAAGGCTCATGGTTTGTGTGTGTGGGCCCTTTTTATTGGTCCATGGGTGGGTGTGGCAGTGTTTGAATTTTGGGTGGGTGTGTTATAAGGAGTGGTGGTGTATTGGGCCTCTGTTTGTTTTTGACAGTTGCAGGTCAGTGATTGTGTTATTTTAGTGGTTGTTGGCCATGTTTAGTGGCTGTGTGCCTTTCGAATGGTGTATTGTTGAGTTGTTTTGTTTTGTCCTTGTTGTGTACGTGCGTTTTGTGCGTGTGTACGGTGTGTACATGGGCCATTTGGTTGTACGATTTGGTCCTTGTGTGTGGCTTTGTACGACTCGTACATGCGGTTGTGATGTTGGGGCATGGGGTGCGCTCCGTACTTAGGAGGTTGTGTTGGGGGTGCGCCAGGAACGTACTGGGGTGGGGGTACGACTGGAACGTACTGGGGTGTACATAGACGGTGGTACGACACGTACAGGGGTGGGGGGGTGTACATAGACGGTGGTACGACACGTACAGGGGTGGGGGGGTGTACATAGACGGTGGTACGACACGTACAGGGGTGGGGGGGTGTACATAGACGGTGTTACGACACGTACAGGGGTGGGGGGGTGTACATAGACGGTGGTACGACACGTACTGGGGTGGGGGTACGACTGGAACGTACTGGGGTGTACATAGACGGTGGTACGACACGTACAGGGGTGGGGGGGTGTACATAGACGGTGGTACGACACGTACAGGGGTGGGGGGGTGTACATAGACGGTGGTACGACACGTACAGGGGTGGGGGGGTGTACATAG
This sequence comes from Triturus cristatus, assembly GCF_964204655.1. Classification (NCBI taxonomy): domain Eukaryota; kingdom Metazoa; phylum Chordata; class Amphibia; order Caudata; family Salamandridae; genus Triturus; species Triturus cristatus. The sequence continues at coordinate 1,032,137,105 of NC_140590.1, forward strand.
ACGGTGTTACGACACGTACAGGGGTGGGGGGGTGTACATAGACGGTGGTACGACACGTACAGGGGTGGGGGGGTGTACATAGGCGGTGGTACGACACGTACAGGGGTGGGGGGGTGTACATTGACGGTGGTACGACACGTACTGGGGTGGGGGTACGACTGGAACGTACTGGGGTGTACATAGACGGTGGTACGACACGTACAGGGGTGGGGGGGTGTACATGGACGGTGTTACGACACGTACAGGGGTGGGGGGGTGTACATTGACGGTGGTACGACACGTACAGGGGTGGGGGGGTGTACATTGACGGTGGTACGACACGTACTGGGGTGGGGGTACGACTGGAACGTACTGGGGTGTACATAGACGGTGGTACGACACGTACAGGGGTGGGGGGGTGTACATTGACGGTGGTACGACACATACAGGGGTGGGGGGGTGTACATTGACGGTGGTACGACACGTACTGGGGTGGGGGTACGACTGGAACGTACTGGGGTGTACATAGACGGTGGTACGACACGTACAGGGGTGGGGGGGTGTACATGGACGGTGTTACGACACGTACAGGGGTGGGGGGGTGTACATTGACGGTGGTACGACACGTACTGGGGTGGGGGTACGACTGGAACGTACTGGGGTGTACATAGACGGTGGTACGACACGTACAGGGGTGGGGGGGTGTACATGGACGGTGGTACGACACGTACAGGGGTGGGGGGGTGTACATAGACGGTGTTACGACACGTACAGGGGTGGGGGTACACGGGGGTACGACACGTACAGGGGGGGGTGTACATTGACGGTGGTACGACACGTACAGGGGTGGGGGGGTGTACATAGACGGTGGTACGACACGTACAGGGGTGGGGGTACACGGGGGTACGACACGTACGGGGGGGGTGTACATTGACGGTGGTACGACACGTACTGGGGTGGGGGTACGACTGGAACGTACTGGGGTGTAGGTAGACGGGGCTATGACACGTACTGGGGTGGGGGTGTGGCTCGAACGTACTGGGGTGTAGGTACACGGGGGTACGACACGTACTGGGGTGGGGGTACGACTGGAACGTACTGGGGTGTAGGTAGACGGGGCTGTGACACGTACTGGGGTGGGGGTGTGGCTCGAACGTACTGGGGTGTAGGTACACGGGGGGTACGACACGTACTGGGGTGGGGGTGCGACTGGAACGTACTGGGGTGTACATAGACGGTGGTACGACACGTACAGGGGTGGGGGGGTGTACATTGACGGTGGTACGACACGTACTGGGGTGGGGGTGCGACTGGAACGTACTGGGGTGTACATAGACGGGTGGGGGTATACATATACGGGGGTACGTGTCGGACGTACGGGGGCTGGGGGGAGTGTTGGGCGCGTATGCGGGCACATGTCTCCATGGTTGCTATTGGTGTTCGGTGCGGACGGTGTTTTTTCCATACGGTTGTAGGCTCGGACGCACGGGATGGATCGTGATTCCTCGGTCGGACTTGGATTTTTACGTTTGTAAGGTAAATCGTCCGAGGACGTGTCGGACACATTTTCCGACCCGAGGACGTGTGGGGAATGATTCCCGGTGCGGTTCGTATGGACTTTTTACCATGCGAATCGTGATTGCCAGTTCGTACGGCACTTGTACGATTCGTACGGTAAAAAGACCCGATACGAGTCGCACGGGGGAATTTTTTACCGGATCGTGATCGGCACCAATGTCTTTTTCAACTGCAGGTGCTACAGAATGAATTAGTCCTAAAGTTTGATGGCCTGTCAGATGAGAAGTTATACCTCAATAACTGAAAAGTTGCACACACTTTCATCAACCCACCAGGCACCTACACACTGTCTCACTCTCATTCGCACACCTTCACCGCATCTGCAAAAGCAAAACTGGAGTTTGCTTATTCTCCTACATCGCACCCAAGACATGGCCACCTTATAGCACGTGATGACCACTGAACATTTAGTCAATGATACACATGTTGCTACAAAATGGCCCAGATCAAGCATGTTGGCTGTGCGGTTCGAGCTGGACTGTTTCTATTGGAGCAGGATAAAAACTGATATGTATATGACTATTTCAAAGCGAAGTTGTCATGGTGCCCTGGAGTTTCAGAGACCCTTCTGAGAGAGTCCACATCGTAAAGGGAGCCCCACTCAACGTAGGTGTGGGATTGACATAATTTCCACTGGGATCACAGAACACCGGACGTTGGTCGCTGTTCTTCCTCGGCTCCCGGTAGTTTTTCCTTCACCCTCCCCCACCTCTTTCCCTCTTTCATTCTTTGTCTACCTCCCCTGCTCCTATCCCCTCTCACCTGAATCTCTCCCCTTGCGTGCTTTTTCCCTTACGTATATGTTTTTTTAATCACATGTAACTATTTAACTATGCTCTGAAACTGTGTAACTTTGTAACTATGTAACTTGTAACTATAGTCTGAAACACATGTAAAGCACTCTGATACCTCCGGGTCTAGCCAGCGCTATATACAACTTTTCAAATAAATAGATAAATGGTTAGCAAAAAAATAGATGGACTGGGACGTGTCCCCGAGTAATTACCCATGGCAGAGATTAATTCAAGCATTCCAGCCATCATTTTTTAATATATTTTTGTATACTTCAGTGCAATACAAAACACCAAAATAAATAAACACATATCAATACATAACTATCACAAATGCGTTTCACCCTATTACGGCGCCACCAGTGTGATGTGGTTATTCATTCACACTTTAAAAAATTAATTGCGGGGAGGCTGAATAAAACCAATTATAATGCTACACTACTTTTGTAGAACAATGTATTGTGGAGTGGGCAACATACAATCGCTACTGCTATCATTTCTTATTAGATTTAATCCAAGAGCAATGCACAAGCACAACTATGTAGATGTGGGAAGACTGAAGGCAGAGTACTGGTCCCTCAATGTGTGCTCCAAAAAGTAAGCCAACACCATGCCTTGGCGCGATGACATAATTGTGAGCAAGTGTCACTGTGTACCAGGCCTCTTAAGATGAGTGGCGTGATTGTGTCCCTCCCACACATATCGGACTTTCAGGGGCACCATCCTTTAAGGAAATCTTCCTCCTTCCCAACAGGCCAGTACACCATAACTATAACAAAGACATTATGAAAACATGGCCGCCCAAGCCCCATGAAGCACAACGTAAACACTAGCAGCTCATACTGTAACACGCACTCAGTACTTGCTGAAAGATGTGACATGAAATGATTTGTTCTTAGGAAACAAGCTGATATTCCCCAGTTTAAACGGCTTGCCAGACCTGCAAGGCACGATGTAAGTTTTGGTTACCTATCCAATCTTTTAAAGTCACGCCACGGTAATGACTGGTTCTTTTGAGATGTGGAGCGAAAATAAACAGCTGCGCTACAATAATAACAGTTTCACAACATATAGTTTGCACGTGAGCTGAAAAACATTTTCCAGGAGCCACGAGGTAATGAAGTAATGGAGTAGTCGGCGTGCCAAGAAAATACATGAAACTGGGGTTTCCCGTTGCAAAACGGCTTTCTGTTTTGTTTTTGGTTTCAGGACAGCTCTGAGAGGAGGGGTTCACTTTTTCTAAATCAGGTACTTTACTATGGGAATTTTTTTAATCAAACGAAATGTGTCATATTGGTGAATTAAGAAACATTTCTTGCCTCACATAGGCTAGAGGGCGCTTTAAGTGATCAAAATACAAGGAACACTACAATGGCCACTGTTGCTTCGAAGAATGTTGGTTTCCCCAAGTTGGCATCTGAAATGATCCTCTTGTAAAAGCGGATTTTTGTTTGGATTGTGCACAGCTCAGACTCAAGGAACAGTGAAGGGAACTGGAATGGGCAGCAACTCTATTCAAGGTCAGAAAAGTGTGCGGGTGATGCTTCTGCAAAGCACAGCACAGCACTATAGACCAAGTGCCACTATGCAGCGACTCTAAACTTAAGTCACACATTAGTGAAATGAGGCAACAAAGCCTAATATTTAGATTCCCATAGATAGCTCTACAGCGAACACCCCATTATGACACTGATATGACAGCATAGTACTCAAGATAACAGCTTAGATCTGCACATCACTACATATACAACATCAAACACATAGACACAAATATTACCATAGGCAAGTAACAATCACACTTGCAAAGTCCTTGACTTTAGTTTTTAAGACTATTGCTACCTACTATTTGGATCAATTGTTTCAACTATTGTGTCTCAAGATAACAACTCCTAGATAGCAAATGGTTTCCTAATTAAAGCCCAAAGTTGTAGAATTTGTCCTCAGTGACATGAAGCCATCAGCAACTAATACAGTAAGAGAACGCTAGAAAAAGACGCCTACAGACTATGGTATTTCAAATCATTAGATGCTGTACCAGTAGTGTAAGATACAGCACCGTGTGGAGACGTACAACATTAAGTATAGCAACTCCAATGGACCAAAGAAAGTTATCTTTTTTGGGCAAGATACTCAGAGTGTAGGAAAGATAGTAGCAAATAACAACTAGGGATATTTTGGAAAGGTGTTTACAACGAATATCGGACATTACAAAGCATGCCATACCATGCTTGCCTTTACCATGTACGCAATACAACACGTTGACCTTTACAACACATTGCATTACAACATAGACCTTTTCCATGCATTATTGTGGTAATATCTGTGTGTGTATAGACACAAACACATTAGATTATATGCACACACACACACACACATTCGCCCCCCACGCACACATGCACAAGCAAAAGGGAAAAAAAACAATTAAAAAAGAAGATAAGGGGGCAGGGTAGAAACACCCTGACCCCCTAGGCCTGCTCAAGGGGTCCCACATGGACACTGAGGGCCCAAAAAGCATTTTTTTTAAAAATTGGGCGAGATTCGCAAATGCAGCCAATTTTTTTTTTAAATCAAGCTTGGGCTCCCACGCTTTGTTTTGTAGAAGCCCCTGGGTGGGTCAGGTCCCAAGGGCAATGTTATTAATATTTAGGGGGACCGCACGGGCCACCGCAGCCCAGGGGATCAACACCTCCACGGGGCATTTTAAAATTTTGGGTGGGGAGCTTCACAGGTCCCCCAAGCGCTGGGGACCACCACCTCCCTGGGGCTTCGATGTTTAAACGTGCAGGGGTCGTGCCTCACCTCCCCAGGGTAACATAAATTAAAAGTAGGTGTGGGGGAGCTCCTGCCCCCCCCCCCACACATCCCTGGGGACCATTAACTCCCTGGGGCACTAATTATGCTAATGCGGGGGTCAGTTGCGGACCCCCAGGCCCGAGGACCACCACCTTCCCGGGGGTAGGTAAATGTTGGGAGGGGGGCTGGGCGGCCCCCCTCCTGGAGCCCTAGATGGCCCTGGGGACCGCCACGCCCCAGGGCCGGCTCCAGCAATGTCCCGGGTTGCCTACCCCCGGGACATTGCAGTTTGCAATGACAGGGCGGGAGCACGGCTCCTGCCTTGTCATTGCAAACACTGCTTTACTTCATGGAAGTGAGAGCAGGGAACCTGCTCTCGCTTCCACTAAGCAAAGCAGATTGATTTTGGACAAGGGGAGCTGCATGTCAGCAGCTCTCCCCTTGTCCAAAAGCAATGCCAGCTCCCGGAGTAGGCTGGGAGCCGGTAGGGACTGCAGGAGTATTGGGGCACCCCCGCGGTCCCCAATGTTTGGGCTGCCTCAGCGGATGGGGTCCCCGGGGCCAGAAGTGGCCCTGGAGGGGGGCCACTCGCTCCCTTCCCTTCCCTTTCAATTAATTAATTAGTCTATTTTAAACTGAAGGCCGGCCCTGAGGGATTGGGTCCCCGGGGCCATAATTGGCCTCAGGAGCAGAGCCATGCGGCCCCCTCCAAAATTAAAAATAGAGACTGGCCAGGCCCCGTGGGATGGGGTCCCCAGGGCCAGAAGTGGGCCAGGGAAGGAGGGCCACGCAACTCCCTCCCGTAAAAAATTAAAATAAAGAAGCCAGGCCCCGAGGATGGGGTCCCCATGGCCAAAAGTGGCCCAGGGAAGAGGGCCACGTGGCCCCACCTCCCGTATAAATAATAAAACATTTTTTTTAAACGAGGCCATGCACCGTTTATTTTAAAAAAAAAATGGTTCAGGCCCTGTGGGATAGGGTCCCCAGGGCCCACAAAATATTAAGAGAATTTCTTTTTTTTGTTAGAAGGGGGGCTGTGTGGCCCTCCTTCTAACAAAAAAAAAAGAAAGAAAAGCCGGCATGTCATCGGGAGCCCCACCCCTCTCTGCACCACTCTGCAAATGCGCCTCCTGGCATATCCTAAGTTGGGAGATCATGTCTCCTTGAAACCTGAGGGTCCCTGGGGGCAACTAGCTCACCAGGTACCTCCAGTAAGCCCCACAAAGTGGGATTGCTGAGAGACAGTCTGAGGCCATGCCCCTTTTACACCACTCTGCAAATGCGCTTCTTGGCACATTGCTGGTGGGGCGAGGAGGTCCTCTTGTGTTCTGAGGACATCAGGACTAAAGTGGACTTCATCCCCTGGGCAGCAGTGTGCCAGGAGGTGCATTTGCAGAGTGGTGTAAAAAGGGGGCGTGGCCTCAGCCACTCAGCAATCCAGCTGTGTAGGGCTTACTGGAAGTACCTGGTGGGCTTGTTGGCCCCCAAGAACCCTCAGGATTCAAGGGGACATAATCCCCCAACCCAGAACGCACCAAGAGGCACGTTTGTAGAGTCATGGAGAAAGGGGGCATGGCCAGTATTGGCCTGCCAGCAATCCCACTATCTGGGACATACTGGAGGTATCAGGTAGGCTCAATGGCACCTAAGGACCCCCAGCAGCAAAGGGGACTTTAATCCCCATCCAAGAGCATGCCAGGAAGTGCATTTGCAGAGTGGTGGGGAAAGGGTGCGTGGCCTGCTATGAGAACTTAGCAATCCTGCTGTGTGGGGTTACGTGAGGTATTAGGATGGGTAGTTGGCCCCCAAGGTCGACCTTGGGGGCAAACTACCCCTCCTGTTACCTCCAGTAAGACCCACACAGTAGGATTGATAAGAGGTCTTCGGAGGCCACACTCACCTTTCTCCACCACTCTGCAAACGCACCTCCTGGCACAGTACTGTTTGGGGAAGAAAGTCCACTTTACTCCTGAGGGACTTTGGCAGCCAAGTAGCCCTCCTGGTACCTCCTTAAAGTCCTAATCAGTGGAAGTCCTGCGCGCTGGTTGCAGGCCCAGGTCCCTTTCTGCACCACTCTGCAAACTTGACAACTACCTTATTTTTAGAAATTAGCATTTAAAAAACCTTTGAAATTCATTGAAAAAAGGATAGGTTTCAGGGATGTTATAGTTAGTAATTAGCATTTAAAAAACCTTGGAAATTCACTGAAAAAAACATAGGTTTCAGGGACGTTATAGTTAGTAATTAGCATTTAAAAAACCTTAAAAATTCACTGAAAAACCATAGCTTTCAGGAACGTTATAGTTCGAAATTAGCATTAAAAAAACGCTAACGTTATAGTTAGTAGGACATTTCACTTGTATGAAACCAGAGAAATTGGTCCGTTATAGTTAGTTGAGCTAACTATAACTGATGCCCCCACAAGGCACTGCTGATTATGTCACATATTACATCACTCATGACATGGTCAGTGACATCACCAATGACATCTCAAATGACATCACTGATGACATCATCCACTTAATAACTGATGCACCTCCTCACACCATAATATAACCTTTCATACACCCACTCTAAAATACAGACTACCATTCTCAAAACCATAGATACACCAATACCAGTTACTACATACCCACTCACTGATTCATAGGTCTACACACACATCTACTCACTCACCCATACAGTCACTCATACACGCAGTCATTCATGAATACAGCCTCTGATATACACACCACTCACCCATAGAATTTCTCACACACCTAGTCAGTCACCCAAAGACTCAATCACACTGCCATTTACTCACCTATGCAGTTATAGGCACACCACCTCACTTATTCATACAGATACTAACACATTCTTACTCTCTTATACAATCACTGACACAAGCACACACTCATTCATACAGCCACTCTCACAATCACCCCCTCTAACATATAGTCACTATATACTCCAACACTCACATGTACTGCCTTTTACATATGTAGTTACTCACACATATACCACTGAGACATCCATTCACTCACCAACACAGCCATATGCACACTCAATCATCCATATAGCCCCTTGCAGATGCACTCATGAGCCCATACACCCAGTTCATCAACCACTCACACATCCATGCAGGGAGTAACACACACCTGCACCCACCAATGCATACACTCAGGCACCCATACAGGTACTCAGACAACCAATCATTAACCCATATAGACACTCATGTAGCTACACACCAACCCATGCAACCACTTTCACACCAACTGTCGGACTGATACAGACATTCACGCAGATTAGTCATTCACCCATGCATTCATTAAGACATGTTTAATCACTCACTTATACAGTCAGTCACGCACCCAGTAAATCATCTATTCAGACACTCATAAACCCACTCATTCTTCAGTAAACCTTGGCTTATATAGACATAACATTCTTAAACTTTTAAAAAACACCCAATCACTGGAAGATGTCATCAGTGATGTCATCAGTAATGTCATTTGAGATGCCATCAGTGATGTAATATGTGAGATCATCAGCAGTGTTTTGCGGGGGAGCGAGTTATAGTTAGCTCAGCTAACTAAAACAGACGAATTTCTCTGGTTTTGTATGAGTGAAATGTTCAACTAACTACAACGTCCCTGAAACCTGTGGTTTTTTCAGTGAATATATTTATATATATATATTCACTAAAAAAACTGAGGTTTCAGGCACGTTATAGTTAGAAATTAGCATTTAACAAACCATAGAAATTCACTGAAATAACCATAGGTTTCAGGAATGTTATAGTTAGTTGGACATTTCCGTCGTGCAAAACCATAGAAATTCCGGTGTTATAGTTAGTTCAGCTAACAATAACTTGCGCCCCCGCAATGCACTGCTGATGACGTCACATATTACATCATTCATGACATGGTCAGTGACATCACTGATGACATCACTGATGACATCTCAAATGACATCACTGATGACATCATCCACATGAAAATCTGATCCACCTCCTCACACCTGAATATAACCTTTGATACACCCACTCTAAAATACAGACTACAATTTTCGAAAAAATAGACACATCAATACAAGTTACTAAATACACGCTGACTGATTCCTAGGTCTACATATGCATCCACTCAGTCACCCATACAGTCACTCATACATGCAGTCACTCATCAATACAACACTATCAGATGCACTCATATACCTATACAGGTACTCACACACTGCCACATATCCAGAGTTACTCACACACCTAGTCAGTCATGCAAAGAATCAATCATACTTCCATTTACTCACCTATACAGTTATACAGACACCACCTCACTTATTCATACAGATACTAACACATAAGTACTCTCTTATAGAATATCTGATACAAATACACACTCATCCATGCCGCCACTCTCACAATTACTGACTCTCACATATAGTTATTTATATACACCATCACTCACATATACTGCCTTTTACATATGCACTTACTTGCACATGTACCACTGAGACATCCATTCACTCACCACACATCCATACACACACTCACCCACCCATACAGCTGTTTCCACATGCACTCTTGAACCCATACACCCAGTGAATCAACCACTCACACATCTATTCACAGAGTCACACACCTCCTACCCACCCACACACACACTCAGGCAGCCATACAAATACTCAGGCAAGCAATCAATAACCCATATAGACACTCCTGCAGCTACTCACCAACCCATGCAGCAGCTTACACAACAACAGACTGACTGATACAGACTTTCACACAGTTTAGTCACTAACCCATGCATTCAGAAAGACACATTTAATCACTCACTTATACAGTCAGTCATGTACCTACTAAATCCTCCATACAGACACTTATACACCCACTCATTCTTCAATACAGCTTGGCATATATATAAAACAAATTTAAAGTTTACGGAAACACACAGTCACTGGATGATGTCATCAGTGATGTCATTTGAGATGTCATCAGTGATGTCATCAGTGATGTCACTGACCATGTCATGAATGATGTAATATGTGACGTCATCTGCAGTGCATTGCGGGGGCACGAGTTATAGTTAGCTGAACTAACTATAACACCGGAATTTCTATGGTTTTGTACGAGTGAAATGTCCAACTAACTATAACAGTCCTGAAACCTATGGTTTTTTCAGTGAATTTCTATGGTTTTTTAAATGCTAATTTCTAACTATAACGTCTTTCCACTAAATGAAGAGTGGGTATATAAAAGAGTGTCTGCTTGTATCAGTGATTGTATAAGACAGTAAGTATGAGTTAGTATCTGCACAAATAAGTGATGTGGTGTGTGTATAAATAACGCAGTTGGTGTGTATAACTGTATACATGAGTAAATGGGTATGTGATTGATTCTTTGCATGACTGACTAGGTGTGTGAGTAACTCTATGGATTAATGGCGGACTGTGACTGTATGCATAGGTGTATGAGTGCATAATATAGTAGTGTATTGATGAGTAACTGCATGTATAAGTGAGTGGATGTGAGTGTAGACCTAGGAAATAGTGGGTAGTATGTAGTATCTGGCATTGTTGTGTGTATGGTTTCAAAAATAGTAGTCTGTATTTTAGAGTGCGTGTATCAAAGTTTATATTAGGCCATCAGTATGTGCATCAGATTATCACGTGGATGATGTCATCAGTTATGTCATCAGTGATGTCATTTGAGATGTCATCAGTGATGTCATCAGTGATGTCACTGACCATGTCATTAGTGATGTAATATGTGACGTCATCACCAGTGCATTGCGGGCACGCAAGTTATAGTTGGCGCAACTAAATATAATGGGCGAATGTCTCTGGTTTTATATGAGTCAAATGTCCAACTAACTGTAACGTCCCTGAAACCTATGGTTTTTTCAGTGAATTTCTAAGGTTTTTTTAAATGCTAATTCCTAACTATAACGTCTGTAAAACCTATGGTTTTTTCAGTGAATTTCAAAAGTTTTTTAAATGTTAATTTCATATTTTAATATTTATAAAACCTATATTTTTTCTATTTTTTTGTAATATTTTGGAACTCTATTATCTTTTTTTTAATTAATTAAAAAAATATGTAATGTTTTATATCTTCAAAAAAAGTATCTATATCTTTTTTTGTTTTGTTTGAGAAAACTGAATTCCCGTACTGGTAGTGTACCAAGCTCCATCAGCACACGAATCAATCCACCATATTGCTAAACTCATAAAGGATGCGCATTTCGTATCTGACGGGTTCGTGCCACCGCGTAACATCATATACGTATGTGGTCGCACCAGCTGCTACTTTGGTATGCGACGGGTACTCAGTACCAAGCCGCGCCTTACGTCATGGACATATGGGGTCACGCCCGCTGCGCGTTGCGTAAGCGATGAGTGGACGCTGCCAGGCCCTGTGTTACGTCATAGATGTATGGTGTCGCGCCGGGTATGCCATTCCCTCATTTTTTTTGTCTCAAAACTATATCTAAATACGTTTAAAGGGTATATGACAACAAGCAATAATCTAAAATATTTTAAACCTTTACATATTTCTAACTGTAATAAACTTATATTATGGTAAATATATTTTCTCAAAATCATGTCGTGTGCAGCCTCCTTGCGCGCTCGGTGCATGATTGCCATGTGACCTTAAAGAAAAGCATTTGATTGCTTCATAACATTTCCCATTGTAACAGTTGGAGGACTCCACCCATTTTAGTCATTCTCTCTACAGCATTTGATGAGAGACTCCTCTTCAGGTTAACAAGCTTTTTTGAAAAGTTTTTGCTATGTACACATATCTGACACTACACACAACATGCAACCATCATCTTCATCAATATTCATGCTTTGTAAAGTAGCCTTCTACCTGTGATAGCCATGCATCTAAAAGCTACATAACAGAAGTTTTCCCCACTGCCAGAGGTAACATGGTTGCATACGCTGTCCACAGCACAATGTAATGTGGTACGGCCCAGGGGCAGTATCTTGGGGTGGGCGGAATTTGCGAAATTGCCTTTCGCAAAATTTCGCGAAACGGCAAAAAATCTCCACGAACACGCAAAATTTTGCGTGCTCGTTGAGATTTTGGGCTGATTAATGCATTACTGAATTTGAGCTTCAACTCGGGCACCTGCTTTATTTATATCTGTAAGTGCCTCCTGTTGAGGTTTAATTTTTGTGACAGGAGCATCTTGCCAGAATGAATACTGCCCTGCATATTTACCCAAGAAGATGCCACCGTTTTGTGCAATACCTCTACTCAACTGGAGTACTTTCTACTGGCTAATCAGTAAGTGCTACCTCGTTGGGTAAATGTATAGTGCTTTTCCTACACTACAGCTGCGTAAAGGGCCAGAAGAGTTGTCTAGCGACCATGTGTGTCTGTAACGTTGCCACTGCAATGACGGGCACCGGGGTCCTTCGAGTGAGCTGTCCATCATAGTGGGAGAAAGGGCGGGAAGATGTTGCACACCGCTGGTGTGTGGGCCGGAGCCAAACGAGCGGGGCTTCCATGCAGTTCACATGCCTCTTGTTTATAAAGGGCCAGAGACCGATCAGAGCAGCAGATGAGGAGACAGAACCTCCTGGTGTCAGGAACAACACGGGGATTGCGCTCGAGAAACTCATGGATGCACAGAGCTCCATCAAGAATTACAGCAAATTGTTGACGGTAGATATACGGAGCCTCGACCGTGCTTTGTGCTGATTAATGCGTTACTGAATTTGAGCTTCAACTCGGGCACCTGCTTTATTTATATTTGTAAGTGCTTCCTGTTGAGGTTTAGTGACAGGAGCATCGTGCCAGTAAGAATCCTGCCCTGCATCTTTCCATTCCGCCGCAGATCGCGGACGTTTCGACATTTTCGGGTTCCGCTTGGAATGCAAAAATTCTGAAATTTCACAAGTTCCGCGAGCGGAATGGAATTTGTCTCCCACCCTTATCAGTATCATGCATAGATAATGAACACACAGACACAGATAGATAGTGGAAGTGGGTACGGGCACGTGCGCTTTACTCTGTGCTGAATGCGTGTGGGGTGAGTGTAAACCAGCCCTCAGGGAATGGTTGCTACTAGCATCAACTACAACAGTAATCATTGGATCACACACAGAGATTCAATAATAAAAGGGTCAATAGTTTGTGCTGCAGTAAGGTAGGGACACTAGATGTGAAATAATACAGAAAAGATTCTATTTCAAAAGAACCATAACTTGTGGTATACTGAGATACAGGTAGTAGATCTGAAATAATACACAAAAAGATTGTATCATAAAGGGTCCTTCAGGTCTAGTGCACTCAGATAGCCACATCAAAAGCATTCAGTATGTGCACAGCCAGCGATGATTCGTGCTGCGGGCGGTCCGTACTAGGAACAATGTCTGTTGCCTACAGGACTGCCTCATCTCCAATAGCAACTCGATCTGAATTGTAAACACTGCTATCTGCAGTGTAGGCCAGAGAGCGGTCAGCAAGGGCCCACAGCCACGTGGCGTTGACTTGAGCTGGCCAGTTTGTCATACGTGAAGCAACAAAAACTGTGTGCGGACCCTGCGATGATGCGTAGGCGTGGTGCGGACAGAGCGCACTGGAGCAATGTCTTTTGCCTACAGGAGTGCGTCATCTACAATAGCGACTCGATCTGAATTGTGAACACTGCTGTCTGCAGTGTAAATTGAAGGCAGTAGTGAGCACAGTTATCCATGAATACTTTTTCTCACTTCCTCCTCACAAAATACAACAACATAAATTACAAAAAACTCTGCAATAAATAAATCAAAACTATTCGAATTGCGATCTCTGCTGTCCACTGTGTAGACTGTTATTCAGTGTTTTTTACCACTACCAAGAAGAATTTGGTCAATGTACTAGACCTATAAGTCATCTAACAAAAGTTCTTCAAGCAAGTATACTAAAAGGCTATTGTGTATATTTCAATAGATGTTGTAGTTAGTTGCCTACTGCATTCTGTAATTAAACAATCACCACTCAATCTGCATTGTGAGCCCTGCTGACCGCAGTGTAGGCCAGAGGCAGTGGTCATTAACACGTCACAGCCATGTGGCGTTGGATTCAAAAGCACGGAGTTGGTTGCACCTGATTGGAGGGGGTACACACAAATCATCACAGACTTTAACTTCTGAGATCCTCAATCACAGAATCAAGACCCTGTTTCACTGTTCCGACCTGCTGTACCGCGGTGTACTCCACTGACTGCAGTCAGCCAAGCCCAATTATCATGTGCAGCAATTAGCTACGGAATCAAAGAGTCTGATGCACCTCAACGGACGGAGTTCTGTAAAAAACAACGAACAGCAGGTAATATCGGACATCGTCCATTTTGTGTTCAAGACACCGTTCCACTGTTGGGACCTAGAGATGGTTGCACCTGGTCGAAGGAAGTACCTTCATCTCCACTCTCAGATGTAGTTCTAACATCATCCATTGTGGGATCAAGACACTGTTCCACTGTTGGGACCTAGAGTTGGTTACACCTGGTCGAAGGGAGTACCTTCTTCTGCACTCTCAGATGCAGTTCTAACATCGCCCATTCTGGGATCAAGACACCGTTCCACTGTTGGGACCTAGAGTTGCTTTCACCTGGTCAAAGAGAGTACCTTCATCTCCACTCTCAGATGTAGTTCTAACATTGTCCATTGTGGGATCAAGACACCGTTCCACTGTTGGGACTTAGAGTTGGTTACACCTGGTCGAAGAAAGTACCTTCATCTGCACACTCAGATGCAGTTCTAACATCGTCCATTATGGGATCAAGACACCGTTCCACTTTTGGTACCTGTTGGACTACTGTATTAGTAGTATACAGAGCACTCCACGGTGCTGGGCCTCAAGCTGGGCGTTGTCTGCCTGCGTCGCGGTAGCCAGCGTTGATCTCAGGAGTCTTCCCAGCTCGCAGACCTCGGCCCAAAAGCTTCCGCCGGCACGTGGTGGGCCCTCTTTCACATATGGCGGTCTCGAAAGGTGAACTGTGGGGCATATGTGCATAGCAGCGTCCATGGCGGTTTCTGGGTACCAGCAGGCTGAGAGCATGATTCCCGCAGCCACCTTCGCTCACGGCATCAGCCTTGTGGTGGTGTAAGCTGCGCAGACCTGACAGATATGTTCGCCATTCCGGAAGAGAACCACACCCAGAGAAACGTGCCTTTTATTCATAGCCTTACGCTAGCCTTGCGTATGCCGAGCCAGCCCACTATTCTAAATATTTGGGGGGTAGGGGGCACATACGCGCTATGACTGTACTATCATTGTTGCGTCCACTGTCCACTTCACTCAATAGACCATCAGTGTATGTTGACATGTACATGTCTGTGCTCTGCATACTCAAGTCTGTCTGGCACATCCCCTCAACACTTTGCATTGTATTCTTTTATAATCCAGAATCACTTGCCACCTTCGTACATACTTTGCTCCCATCTCTCCCCGCATTCTGCATTGTGTGGCAGAGGTGCTATGTTTGGTTTGTGTACATGGCTAGCAATGGTTCCCACAGTATGTAGTGTCGTAGTGTCTGCTAGGTGTACATATTGTTTGTCATGTTGTACGTGATTATATAAGGTAGCGTGTTTATTTATGAGCAGTGGTTTCTCCCATTCACATATCGCTGTGTTAAAGAGGATACAGAACTTTCTCACAGGTGCAAAGTGGGACCACAATGGCAGTCATTCATTACTATGCAAGAATATCCAACTGCACGATGCTTCTAACCTTACAGCCCCCAATCTTGCATGCTTTCTTAAAAGCACGCCAACTCCCACAATCAGACCAACATTCACACAGCTTTTCTAATGGCGGTTATCTGCTTCTTAATAACATGGACTGCTATGCAATGTGAGCTGGCATACCCTATTTCCTTACTTATTTCAAACCGGATAACTTCCTGTGGCAATCTCTATTCCCACCCACACAAAGTAACTCCCAAAGTTCAACTTGGCCTTCAATACCTACTTGGAAAACAGATTTTAGAAAACGGAGCACACTGAAAGCACTTTTGTTTCAAACAGAAGTGTCCCTTACTTCTCCAAAAGTAATTTATCGACTGCAGATAGCACGAACTTCAAGTAAAATACACTCCCTTTTAAATACGAACCTCCCATTACACTTTGTGAATTGTAACACAATTTTCAACACATCTGACACTTAAGCTCTGGCACACTTTTTTAACACTGTCTCCTCCGGCCTTGTCACAGGCTTTCAAACTGTTTTTGGTATAATACCAGACTTCATTCATTCGATAATTCGATCATCTCTGGAATAATAGGAACAGTGGCCATAATTCTCGCTCTGTTTGCGGCGCTCCTACTACTATTTTAGCTTGTAAAAAATGGTTGCGCTTCCTGTGGTAACAAGCATGTCCGACATAATACGCCTCTACGCGAAGCTACATCAATACCGTGAAAAAATGGATCAACTTTTCGGCTGCCTGCCTCTATCTACTATTATCAGAGCCAGCTACAACATGACATTTATTTACACATATGCAATCTGCGTGCAACCATCTTTTTTTTGCAAAACCTGCCCAATCGACTGGTGAATGGATCTATGCCTTACCAACATCCCAGCAAACGCTCCCGCTATCCAGCAGGTAATGGAGTATCTTCAAAACTATGAACTTGATTGTTTGGACAGTGGAGCAATGGCGGATGCAACGCAAAAAGGTATCCTGGCGGAATGGGATTTCTGCGCAGCCGCGAAAGATCTCCTGCAACGTGCGACCTTTGACAACATCGTAGATTGCCTGCCAATTCAAATTGCCGCTCCAACATTTGAGGAACATTACTGTCCCTTCGAGAATATGAATTGGATCACTTCGCTTTTCTCACACGATGGCAACAATCGCCTCTTGGAACATTACGCATCTCAAGCCGCTGAAGAACTTCTGGACTGCAATCTCCAAGACTTGTAAGAAATTCACTTTATTCTTGGATTGATTTTTTCCAACTTTTTTTACATTTTCCAATACATTTTTTTAATACACTTCAATTGAACTATTTTCATATAATAACTTTCTAAGTATGCTTAGGCATTGGAACTCTGTTTTCATTATTTCCCCTTACGTCTCCAGACTAACCAGGGATGGGTGATGTATGGCCTGTGCAAATACGCTATTTACTTGCTAATTTAGCCTAAACCCAACATCCATTTTGAAACCATGTCTATTCTTTGTACACACGTCTCTCTGCCTGCCTGTTATCCACGAAGCCCTTTCACACAAATTAGCTCATCCTCAGCTCACGAGCTGGCGATCAAGATAAAAAAACATGGCATTGTTTAGGAACTGGTTGGCACAGTGTGGTAATCGTATCCTACCTTTATTTTAATTCTGCAATTTACAGTCATTCATATCTAATAGGTATTGTTTATGTCACATGGAACTGTAACATGTAATGTGGAATTGACTGATGCAGGAGCTTACGTCTGAATACAACAGAAGCGGTTGGAGTTTGCCTCAGCTGGATGCCTTAGCTCTTCAATCAGTGGGTCCATTTATGGCACTTAAATAAAGACACTTTTTATATAACTTGCAGACTCCATTGTTTTATCCCACCCAGCCACTGTCTTAAACACACCTGTTTTCACCATTTGTCTTCTGTGGCATTGCAACATTTTCTGCATTATATTCTTCACGATTATTTCTTTATTCCTGCTTGCTAAAACACTCCATTTGAGTCTTCATACCGGTAGGGATGAGTAGTTTGCTTCCCACTATAGTCTAAACCCATACTAACACCACTTGCACAGCTATGCTACAGTGACCAGTATGCTACAGCGCGCAGAGCACATCAGTTTACAGCAATCAGCTCACGGTTTCATCCCCGAGTGTTCCGGCACCTCACCTCAGCACCATCTCACTCTGGGCAAAATAGCACTTTCACACCGGTAGGGGTGAATACATAGCTTCACACTCCCTGTATAGCACACCCTAACCACCCCAGAGAGCTCACAGCTCTCCTACCCTCCTCTTTCCTACTCTTTTCGTCATTTTTTCCCCTTACTTGCTTCAACAGAATCACAAAATGGCTGCCAACACTTCCTAGTTGCAACCGCTCGCACTGCTCACAGCCAATAAGCAGCAAGCTCGTGCTTGTAACGCCTCAGCCAATCAGATGGCCGAATTCCCAAATATCGATATCTGTAAATTTCGATATTTCTCCAAAACTACTGAACGGATTTACACCAAATAAACAAAAGTGTGCTTTCTAGACCAAGCCCCTTCTCCCTGCCAAATTTGGGGTAATTCTGTTCACCCATTCGACCTGTAGCCTGGTCTAAAGTTTCCTATGGAAATTAACATGGAGAAAACACGTTTTGGGACCCCCCTTTTTTCTCGCCCCCCCTTGATGAATCAACCCCAAACTTTCAACATAAGAGCTGATATGAACAAAGAATTCGTTTGGAAAATCTCATGAAGATTCATCAAACGATGCCAAAGTTTTGAGCAAAACAAAAAATGCTCTTCCTGTGGAAACTTGGTCCTAACTATAACTACCTACTGGCGACTGCCAGTAGGTAATATAGTAATATATATATATATGTATATATATATATATATATATATATATATATATATATATATATATATATATATATACATATATTTATATATATATATAAATATATATAAATATATATATATATATATATATATATATCACTGAAAAAACCATAGGTTTCACACACGTTATAGTTAGGAATTATCATTTACAAAACCTTGCAAATTCACTTAAAAAACCATAGGTTTCACACATGTTATAGTTAGCTGTACATTTCACTCGTAAAAAACCAATGAAATTCCACGTTATAGTTAGATCAGGTAACTATAACTTGCGCGCCCACAATAAACTGCTGATGACGTCACATAGTACATCACTCATGACATGGTCAGTGATATCACTCATGACATCAATGATGACATCTGAAATTACACATTGTGGATTGCGGTCGCGCAAGTTATAGTTACCTGATCTAACTATAACGTGGAATTTCATTGGTTTTTTACGAGTGAAATGTACAGCTAACTATAACATCTATGAAACCTATGGTTTTTTAAGTGAATTTGCAAGGTTTTGTAAATGACAATTCCTAACTATAACGTGTGTGAAACCTATGGTTTTTTCAGTGAATTTCTACGGTTTTTTAAATGCTAAGTTATGTATTTATTTTTTATTATTTTTTCTGGTTTTTCACTATGCGCACACCCTGCGCGCACGGTGCGCTTCGCGCCCGGTGCGCGCGCTGTGGGCGCTCGGTGCGTTTCGCGCCCACGTTGCGCAGTCCATGCCGTGCACGCCTCGCCTTTTTTTACGCAGTAACATTTAATTTTTTCTCCCTTGTGGGTCCTTTAATTTATTTAATAAATGTGATTTTTACTTCTTTATTTTTTTTTATTTTTTTTTTTTGCCGTGCGCGTACGGTAAGCTTACAGTACGCGTACCCCGCTATTTTTTTTTTAAATTATTAAATTTATTTTTGGTACTTTTGGGTCCTTCTTGGACCCCCTGACAAACACTAGGGGGTCTGCACCTCTCTTTGTTGCCCCCGTTTCACGTTCCCCACCTTTGTTTCTCAGTGCGAGAGACAGAAAATGGCGGCCGACACTTCCTGATTTCGACCGATTCGAATGTTTACAGTCAAGTAACCACCAATCAGAATTGAGCTCGCGCACGGCACCGTACGCGTACGGTAAGCTTACGGTAAGCGCACGGAGCGCGCTTACAGATATATATATTGATTTAAATGCTATTTTCTCAGGACCTACTGAACAGATTTACACCAGACCTACAAAAGGCACATCCTTGACCTGAGGACTACCTCTCTGCCAAATTTCAAGTAATTCTGTTCAGCCGTTCGGGCTGTAGCTGTGTCTAAAGGTCCTATGGAAAAATGCATGGGGAAAACGCGTTTTGGGACCCCCCTTTTTTCTCACACCCCGCTTGATGAATCCCCCCGAGACTTTCAGGGTAGGAGCGGAGCGTAGCGCCCCATTAGTTTTGAAAATTTCGCAAGGATTCGTCAACCGGCGCCAAAGTTATTCCAAATAGAATGTTGCGGATTTCCTATGGAAACACGGTCCTAACTATAACTATCTACTGGCGACCGCCAGTAGATAATATATGTATATATATATATATATATATATATATATATATATATATATATACACATATTAATTTGATAAGGGATGTTATAGCTAGGAAATATACTTTTCTTTGAAATTCAAATTAAATTCACTGAAAGGTTACTGGGACATTATAGTTAGGTTCAGATTTCACTTGTACAAAACCATGGCAATTCAGCAGATACCATTACCTGATCTAACTATAACTTACACCTCAGCAATTCACTGCTCATGACCTCACATATTGCACTACTCATGACATGGGCAGTGACATCACTGATGACATCTCAAATGATATATCTGATGACATCACTGATGACATTATCAAGTGAGTGTGTTTTTTAGGAGTTTATGGGTGTTAAACATATATACTAAGCTACTACAAAAGTTAAATTTGTATACTAGTGGCACTATTATTAAGTGATACTACTTCTAACATATATTATGTGAGTGGCTGTGTGACTGTATGTTTCGTTGTTTGTACTGGTGTGCCAGTGGCTGTATGGGTGAGTGAGATGTTTTGTGAGTGACTGTATTGCTGAGTGAGTGGGTGTGTCTGTGGCAGTATGGGTGAGTGAGTGGTGGTGTGAGTGGCTCAATGGGAGAGTAAGTGGGTATGTAAGGACTGTATGGGTGAGTGAGTGAGTGGGTATCTGAATGGCTGTATGAGTTAGTGTCTGGGTGTGTAGTGACTGTATGGCTGAGTGAGTGGGTGTCTGAATGGATGTATGAGTTGGTGACTGGGTGAGGGAGTGGCTGTTTGAGTGGGTGTTTAGTTAAGGGAGTTGGTGTGTGTGGCTGTACTGGAGAGTAAGGTTATGTGTGAATGGCTGCATGGGTAAGTGAGCAGATGTGTGAGTGTTTGTATGGATGTATGAATGGGTATGTAAGTGGTTGTGTGGGTGTGTCAGTGAGTGTGCAAGTACTTGCATGGATGAGTGGCTGTGTTCAGAGGCTGTATGGGTGAGTGAGTGTGTAAGTAGTGGTATAGGTCTATAAATGAGTTTGTGAATGGTTGTGTGAGAGTGGGAATTGGTGTATGAAAAGTTCCATGGGGGTGTGAGTGGGTGTGATAGTGATTTTGTGGATGATATCATCAGTGATATCATCTGAGATGTTATCACTGATGTCATCAGTGATATTATTTGAGAGGCCATTAGAAATGTTGTCAGTGATGTCACTGACCATGTAATTGTGGGGCGCAAGTTATAGTTAGCTGAGCTAACTATAACTGCTGAATTTCTCTGGTTTTCTTCAAGTGAAACCTGAGCCCAACTATAATGTCCCTGTAACTTTTGTTTTTTTCAGAGAAGTTCTATGTTTTTTAAATTCTATTTCCTAACTAGAACGCCCCTGTAACCTTTGATTTTTTCAGTAAATTTATAAGGTTTTTGAAAAGCTAATTCATAGCTAAAGCATTCTTGTAACCTTTGTTTTTTTCAGTGAATTCCTAACTTTTTAAAATTCTATTTTATAACTATAACGTCCCTGTATTTTTTCCTATAATTATACATTGAACATTACGTCTGCATGGTACTTCACTTATTGTTGTATTTGCCATCTATGTATTTAAAAAGTACATTAATAATCTTATTTCAAGATATTTTTGATGTTCACGATGATGGTACGATAGCAGAGGACACACCGCGAATACCGTGTGCTTTTGACAAAGTGTAAAACACATATTTAGACATATTTTACATAAAGTTTAAGTGTAGCTGTTCAGTAAGATCCTGATTTAACTTTCCCCTTTTTATTCGTTTGTCAAAAAAACTATATCAAAAATGCATTTTCCTTCTTCACAGCGACTCTGTGGGTCGCGATGATGTCAGTAGTCACGAATAAAAATGACAAAGTGTAAAACAGATATTTAGACATATTTTACACAAAGTTTCATTCCAGCAGCTTAGTAACATATTGGTTTAACTTTATTTTCACAACACATTTATCAAAAACAACAATTTCAAAAAAATACTTTTTGCATCGGAACTTGTGAATAGAACATGACTACCAAAATAGGAGATGTCCCAAATTGATTTCGAAAATTGTGCTGGTTTTCAACTTTTTTTGGTTATATTTACCAACATAAAATGGCATCAGAAGAACCAGAGGAAGACCTACAACTGGTTGAAGTTGTTGAAGACCAGAAGAACTCAGCTGCACATGAACCTTCTTCTGATGAAGAACCACCAAAGAAGAAACAAAGCAGAGCTTGGGATTTTTTCACTATTTCATCTGGTGAATCAAAGACCACAACTAAATTGGTGAGGTGCAACATATGTGAGAAGACATCTCGGGGCACAGGAAAAAAATATTTATGTGGTACAACAAGCATGTCGTACCTCTTGAAAACGTACCAAAAGAAGCAACTTAAAATTGCACAGAGAAAAAAAGTAAGAGTGATCATCAGCCTTCAGACCTCCAGCCCCTGCTCCTTGCAACACAGTTCCAGCTGAAGTGGAGAGAAGATGCAGTGAAATGTCACCAGAACTAACATGGTTTGCTATCTTCTGCATGCACTGTAACACCATTGTAACAACCAGGGAGCAATCTCTGCATGTAATTTTGCAAAATGTAAAAACCATACTTGAAAATTATATATCCTTTTTTATTGCAGCAGTTCAACCACTGTGAAAAAATATAAACAAAGAAAAAATGTATTAGGATTTCATTTTGAACATTAGGCAACCGAAACGCGATCCAATGGTGAAGTAGTGAAGAGACTTCTTAGATGCAACTTAATTCTGCGGGTATTATAGTACCTCCATTCAGTTTCTATCTGTAGTGACAGAATGTAGTCCTGTTATTTTTTAATAATTTCCTTTCTTGCACTTAGAACGAGTCTTTCATTTCTAACAGCTTGCTGTACACAATACCCCAATAGACAGAATAATGTCTCAGAAACACATTGTTCATATACAGGTCAACAGAATTTTACATTTTGCTATACTAAATTGTCCTTAGAACTTTAGTTTTACAAATAGCAGATATAAGTTTGGTAACCATTTAGCTACTCTTGAATTGAATGTCATTGCTATGTCATTTCTTTCTGTCCATCCTCTTTGATATCTTAAATATATTGTGTATTGTGTAAAGGTTATATTAACTCCTTCATGAAATATGATTGCTATAGTTGTGAAAGTTCTTTTTGAAATGGAATTTTGTCCAGCTACAAAGTCTGTAATTTCACTTTCTAATTTAGTACTATCCACTCTGCATTGTTGTAGCATGACTATGACATATTTTCCATACCTTTGTAGTAACAATGTAGGCCTAAGTTCTGAACTGTAGTTTGGACCGGTCAAATCTTGATGGGCGTTTGTGCTTAAATTTTCAAAGGCCATAGCTTTACAATCTGGTAACGTCAAGTAGAGGAATTGTTCCGAATTGATTTCAGTACTAGAGGTGAATTTATAATGCTCACAATTATGGTTCCATTTATAAGTTGAACCAAATGGTTCATTGGTATTCACATCCTCTTCCTCTAATAGTCCTAGCAGTACCATTAAACATTCTTGAGCATCCTGATGAACATTTTAAGAAAACACTACTAATCCAGTACAGTACTCTACCGTTTAGACATTTTTGTAGCTCTGTTGGTGGTAACTTGGCTGTTTTTGGCTCCAAACGGACTATAGACTGAAATGGATGTATACTTTGGATTAGAACTGACACATAAACATTTCAACGTTGAAGTAGTTTGGGAATGGGAACAAGTACTAACTTGTTATTCACAGCTCTATCTAGCATTTTATTATCCTCTAATTTACTGTAACAGTACTTACATATAACTTGCTGTGTGGACAAGACAAAGCGTTCCTCTACAAATAAGTACACAGAAAACTTTTGCCAGTTATCATTATTTTCTTTTTCACTTGTTAAATACAAGTCGACAGTCCCTCTTTCAATCTTATAGTCAGTGTGTCGACAACATATGCAAACATACTCTGGTTTTTCGGAGCACACTGTGTTAAATTTTGTAATCTCATCTTAAAAGCTATCAACTTTAATACCTGTGTCCTGTTCTGCAACTCATCCTGTTATCAACTCTTCATTTTCCATAGAGTCCTGTTCTGGACAAAAGAAGCAAAACTGCACATCATCACAAACCTTTTCTACCTATGTCACAGTACCATGCTAAAGTGCTCTTTTAAGTTCTTCTAAACATAAAGCAGTTTTCACATAGTACAGCCTCCTAACTAAAGTTCGCATTGTTGAGAGGTATTAATAATTTGTTGGATGATACTCAGTGCAGTTTCTGAAGAGGTTTCAGCACTGAAACTGCTCTTATGGTGACAACGGATCTTGACTGGTTGAATGCAATCAGTTGCCTTTACATCTAAACCATACTCAGTGCCTTGTTAGGTGCCACAGGGCTTACCTTTGAGCCCAATGCTTTTTCATTAATTTCATTCATGAAACTTTATTTCGGCTATTACGGCCATAAAGGTACATACATATACACAACCACTTAAATTAATATCGAGAAAGAATAAAATATCGTAAGAACCACTTATTATAAAATGATACAAGCATAAATAGCAGTAATAATCACTCATTTGGAAACAGGGGAATACAATGATAATCATCACTATGGGAAATATAATCAGTGCAACCCAATCATTAAAAATATAAATTAAACTAAAAAAGTTAAAAGGAAATTCACAGCCTATGTTTTTATATAGAACCTAAGTCACAATAGCAGCCAATTAAAATCAGGTCTTAATAGATCTCATATCAGTTGTTTGATAAAGTATCTACGCTTACAGGCTAGGTTTTTGCCAAAACTAGGGTCACAATAGTTGTCAAGTGGGAGCGGGTATTACTAATTCTCACATAGATTTTTCAATCGATACCTTCGCTTACACCACATTGCAAAAAGAAACTTGGAAATTGCAACAAAAAAAAACGGGTTAGTATCAGATTTTAAAACCCTGTAGGATTCCTTATAATTTCTAATACCTAGGTTCCTACACAGTTGAGTAACCCACTTTAACCTTGCCCACTTACATGCCAAGCAGAAGAACAACACATGAATTACAGTTTCCTCCTCTACTAGGCATCCCGGGCAAAGGTGGGTGGTAGCGCCTGTCCATTTGTTGGTAAGTGCATGGAGCGGCAGCGGCCCATATCTAAATTGCAAAAACAGTTTTTTTGCTGTTGGCGGTTGAATAAAATCCAACACCTGCTCCAATTTATATTGCTGTTTTATGTCCAGGAACTCATAGGTTAAACTAGAAGAGTTTGCGGTCTGTAAATGCGAGACAATTTATACTCCTTCAGTACACGAACTAATGATTTTTTGAAATAGCTGAGCATGACTCCTCCGGTGCGGACCATAGGTCCTCCCTTCCTATCGCACGGAATGAGTCTCTGATAAAGGAGAACCACGGGATGCTACCCGCCCCCAGAGTGGACATTACAGCCTTTAATTCCTCTCTATAATGTCCTAGCTCTGGCGTACTCCACAGCCGTCGCCAATAAAGCTTTTTAACTTTTATGGTACTCCCCTTGCAGCTTCAATCAAGTCCTTTGGGCCACCGCTGGTGTCATACGCCGACAATTCCCAAATTGTGGTATCTTTGTCTGAGAAAGGCCCTTATATGAGTAAGACTTTTAAAAACTGTATGGTAGCAGTCGAGATCTGTGTGTTCCTCGTTTCAGACATACTTCCTGAGGTGGCAGAAGCATTATATGATCCGTGGCTCTACATCAGAATTGTCTTCCTTGGAAATTGAAAAATGTTACCTCTCTGCTTAGGTTCAGGAAGAAACTAAACACCCGACTATTCTCTCTGGACCTTTGAGTGAGGTATTCTTTCTGTGAAGTGGATATTATGGTTCTCTGATCCTTTCGGTCATGGGTAGCACCAAGATGCCTTCAGGCAACTTTTACTGCTTTATAAAAAATCAAATCAAATCATAAACATGGTAGTGAGTGTCCCTCCAAATGTGTATGCTTTGTTGCCCTGCAAAACGCCTTGGAAAGATATGCATATTTTTTCTTAGCATGTCAATGGATTGCTGTTGAATACTACAAACACTACTACAATTTCATTTCTATACTGGGCTTGACTACGCGTTCCCTGTACCTCTTCTGCAATAAATTATTCTACATTTCTAGATGCCATCACCTCTTTGGCTATAGGAGGGACATTTTTCATTCAATAACATCGTCCTCTTTCATCAATAGTGTGAACTAATGTGTTATCCTAGAGATAGCTTTCTTCATTTGAGGAAATATGAATTTTTATGGTCAATTGTGTCCCCTATCTTAGACCCCAACGGCTCCATGTACATGCTACAAGTACATGTATGTTCCCTCCACTTCAAGCTACGAAGACGCAAATACAATTGTGTCCTAAGTATGATTGGCCACCGACTTTATATGGTACACTTTTTACGTTTTACAGCTCTGGCAAGATAGGCCCTGAATTCTGCCATCGAGCCTTTTCCTGCTTCTGCCTCTGAAATGCTCCAGCCTGGACCTGCATCCATGTCCATGAACTTTGTCTTACTCCCTGCACGGCTAGCGGTGCCTGACGCGGCCTGTTGCCTGCCAAAAACTGTATTCAGCCTTCAAGTTATCTGCTTCGCTCCTCATCCAATACATTCCTGTCTAGTAGTTTAGGTAAACATCCTTCTAGCTACCGAGCAAAGGGCCCGGCCTCGCTGTCTTTATGCAAGTAATTCATAGGCCCATGGAAGATTCCTGCCCCCTCGCATCTCATGTAGACACATAGACGCTTGTACACACACTAACGGTGATCTGTCCGAGAAGACCTTTCCTTCCAGATAATATAGTTCCTTAAACACAAGATATTAGATATGATTTAGGACTAGGTTGTCCTGACACCCCAGACTTCTGTCTCCATATGTAGAGCTAAATGTCAATTCCCCTTCACCCTCTAGTTGCACGTCAATCACACGTCATGCGGCTGCGCGCGCATCTCTGCCAAATATTTCTGCTGACACTGCAGGATTCTCTTATGGATCCACCCACTTGTGACATCATTTTAAATGACGTTTCTAGTATACGCCTGTATTACGCCTATTTTCATTACGTATGTGTATTCTTATCTGTATTATCAGCTGTTACGCCTCCTGCATCTGTCTTAATGCAATGCTTTTCATATAAATATTGTTACTTGTCAATAATGTATTGCTGATCCCTTCCTGAACCTTCGTGGTGATGGAATATGATTGCCTGGTTCGAACTATAATTCCTTTGTAAGGAATAAAGCCCTTTTCAGAACCTCTAATATCACGGATTCTGCCTCTTATTTTGACTGAGTTATTCTTACTAGACTTTACCGCATAAAAAATAGTACAGGTAATTTAAATATTTACCACATAAATTGGCGCCCGAACAGGGACACTTTCTCATCTCACGCGCCGGAGGTGCGTTGCAGGCCCGGTCCCCTGCCACAGCTGAACGGACAAAAAAAACGCGTACCCGCAGGATTTCCTGTATCTCCCTCCGGCCAAGCGGGGGTGACTGAGGCTGCGATCAACACCCAGACGAGGCGGTGAGAAGTGCGAAGTATCCCGACCAGAGCCTAGCTGAGAGAGCAAGATCCGAGGTATACAGAGGCCCACCAGGTTCCGAAGTTCCGAGTCCAGTCGAGTCCAGTCCGGTCCAGTTCAGTTCAGTTCCGAGGCCTTCCGTTCCGTGCTACCCGGTGAGTACCGTTGCTGGGGAGGCAGTTAGACGTGCACATTAATTTGTGCCGGTCCTGACGGGTTTGGGTACACAGATCCGGTCTGCACTGTTTTAGCAGTGTATCTGTACTGTTTAGCAGTATATCCAGTATGCTCATGTATATAACTCAGTATTATCTAGTATTAGTATTATGTCAGTAACTAGTTTTCTTCTAAATTATCATTGTTCGTTAAAAGTTAAATGTTAAATGTTAAATGTTTTACTGTGTTCAAAACTTGTGGTATGAATGAGTGTTCATTATTGTGTTTATCGTATTAATTGTGTTCAAGTCCAGTTCGAGTAAGAACCAAGTAGCAAGGTTTAAAGATGCCGTTCTTTTCAAAATTAAGACAGATCAAAACTAGAAAAGGAGTACTCGAAGAAGCTGTTCCCATTCCACCTAGGGACACTCCAGGGTATTTTATGTATCATAAACATGGCCTAGATGCCGTATTATATCTTGACTTATGGGTGGACTACACCAAGGATCTAGCAGAAAGTCAGAGGTGGCCCGCAGCTGGGACATGGGATGCAGATTGCATCATGAGAGTAGAAGAAGAATTATGGAAAAAGAAAGCCAGACAGTCATAGAAAGATGCCATTGAGTTATGGCGTAAAGAATCGCATAGGCGCACAGAGAAAGCGCTCAGACTGGAAGAGAAAAGTAGAGAGAACTCAAATAAAGCCCGAGAAAACGTATTAGTTGAGGAAGGTATCCGAGTAAAAACAGAACAAGTAGACAGACAACGAAATGCTCTTATGAATGGTATGTATCCTCTTTTAGCCGAAGGTTTACCTAAGGCCACCCCGGGAATACCGAAAGATTTGCCACCCCCATTACTCCCGATTAAAGCACATCCCAAGACCGCAAAAGATATTTTCCTTTCCTCCTATTTAGACGATGTAGCTCCGGAATATGTTAACGTTCCACCACACACGCCACCTGTCGATGGTGCTCAACGCCGAGAACAAACGCCCCCAACTCCGCAACCACAAACTCCTCCGCACAATCCCACGGGTCCATCTGTTTCCACCGCTTTTCCTACATCCACGGTCCCTACCTTACATCCCACGAATCCTTTCGTGCCTAGCACCTCAGAAGGTGCGACAGCAATTTTTGCCACACCACCATCACGAAGCAAATCGTCTCTTAGAGATTTAGCCAACCAACGTACACCCCAAATAGCAACGTCCGACATGTTTAAGGAACATCTTGTAGATTGTAGATATGATCCAGTGCCCGGTAAAAATGATAGAATGCTGCTATCATCACTACGTATACGACGAGCTTCACTATATTTAACGACGCTACCAGGAATGATTAAACATTTAGACAATATATATCGCTTTGTCCAAACAGGGCAAGGCCCTGAAAGTATTGACGAAGCCATGGAATACCAGAAAGCGGATATACAGAGACAACTGTTACGTTTCTTCATAAACTGCTTGATCAGAGACAGAGATAGGTCCGAGGTAGACCAGGATGAAATGCAAGTACTTACCCGATGGGGTCAGAATATATCAGAGGGAAAACATGATAAACAGACATGTATAGTAGTTATGTGCCGAAAGATCCGCAAAGAAGTAGAACGAATACATAAAGCCAGATTAGAGGCAGACAAAACTGAATCAGAGGGAGAGGAGGAGGAAGAAACAGAAATGCCCACAGGACAATTAGAAACGATAGCCTATGTAGGTAGGGGAAGACCTTGTAACAATACCAGATACTTTAATGACCCGATACGTCCGATACGTCCAGAATGTAACAGACGTCTTCAAGCCCTTATGCTAAATACGAAGGCCCCTGAACACTTATTCCAGGCTGCTGATAAATTACTCCGAGACCGAAGGGGGTATCATATGCTCGATTCTATGGATGAACAAGAATTAGCCAGGTCAGCAGTACAATGGGCTGACAGTTCTGAAAAATACAGTGATGATGCGTTGGCACACACGTTTTTTAATCTTACCCCAGACGAACAGCGTTTAGCTGGTATATACATGATACAACATCTCGTTATATTATATAGAAGCCAACACTCCGATCCCGGTCCCCTGCCTGATATATTGATAGAATTACTCACGAACAAATGGAGAGGTTCAGGTACTGATTTAATTAAAGAAATTCTGGAATATCGACACCAGTACATTGTCTTCATATGCCCAGAACATGTTTCAGTTCCCCCCAAGGAAAGAAAAACGTATCACATAGACAGACAGAATCCCTTACGCGAAGTGCACCCAATCAGAGGTGAGGACAATATTTTTAAACGCGTGTTTGTGTACGCGCCCATAACTAAAATTGAATTATTAGAGATGAAGAAAGTAGTACCTAGCCATGACAAAGACCCAGCAGGTTTCCACCGTGAGATAAAAGACATGTTACTCATGGGAGAGTATAGTTACCCGGACATTATGAAAATATTAAAAGTCCTATTACCCGCCGGTATTTATGAGAAACTCAAAGAAAAGGAATGGGAGGTGGGAGACCAAAAGATAGATTGGACAGTATTAGAAAACGAAGAAAAGGCCCGAGCTGCAGGTTCAGGGCTTGGGGAAAGGATTACAGCATTACCAGGATTATTAGTGCAGGTACTACCACGTTTATTAACTACGAAAAAGGAAGATTGGGGTGCAATTTCAGCCTGTAAACAAAAACAAGATGAAGACACTAGTGATTTCTATTCCCGATTTGAAAAATGTTTTGGTATTAATAGTGGCATAAAAGCAAGTAGTGAATCGTATCCACATCTGTTTGTGACAAAATTAGTTGAGAATTCCCTGCCACAAGTTAAGAGTAGAGTATTAAAATTCGAGAGTACTTGGCAAGGTAACACACCGTCACAGATGTTACAAATGTTACAATATCATCACAATAGAATCAGAGAAGAACAAGAACATGAACAAAGACGTATGAAAGACACGAAAATGAAAATGCTAGTGGCCCAGTCAGTTCCAGCTGACGGTCATAAAAAGGGTACGACACAGTCCAATGATTCAACGGGTCCCGTTAGAGGGACATGCAACTATTGTAAACAGCCAGGTCATTATATACACGATTGCGCAGTTCTGAAACATAATATCTCTACGGGTATAACGAAAGAGAGACCACGTCCGCCTAGACAGGATCAGATCCAACAACAAGTACCTCAGAATATACAGCCTATGCCAACTGTACAACAGACCGCGCCACAACAACAACAACAGCCACAGCCTATTGCTGCAACACAAAACACGACACAACAGATGTACCAGTATGCACAAGATGACTACCCAGAGTATCAGCGCTACACATGAAATAGCCTAGAGAGGGAAGTTGGCCTACCCCTTATCGAGGTTCCCGTAGATCAAGAAGGTCCTTACGTACAGAGTCAAGTATTAGGGAAAGACAGAAAGTTTCTACTCGATACAGGGGCAAGCAGAACCACTATCAGTCACAGCGAAGTCCCAGGGGCACCCCTCTCAGGCTCACAAAATATTTCCCTTGGTTTTTCATGAAAGCCCACTATTAACGAAGTATCGCAACCGCTTGCATTCACAGTCGGTCCATTAACACGGACTACAGATCTATTACTTACGAAATCATGTCCAGAAAACTTGTTAGGTATAAAAACATTGAAAGCTCTAGGAGCTGTAATATGTTGTTCTCCGGAAGGAGTACGATTATTTTTGCGTGACTTTAAAGGTCACTACGTGTCTAGAGACATGGATCACCGGTTACAGAATTTGCCTGCACATTTATGGGCGCAAGGCCCCACTGATGTAGGTTGTATGCACATTACACCATATCGAGTCACACTCAAAATAGGAGTGGTACTACCACGAATGCGACAATACAAGTTACCGCCAGATGCTGTAGTGGCTTTACTGCAAATCATTGACGAGCTCATTACACAAGGAGTGGTTGTGGAAACCGACTCCAATGTATGTAATTCCCCGATAATTCCGATTCTTAAACGAACTGATCCAAAAGCACCACCAGTATATCGATTAGTTATTGATCTGCGAGAATTAAATAAATGCATTATACCACAATACCCCGTGGTCCCAGATATCTCTTCATTGCTAACAGCCATAGATTCAGAAGCAACGTTCTTTACTGTAATTGATCTCAAGAACGCTTTCTTTAGCGTCCCAATCGATCCGGAAAGCCAATATTTGTTCGGATTCAGTTTAAATGGACGAAGTTTTAAATTCACACGCGCACCTCAAGGATTCACAGAAAGCCCCAGCATCTATAGCCAAGCACTGAAAAGAGAACTTGACAGTATCCACATGCCAGCTAACACTGCCCTGCTTCAATATGTCGATGACCTGCTGATCACCGCCCGAAGCGAACCCGAATGTGAAAAAGCATCACGGACGGTTTTACATTTCTTAGCCGACAAGGGGCACAAAGTGTCCCCTTCAAAGCTGCAATTCTGTGTCCAGCAAGTTGTGTACCTCGGGCACTTGCTGTCCAAGGGGGGAAGACAGCTTACACCCGACCGTATCCAGTTAATTGTTAACATGCCGCCACCTAAGACACAAAAGGAGGTACGGGCATTCATAGGCCTCACTTCGTACTGTAGGCAGTGGATCCCTCAATATGCATTTCTAGCGAAACCACTCATTCAGTTGACAACACAGGAGGCAGCGACATCGACTGTCCTCCCTTGGACTCAGGAACATACACAAGCTTTTGAAAGCTTAAAGAAAGCTTTATGCCAAGCACCTGTTTTAGCAACACCATGTTACAGCAAACGTTTTACACTTTTTGTTACAGAACGTGAAGGTACCGCTTTGTCAGTACTCACGCAGGAACAAGCAGGATCACACAAGCCATGTGCTTATTTTTCTAGTACATTAGATCCCGTAGCCCAGGCTCTTCCTGCGTGCCTGAAATCAGTCGCAGCAACAGCTTTAGCAATCAGACAAAGCGATGCCATAGTATTAGGACATCAATTGACAGTACAAGTACCACACGCAGTAGAGGTTCTCTTGAACCGGACCCAAACACAACACTTGACTATAGCAAGACTGACGGGTTATGAATTGACATTGTTCCAGCCACACATAGAAATCAGACGTTGTAGTACATTAAATCCTGCCACACTTTTGCCATTAAGTGGAACAGACCCATTGGCACATGATTGTATTGAAGTTATTACTATTACGACGAAACCCAGACAAGACTTGACAGATATTCCATTATCAGATCCAGACCTGACATTGTATGTAGATGGTTCATGCATGAGAACAAATACAGGAGAGTTAGTGGCCGCTTATGCAGTCACAACAGATACTGAAATTATTGAAACGAATTGTATCAATACCTTGTCAGCTCAAGCAGCAGAGCTCATCGCTCTGACACAAGCCTGTATTCAAGCCAAAAATAAGAAAGTCAACATATACACAGATTCACGTTATGCATTCGGAGTCGTCCATGACTTCGGCGTGCTTTGGCGAGAGAGAGGTTATTTAACTTCTCACGGTGCCCACATCCAGCACGGTCCCCTTATTCAAGCTCTGTTAGATGCAATACATCTGCCTACTGCAATATCGATTATGAAGTGCAAGGCCCATACGAAAGTGACTGACATTATTTCTCAGGGTAACGACCTAGCTGACAGAACAGCTAAACAGACTGCTCAGAATCAGACTCGTCCAACTGACACGACAAAGACAATAGTTCCGACACCAACACACTGCATGACAGTTAAGGATCCCGCCCTTGATGTAATTGACATACAGACACATGCTACACCAGAAGAAATAAAGAGATGGACTGAATTAGGAGGGATCCAAACGGATCAAGGATGGATGACGAAGGGAAAATCTATATGGTTTCTCCCCGACTCAATGGTTCAGGTCATCATTAACACAATACATAGTCCAGCGCACCTAGGAGAGAAAGCTATGCTAGACAGTATTCAACACATTTGGTTCAATAAACACTTGCGAGCAGCAGCTAAACAGAAAGTACGTACCTGCATGATTTGTTGTCAGTTCAATCCAGGAAAAGGCGTACCTGTAGAACAGGGTGGATTTCAACCCCCCGATCACCCTTTTGAAGTCCTCCAGATGGATTATATCCAGATGGAACGATGTCGAGGATTCAAATATGTCCTCGTAGTTGTATGCGCTCTTTCCCGGTGGACAGAGGCGTATCCCGTCTCAGATTACACTGCCCCGACTACTGCCAAGCAGTTAGTTCGAGAATTCTTCCCACGGTATGGTTTGCCCCGTATCGTGTACTCAGATAATGGCCAGCCGTTCTCATCCGAGCTAATGAAACATGTTTCACTTCTGTTAGGCTATCAATGGAAATTCCACTGTGTCCGACATCCCGAGGCAGCAGGTCTCGTGGAGCGACATAATCAAACTCTGAAAATTAGACTGTCCAAAGTATGTAGAGAAAAAGGTGTCGACTGGATAGTAGCTTTACCGGTTGCGCTCTTTTACATGAGAATGGTAGCACACTCTCGAACAGGGCTATCCCCATATGAGGTGATCTTCGGTAGACCACCAAATATGTGGGGGACGCCTATACCTCGTAAAATAACTGATGTTGATTGTAATATGCTGACAGATTACCTGGCTTCCTTGATGTCTGCACTACAATCTTGTCGTTCACAGGTAGCTGCAGCTTTTCCCGATAACACTGAGGTGAAGCCCCATGACGTGGTTCCAGGTGATCTGGTACTTATAAGAAATTTCGACAGGAGGAACCCGCTGGAGCCTCGCTGGCAGTCGCCTAAACTCGTCTTATTGACCACAAGGACAGCTGTGAAGATTGAGGGACGTAAAGGGTGGTTACACTCGAGCCATATAAAAAAAATTCATGGACTACCAACTGAATCGAACTTTCAGCCCTGCATTCCCTCACAGACTGACTCAAAACTCCCCCTGGTCGACAGGACAGAAAAGGAAAACTATAAACTGAAACTAAGGTCTAGCAAGTCAGACAATTTGATTGTTTAAGTCCTCTCCAAGGTGAATCGGTTAAATTTGTCTCTGACATGTATCCTCTAGACCGAAATAGAGAGAGAAATAGACAGAAACATGCGTACTGTAAATCACTTCGTAGTCACTGCATAGTGACATTGTTAATTATGTTTTTTCTAAGTCTTCTGATTATTATTTCCAGTATATTATTACACATGTATTACCCTATCTCCAAGCGTGCTTTCCATGCTACTGCCGAACATTCTTTTAGCGAATTACCCCCGCATGAGTTGTCCTATAGATTTGCGCTGCGCAACAACACATTCATTAGTATGTTACATCATTCTCATCAGCCCAGCAATGCTACAAATTGTTGGATATGTGGCCGACTCCCTCCCTATCAGAAATATAGGGGAGTTCTGCCCCTCTTTCCGTATCCATTCACACACAATGGCTCCTGTGGAGCATGGTTTAGTTTGATTAATTCCCTAGATTCAAATTCAGTAGTTTATCAAGACAACTGGGTTTGGGGAAACCTGAACCTAGTTTTACTTAAAGTCTGCTACCCTAACAAGGAGGGACTTCCCAAAAGAACAGGAACTGATCTAGAAAATGAAGTATATGGACTAGGTAACTTTACACTTAATCTCATGATCCTAAATGTTGAATCCGAAGCTACACCAATCTTGCCCGCTATGTCAGTATTTCCAGTTAGAGGCGAATTATGTGTAAGAAAGAATGGTTCAATACACATGGGCCATAGTAAATGTACCACTGTAATAGAATTCAGTGATAAAGGCAAGTCTACATTTAGAGCTTCTCGTCACTCCTACTTCATTTGTGGTCACACCGCATACATACGCCTACCCCTAGATTGGGATGGTACCTGTTACATTGCATTCCTTCTACCACCTGTTTTCCTAGCCCCGCCTGATTACCATAGGAATACCCATTTAGTACACAATAGACAACAGAGAGATCTCCCGATTGTCGATTACACCGAAACAGCATGGGAGCAATACACAGATTTCAATAAAGGTTTCTTTCCCTACATAGGTACAGTCACTAATAGTAAGTTGATACGTAGATTAACTAGAACCCTTGAAGCAGTAGTGAATGAAACTACTTCCGCCTTAGGCAACTTAACAGAGGAGCAGTCTGCGATGCGGATTGTTGTCCTTCAAAATCGTCTTGTCCTTGACGTCATCCTGGCCGATAGGGGCGGAGCTTGTAGGGTCATCGGATCAAGTTGCTGTGTTTTCATACCAGAAAACGCGCCGTCAGTATATAAAGCCATACCTCGACTTCATAAGATTGTAAGCCAGATACACCAGAATCCAGGCACCTGGACTTGGTCCGGTTGGTTCTGGAGCGTGTTGTCAGCCTGGGGATGGAGGATCCTATCCTTCCTAGGTATTGGCTTTCTCATACTATTCAGTTGCTGCTTGTGTCTACAATGTGGGCCAGCGATTTGTGGTCTGTGTGCCACATCGTGTATCCCGCCTTCAAATTTTCATTCAAGATCCCGGAAGAAGAAAGAAGAACAAATGATGCTATATGAACTGATTGATGGATTGATGAAGATGGATATTTCATGAGGGTCCGTAGGGGACAAGGAGGGAATGAGGAAATATGAATTTTTATGGTCAATTGTGTCCCCTATCTTAGACCCCAACGGCTCCATGTACATGCTACAAGTACATGTATGTTCCCTCCACTTCAAGCTACGAAGACGCAAATACAATTGTGTCCAACGTTAATATGTACTCTTTCATATCTGCCATGAATAGGCCAGATATTCCGTTCCTAAGTATGATTGGCCACCGACTTTATATGGTACACTTTTTACGTTTTACAGCTCTGGCAAGATAGGCCCTGAATTCTGCCATCGAGCCTTTTCCTGCTTCTGCCTCTGAAATGCTCCAGCCTGGACCTGCATCCATGTCCATGAACTTTGTCTTACTCCCTGCACGGCTAGCGGTGCCTGACGCGGCCTGTTGCCTGCCAAAAACTGTATTCAGCCTTCAAGTTATCTGCTTCGCTCCTCATCCAATACATTCCTGTCTAGTAGTTTAGGTAAACATCCTTCTAGCTACCGAGCAAAGGGCCCGGCCTCGCTGTCTTTATGCAAGTAATTCATAGGCCCATGGAAGATTCCTGCCCCCTCGCATCTCATGTAGACACATAGACGCTTGTACACACACAAAAAGTCAGTATAGAATAGGATCTGTCCGAGAAGACCTTTTCTTCCAGATAATATAGTTCCTTAAACACAAGATATTAGATATGATTTAGGACTAGGTTGTCCTGACACCCCAGACTTCTGTCTCCATATGTAGAGCTAAATGTCAATTCCCCTTCACCCTCTAGTTGCACGTCAATCACACGTCATGCGGCTGCGCGCGCATCTCTGCCAAATATTTCTGCTGACACTGCAGGATTCTCTTATGGATCCACCCACTTGTGACATCATTTTAAATGACGTTTCTAGTATACGCCTGTATTACGCCTATTTTCATTACGTATGTGTATTCTTATCTGTATTATCAGCTGTTACGCCTCCTGCATCTGTCTTAATGCAATGCTTTTCATATAAATATTGTTACTTGTCAATAATGTATTGCTGATCCCTTCCTGAACCTTCGTGGTGATGGAATATGATTGCCTGGTTCGAACTATAATTCCTTTGTAAGGAATAAAGCCCTTTTCAGAACCTCTAATATCACGGATTCTGCCTCTTATTTTGACTGAGTTATTCTTACTAGACTTTACCGCATAAAAAATAGTACAGGTAATTTAAATATTTACCACACATTAAAGAAAGGTTCTGTAGCAGAAGTATGTATCCATTATCCACTAAAAACTGTACAAAAGTTATTTCTATTCAATGATCTTTTCTTCTGGTTTTATCTTCTCATGTACAACACCATTTTCTCAAGAGCTTTTATTCTATTTATTATCAAAATCAAAAGCTTCCTCTTCAAAGCAAAGGCCGTGTCAACTACTCCCTCAACTTGCCTTGCTCCTTCTGCTACACGTCCTAATATTTCTCAGTAGATTTATAACCACTCTACTATGAAAATTCCTAGCTCTAATTTCCTCAAACTATTTCTGTCTTCTCGTTAAGGTGTGTCCATTTTTGTTACATTATTTCCTGTTCTTCTAATGTAGATATTGTCCTCTCTTATTCTTTCTAATAGTTTGCTTTTTATTTTCATTATTTTGAAATATTTGTAGGTGTTCACATATAATTTTAAGAAATGACTTTGTCCTCTTGCCAGTAGCTCTTTTTTCTTTCACCCCTTTTCTCCATTTTGCCCCTTTTGTGTCTCAGTTCTGCAGAGATAATGTACTTGCTTATGTTACTTTTTCCTTCGAGCTTTTGTAGGCATTCTAACTGTCTGCAGTTATGTAGATTTTGTTCTGTTAAAAAAATAGGTATATTTTAATTTTTACTCTATCCAACATAACAACTACTTTACTACTGACTTACTCATATTACAAAAACAGTTTTTATTTTATGTTGCAGTTTTAAATCCACAGATGAACCTAGCTATATAACTACATGCACTTACTTCAATAGACCAAACCCAAAGCAAAACACAAAACTTTATTTATCAGTTACCTTTGAACAATATAGTACCCTCTCCAACAACACAGCTGCACCATATCTCAGTTTTCACTTATACATGGTGAAAGACCAGTTTATCCCTTCTGTAGTAAATCTTAAAATGAACTTCAATCAAAGTGTAGAAGTACATACAGTGTCTGAAAATTGTAAATCCGAAAACATCATATAATAGCTATTTGTGTGGCTCTACACCACATTGTCACTGCTGTATTTGGTATCTCAGTACTTTTCTCTTTAGATGTATCAGCTTTACATTTTTGAAACACCTCATATAAAAATATGCACATTAATCTCCATCAGAGCATATAGCTCACTAATTCTTCCAAATACATGCAAAGAGTGTGTGACAGGTTGCGTATATTATTCACAAGATGGTTCTAAAAGACTGCATATTCCTTACTAAAACTTGTAAATACATGTGTTTATGGTTGAATATATCAATGCTCCCTAGATGATTGAATAAGTGTAAAGGTAGTGCCTAGGTGATTCCCTGAGGATGCAGGTAGTGCCTGGATGATTTCCTGAGTAAATGAGAACTCTATGGGTCCTTCTATATCTGCATTGTGAATGCCTGCAGGTTTGCATGAGTATTGCACTACTATCTGGGTGTGTGGATGAGTGCACGAGTAGTGCCTGAATGAATAGATAAGTGCATGACCAATGCCTCAATAATTCAATTCATGCATAGATAGTGGTTGGATGATAAAATGAGTGCAACTCTAGTGCCTGGATGATTGCAGGAGTGCATACATATTATAAAGGTGATTTTTAGAGTGCATGGATAGTGCGTACATGATTGTTTAAGTGCATGCATAGCACCTGGCAAAGTGGATAAGTGCATGAGTCATGTTTGGAATGCGTGAATAAATAGTTCACGGCAAGGTGTCGATGCACGTAATGCCGTGAGATCCGAGGCTGAATAGCTGCCTTGCCGTGAACTATTTATTCACGCATTCCAAACGTCAGCAGATCCACTCAAGTTATTACCAAGACCCGTCGATTGTGCGACTCCATATGCTCGTTCCGAGCCTACATGCGGTCAAACTCTTCCCGCACTTTAAACCAAGGCATTTTTACAAATTCAGGATTCTATCTTTAACTGTCCTGATGATGATCCTACTGTTGTTTTAAAAGGATTGAAACGTCGTCGACTAATGAAAACAGTATGCAAATTAATCTGATGTGATAAAAGAAGTGCAATTACTGTTTTTTCTAAGCTTGTCACAAATTATGTTCAATATTCCACAAGCTACCTTTGTCTTGCCTGAAATGTTTCTATCTTAAATGTACTTGTCATGTGTTCGTGTAGGATGCAGGATTGTGTCCCACTATATTGATGTGTTCGTATTTGTGTTCTTTGAAATTTTTTTGATTTATTATAATGATTGTCCGGCTGGACACTCGCAATATAGTACTGATTCTAGTCTATATTTATCCTGTTGATTATTTGTTCTGTTTAAGGACCACTGTTCTAATACAAAAATGTCACCCAAGGTCCTTCTCTACCTTTTGGGTTCCCTTGTGTTTTTGAAAATATGGGTGATTAGATGAGTACATGGGTGGCACCTGGATAATTGAATGAGTGCATCAGTAGTGCCTGGCTAATTAGATGAGTGCATAACGTATTTCCTCTAGTCATAGTGGTGACCAAAACCCAATTGTAGTAGTCCTTATGCTGGACCATAAACCCCACTACACAAGGGAAATTGGAGCAGGCATCTTGGATTACTGTCTGGCTGATTAAGATTAAAATGGAGAGCAGTCACTCCAGTATACCTATTCCAGAAAGTGATCAAAGAGAACCTGGCGGTAGTCATGGCATGTCTGACTGAAGTTGATGCTGCTTATCCAGCAGCCATGGTGTTCCACCAGCTTTGCTCTTTCATTAAAAAAGAACTTATATGACCCATAAAACTTTTTACTAGTAAACCTAGATGGTTTCTTAGGGAGTGTTCCATTGCTATTCGCCAACTGTGACTGGCACTTAAGGCCACCCGAGTAATCCCCAATTGGTGACTGAGTTACAAAAGAAATATAAGCCGGTCACAGCAGACATAAAAAAGGAAGTATTAGATCAGCAGTGGGATTCTCTAGTTTTAGCTGCTAATAATATGAGCAGAGTAAAAGATTAGCTGCAATATCACAAGTGTGACTTTGGAATTACATTTCACTAATATCTACGTCCCCGTTTTCACTGACACCAAATATTTGCCAGAACCAAAACTTGCTTTGGTGCAGTTAACTTTGGGAGAAGTCAATGATTCAATAAACCAGACTACTGGGTGCAAAGCCCCTGGTACCAATGGCATGCCAATTGATCTCCTCAAACAGGACCCTGTATTTTGGGCCCCATTATTACTGAATGTTTTTAACAGTCTAGCTTATTCCCCCTACCCTGTACTTGGTCAATATCAATATTAGTTCCTATTTTTGAAAAGGGAGACCATCTGCAGCCTAGTTGCTATAGGCCCATTCCTTAATCGACACAACATTAACAATCCTGGGGAGGGCTTTATACAATTGGATAACGGAATTATCAGAAGAGAAGTCATCATTTATTAAGACTTTATTCAGTAAATGCAATGAAAACCATAAAAGTCAAACAAACACAATTAAAAATCACCATCTAATACATAGAAAAACAGTGCAGTTTGACCATCATGGGCCCGTAAATACAAGGGTAAAAAAAAGCACTATGTCAAGAACAAAGGGATCCAAAATGTAAAAAGATATCTTCTAAGCACCATAAAATACAAAATTGGTAGCAAGGACTATATCAAGGGCAATAAAACCGTCCATTATGATCCCATAAAATACAGAGTTGTAAACATGGACCATATTAGAACCAAATTCATGTCATCACAGTGGCAGATAATTGTCCATAGAAGTTCATCGTTTGAAGCTGTAGTCTATCCTTTTAGCTCTGGGAATGGAGGACACACTGGTGCACTTTCTAGTTTGTTTGCACAAAGACATGAAGGCCAGAATAAGAATAAATCCCTTAGGGCTTTTTTAGGGAGTGAGACGATGTGTTTTACCCCCACTTTTATTTATTCTGTATATAAATGATCTTCATCCTTTTTTACTATCTGCTACCCCGATGTCCCAAAAGTTAAAAGCTCATTTTTACCTCCGTTACTATATGCCAAGGATGCCATACTAATGTCTTGTACCATGAGAGCTTTGTGTCAGTTCGTACAAGGTTTTGTAAATTGTATAGCCTCATTGGACTTACGCAGCAATTTAAATAAAGCATATATTATAACGTCTGGCCCGAAGAATCATAAGATGGCTTCCCTTAAAGTGGGCGAGTCAAACCTAATATGCACTAGCACTTTTTCCCACCTGTGACTAGTTTTTCCCCAATAATGGATCTTAGACAGTACATGTCGCGCAATGGAGAAACAAATTTTCCAGGGCAATCAGTTCACTGTTTCATCTTTCATAGTGAAATGTTATGTTATGTTATAAGTTCTTATAAAGCGCATGGCTGCCCCAGCAACGGGGCGTCCCAGCTCTGAGACTGACAGGAGCATGCAGGGAAAAATTTCAACTAGAGGTTAGAGAAAAGCCACAGTTTGATCATTTTTCTGAAAGCCCAATGGTCTTGCGTGCCCCGAGTAGCAAGAGGAATAGAATTCCACATAGCCCTGAAAGAGTGCCCCCTGCTCTTAACCTGCGCACTCAGGGGATACAGGCCAGATGCAGATCCGCGGAGCGCAGGGCTCGAGCCAGAACATACGGCGAGCACAGCCCGTTCAAATTTGCGGACCTTGGACATGCAAGATCTTGAGTGTAGTACAGAGAGTCTTAAAATAGACTCCCTGTTCTATCGGCAGACAATGAAGCCGCGAA
The DNA here is from genome assembly GCF_964204655.1 of Triturus cristatus. NCBI lineage: Eukaryota > Metazoa > Chordata > Amphibia > Caudata > Salamandridae > Triturus > Triturus cristatus. Next base: position 1,032,179,476 of record NC_140590.1, read on the forward strand.
GAAGGTCTGAGGCATGGCAATGCTTCGGTAGCGCAAAAAGCATATGGGTAGCTGTGTTCTGCGAACGTTGAAGTCTTTTGGTCACAGCTCTATTCATGCCGAGTAAGAGCCCGTTACAGTAATCTAATTGAGACTGCACAGTAGATTGGACAATCATTTGATGGATGGATGCGTCAAAGAATCCCAGAATGGGTGTCAGGCCACGTAGGAGACCGAAGCAGGTGCCTGCCACTGTCTTGGCTTGACTCTCAAATGAGAGGGCACTGTCCATCAGAACTCCTACGTTCATGACCACGTTTTAGTAGGAGGATAACTTTGGCAAGTTTCCAATACTTAGGGATCACCGCCACTGAGAGTGACCTGTTAATCAGCTCCCAGCCCTCCATCAGGAGGCAGTCGTGAAATTTCTTGAAGATCTGATTTTAAAGGGTCATCAGGAGTGCCTGATTTTACCTTGGCCGACAGAGCATCCATGTCTTTAGGGGACATGGGTGAAAGGCCCTGTAGGGAGTGAGGTGTGGCTACCGGAGTAGAATTCTCCTGAAGTTAGGAGACAGCCTTCCTCTGACAAAATGCACTATAAATATGTTCCACCTTGCTGGTGAAGTACTTAGCCAATGTCTCGCATTGTAGGTTGGAGGATATAGTACTATTGGCAGCAGGCAGGGGTTTTAACATTTCTATCATAAGGGCAAAAATTGTTTTAGTAGGATTGCTGCTTGTCATGATCATGTCATAAATAAGAAAACAATGGTTCCTGTGGATAAATAGAACTAATATTTGAAATACTTGTGCACATTCGAAATAAAAAGACCATCTAATGTCAGAGGGCAAGAAAAACTTTCTACACAGTTTGCTCGGTATAACATACTTTATGAAAAAAAAATAAATAAATAAACAATAGGTACACTTCTTTCAGTCAAAAGTAGTACTGTTTGTGCATTGTGTCCCCAAGTGAAGAAATGGAACCAATAAGTGAATATACAAAGTGAATTATTATGTACACGGTTTCCATCAGTTGTGAAAAACGACCATTCTTATACAGTATTTTTTACAGCTTCAGTACACAATGATACGGGCTGGGTAATGGTCTGTTCTTTTTTACTTGTTGACGGCGTTTCGACCATTCTATCAATGGGGGTCTCCTCAGGACTAACAATGTAGGGACATCTAAAACAAAATAAGGAAAGCATAAGGCCCATATACCGGCACAGATGCAGGAAAAACTAATGAGAAGGCATCTATAGGGAATTACCTGGATGAAGAGAGTGCTGCCTTTGTGACAGTGAAGTGAAAGGTGAAGGTAAAAACTCACGTGAGGACCCGGCCGGGTTCTTCAGTGAAAAGACAAGAGAATGCATGTCAGTTACTGCATTATAGTAAGGACATATAGATAGCTGGTTATAACATGTCGTGGTGGAAGAAATGATATTTACCTCAAAGTGAGGTCAGGACTGCACTTCAGGAGGTTAGATGGCTGGTAAGCTCTTCTTTAAGTTTGCTACAGCCGTAGCGTTCTGTTTGACAGCGTGGTGCTGATTACAGTGACGGTGCACTGTAGGGTACTGTGAAATAAGGCGTACGGAGAGTTAAGCTTTAGGGATGGGTTCTGAGTGGAAAAGGTGGGGAGCTGAGAAACCGAGGCTCAGGACTTACTTGTTGTTCTTGTCTGGATAAATCAATTTCTTAGGCAGCAGCGTGTGTCAGATGCAGTGAGGCCTCCCAAGTAGGCTCCGGGTGCAATGACACCGAGCGCCTGCGGGACGCTCTGTTTTATCTCGGGTTTCCCGCCTTTCTGATCTGGGAACCGGCAGGCTTCCCAATGGAAAACCGTGCCACCGATCCATCTGGTGCTCGGTTTCCATTAAGCGATGGAAACAGAAGAGATACTGTCTGGAATGGGGTCTGGAGACAGTTGCTCTACCCAGTGATTTGTGCGTGCTGTACTGTTACAGGTTTTACAATTTTTGAAACATCATATTCAACATCTCATGTGTAAAAAATGGCACTAGTTCGTTATTTACATCTACAATTATTAAATTCAACCAAGTTAAATACAGCATGTAGTATACATTCTATTGAGGCAGAGTCTGTTAGACATTAAGCTAGTTTTAATATTCCCAAAGTGCAAGCACAATGAACTGTACTATGGCTGCGCTAGACATACTATATAGATGTATTGACAGTATTATTCAATCAAAAGTGTGTTGCACATTTACTTTGCAAGCGGAAGGGGTCTCTGGCTGAAGGTGTACGTTGATGGCAATGATTCATTTTAAGGGGATTTGTCAATATAGTGTTGTTACAAAGCCTCTCCATTCCTCAAGAGAGTTAAGGCCTTCTTCTATGGAGTTGACTCTGTCTATCCAACGGCATTCGATGCGTTGGAGTATGTTAGTGATATCGCCTCCTCTTTCTGGTAGGGTTGCAATGTCAATCACTTGCCACTTGACATCATCTGCTGTGTGGTTTTTCTCATTATAGTGTGATACTAAGGGAGCATTGGGTACGGATCTGCGAATGCGACTGCGATGCTGGCTGATCCTAGCCTTAACTGGTTGTTGTGTCTGACCAATGTATGGAAGATTGCAAGGGCACCAGATACAGTACACTACGTTCCATGTGTTGCAGTTAGAGAAGGTTTCTAGATTGTGTTTGAGGTTGCCATGCTCAAATGTGGTGGTATTGAATGTGAAATCACATGAGACACAATTGCCACATTTATGATGTCCCAGCTATCTCTATGTCCTTACTATAATGCAGTAACTGACATGCATTCTCTTGTCTTTTCACTGAAGAACCCGGACGGGTCCTCACGTGAGTTTTTACCTTCACCTTTCACTTTACTGTCACAGAGGCAGCACTCTCTTCATCCAGGTAATTCCCTATAGATGCCTTCTCATTAGTTTTTCCTGCATCTGTGCCGGTATATGGGCCTTATGCTTTCCTTATTTTGTTTTAGATGTCCCTACATCGTTAGTCCTGAGGAGACCCCCATTGACAGAAGGGTCGAAACGCTGTCAACAAGTAAAAAAGAACAGACCATTACCCAGCCCGTATCATTGTGTACTGAAGCTGTAAAAAATACTGTATAAGAATGGTCGTTTTTCACAACTGATGGAAACCGTGTACATAATAATTCACTTTGTATATTCACTTATTGGTTCCATTTCTTCACTTGGGGACACAATGCACAAACAGTACTACTTTTGACTGAAAGAAGTGTACCTATTGTTTATTTATTTATTTATTTTTTCATAAAATATGTTATACCGGGCAAACTGTGTAGAAAGTTTTTCTTGCCCTCTGGTCCTTTTATTGCGAATGTGCACAAGTATTTCAAATATTAGTTCTATTTATCCACAGGAACCATTGTTTTCTTATATATAAATATTACCCTGGTTCCGTCGTGAGTAGGGTTCCCCTGTTACTTCCTTAGATGTCATGATCATGTCAGCATAGAACATGGCCTTGGTCTTCCGGACCAGTTTATGGTATGCTTTGACTGCATTCCCATATAAAATTTTCGCTGTGAGATCATATGCACATACCTTTTATGGAAGACTACATTTGTGTTTGTCCTCTGTTATTATGATTAGCAGTGTGGACAAACACGCAGGCTAGCCTTACTAGAGATATCATTTCAGATTGTCTCGTCTGTGAAAAAGGCAGGAGTATTCCATGGTTGGCAACTGTGGAATCCCGTTTGTGTAAGGCAGGTTGCCAACAGCTGTTTGAGGATCCTGGCGGCCCACACACTATCAGTAATAAACGGCTGCAGGTAGTCCTGTTTAAATCCCTTCAGGATGAAAGAGTATTGTCTGAGACCTTAAAGGCGATTGTCAGTGACTGTATGAATATTAGAGTAGACAGATTGATTGCATTGTATTTAACAAAACCTTTTGGGGCATTGGGAACTGTTTCGCTATAGGGCGGGCACTATTACATTTTTGTTATGTTTTCCTTTGGGATTTCAAATAGACTTGGATACCTCGCCTTGCCTGTGTAATGGGAGATCGGGTCAATCCATTCTACACATTTAATTTTTTTTGTTTGTTTTCAATATAAACAAAGAGTATTTTACTTTCTTTAGTTAAGAAGCTTGCTATCACAATTTTTTGAGAATCATATAGCAAGGTACTTCAAATTTTGTATGTGGGTATCTTTTGAAAAATGGCACTCCACGCTTGATTCACAATGAATATTAATTAGAATAGTCTTATAGTCTAATGGTACATTTGCTGATTTTATATCGATTTTCTATGAAATACTTATTTTAAATATTTTAAAATATGTGCTAAGATTTTTAAATGTACTTTTATAGATTCTTTTGTTTCCAAATAAAGAAATAATTGAATTGAATTGAATTGAGTGCATGACTAGTGTCTGGGTGATTGCATGAGTCCATTGTTAAAGCTTCAGTGATTGGATGAAAGCAAGTGTACTACTAGGATGATTGTATTAGTGCAACAGTATTGCCTCAGTTATTGAATGAGTGCTTAGGTGCTGGATGGGTGATAGGTTTACTGGAATGGTACTGTCTGCATAATTGGATGAGTGCATTGGTTGTGCCTTAGTATTTGGATGAGTGCATGGGTTGTAAGTGGGTATTTGAATGAGTGCATGAGTGCATGGGCTGTGCCTGGGTGTTTGAATGACTGCATAGGTGTTGCCTTGGGGATTATATAAGTGAATAATTAGTGCCTGTGTGATTGGAAGTGTGTATGTGTAGTGCCTGGGTGATTAAATAAGGACATGGATAGTGTATAAATGATTTGATGGCTGTCTGAATAGTGGCTGATTGATTGGATGAGTGTCTGAGTAGTGCCTGGCTGAACCTCCATTGCTGTTACATACATAGCCGTTGTGATCAATGTTCCCCCTATTTTTTTTCCTCTGTGTGCAGTAGAGTAACGTCTCTGTGCGCTACAGCCAAGGCTATGAGCGCCAAGAACCCGACTGCGCGTGTAGACCAGGGCTTTAAGTGGGATGAAAAAACTAGGTGGGTCTCTCATAGCGGCGTGACCAATGCAATTAAGGCCATGGCTTAAAAGCAATTAAGCTAAAAATCTATGCTTAGCATAGTGTGCGACCCGACTGAAATTTTGCTTCTTCTGTCATTGTATCCAGATAGATAATACAAGTAACATTGCACCTAAAAGAAGCCAGGATTATTAGCTTTGTCAATGGTTGTTTGTTGCATAAAGTTGTCTATAATATTGAAAATGCTTGCGCTCATGTGGTAGAGGTTGTGGCTTAATGCTTAAGCTGCCAACTTAGGAGATGGGTTTTGAGTCTCGGGTCACATTAACATCCTGTGATTCTCGGCAAATCAATTAATCTCCCCATGCATACAACTAAATAAACAAATCATGTAAATTGCTCTAATACTTTTGGGTTGAGTTCACACTATATAAAACTTGCTGCATTTCTTTTCTAAATGTGGGGTTGATGGTTTGCCTTTTGAAATAATTTATGTGAAATGCAGCCCATGACGGACGCTGTGATCAGGGGAGCAACTTGACCCGAACTTCAGGGAGGGAGGCTAACACTCCCAGCCAGGGCTGGCCCTAGCACTGGTCGCACACTTTGACTTTGCAACAGTCTTTTTTTTGCGACCCCTCCCCCATTATCTCCTTCTCCATGAATTGCCTTACTACCACTAACCAACAAGGTGCCTCATCTCTCTATAGCACCTTTCTGACAAACATTTCATGTCTTAATAGCGCTGCTCATAGTTTACTCACAGTCAGTTCTGTGATCTTCATGGTACATGTTCTTTGTAGCAGGCACATTAACCCTCTGCACTGTGTGGGTGACAGGAATGCTCATGTGAGTGCACGGTGAGTGATGCGACAATGTTAGAGTAGGGTAAGTGGAGTGACTGCAGGATGAGTGAGGTGACCATATGAATTTGGGTACAGATGTAAGTGCAGATGTAAGTGCCGAGTGGGACGTATGAATGCATGGTTAGTGAAGGGCTTGGTTGAGTGAGATTGCAGATTTAGCAGTGAGAGGGACAGGTGAGTGAAGTATCAGATGATACAGGGTGAACAGCACAAGTGCATTTGAAATTGGAAATTGGAATTTGAAATTGGTGGTAATCTGTGAATATTTTGCGACTGCATTCCTGGCCTCAAAACATACATACATACCAGTGCAACTCGCTATTAGGAAAGGACACCCTGTAAACGCCCCTTTCTTATAGTGACTCGCAAACCCTATTTTCCGAGTCATTAAAAGGTGACTGACTCACAAAATAGGGTTGGTAAAAAGGGAAATGCATTTTACTTGTCGCAGACGGCCTGATGGGCCATTTGGGACCGATAAAATGAGTTGCACATCTGGCCTCATGTTTCCAAAGGAAAGCATTTTATGTTTTGCTAATAACTTTGTCGCCATTTGACGAATCTTCACAAAATTTTACAAACTTTTTGCCACTCACTTCAGCTGCTGCCTGGAAAGTTTCAGAGTGATTTGTCAAGCAGGGACCAAGAAAATGGAGAGTCCCCTGAACACGACTGCAGCCGGAACAGCTGAACGGCATTACACCTGATTTGGCAGAAAGCTAGCTCTTGGTCAAGAAAAAGCCCTTTTTGTTATTTGGTGTAAATCTGTTTAGTAGTTCTGGAGTTATTAAAGAAAAAACATTTATATATCAAGGGACGCAAATCCACCATGGATCCCACAGATCTCTTGGTGAGATTTGATTGGCTACTAACACTTCAACCAGGAAGCGTTGGCAACTATCTTGGGACTCAGCCGAGTCCCAAGAAAAAACAACTATAAAAATATAAGGGTACAGGGTAGGAGTAATCTGACCCCCTAGGCCTGATGGTGGGTCCAAAAACATTTTTAAAGTTTTGCTGTGAATTCGCGGAGGATTTCCCTCCCAGGTCGACTGCATTTGGGGGGTTGGCTACAGGGTCTGTCCGCATGGCCAAATGCAGTGTGAGGCATGGGGTTGGCTGCGGTCAGGTGGTTGGCACTATGCCGACTTTCACTTTCTATTTGCATTTTCTCTAAAATGCTCGGCCCCTTAATTATAGAATTAAATTTTGCAGGTTTTTTGGCCTCTTAGCATTCATGCTACCTAGATTGTATTATTAATTTAGAGTTAAGCATATGCACTTGACACACGCATCGCACCCTGTGGTATAGAAACATGATTATTCAATCATGTAATAAGGGTGTTCTCATGGACATGTTTCTATGTTAAATAATGCAGGGTTTTATTGATCCAACATGATTTACCATTTGTATAAATCACTAGTATGTATCTATACCTATAACTATTTGTACATTTAGAAATGGCCGCCGTGGTTACTTACATCACTTGCCAATTATGAGTCTGTCTTTTATGTCAGCAGCCATGTAATGCCTCCTGTTTTCTGTGGTATTTTGTGTGATCAAGTCAGCTTGTCTGACGAAACGCGTAACCTTCACGAATAAACACTGGTTTATCTTCCGAGAGTGAGTCCTTCTTTGAAGACGACGCTGTGTGGATTTAACGTTGCCGGGAGACCTGCCCGGTGTGACTCACCAACTGCCAACGGGCCATTGACTTCCGAAATCTGGGTCGCTTGTGGACATATATATATATAATCAATGCAAAACACTAGAAAAGGATACCCATCTACTGACGGAATTGTACACATAAACCTGAAAACCTGGCAGCAAACTCTTCACACAAGGGGGGCTACGATGAGATTTACAGGACCAGCGTGGGCAGACTCCCCACTAAATCACATACCAAACACACAAAAAGAGCCTACGGGTCCAAATTGTAAGTCTGCTGGGCAGGTGGATTCTGCCTACAATGCTACGGAGGGGATCCCTTTTAAAGGACGGTTTCCCTCACACACCAGTGGTGTCCTGCTTCATCATAGGGGTCCCTCCTCGCATCTCTAGCTTAGTTGTGATGCGAGTACAACCCCCTCGCTACGAGGGAGGAGCTCAGGGATGTTGTTTGTGAAAGAGGATGGTCCTAAAACCCTACGTGAGTGTGGTGTGTTGTAGGTGAAGTGCAGTGCTATAGTGAATAGTGGTTTAAAACTGCCTACAAGGTTAGCTTAGGCAAACTTTATTCTAACTACCCTGTGACAGGATTAAAAACAGATAGCTTGTAATGCAGCTGCCGACATTAGAAACAGCTGCATTTGGAAACAATCAACATGTTTTGGCCTGTAGACCTATAAGAGTGTTGTGGCCTTTGTCAGGATCAAATTTCAGCTACTGCAAGGAGTGACAAAACATTAAGTGAAAGAATCCTAATGGGCACTGGTATGGGATACTACACCAGCTGACCCGTTGGTGAGTAGATTCGTCGGCGGAACCTACAACTGTTAAATAATTTACCGCATCTGTCCTGGGCTTAGAGCCAAAGGTACATATGCCAACCATCCACTTCAGTTGGAAAGGGTTCTAGAGGCGGACGTCCGACTATATATACATATACATATATATATATATGAAACAACCAACACGTATAGACGTGTAAAATGAAGAGCACTCCAGCAAAAATCCAGGGACAATGTTTTTCAAAGCATGAATGCTTTATTTGGCAAGTTCCCCCCCGTGCTACCCCCGAAACGCTGACAGACGCGTTTCGCCGACTGGCTTTTTCAATGTCAGTTTCCATTATGTTAAAACGGCACATTTAAAGTTCAACAGAGTGTCACATGACAATGAATGCGTAAACATAGAAGATGGATTGGCAGCAACATTGTATCTAAATTCATGGCGGCCATCTTCTAGTAGCAAATATAAACAAATAAAGTGCCTAGCGTTCATACAAAAAATAACATATGTGCAGATTAAAATTACAATTTCAAATTGGCAAGCAGCATAAGTGACAGGTGATAATAGGATGTTTATATATTGCGTTATTCGAGATGGGAAAGGCGCACGATTTTAGATACATAATGTTCTAAAATAGTTTTTGGACTGACTAGGATCTACAGGATGTATGCAATCCTCAAAGTTGTTGGTTGATCTACAAGTTTATGGGGGGTAAGCAGACTAGAAAAATACTGAATACTCGAACTTAGTTCGTATAATGTTTAGTATGTCAAGCTGCCCCCCTAAAGTCAGGCATTCCCTCCAGATTACCTAGTCACCTGTCCTTGTGTATTAATAAAGCCCTGAATGGGCAGAAAGCCAACTGTTGAGAGAGAGTACTTAGATATGTGCTGTTACCAGGGTGGAAAAAGAAGAAGGAGAAACGTGTAGGAATAAAACAACAACATGTGACAATTATATTTGATCTCAATAAGATTTTGTAACATTAGAGACCCAATGCAGGGGTGTCTAAGGTACAATGGATGTCCCGACCCAAGGTTTAAATATTTTCACCCTCTCACAGGTGGACCCATAATTCCTCATCATTGTTAAGCCCTAGTGGGGCCTTAGTTTGGAGATCTATTATGTATGTTGACTCCAGAATACGAAGTTTTCGTATTCTATCGCCACCCCTCTCCGACTTGCCTACTTGATCCAGACAATAGAATTTTAAGAGATCACGGTTGCTCTGATGATATTGCTCAAAATGTCGAGCAACCGGATATGCTGGATCTTTGTTGGAAATTGCCCGCATATGCTCCAGAATCCGTTTTTTAGTAGGATGTATGGTGCTTCCTATGTATCTTTTGGCGCACGGGCAAGTGAGGCAATAGACAGTAAAGTCTGAATTACAATTGAGGAAAAGTTTCATCTTGCGTACAGGTCTGGGGTCATTGGGTCTGCCTGAGTATGTTGTTGTTTTCTCACTAAATTTACAGGCTTTGCAGCGGTTGCAGGGATCAAATCCTGTAAGGCCTATTCTGTTTTTGACTCTAGGGACCGGATCAAAGTGACTATGAACAAGGTAGTCGCCAATAGATAGGCTACGCTTGTAGGTAATGACAGGGCGTGCTGGTAATTTCCTTTTAAGAATGTTATCTGTTTGTAGGATGTGCCAAAAAAAAAAAAAAAATATATATATATATATATATATATATATATATATATATATATATATATATATATATATATATATATATATATATATATATATACAGCACCTTGAAATACATGGGCTCAGTATATGTGATGTAGCAAAACCTATTGTTTGTTATATTAGGCTATAATGTTGCTCCATGTTTTAAAAGAATGTAGGCCACATATAGGGTATGCATGACAATTAACTTGCCTCTTATTTTATTAGTGGCAAGGTCATCAGTATAAGGAAAAAGGAGCAGCTATGCCATTTAGAAAACTATCACTTGTAATAAGGGGCTCTCAGTTCAGAGATACAATGCAATAAGAAATGCTTCCGCTCGTTAAAAAACACACACTTTTATGATTTTTAAAATACTTTATCATATTTTTACATGATATTTGCTGCATGATTTACATGTCAAACATGTCCTTGCCTTGGTTCGTGCACAGGCTCCTAAGACCATGCCAGATCCTCGGCTCGGCACTCCTTATCAATTTGTTGGCTCGAATACCTCTTAAAAAATGATATACATATATTATTCCAATTGGTCACAAGGCACACAAACTACGATTGAGCTATACATTCTGAATTATAAATTTTCCAAACGAATGCTGCTGCTAGACAGCTGCTATTTCAATAGCCCACAGGGACACTTTCATATAGGTGGCCGTACACAATAAAAGCACATTTTAAATCTGGCTGGATGTATTCGCTGTTCTTTGTTACAAAGGATCCTGTGGGGCTATTGAAATAGGCAGCTGTCAAGCAGCAGCCGTTATGTGGAAAACGTGCCACCCAGTAGCTATGCAGGACATATCGATAGATATATAGATAGATAGATAGATAGATAGATAGATAGATAGATAGATAGATAGATAGATAGATAGATAGATAGATAGATAGATAGATAGATAGATAGATAGATAGATAGATAGATAGATAGATAGATAGATAGATAGATAGATAGATAGATAGATAGATAGATAGATAGATAGATAGATATTAGCAAACAAATCGGTCCATTGCAGCACGCTCTCCCACGTTGGTGCAAACGTCAGAGATAGACCGGTCAGCAAAATATGTGCTTTTTCAAAGAAAAGCGTTGCACTCCAAGGACCCTGTATTTCACAGCAACTTCATTCACAAAGCAATCATGTCTCAACCAGGCATGGCCAGTACAGGTAAGAGCGGTGGGATGGGCGGGGCTGGGCGGGGGGGAGTCGACTTATGACTTGATAGGGAAAATCAAATAAATAAAACTACTTACCTTGCACTTGCCACTTCGCCGAATCAGCGATGCGGCGAACGCCAGATAAGTGGTTTAATTTATTAATTTATTTTATTTTCCCCACCACCGCCCGCCCCACCACTCTTAATGGTCTCAACCCCACACCAGCGCGATTCGACACCAAGTCTTGCTCACAATTAGTTAATCCCCCTATACTTTTACTTTAAATACTCAGGCCCAGTTTCACCATTATGCTGTATTATGCTGTGAAATATAGATTCCTTGGAGTGCAACGTTTTTCTTTGAAAGAGCATATATATATATATATATATATACATCTATATATATGTATGCTCCTTTGCCTTGTCCCAGAAAATTGAGCTGCACTCGCACACAGAACCAAAGGTGGCAAGCCTTTATTTAAGAGTACAAGCGGCATGCTGCAAGCAATTTCAATCAGACAGCCATAGACGCGACCTGCCTGACGTGTTTCGAGGGTGTGTCCCTCTTCTTCAGAGGCAATCGCGGCTGCAGGAGTGCTCCGGTTCCGGTCCCAACATGCCATTATCATGCCCCCAGATGGGCGGGTCAAATGTCCCAAGGCATTCTGGGACTTGCAGTCCCGGTAAATTAAACCACTGATGGTGCACAAATGTTCTGTCCCTTTCAAGCCCACAGATGGGCCACCACCTACAGAGTCCGCTTTAATCCCTGGTCTGTACTCCACAACAACGGCTTGGCATATATCCTGCCGTGTGGCCCCCTCTCTTCACGGGGTGGTGCTGCTCGACGGCCGGACCGCCGCCAAAAATGTATGCTCCTTTGCCTTGTCCCAGAAAATTGAGCTACACTCGGACACAGAACCAAAGGTGGCAAGCCTTTATTTAAGAGTACAAGCGGCATGCTGCAAGCAATTTCAATCAGACAGCCATAGACGCGACCTGCCTGACGCGTTTCGAGGGTGTGTCCCTCTTCTTCAGAGGCAATCGCGGCTGCAGGAGTGCTCCAGTTCCGGTCCCAACATGCCATTATCACGCCCCCAGATGGGCGGGTCAAATGTCCCAAGACATTCTGGGACTTGCAGTCCCGGTAAATTAAACCACTGATGGTGCACAAATGTTCTGTCCCTTTCAAGCCCACAGATGGGCCACCGCCCACAGAGTCCGCTTTTACATCTATATATATATATACATATATATATATTATCTACTGGCGGTCGCCAGTAGATAGTTATAGTTATGACCTATTTTCCATAGGAAATCCGCAACATTCTATTCCCAATAAGTCTGGCGCCGGTTGACGAATCTTCACGAAATTTTCCAAACTTTTGGCCAGCTCCGCTCGGCTCCTACCCCGAAAGTTTTGTGGTGATTCGTTAAGCGGGGGCCGAGAAAAAAGGGGGGTCCCAAAACGCGTTTTCCCAATGCAATTTCCCATAGGATCTGTTGTCGCAGATACAGCCCGAACCGCTGAACGGAATGACACCAAATTTGGCAAAGAGGTAGTCCTCAGTTCAGACTCGTGCCTTTTGCATAAATGGTGTGAATCTGTTCAGTAGTCCCTGAGAAAATTAGGGTAAAATAGTTAGTGATATCTATGGCCGGGGAGGATCCGCGCACCCGACCCGCACCGTAAGCACACCCTCCCCGAACCGAGCACGCACCCTCCCGATCGTGCACTGAATGCTAATTGGCTGTCGAGTGTCTGTCTACATTCGAAAGCAGGAACTGTTGGCGGCCATTTTCTGCCTCGGTAGAAGCGAGGCTGAAGAAGCAAGGGGAATAAGTGTGTAAAACATAGAAAGGGGGCAGGGTGGAAATACTCTGACCCTCTAGAGGTGCTTAGAGGGTCCCAGAAGGACCCCCTGGGAACCCCTTTTTAAAAAAAAAAAAACGGCGAAATGCGCGCAGGGTGCGCAGGGTGCGCGCATCCTAAAGTGTTGGGTGCACGGATTCTCTTGCGTTGGGTGCGTGGATACAAGGGAAAAAAACTTGACATTTTTGGGAGATAAAGACCAAGCTTAAGAGTTTTGTTCTTGAGTGGCTCTAAAAAGAGCTGTTGTGTTTATTGAGAGTTTTTGGTACTTATAAGTAAGTACCTATACAGAGTCTAAAGTTGTTGAGGAAGACTCTGTTTCCTTCATCAGTAAAGTGTACTCCATCTCTCCTATACATCTCTTGCATATGAAAGCGCAGATTGTTATTGTAAATGGACCTCATTCTATAGTCTCGGAGAAAAGCAGAAACAGATTTATTCACATGTTTCCTAGCTTTCTCAATTTGTGGACAAAAATGATCGGACCAGTTCCATTTCTGCCTTTGGCATATGTTAGAATACACAAAGGCAGTTTTGGGGAAAAGTGAAATCAGTTCTGCAAAGGTGTCCTTCATATGGATTTCCAGACCTACCCCAGTCAAAGTACCTAGGTCATTGCCACCACAGTGCACTATTATGAGGTCAGGGTGTTGGATATGCATGAAGGATTTCACCAATGGCATCAATTGGTGCCACTTTAACCCTCTCTGTCCAATCCATTTAATGTCTACAATTGGCAAACCTAGGTCTTTGTGAATGCCTTTGTTTTCTGCATTCCTTTGGCTCCATAAAATATAGCTGTGTCCCACATTCCACACTCTAAGTATCTTGAAAGGAGGCCTGGATGCACTCAGATTGTCTCTGTAAATGAAATGGCAGTTTGGAAAGTAAGATGTTTCTAAAATGGTGGCTAAGATGCAGTTTTGAAAAAAGACAAAAAATCATTGGTTATTTGACAACCTTCTACACTGAAAGGAAGGGTGTATATTTCTGTTTTTTAAACGCATGATTCTTATTGGTTAACAAAAACTGATTGTAAGGAACATTATATATGATAAGCTGATATGTTGAAAAGTCAAGCACACTTGCTGTCTTGATTAGCAACATTGTGTGCTGAACTTGTGACCTGTGGGCTCAGTACAGTGTTCCATGACCTGTTTCTATGGTAACGGGCAGATGGCAGATTGGGGGAAGGGTTCAAATTTATGTAATTTGGAAAGGGTTGAAAAGTTTAACCAATAGAAATGTGTGTTTGCTTTTGAATTTATGTGGGAAGGAATGTGATTTGATGTTTACATGTATATGTGTGGAAAATGAGAGGGAAACTTTGCCATTCTTTGGTTCTGCTGACAGGTGCTCAGTGCAGAGATTCTGTATAAGAAAATCTGGTGTGTGACTGATATCTGGTGTGTGACTGATATACTTATTAATCTACAAAACAACTTGAAAGGTGAGTTATTTAATTGTGAGGGGATGTATGTAGAATATTTTGATTTTAATCAGACTAATGTATTTTTCCTGCTAAAGTGTAGGGAGTACTTTTTTTCTCTACAATCTGATTGACAGTGTGTTTGCATGTAGAAACCATTCTGTGATAAGCGTTTGTGTTTTTCATGTGTTTGTAGACAGATAACTGTGCTGTTTTTATATTTTGGTAGAATTAGAAACCAGTCATTGTTTATGAATTTGTGAAATTAGTTATGTTTCTACACTAAAATTTAGTACTCCTTCTAGATGAAGAAATGTGTTTTGGTATAGTGCAAGGGATAGTGTTGTTTGTCTAGAATCACACAGTGAGTCTGTGTGTATTTGGGAACCACTGTGAGAGAAGCATTTGGTACCATCATGTATTTTCTGACAGATAACTCTTTTAAAACCTGTCATGTTGTCAAGTTTTAGTAGCATTAGAAGCCAGTCTTTGCTTATGTATTGATAAAATGAGTCATGCTTTGACACTAATATGCTGTACTTTAATATGTAGATTGTGTGTAGTCTCATTACTCCTTCCACAGTAGTGAATGAGTTTTGGGAAGCTGCTAGGGATAGTGTTGCTTGTTTAGAATCACACTGTGAGTCTGTGTGCATTTGGGAACCACTGTGAGAGAAGCATTTAGTAACATTGGGTATTTGCTGACAGATAACTGTTTTAAAAACTGTCTTGTTGTCAAGTTTTAGTAGCATTAGAAGGCAGTTTTTGCTTATGCTTTGATTAAATGAGTCAGGCTTGACACAAAAGTGCAGTCCTGAAATGTGTAGATTGTGTGCAGTTCCCTTACCACTTCCACTGCAGTGAATACGTTTTGGTAAACTCCTTGGGCTAGTGGTGCTTGTCTAGAATCACACTGTGAGTGTGTGTGCATTTGGGAACCACTGTGAGAGAAG
This sequence comes from Triturus cristatus, assembly GCF_964204655.1. Classification (NCBI taxonomy): domain Eukaryota; kingdom Metazoa; phylum Chordata; class Amphibia; order Caudata; family Salamandridae; genus Triturus; species Triturus cristatus. The sequence continues at coordinate 1,032,194,880 of NC_140590.1, forward strand.
CATTTGGTAACATCAAGTATTTTCTGACAGATAGCTGTTTTAAAACCTGTCATATTGTCAAGTTTTAGTAGCATTAGAAGCCAGTCTTTGCTTATGCGTTGATTAAATGTGTTAGGCTTTGACACAAAAGTGCAGTCCTTAAATATGTAGATTGTGTGCAGTTCCCTTACCACTTCCACAGTAGTGAATGAGTTTTGGTACACTCCTAGGGATAGTGGTTGTTGTCTAGAATCACACAGTGAGTCTGTGTGCATTTGGAACCACTGTGAGAGAAGCATTTGTTAACATCGTGTATTTGCTGACAGATAACTGTTTTAAAACCTGTCATGATGTCAAGTTTTAGTAGCATTAGAAGCCAGTCTTTGCTTATGCATTGATAAAATGAGTCATGCTTTGACACTAATGTGCTGTACTTTAATATGTAGATTGTGTGTAGTCTCCTTACCCCTTGCACAGTAGTGAATGAGTTTTGGTAAGCTGCTAGGGATAGTGTTGCTTGTCTAGAATCACACTGTGAGTCTGTGTGCATTTGGGAACCACTGTGAGAGAAGCATTTGGTAACATTGTGTATTTGCTGACAGATAACTGTTTTAAATCTGTCTTGTTGTCAAGTTTTAGTAGCATTAGAAGGCAGTTTTTGCTTATGCGTTGATTAAATGAGTTAGGCTTTGACACAAAAGTGCGGTCCTGAAATATGTAGATTGTGTGCAGTTCCATTACCACTTCCACAGTAGTGAATGCGTTTTGGTAAACTCCTAGGGATAGTGGTTGTTGTCTAGAATCATACTGTGAGTCTGTGTGAATTTGGGAACCACTGTGAGGGAAGCATTTGGTAACATCGTGTATTTGCTGGCAGATAACTGTTTTAAAACCTGTCAAGTTTTAGTAGCATCAGAAGCCAGTCTTTGCTTATGCGTTGATAAAATGAGTCATACTTTGACACTAATGTGCTGTACTTTAATATGTAGATTGTGTGTAGTCTCCTTACCCCTTGCACAGTAGTGAATGAGTTTTGGTAAGCTGCTAGGGATAGTGTTGCTTGTCTAGAATCACACTGTGAGTCTGTGTGCATTTGGGAACCACTGTGAGAGAAGTATTTGGTAACATCGTGTATTTGCTGACAGACAACTGTTTTAAAACCTGTCATGTTGTGAAGTTTTAGTAGCATTAGAAGCCAGTCTTTGCTTATGCATTGATAAAATGAGTCAGGCTTTGACACTAAAGTGCAGTATTTAAATATGTAGATTGTGTGCAGTACCCTTACCTCTTCTAGACTGATGAATGAGTTTTGGTAAACTCCTAGGATAGTGTTGCTTGTCTAAAATCACACTGTGAGTCTGTGTGCATTTGGGTAAGGATTGTGAGAGAAGCATTTGGTAACATCGTGTATTTGCTGACAGATAACTGTTTTAAAACCGGTAATGTTGTCAAGTTTTAGTAGCATTAGAAGCTAGTCTTTGCTTATGCATTGATACAATGAGTCAGGGTTTGACACTAAAGTGCAGTACCATGTACTATACTCTTCACTGTGCCAGAACTGAAAATTTAAAAGTTTTACCCAAGCACTATCCTAGCAGTAGTCTGATGATTTAGTCAGTTTCCAAGTACTCATGTTGTGAACCATATATTACCACATAGACTGCTTCAAATGTCTATGCATTATGCATGCAGTCTTCTAACATACTATACACTTGTCTTTCACATCTTCAATTCCCTAGTCAGTATCCATAGAGTCCAGCAAACATCCTGTCACTCCCTTTGCACTCCTCTAGTGACCCATTCAGTACCAAGTACTAATCCATTCACTGTGCCAAAAGCCAACCACTTATAAATTCACCCAGGTAATCTCCTTGCTGTACTCTAATTATTCAGTCAGTACCCAAGTCCTCATGCAGTGAGCCAGGCCTTAGCACGTTGACTGCTTCAAACGCCTATTCACTATGCATGCAGTCCTCTAACCACCTACACAGTTGTTTTTCACACCTTCAATTCCCCAGTCAGTATTCATTCACTTCCAGCAAACACCCTGTCACTCCTTTTGTACTCCTCTAGTGACCCATTCAGCACCATGTACTAATCCATTCACTGTGCCAAAACCCAAACACTTATAAATTCACCAAGGCACTCTCCTTGCAGTACTCTAATCATTCAGTCAGTGCCCAAGTATTCATGCACTGAGCCAGGCCTTAGCACATGGACTGCTTCAAACGCCTATCCACTATGCATGCAGTCCTCTAACCACCTACATACTTGTTTTTCATACCTTCAATTCCCCAGTCAGTATATATACACTCCAGCAAACACCCTGTCAGTCCCCTTGCACTTCTCTAGTGACCCATTCAGTATCATGTACTAATCCATTCACTGCGCCAAAACCCAAACACTTATAAATTCACTCAGGCACTCTCCATGCAGTACTCCAATCATTCAGTCAGTACCCAAGTACTCATGCAGTGAGCCAGGCCTTAGCACATGGACTGGTTCAAATGACTATCCAGTATGCATGCAGTCCTCTAACCACCTACACAGTTGTCTTTCACACCTTCAATTCCCCGGTCAGTATTCATACACTTCTAGCAAACACCCTGTTACTCAACCAGTGTGTCTCCTTCTAGTACTGTAATCATTCAGTCAGTTAGCATGTAGTCTTTTAGTGAGGTAGGCTTTAGGGCAAGAACTGCTTCAAAGTAGTATGCACTATGCATGTAGTGTTTTAACCATCGTCACACTTGTGGTTCAGGGCAATAGTTTCTTAGTCAGTTTGTATATAAAATTTGTTTGTACAGTAATGGAATAGTATAATTTTGAAAGTTATTAATATACATTGATTTGTGATTCTTTTTTACAGATACTGTTTTTCAACGTTAAAATAGAGAAATCATGCCAGAATAAACAAGAAAAAGAAAAGAACAGAGACAGGAGGATTATTTGAAGAAACATCAACCACAAGTATTGAATGTACAAGATAATATGGCTAAAAGGAAAAAATCTTCTGGTAAGATCACGAAGCAATTTATTAAAAATATTTGTAGGAGCAAACAGAATGTAGATAATGCTGGAACTACTGAGAATTCTTCAAGTAAGAAAAAATTCAAAATAAGAGGAAAAGTAAAAAAGCAAATGGTCAGTCAAAGGAGATAAAGTATGGTAAAAGAAGGCAAAACCAGTATAAGGAATTACGCAAAAAAATATTTTACAAGAGAGTAGTGCATAATTTGCTGAAAGATGTGAAGAAATATAAAAAGAGAGCTTTATTTTATAAAAAGAAGAAGCATATTGAAAACATTGTGGAAAAGGCTTTTGAAGTAAAAAGGAAACTGTTTATTTTAGTATTAAACAGAATTCGAACACTAGATAAACCAATCCATGTAATGAAGGCCAAAAGTAGGAGGAAAATAGTTATTAATAAAAAAAAAATGTTGTGATGTTTTTTTGGGAGAATGGAAACACAGTTCCAGTTCAGGGCCTTTTTTTAACGAAGAGAGTTATTCAATGAGCGAAACATTATTGTATGCAGTTGACACCAGTGGTAGAGGTTATGAGGTTAGCGACGGTTGTCCAATTGAGAAAGAGAAAATGGTTGAAAGAAATGCAGAAGAAGTGATAGCTGATGAAGTTTTAGGGAGACGTGCTAAAAACCCTTGTACACTTGGGATTGCAGTAGTATTTGCAGTGTACGACAGGAATCTATTGAAAAATTATGTAGTTTCTTACAAGCCTATACTAAAAAAAGTGTAAAACAAAAGATTAAGCTGTTGCAAGGACTAGACCCTTGCAGAGTGAGAAAACATACTGGTTTGCAAGGTCATTCTCTGGCTTGTCTTTCTAGGAAAGTTTGTCAAAGTGTTTTTCACCATTTCAGAATGCTGGCAGTACATCATACTCAAATGTGGAAGTTAGTGAGAAGGATGTATTATGCAAAAAGTCTAGCACTAAAGTTAAGTGAGTTGAACAGTGCTCTTTTGCGTGGGTCAGTATCATATGTGAAGCAGGTCTGTGATGATATTGAGTTTTGTTACTTTGGTCCTCAGCAAGAGAGTGAAGAAACTGACATTAGTAGAACAAAATGTTGAAGACAATGTACAACCCGTAATTACAGAAAAATTTGAGGATGAAATCACGAAGTTTAAGGTAATTTCAGGTGAAAGACCAAATGTTTCTTGTATTTGTTGTCGGCGAAGTCACAATAAAAATCAGACTAGGGGTGTCAATCTGTATTTAAAAAGTAAAATAGAAGATAATGATAAGTGGATGGAATTTGCAACTTATTTGCTGGTAGAGGATTGTTTTGATTTGGGATGTCAGCAGCGTATTTGCAAATATTGTTATAACAAATTAGATGAGAATAAAATGCCTGCTAGAGCTGTTCATAATAATCTAGAGTTGGTTGCTATTCCTCCAGAGCTGATAGATTTAAATACGTATGAGTCTATTCTCATACAATGTGTTCACCCGTTTCAGGCTATTGTTTGTCTGGAGCCCAAAACAGGTAAATTACCTCCATCAGAGTTGCAAAGAGGATTGAAAGGAAGAGTTGTGTATGTACCGTTAGATTTAAGGAAAAATATTGAAACTATTGGTGTAGACCATGCAGAAAATGAGCCACTAGTCATTCTAGTTAATGGCGTTCCTACTAAGAATAAGAAAATTTGGCAAGAGTTAGTGGATGTTAGAAAAGTGCAAAAGGCATCATTGTATCTGTTAAAAAATAATGAGTACTATAGAAATGTGTTTGTAGGAGAAGAAGAAATAGATTTAGCAGAAGATACTGAAACATTAAGTGGACAAATAGAAAAAGTGGACATGTTCAGATGTGAAGAAATCTATGAACATTACAGTGTACATCCACTTCATTCCAAAGAGGTGATGGGGAATACAATTGAGTTGTTTCAAATGAAAAAAGCAACAGAAAGTCCCATGAGTGTATGGGAAGAGAGCTTGGAAGTTCGTTGTTTCCCGCAGTTGTTTCCAACAGGAAAAGGTGGACGATATGATGAACGTCCTGTGCAGATTCCTGCATCTGAATATCAGACAACAAGATTATATGCAGAAGATCCAAGATTTCGACAATGTATCCCTTATATGTTTCATCTTCTGTTTGAAAGTGACTTGTCTGGACTTTCATATGCAGTAAATCACATTTTAATAACTGGAATGCATCTTCAAAATGTAACTGCAAAGGATTTTATGGATAAAGTGCATCAGAGAGATGATCATTTAGAATCTCAGTTGATTAATCTGATGGCATGTCAGCGTGGGACTAATGAATATTGGTACCGTCGACATGGAGAACTGAAATGTATGCTACGGAACTTGGGATCTCCTACATGGTTTGTTACACTAAGCTGTGCTGAGTATGCTTGGGATGATTTACTTGAATTTCTTCGAGAGGCAAATTCCAATATAAAAAATATTGAATACAAGACACCTGGAGAATTGTGCTCTTTGGATCCTGTCAATGTATGCAGATATTTAAATCATAGATTTGAAGCTAAGATGTCTTTCATCTGAAATAAAAAGAATCCTCCTCTTGGAGAAGTTGTGGATTTTTTTGGGAGAATAGAGTATCAAGCAAGAGGTGATCCTCACATACATATGTTGTTATTGATCAAGGACGCCCCCAAATTTGGAACAGATTCAGATGAAAGTGTTTTGTCTTTCATTGAAGATTATGCTACATGTGCTCTTCCCAATAGCAGAGAAGATAAAAACTTAAAACAACAAGTCTTACGATTTCAAAGACACAGGTGTGGAAAATACTGTCTACGAAAGTACAAGTCAAAGGATAAGTTCTATACCAAATGTCGTTTTGGATTTCCACGTCCTGTATTATCCAAAGGAAGAGTGAACAGTTTTATGTCAGCTAAGCGACATACCATCACACGAAAGTCTCGGAAAAACACCTACAACTTAAGAAGAAGCGAAGAATCGAAATACATAAATGACTACAATCCAGTTATTTTATCCATGTGGAACGCTAACATGGATATTCAGTATGTTGCGGACAATTCCATTGCTGTTGCTCGATATGTAACGTCTTACATTACTAAATCAGAAAAGACTGAATTGAAAGAAATGTGGGAAGAGATTTCTCACGAGAAGACTCTAAGTAAGAAATTAGACAGTTTCAGTTTGAAGATGTTATCGCATCGTGAAATTGGAGCATATGAATGTTCAGATCGGTTATCATCTGCAAGTCTATATTCCAAAAGTAGAAGAATCATTTGGGTGAGTCTAGGTCTTGCAGGAATGCGAAATCGGGTACTGAAATCTGTTCAAGAAATTGAATATTTACCAGAAAATGAACCAGAAAGTACAGATATTTTGAAAACTAATATGTTGGACACATACTACCCAAATAGAAGTCATCATCTTGAGAACATATGCCTCTATGAAGTGCTGCAAAACTACACTTTTAAATGGAATACTTCAGAGAACATTGACGATGAAAAATATGGAGTGATTGCTTCCAAAGGATGTCTTGTGAAACAAAGGAAAGGAAACTTAATTAATCACAGGAAACTGAGTTGTGACACTGCTGACAAAAGGGAATTTTACTATTTAGCCCTTTTGCAAATGTTCAAACCATGGCGTTCAGAACTGGAATTACTTGGAGATTTTCCCAGCTATGAAGATTCATTTAATGCTTCTAAAGATAGCATACAATGCAGTGCTTTCGCAAATTATGTCAAAATGTTGAATGATGAAATTGATCAAGAAGCTACAATTGCAGCTGAGATTGCTAGAGACAGTTCTCAAGACAGTCAGAGTTCTGCTGCACTGAGTCAAGATTCACTAGGACAACCAATTGTTGAAAATGAAGCAGCGATTGCAATGAATGAGGTGGAAACAGTAATGTATCAAACTCAAGAAGATGCAATACAGTTAGGAAACTTGGAAGAACAACTAAATGTTGAACCAAAACAAATATATCAGCAAGTGAAAGAGCAGATTGACCATGGACTACTTCATGAAAAGAGAGGGTGCTCATATACATCATTTCAACCTATCCGAATGTATGTGAGTGGTAAAGCTGGAACAGGAAAAAGTTTCTTAATTAAAGTAATTACAAGTTATCTGCAGAAAACAACTGATTCGCCTTTGTCTTGTGTTGTCACTGCTACAACTGGGTTGGCAGCACATAACATTAAAGGAATTACTTTACATCGTTTACTAATGCTGCCAGTAGAGCATGAGAACAAATTGGAATACCACAAGCTATCTGGAGAAGCTTGTGGTGAAGTTTCAAGAGTTCTGAAGAAAATGAAACTTCTCATTATTGATGAGGTGAGCATGATCTCAAACTTGATGCTTGCCTTTATGCATTTAAGAATGCAGCAAATTCTTAAAACAGAGTATGTCGTGTTATTTGGAGGAAAACACGTCATAGTTTTTGGAGATCTATTGCAACTTACTCCGGTAAAAGGACAACCGGTATTTAAAACACTTGCCCATGAAGATACCAGAAAGTCTCTTGGCAGTGTTGGTAATGTGAACATTTGGAGTAATTTTGAATACAAAGAACTGACAACAAATATGCGACAGGTAAATGATGCTGAATTCGGAAGATTCTTCAAGATATAAGAATTGGAATTCTTTCAAAAAAGGGCAAACAAGCTTTGGAGAGTCGATTACTTTGCAATGTCTTTCCAAATGAAAATGCAGTTCCTGCAAAAGTGTACGTGGAAATTGCTAAAAAAAAGTCAGTGATTTGCTTAATGCCAACACTGCGCGAGTGTTCCATATTCAACGAAGAATTATTGAAACTGGAAAATGAAGAAATTGTAAAAATGGAAGCCATCGATAAAATACTGCATGAAGGAATCACTATTATTTTGACGGGAAAGTTGAGTTCAAAACTGGATTGTTTAGAAAAAAAAATATCTAAAACTGCTGGTTTAGAAAAGACACTATATGCGTATGTAAACTGTCGGGTAATTTTAAGGCGAAATTTGGATGTACGGCTTCCGTTCCCGTGGCTTTGTCTTCCACTTACTCCACGGTTGATTTGTCCTGCACATTGAGAATTTTGCACGGTCTGAAGTCCGGTTCTCCGGATGACCTGTGCTCGGCAATTGGCCTCTGTAGCAGAGACGGTGAATGTAGAAGTCAACTACATTATTAATCTGTCCTTGCATGAAGCCAGGATTCACAGTGGTTGGAAGCAGGCCAAAATCCCCCCTCTTCTGAAGAAACCTACTCTTGATCCCTCGACTGCAGGGAATTACAGGCCTATCTCTCTCCTCCCTAGCCTCTCTAAGGTCTGTGAGAAAATAGTGAATAGACAGTTGTCGGAGTATGTCGAGAGTGCGGGACTTCTTCACCCAGCTCAATCGGGCTTCCGCCCTTCTTTTAGCACGGAAGGTGCTCTTTTGGAAGTGTCGGAAGCTATTCGGGAGTTCTTGATGCCGGCGGGAAGGCAGCCCTTGTGTTGCTCGACCTGTCGGCTGCCTTTGACATGGTCCCTCACTCTTTGCTGCTAGACAGACTGATGGAGATTGGGGTGATTGGCTCGGCTCGGGGTTGGATTAAGTCCTTTTTGGAAGGCCGGCTCCAGCAAGTATGGATACCCCCGGTGGCCTCTTCACCTTAACGAGTGGGCACGGGGGTTCCCCAGGGCTCCTCCCTCAGCCCCCTCCTGTTCAATATTTATCTTACCCCTTTGGTTTTTCTAGCAGAAGGTTTGGGGGCCAAGGTGATTGCCTATGCCGACGACACGCAGCTACTGTTTACCTGGGATAAGCACGGGACTACGGTGGCCCTTGTGCAAAGGTGTCTTTCCTCGGTCTTCAAGTGGCTGGCGACGGCCCAATTAAAATGTAACGAGGACAAATCTGAGGTTTTGCTGTTCGGTGACTTCCCGACTGGGTTTAGAGACTCGATCTGGCCTGTTGAGTTTCCTCCGCCAGTGTCCAATAGTCAGACCGTGAAGAACCTGGGAGTTTATTTTGACTGCAATCTCTCTTTTTCCAGTCAAGTTAAGCATTTGACTGGTTGCTGCTTCGGTCTCTTCAGAATTCTGAGAAGATTCCTTCCGCTTCTCCCACAAGCGGCCAGGGAATCTGTGGTTTGGGCGCTTATCCTGTCCCGTCTGGACTATGCCAATGCGCTTTATGCAGGGATTCCAGCCTACGCCCTTAATAAGCTACAAGTGATCCAGAATGCGGCTGCCCGCCTGCTGGGTGGGCTTGGTCCCAGAGAGAGTGTACACGGTTACCTTCGCTCCCTTCATTGGCTCCTGGTCAAGGCGCGTGTGGCGTTCAAATCTCTCACCATCGCCCATCATGCACTGCATGGGCAAGGCCCTGGATATCTGCAGAAACGCTTCTCTTTTTATGTTCCGGGGAGGTCTTTGCGCTCCTCATCCCTTAGGCTGATGAAGATTCCTGGTTTCCAGCGCCACCGGTTGGGGGGCGCTTCTCTGGCCGTGCTCGCGGCCCGTGCTTGGAATGCGCTTCCCCTCTCATTCCGCATTGTTGAAGACATTGGGGTCTTTAAAAAACTGTTAAAAACTTACCTTTTCACCTAAAGCTCGGTTATGCTGTGTTTTCTCTTGGGCCGCGCCGGGACACTCCTCGGAGAAGCTGAGCGCGTAATAAGTTTAAATAACAGAAAGGTTTAGTTAATGGTGCAATGGGTAAAGTGGAGGATTTTGTGAATTATCAGAAAAAAGAAGGAATTGAATTTTTAAAAATTAAATTTGATCAGATTGATGAAGTTAAAGAAATTGGTCGTTGTTCAGTTCATTTTTTGCTTGTTAAAGATTTATATGTCCGTAGGAAACAATTTCCATTTTCTCTGGCATATGCAGTGACTATTCATAACTCTCAAGGATTAAGTGTAGACAGTGCATTGGTGAACATTGGATCTACTGTATTTAAAGAGGGTATGGCATATGTTGCTTTGTCGCGAGTCAGAACATTATCTGGTTTGTTTTTGATTGATTTTGAGACAAAGGTTACTATGCAAAGTGTGTAAAAGAGTATAATAGGTTAAGAAGGGTGTATGCTCCAAATTTAGGTCAATATCCTGTATTTGAAAATCATGTGGTTGGTCGAAAAAGAAGGTTAGAGAATATCTCTTCTGAAGGTGTCAAGAAGGGAAAAGAACAAGATAATGTTGTGATTGCAGGTACAAAGAAATTGGACACTGTTGAAGAGATTGTTGGTTATCAGTTTGAAAATAGTTCTGGTGTCAACTGCTATGCTAATGTAGTGGTCAATGTTGTTTTTTATCTGGAAGGTTTGCAAGAACAAATTATGCAGAATTGTGAAAAAAGATTTTGTTCTCTGTTTCATTCTGTTTATGAAAAATTGACAACAGATAGAAGTAAAATACAATCTGTTTCAGATGTTCGTAGTCTTTTGGATGTGTGTTCTGGTTCTACACAATTTACACAAAATATCCAGCAAGATGCTCTGGAATTTTTAATGTATATGCTTACCATTTTTGAAAATGAAGGTGTAGAAATAGAAAATATTTTTGGCCTTTCTTACAAATGGGAACATTATTGTGAAAATTGCATGTATACATGTAGCACCAATGTAGACACTGAGAGATTTCTGTATTTAACATTACCAGACTGTGAATCAGTGTCTTTCAATAAATTAGTTAAAGGTGCAATTCAAAACATGGAGTGTAGACAATGTAAATCAGAAATGTTATCCACGTTATTCTTAACAAAATATGGAAAATACATAATTTTAATGATGCAACGTTGTACAGCTGACGGAAGAAAATTGGATACTTTAATTAAGCAATTTGTAGCAGCACAACTATCAATATCAGGAAGGACTTTTGTATCAATTGCAATAATTTTCCATGATGGTCCTTCCACCACATCTGGACATTACACTGCCTATCTAAAATGGGAGAAAGGCTGGACACTTTGTAATGATTCCCAGTTGGTTTTTAAACAACGTTTGCCTAGGGAATTACAAAATTCCTACCTAATATTTTTAAAGTCAAAGTTTTAGGAAGATAATTCACTCTCTGAGGAATTTATTATTATAATTTATTAGGACTCCCATTGGACAATTTGCATAAAGAAGGAGTGCAAAAATATCATTTGGCCTCAAGGAAAGGTATATTTTTGAATAATGGACTTTTTGTTGGTAATTGATTCGGTGAATATTTTAATGCGGCAATATTTACAGTTTTTATAAGTTAAAGTTATAACATTTTGTAAGCTGTAAGCATTTCATATATGTGTGATTTGTATTTTCTGGTATTTTACTGAGAATAGCATGTTGGTTTCTTTTTAACAATCTTTCTGATTGTTTTTTTTTGCCCGCTGTTAAGTGATGAGTACGATTGAAATCACTATTTCTAGTGAAATTCAAAATATTCTGAGAACAGCAAAAAAGGCAAACAAATTACTTTGTGGAAACAAACAGCACATGACACAGATATCCTTGCACTATGGTGCAAGGGTGCCTGTGTCACCACATGGCTGCAGTTTAAGCAGCCATGCAGAGAGAAGCATAGATTTGCAACATATTTATGTACATATGTTGCATCCCTGTGCTTCGGAAGTACTACAGCACACTGCAGAGGTTACTGTGTGATGCTGCAGCACTTCCTCATAGTTCTGCACTTATACATTCACCATACGCTACTAATGCATTCATTCAGTCAATTACGTACTACACATAATTTCATCTAAACTTTCACACACTATCAAAGAAATGTAGCTCTTATTTAAACCAGGAAAGTTAGTTCTTAGAAGAACTTTTTTTTTCTTCTTCTTGCTTTTATATTTTTTGGGGGGTTTTCTGAACAATTTTTAAATTTGGGGGGTTTTTCTGCAAAAAAAACAAAAAAAACAGGAGGAACCAAACAATGAACTTCAGGGGAAAAAAAACAAACAAAAAAAACTAGCAATTGTGACTTTCTTGGCAGCGGCAGATCAGATCGATCGACTGCTCACCGTAGCACAAAGTCACATTGCACTTTTAAAAATAGAAATTGAGGACGGATGTCCAAATTTTGGGCTGATGGATGCACTCTTGAAGTGCTCGGCTGCGATGAGGTGGAAGGCACAGGAGCAGGAGTGTCTCTCATCCGTCAGCATTCTTCTCGTGCAAGATTGTTCGGATGAAGGGTCCTCAGGTGCTTCATCATACTTGCCGTGCCGGCACGCATGAGTATTCCTTGTTAGGATCCCCTCGCGACAGCACTTTTTTGCAAATCTTGCACGTGACCAAGGTGGCTTTGGTCTTCGTTTGCCCCTCGGGAAAAGTAAAAAATTTCCACACCACAGATGAAAAACGTGGTGTGCGTGGTGTCTCCTCCAAAAATTCATCCTCAGATGTATGAGGAGATGCAGGTGATGCCTGCTGCCCTGAAGCCATTTTTGGTTGAAAAAAGTTAGAGCTAAGTGAAATCTTAGTCCCAAAAATCTTCTTCTCTGCAAAGAGATGCTCCTCCAAAGAAGGTGAAAGAAGAATGATTGAATTGGGTGGGGTCTTTCAATAGTTAGAACAGGAAGTGTAATGAACCAATCAAATCTCTTTTTTTGCAGGTCACATGGGATCCGCGCACCCTGCGCTTACGCATCACGCACCCAGCGTGCATCCACGAAATTGAATTGAAAAAAAATATAGGATTAGATGTAAAAATATATTACTTTTAAGACTAATTTAGAGTTTGTCTTCAATTAATATTCACATGAAATACATATATATGTTTTTTTAAATGTTAAATATTTAGTGGGATCCGCGCACCTACCGCGTCATAGACGCAGATGACGCATCGCGGAAGCGCGTAAACGTCATGTTACGTACATCGAACGTGTCGCGTACAGGCTGGGAGTCGCGTACCGGTCGCATTGTGATTGCGCACTAAACATGTACCCAACGCATGCCATGCACGGATGCTATCGCGTAGGGATCAAGAACGGTGCGCATAGGGTGCGCGGATCCAAAAAACATGGAAAAAATATATATAAAATACAATTTTGAACATATAGTTAAAAAATATTTTAAAAAATATAAAAAAACATGTTTGCAAATCCTAATAAAAACAAATAATATTTTTTAATTTTTAAAAGAATTAATTGAAAAAATAAGTTTAAAAAATGGTGATAAAAAACATAATTAATGAAATTGACACACTGAATTTGAAAAATGTAGAAATCCAAGGAAAATCATTAAACATGATATCTTTAGAGATACGTTATAGATAGGAATTAGCATTTAAAAAACCTTTGAAATTCACTGAAAAAACCATAGGTTTCATGCACGTTATAGTTAGGAATTGGCATTTAAAAACCTTTGAAATTCACTGCAAAAACCAAAGGTTTCAGGGGCGTTATAGTTAGGAATTAGCATTTAAAAAACCTTAGAAATTCACTGAAAAAACCATAGGTTTCAGGGACGTTATAGTTAGTTGGACATTTCCCTCATACAAAACCCTAGAAATTCCCCTGTTATAGTTAGTTCAGCTAACTATAACTCGCGCCCCCGCAATGCACTGCTGATGTAAGAACGAGTCACCAGCAGCCCACATGGGTTATACGCAAGGACTTCCAGTCCCATAATGCTTGGAGTTACTCACCTGAGTGTGGAAATAAAAGAAGGGGAAATACTGGAAATCGAGTGTTTGGTGATAAGTGCACAACATACCTTTGAGGAAGGGCGTAGCCGAAACGCGTCACGTGGCGCGGTGACCGCAAGATCTTCCCTGTGCTGTGTGTGCCTCCTGCGAGTGCCTCTCAAGCGGGGGCAACTCTTTCTTCTCACAATTGACTGCCAGCCCAGGTCGTGAGAGGCACCGCCGTGTGATGTGGTTCCGCTGCTGTTGGAGACGATAGCGGCATATGGAGCAGGAGGAGGGGGAAGACTCCATGTGCGGGAACCGTGTTTTTAAGAATTGTGTAAAAACGAGTCACCAGCAGCCCACATGGGTTATACGCAAGGACTTCCAGTCCCATAATGCTTGGAGTTACTCACCTGAGTGTGGAAATAAAAGAAGGGGAAATACTGGAAATCGAGTGTTTGGTGATAAGTGCACAACATACCTTTGAGGAAGGGCGTAGCCCGAAACGCGTCAGGTGGCGCAGGGACCGCAAGATCTTCCCTGTGCTGTGTGTGCCTCCTGCGAGTGCCTCTCAAGCGGGGGCAACTCTTTCTTCTCACAATTGACGGCCAGCCCAGGTCGTGAGAGGCACCGCCGTGTGATGTGGTTCCGCTGCTGTTGGAGACGATAGCGGCATATGGAGCAGGAGGATGGGGAAGACTCCATGTGCCGGAACCGTGTTTTTAAGAACTGTGTAAGAACGAGTCACCAGCAACCCACATGGGTTATACGCAAGGACTTCCAGTCCCATAATGCTTGGAGTTACTCACCTGAGTGTGGAAATAAAAGAAGGGGAAATACGGGAAATCGAGTGTTTGGTGATAAGTGCACAACATACCTTTGAGGAAGGGCGCAGCCGAAACACGTCACGTGGCGCGGTGACCGCAAGATCTTATCTGTGATGTGTGTGCCTCCTGCGAGTGCCTCTCAAGCGGGGGCAACTCTTTCTTCTCACAATTGACGGCCAGCCCAGGTCGTGAGAGGCACCGCCGTGTGATGTGGTTCTGCTGCTGTTGGAGACGCTAGCGGCATATGGAGCAGGAGGAGGGGGAAGACTCTATGTGAGGGAACCGTGTTTTTAAGAACTGTGTAAGAACGAGTCACCAGCAGCCCACATGGGTTATACGCAAGGACTTCCAGTCCCATAATGCTTGGAGTTACTCACCTGAGTGTGGAAATAAAAGAAGGGGAAATACTGGAAATCGAGTGCTTGATGATAAGTGCACAACATACCTTTGAGGAAGGGCGTAGCCCGAAACGCGTCAGGTGGCGCGGTGACCGCAAGATCTTCCCTGTGCTGTGTGTGCCTCCTGCGAGTGCCTCTCAAGCGGGGGCAACTCTTTCTTCTCACAATTGACGGCCAGCCCAGGTCGTGAGAGGCACCACCGTGTGATGTGGTTCCGCTGCTGTTGGAGACGATAGCGGCATATGGAGCAGGAAGAGGGGGAAGACTCCATGTGCCGGAACCGTGTTTTTAAGAACTGTGTAAGAACGAGTCACCAGCAACCCACATGGGTTATACGCAAGGACTTCCAGTCCCATAATGCTTGGAGTTACTCACCTGAGTGTGGAAATAAAAGAAGGGGAAATACTGGAAATCGAGTGTTTGGTGATAAGTGCACAACATACCTTTGAGGAAGGGCGTAGCCCGAAACGTGTCAGGTGGCGCGGTGACCGCAAGATCTTCCCTGTGCTGTGTGTGCCTCCTGCGAGTGCATCTCAAGCGGGGGCAACTCTTTCTTCTCATATATAGATATATATATATATATCATTTAACACTTCAGCTCACCTTCGCTGGGTTCCTCTGCGCTTCTTAGCGGTCCATACTCCATGGCTGAGCTACGCCATATTAAATCCAAAATACACTCCCCAAACGGAAAAGAATTGAGGTCACTCACGGAGATGTGGAAATGCTTTTAATCCAACTTTCAGTTATTTTACGGGCAAATACCACATCCAACGTGTTTCAGTCTGCCTAAGACCTTGTTCAAGGTTTGGATTAGCGGTTCGTGAGGGCTAAATTAACTACACATGTGTATCATACAACTTCTTGTCCCCCTGCCACTAACCATTATGGATTCTGTAGTTTTTCACATTTTTCTACGTGCATAACTAGTGAAAAACAGTGCTCTTTTGATCTATAAACATACCTCATTTGTGATTCCTGAAATCTCATGATTTCTCAATGGGGGCACTTATTTCCATATTTCAATTTTTTTGGACTTAATATAAACACAATTTTTAACACTTTCAAATGTTACTCGTATGTCCAGAGACTTTATCACAATAACAATGGTTCGCCCTCTCGTGGGTTTTAACCATATTATATTATTCCTCTCCCTCCATGTAATTAATGGTTCCTGGCATTCAGAGTGCTTTTTCAGCCCGGGTTTCTCTTTCTCCTTGTCTTTTTCTTATATATTATATTCATACAATTTGTTTTCCTTAGTACCCTCCAGTGGGTATATTCCTATTTGTGATATATCCCAATTGTGAACGATTGTCCCAATACTTATGCTCATGCCCCTCCTATCTAAATTTGTAATTTCAATCTTCTTCCTATGTACAGGATTTTACTATTCAAGAGAGAAATGTGAAAAAAAGTGCAAATTAGATATACAAAAAAAGGAAAATAATTTTTTTGTTTAAAAACATGGTTTTGTGCATTGGAAACATTTTGATGTGAAACAGTTATTCTAAATGTACATATAATTCTTCGTCTTGATTTAATCCGTACTGTGTGCATTTACGCAAAGCCAATATCTGACGTGATTCCCTTTGTCGCAGCTTTCTGTGTCTATTTCCGCCACGTATATGTTGATCCACAGTCTCAATTCCATTCAATTTCAACAATTTCCTATCTCCTCCATGTTGTGAATGCATATGCTTTGCTACCACACTGCTGCGGTCCTTAATAATGGTAGCACAAACCTGTGCCAAAATCCGATTTGTTTCATTCACAGATAGTACTACCAATATATTTGAGTGTGCTCAGACATTCGATTACATACACCACGTATTGAGTTTTACAAGTAATCAACTTTTGGATTTTCCACATTTTCCTGTTTGCCAATCGTACTTCCTTTGTTTTATTTAGCGTTTTGGAATTTTACCAATCCTTTTGTGTTCAGCCATCGTGTCAGTTTATTCCCTCCTTTCCAGACATGGCTTTGAACTAGTTTGTCCTTCAGATTTTTCGCTCTTCTATATGTCACATTCGGATGTTTTCCCAAGATTGTTCCTACAGTTGGATCAAGTTGTAATATGTTCCAATTCTTTTTTAAGATTTCCTTGATTGATCTAGATTTTTTAGAAAAAGTTGTGATCAAACAAATTGTCTCCGGTTTATTAGTAGGTGTTTTTGCTTTGATGATTTCATCTCTTTCTTTTAGTTGGGTCCTCTCATGGCCTCTTTTGATCATTCCTGCTGTATATCCTCTACGTTTCAATCTCTGAGATGTCCAATTACTATCCTTGATCCACTCAATTTCCTCAGAAGAAATTCTTCGAATTCTTAGAAATTCGCCGTATGGGATATTTTTTGTCAGAGTATTTTGATGGAAACTACCCGCATGAAGTGCGGCATTTGTTGCTTTTCGTTTATGATGTAATGTTGTCTTTTTTGTAATAATTTATATATACTTCAGTATCCAGAAATGTCACTCTCTCTTGGCTGATATTGTACTTGAACTTAACTTTGGCTTCAGTGGCATTTAAAATTTTGAAATATTCACTGAATTCTTCCTCTGACCCTTCCCAGATAAAAAGGTCATCGATGAACCTTAGCCAGATAATTATTATGTTCACATATTTGTCAATATTCGGATGCCAGGCAAGGTGCTGCTCCCACCAGCCCATTGCCAGGCAGGCATTACTGGGAATAAATGAAAAACCCATGCCTTTACCATTTTGTCTGCATGTACATTTCCTCTCCGAAAAAAAAAAAACATTTTGTGTTAAGCATAGTTCTATCACCTCTAACAACATTCCGTTGTGTTGGGCATAATGTATATTTCATTTTTTCAGGAAGTGTTCACATGCTGTTTTTCCAATTTTGTTCTCTATGTTAGTGTACAAAGATATCACACCCATTGTGATCAGTTTGTATGTTTCCTGCAGATGTCTCAGTAAATCACTAGTGTCCTTTATGTAGGAGTTTAAATTCTGGACAAAGGGCATCAAAAAGTAATCCACATAATTCGCCACTGTGCAAATAGCGATCATTTAGCTACAGTGATAGGTCTAACCGGGGGCTTTGTTGGATGCTTATGGATTTTTGGTAGAAAGTAAATTGTTGCCATGACAGGATATTCCATTGTTAAATAATTCCCTTCATCATCATCTAGAAGGTTCAAATGTATCCATTTACTCAGTTTACTGTCCAATTCTTTCTTTAATTTCATTTTAGGATTTGTCTTCAATTTTACATAGTAATTTGAGTTACCTAGTTGATGATGGGCTTCCTTTATATAGTCTTTCTTATCCCAAATAATGATATTCCCTCCTTTGTCCGCATTTTTTATTACAATTTGATCATCCTGGGTTAGATCTGATAATGCCTTTCTTTCATTTACATTTAAGTTGTCAATATATTTTGTTGTTTTCATGTTGTAGATATCATGTATCACCGCTTCGTGAAAGATATCTATTTTGTTGCCTGCCGTCAGTTGTGGGTAACATTGTGATTTTGGTTTTTTACCACTTGCGGACACACTGTTTCCAGATCCACATTATTCTCCTCGTTGGTTTCTTTCACGTTCGCGAGTATAAGTAAAGGTACTGCATCTGACAGTGAGATCAGAAGTCGGTAGTGGGAAGGGAATCACGTCAGATATTGGATTTGCGCACATACACATTGTGCAGATTAAATCAAGACGAAGAATTATACGACATTTAGAATAACTGTTTCACATCAAAATGCTTAAAATGTACAAAACCATTTTTTTTTTTTTTTTTGAAAAACCTTTATTGCACATAAAAATCAATACAAACATGGGCCTACAACCACCTGGGCCGGCCGCTAATATGTACATGTTCATCAACATCAAGGAAGCAATGGGCCCCCCAGGGCTCAGCCGAATTGACAGAGTACTGAGTGCACCTCAGAAGTTATCCGGAGACATAAATTTTAGAAATACAAACAAAAGGAAAAAGAAAATAACACCAAAAGACAAGGCGGAAACCATCGAAAAAGAGGCGTCTAACCACGGCTGGGGGACCACACAGTACCAACTCCACCCTCGGGTGGTCAATGAGGATGATCAAGGGGGAGGTGGGGGCGACGGGAGAGCCACAACCATCTACAGGTGAAATGCAATAGTCTGGGAACCTCAGGATCAGGGGAACAAGGCAGCATCAGATAAGTCCACGAGGGGGGGTGTGCAGATGTTCCCACGGTACGCGTTCCACTGGCCCCAAATTCTACCCCACGCCCCCGGCTTGCCCCGGGCCACATACACAGTCTTCTCTCTGCACATGCACCAGTCCATGTTCTCCTTCCATACTGACACAGTGGGAGGCCGCCGGGAACCCCAAAGCTGTGCGATGTCCCTCTTAGCAACCATGTTCCCAAGGGCCGCCCACCGAGTCTGAGCCGCATTATAATCGTTAGGCTCCCACACGTTCAGCACGCATCGGCGAACCTCAGGCAACAGGGCGACCCCAGTGACACATTCCATGACCGCATGCACCCGGCGCCAATACTCCGCAACCTTACGGCACTCCCAAAGAACATGGAGAAAAGTGGCGCTGAGCCCACAGCCGCGCCTACAGAGCCCGTCTTCGGAGAAACCCATCAGAACTAGACGAGGGCCCGTCACGTAGACACGGTGGAGAATTTTAAGCTGGACAAGACGGAGACGCGCGGGTATAGCCACCTCCTTAGGGGAGGACAGCGCAGACTGCCAGTCCTCGTCGTCCAGTTCCACCCCATCCCCGATCCACGCCTCCCGCAGACGCACGAGGAGATCCGCCTGGATATTTATTAGTTTTTTATAGATAAGGGAAATAGTACTGTCGGGCAAGTGACCGTCGAGTATGCGGTCCTCGAGTGGCGAAGACAAAGGGACTGCAGTCCCCGCCCCGATGGCCAAGAGCAGAGCGTGGCGAACCTGAACGTACCGAAAGAACTCCCTCTCACTCAATTCGTACTCACTCTGCAGTGCAGCGAAGGATTTAACCGCACCCTTCACCCAAAGGTCACCTACTCTGCTGATGCCAATCGTGTCCCAACGCTCGAATCCCTTCGTCGTCCAGAGGCTTCCCAATCTGTCAGATGCAAACAAGGGTGTCGCGCCCGTCAAGCGATCATTCCAGCCCACGGCCACATTCGCAGCCTTCCACAAGCGTACTGCAATCTTAGTGGGACCGGTTAAGGTCCTCCCAGCCGATCGAGAGTAAAGCGCTCTGTTAAAGTTGCCGCCAGGCAACAAAAATCTATCCATTTCGAAAGCCGGATTCGGACCAGGTGAGTACGTGGCATGGTTAATAGCAGATAGCTGGGAAGCCCAATAGTACCTCCTGATGTCCGGGAGCGCGATGCCCCCGTCGTACCAGGGGAGAGTCAGTTTTGCAAGAGCAATACGTGCACGACCGCCCCAAACAAGTCTCCTTTGTAAGCTCTCCACTTCCCGGAAGTAGGCCGCCGGAATAATATCAAAGGAGTTCTGAAGTGCGTAAAGAAATCGGGGAAGAGACATCATTTTAAAAAGTGCCGCGCGACCGAGGGGAGACAAGGGAAGCTTACGCCAACGGGCCACGTCTAACCTCAATCTCCGAAGTGGAGAGAGGAGATTACGCTCGTAGCGGACAGCAGGATCCAATGAGACGTACACCCCCAGGTACGTAAAGCCGGAGCTGGACGCCTTAATGGGAAAACGAGAAGGCAAGAGAGGAAAGCCACCGGATATAGCATAGACACAAGATTTGGACCAGTTAATGATCAAACCAGAGTTCTTGCCGAAGGAAGTGAGGATGTCGAAGAGCACATTGAGTGACTTACGTGGTGAGGTGAGGTACAAGAGAATGTCGTCCGCATACGACGAAACACGATCCTCGAAGCCAGGGGCCCACTGGATCCCTCTTATCGACGGTTCCCAATGGAGCCAAGCAGCGAGCGGTTCCAAAGCTAACGCGAAGAGCAGGGGAGACAATGGACACCCCTGCCTAGTGCCCCTCCCAAGAACGAAGGGCCGGGAAACCCTCCCATTAACGACCACCTGTGCCAGCGGGGCAGCGTATAAGAGTTTAACCCAATTAATAAATCCCGCCCCGAAGCCAAACTTTGCCAGGGCGGCCCAAAGATACGGCCATTCTATCGTATCAAAGGCCATCGTGGCGTCCAAGGAAACCAAGATGGCCGGCTCTGAAAGATATTCCGCCTGTGCAAGTACGCCATGTAGGCGCCGCAAGTTAAGGGCCGTATTCCGGTGCGGGATAAAACTGGATTGGTCCGGATGCACCAGATCGCAAATAACAGTAAGCAGGCGGTTCGCAAGAACCTTGGCAAGGATTTTCGGCTCTGCGTTCAGCAGAGAGATAGGCTTATACGAGGCGCAACGGTCCCGAGGCTTACCGTCTTTGGGAATCACGACTATAGTGGCCAGGCGTTGGTCATCAGGGAGAGAGCCGAGTTCAAGCGACTCCGAGAACATACGACGGAGAAATGGCGCCAGTTTATCCGGTTGCAGTTTATAGAGTTCAATCGGGAGTCCGTTGGGGCCCATAGCCCTGCCTGAGCGAAGGGGACGAATCGCGGTTGCAATCTCGTCAACCGAAAGTGGGGCATCCATCTGCTCACGCTCCTCCACCGACAGGCAGGGCAAAGCAATATCCTTCAACAAGTGACGAGAGTCAGCCTCATCTCTAGTAGACACCGGGGAGTACACAGCACAGAAGTAGTCCGCAAAACACTCCACAATCTCACCAGGGTCAGTCACACTCACTCCCTCCGACGTCTGAAGCACGGGGACCACTCGATTCACTCTCTCCTTCTTATCAAGCCAAGCAATCAATTTACCCGCCTTATCCACAGCATCATACAGTCTACCCTGCTGTTCCCTATACATTGTCCGAGCAGCATCCGTAACAAGGGACTTATATTCGAACTGCTTCAGGCTGAGGGCATGGAGCCCGTCCTGAGTGACACCCGTCTCCAAGGCAGCCTCCAACCCCGATATCTCAGCCTCCAACCACCTCCCCGTTCTTAGCTTTCTTGGCATCCATGATCAGGGATAGGGTGTGTCCTCGGAGGACCGTTTTGAAGGCCTCCCACAGGGACACTGAGGACAGGACGGACCCCTCATTCTCCAGAAAATACTGATCAAGCGACTTAATGAGACCCTTGCGAATCTTGGGGTCACGCAAGTACCAGGGGTTAATGGGGGCGATCCGCCCGGCGGATCGCATCCCGGTGTCGAAGAGGAGCCACAACGGGGAATGATCGGAGATGCCCCGGGCCAGGTGCTTAACCTCCCGGACCCGGGTGGTCTGGGCCACGGGCATTAGAAAATAATCTAGTCTGGAAAGACTCCCGTGGGCCCCGGAGTGGAATGTGTACTGACTCTGTGTCGGATGTATCAACCTCCAGCAGTCCACCAGACCGAAAGTGTCCAAGAACCCGCCGAGCCACGCCTGGGCGGCAGAGAGGGCCCTGGGAGGGTAACGATCTAACTCACCAGAAATCACGGAATTAAAATCCCCACCCACAATCAGGAGACTATCAGGAAGTTCCAGCAACATACGACCCACATCAGAGAAAGTGGAGGTCTGGAGGCCCGGGGGAACATAGACCGAAACCAATGAAAGAGTTTGCCCCTCCCATCGCCCAGTCAAAGACGCATAGCGCCCTCTATCATCAAGAGTAACTTTGTCAATCTCAAGCGGGAGGGAAGAGCGCAGTAAGATGCCCACCCCTCTGGAGCCAGTGGTGAAGCCAGAGTGTGCGACCAGTCGGTAGCCCCCCCTGTTCATAGCATGACATACATTTCCCACCAAGTGCGTCTCTTGAAGAAATACCACATCAGGGGCCAATCGACGCAAATATTGCAACACAACCCCACGTTTGATACGGTCCCCCAATCCGTTGACGTTCCAAGACATCAGTTTCAACCCGTCCCCCCCCCATCCCAACACAAGAAGCTGGAGCCCCCGGGCACGCAGCCAGACACCTGAAACTGAAAGAAAACAATAACACCGCCTTGAAAAGAAAAAACACACAACCCATCCACCACTGCCACCCTCCCACCCCCACACCATTGCCACCCCCTCCACCCTGCACCCCTGCGGACTGTACAGCCCCCCCAACTTGCAGTGTGCCTGTCGCCCTAACAATCCCATGCTACAAAAAGACCCTAGAGGAGGAAAGGGACCCGTCCCCGCCCGCACCCAAACGAAACATTAATAGACAAAATATACAATTGAGGTAGAACCTGGCTGAGCACAGAAGGAAATGTCAAAGTGGAGGACCAAGAATTATTCCTGCAGAGGCCCACCGCCCTCGGCACCGCCAGTACGCCCAGTTCGGTCTCCCGGTTCCGGCAGGGAATCCAACCAGTCACTCACTGTGTCGGGGCGTTCAAAGAAGAGAGTCCGATCTTCATATTCCACACGAAGCCTGGCAGGGAAAAGCATAGAGTATTTGATGTCCAGATCTCGAAGACGGCGCTTCACCCCCTGAAAGCTCATTCTCTGTTTCTGAACGAGTTGGGTGAAGTCCGGGAAGAGGTTGACGGAGGAATTCTCATACTTGACTGGGCCGTGCACCCTCGAGGCCTGCAGGATCGCATCCCGGTCTCTGTAATGAAAAAGTTTTGCAATGATAGGCCTCGGGGGAGCGCCTGGTCGAGGCCTACCGCCCGGGACACGATGGGCACGCTCCACGGAGAAGAACTTGCTCAGGCCGGAAGGAGCAAGATGATTGAGGATGAGATCCTCGACCATAAGGTCCACCGGACGATTGTTGGAAGTCTCCGGTACACCTATGACGCGGATATTATTGCGTCGTGCCCGACCTTCGAAATCCTCCAGCCGCCGGGACATCGCGTCGTTTGCAGACTTTAGATCGCCAAGAGTTGCCTGGAGGTCTGATACATCCGTGACAAGAGTGGATGTCCTCAAGTCCAGCGATTGAACCCTCTCGTTAGTCTTAGAGAGATCCGCCCGGATTAACGTGACATCAATGGCAACCGTGTCCATTTTACGGGCCAGAGCCTCGTACTGCTGGGCGATGATCTCCCTTATGCCGTTGATGGCGTCCATAACGTCCTGCAGCGACAATTCCGTGGGGACGGACGGACCACCACCGGAGTCCTCCATGACGGCACCGGCCGGCCTGGGGGTACCTTTACCCTGGGTATAGCGATCCATGATGTTACTCTGGACCGGTCCTCCACGCAGGGATGTCTTGGTCTTCCGTTTCTCGGGATCCCCTTTGCCCCCCATGTTGGGCGATGCACACCGGTGGGGTCCGCCCGAGCCGATAGCAAAGGGGCACCAGCAGATCAGACACAGGCTATCCGAGAGCCCGCTCAGGAGAGTTGAGAAAAAGGCACAAATCAGTCCAGTACCAAGGCCGGAGGACGCCCCAGCCGTGCAGAGTAGCTCCTCGATCAGGACATGTAGAAGCGCAAAAGCGAAACTGAAAGTGGGGGCGCGGTCATTGACAAGGCTCCGATGCCGTTGTTGTTCAACTACTCCCCGGCCCCACGGTTCACCAAAGCACCGGGCACAGCTCCCAGGTGGGCCTCCAAAATGCCAGACGCTGTATTTCAGGTCTCCCCGGTCCGATTTTCGTTCTGAGAAGAGTTATGGGTTCAGCCAAGGTTCATCTTCCAGAATCCGTCCACAAATCCAGGATAATGTCAGGATAAGTTGCGAGGAGCGGCAAGGGTCCGGGGAGCCCTGTGCTCACGCGACCATCTTGGATGCGCGCGAAGCTCCTCCTCTCCAAAACCATTTTTTTAAACAAAAAATTTGGGGAGTCTCAGTGCTCAAAACACACCAGTAATGGAATGGAATTCTGCATGAATTATCAAACAAATTATTTATTTACAATCACACACAGAAAAACATATTCAAGAAAAAGTCTCTACACAGAGACAAGCTGGGTCTGCAGGTCAAATTGTTACATCAAGAAGGTCTGTAATAAAGTGTGGCCCAAAGTTTAGGGACAATTTTGCCATTGCTGGTTGGCTACCCGTCAGAATTTGTCTACAAACCCGTACATTATAGTATCCTTTTAATAGGTGAGTACCCTGCTCCCTCATCTCTAGGTCCAGATCTAAGTCTAGATCCAGTTGGAAAAAGCACACCATGGAAGTGAAAGAACACACTTTATTGTGATTGGCTGCCGCGTGCCTCAGTCAATTATGAGTGTGATTTGCAAAGGTACATTCTCGGCGTTTGCATGGAATTTCTCTAGTTCCTGAGGATGTTTGCAGCTGTAGGCTGGATTTTGACATTTTCAATACAAATCTAGAGTGCTGCACATTACTCAATGAATAGTCAGTGTGCCAGATTCAAGAAGTAATTTCTAAGAATAAGAATCTTGGAATGAAATTAGTGGAAAGGGATACTTATTGCCACACCTCTTTGTAATGCTGAAAGGCACGCACCTGTTTGAACGAGCTGCCCGATACTCACACTTTTAGCTGTTTTTTAAACTTCCCCAGCATACCTGTTTTTGGTTCAGTTTGAACTTACCAGACTGCAAATCGCGATTTCCATTGCATCCACAGGGGAGGCAAAAATAGGTCACCCACTCCATATGCTTTGAAGAGCTAGTCCCCTTTGATCCTTCTCTCTGGGTTTTAATGGTGTAAGAATGGGGTAAGCTTTGGTGCCCCATTGCTGGAACCAGGGGAGATGCTTAATAGCCCACTAACAATGTTAAGCGCAGCGTCCACTGAGTTCTGAATCCTCATTGTGTTGATGTGCTCATGTTTTTTGTCAAGACGTCTTAGTGACCAGTGCAACACTTGTGATTTCTTTTGACTCGGTTTACTATTTCGTGTAGATATAATTCTAAGACTTTATTAAAGAGATCTTCCTTTTCAAAGTGTGAATTTTAGCTGGACATTCCATCATTCTTATGATTGTGATTACTGTGCTCTACACCAATTTCTGTTCAATCTACTGTTGAGATTAAAACAGTGTCTGTTCTGCCCAATTTATATATCACGGAGCCATGAGCCCTCCGACCCATAGCAACCTCTGATTCAAAGCGAATCATACTGATTGATTACAAATGTTGCCTGAAACCTCAGGTGCGGAAGGACAAAAATAGCAATAACAATTGTGGATGCATCTGTGTACTTCTTGGGCATTGATCTGTCAGGATCCAAGAATGCACTGGACTTTTATTTTTTTTTATTTTTTTTTAGTTTTATATAGCGCAAACTTGACTGAAGATATCAGTTATCGGAGCGCTTTAACTTAGCACCAGTTTCGTTACAAATGGACACATTCATTTTTGTTAGGCACGGGGAGATTAAGTGATTTGCCCAGAATCACAGGATGTTGAGCATCCCTGCCAAGACTCGAGCCTGGTTCCCCAGCTTTGAGGTCGATCGCTCTAGCTGTAAGGCTACATCCTCTCCCAAAACTATGAAACTAAAGCTGATTTTCCTGAGTCCCACCACTGTTCCAGTCCCCCTTGCCCCCACTTCCCAGAGTATTGGCACTGTGCTAGAAAGGGGTGAAATATTGGAGCATCTATGTATTTTATGTCCCAGCAAAATCGTTTATCTATCCGGTTCGTCATTTAGCCCACTTTCTAAGAACTATGTGGGGTTCACACTCCCTCCTAACGTACCTCCACAACACCGGACACAATAGCAATGCACCAGATAAATAACAACAACGTGATGATTGCTTTAAATTGTTTCACCCTGAACATCATCAGCGGCACTGGAAATGTACTTAATAATGTTGTCTAGCGTCATGTGTGTCACACATTCTCTATATGTTTGATAAGGATTCATCTCTCACAGGTATTGGTGGCTCTTTTTGTTTACTGAATGCATTTAAGGTTGTTACAGAAGCGCTAATCCTAAAATTGATGCTTGCATTAACGTGGACTCTGTAGCTGCTTTTCTACTACCAAAAATTGTATGTCCTAAATTGTCTTCTATTTTTGCTCTCCTTGTTGCAGTAGCCACAGAAGGATTTTTCCATTTGCTACAACATTTCACTTCAGCTAGAGACATACTTGTAGGTTGTCTTGTGCAAGTTCTGTGCTGATGAAATTAAAAAGATACACCTCATTTAGCTTCCTCATATATTAACAGAAGTAACAAATGCACGCTCTGAGTGCAAAGAGCCCTCACCTGCTCATAAACGCCATTATGCTAAGGTGGCACACAGTTAGAACTCCACTTCCCACATACACACCAGAATACCGTTCAAAAGGTCATGCATTGCTAACAAGGAGCATTCTTCTCAAGAAGACCCCTCCTAACCTTGCAGCTCTTCTTACCATCTCTGGCAGAGACAGAAAAGAGAGCTGCTTCCAGTCTCTGGAACATCCCTTCTCCATCTATCAGAATCCAAACTGACTTAATTAAAGAAAATTTATAAAAATCCATTTCCATATTCACTTAGACTAACTTCCCCAAATATGCCTTATACAAATTATTCACGGGTCACCTATTCCTGTTGTGTAGAGTTCTCCATTCTAGAAAAACACTACATAGGGAGAATATGATCCCCTGTGCCAGTGCACTTTTTTCCCCCTCCACAGGGCAAAAAATGTTTAGGTCTGGGCGGAGTTCCCCAACTCCACAGTGCTACGCGGAGTTCCATAATCGGAGTGTGATAGATCGTGCTGTTCACAATGATTTTAGTGCTGGATGTTTTCCCCATGCTGGAAAATTAGCTCAAATGGCACCATGCGCAGTGCAAGAGGGCGCACCTTCATTCTGCCTCTTCAGCAGCTTTCTCAGCGTGAATGCAAGGTTTCTCAAAGTGAGCGGTCATGGCCAGGACAAGTAGGAGAGCAGAGCACTAAGAAGGTTGTAGCAGGGACAGACCTTTGATGAATGTGTGACGACAAGGCCTCCCCCCATGCCTCCTAGGGAGCTGATTGCCTGTTAAAGTGGGGTAATTCCCCTTAAGAAACAGCGGCAAGTATTAGACTTGTACTAACTAGACTATTAAATGTGCCATATGCAAATTGCGTGCCGTTAGTGCATTCACGTCTTTGAAGGAAGTGACCTTATCGCATCTCACCCTGATGAATGCCCAGGACCAGTTTCTAGGCCACTACAGAGGGCTGAAACATGTTGGTGTCTAGTTTAGGGTCATAGGACCATCACATCCTAAATACACTTCTACAGTGTTTTTACCTTTCCTCCCACTCCACCAATAAAGGATACTTTAGGAGTGGGTGAGGAATTTTATCTTTAAAGTTACACCCCCACACACCTTTTCATAAGTGATCCCTGAAACACGGTTGAGCCCACCCTGACCTTAGGGAGTTGGGGTGAGTTTGATGATGAAGCATGTCATTATTAGAGTGAGTGAGAGCTCAATTAAGAAATAGTTTATTTTTCCCTTCCCACCCAATTGATGGGTTGGTTATAGATTGGACACAGGAACACTCGGTGTCACTTTCACTGAGGAGAGAACCACCATATAATAAATCAAATCCTCCCCTTATTCCCTTTACCTTTTGACCAAAAAATGCTCTGTGTGTTATTTCAGAAGGGACACCTATTTACTTGTGGACATCTGCGACTGCCCACATTGAGAAATCTCGCCAGGAGGGGGTCTGGAGTAAAGCTTTAGCATTGACGAGCGCAAACGAGGAAATACTCCACTCCATGGATCGGAGTTTTTCAGAACTCTGCACACTACATGGAGCATGGAGCAGGAAAAACTCCACAAATTCCACGAACGGAGTGGAATTTCAAACCCAGGCCTAATAATTTTCAATGTGAGAAACCCTTCCACCCCTAGAAAATCGGGGATGATGTGTACTCTTTCTCAATCTGAAAGGACAGGTAAACCTGCCCTTGGTTGCAGAAAATCTCCAAATTATTATTGGGAGCTTTGGAGTGCACACAAATGTATGTGAGCATTCACAAACTTACAAGGTAAATCATGAGTTGAAATGGCTGCTTCCCAACCCTTTAGTGAGATTCACAGACGCAGAGAACACAGAACTTGTGACGTAAATGGGCTTACGTCTGGCAAAATCCTATGAATTCCTGACATGTGTAAATATGGTACATTTAATGATAAACATATAATTATGATTGAATTATCATTGTGAGTATGCCCAGAAACAATTTAGGGATTTTACTAAATGGATATATGTTTCAAGTGAATTTAGCCCTCGCCCTTATTTTTGATTCCTGGAGTGTTTATTATTATGATGATAATTTGGATTAATGTAATTTATTTGCGAAAAGCACATAATACATATAGATTTATATTGCATTAAAAATATGATTATTTGGGTGTGTACTAATTCATGCACCTGCAGATGTAAGTGATTATCTGACAGGTTTGTCTGACTTTTTGCCACAGCTAATGAACAACAGCATAACCCATTGGGAGGGATGCATGTCACCTGAAAGTTATATATAATCACCTTCTACTTGGAAGGTGACCTGAACATTGGCAACTTTGTGCCACAAATCTACTGACGCTATGATACAATCTATTAGTGAATACCTAATCCCATACTGAAGGTACTGCTTTGTTCTAAGGTAATTGAGCATTTAATATGTTTAATTTGGAAGTTTGTACGTTTTCCCAGATGCTTTTATAATGTAGAAGTTTTAATTTCAGGAAAAACAAATATAGAATTCTCACAATCTAACCCTATGCAAATTTAAGTCTTCCTTGGAATCAGGGAATTACATTTCTCAAAGTATTCTGCATGTTGCCAATTAGAGCTAAATCAGATGTCATAAAACAGAGTGTCCACAAGTCTCAAGTGGGTTCTATTCTTGTGTTATGCACAGTAAAATTATGGGAATTTTGGCTTTCTGCTGGTTGCAGTTAGCTTCAAATAAAGGGTATTTTTGGTACCTGTATCAATAATGTTGGTGACCAGCCGACCAGAATGCCACCCAGGTGCTCAAACTAACATACCGTCCCATTAATTTTTGGAAATGTCAAACATGAAAGACACTGCATGCACCTCTTTGTCTATAAAATCTGAAACTCAGGATTCTTGGAATCAGAGAATAGTATACAAATCGACCACGTCCTACTGCGCACAGTCTCCTAAATAATGCTTAATTCCCACTATATTTTATGATAAAACAACTAGGGAAGACCCTGCTCTAGGTGTATTAAAACAGGTACCAGGTAACGGCTGTTCAGGTGTACCTCATTTACCAGAACCATTTTGCAAATTACCTCTAGAATTGCACAAATATGATGCCATATTTTGTGTGTGTGGAAGCTTCGAAGTTCCCAGCCCGGAAGTGTATGCGAGAGCGCGCAGCACCAGTGGCAAGGAGCCGTGCCGACTCTCGGAGGAAGGACGGGAGCAGTGGGAGTAGCCTGGGCACACAAGGGGCAGCGCCAATCCCCCTGAGTCTCCCTGAGCCTCGGAGAAAGGACAGGAGTGGCGGGAGCAGCCCGGGCACGTAAGGAGTAAGGAGTAAGGAGCGGTACTAATCCCATGCGGCAGAGTTTCCCGGTGGAGCGAATAGCGATACGGTGTTCCGCAGGCTTCTCCTCAGGAAGGACTCACCTGAAACCAGACATAGAAGTAGGACAGAGAGCTCGCGCGAAAGTAGCCCAGTGTAAAATTTTCATCCAAAGGGAAAGTTTCTATTCTGTTAAGGACAAGGAGACCAGAATAAAATATGTTCTACCTGAGGCGTTAAGATCCAATTGCTACTTCTAGAAAAACTCAGTTGAACTAAAGTCCACCCTGACGTAGTCCGCAGAACAATCCACCCAGCATGGCAATTGCTACTTCTGAACACTGTGTGGCTTGTGGATAACTATTCATGGGGCTACCTTTCCACTGACCTGTGGGTGCGCAGCTTGTGTCCGTGATCTGCCTCATCTTGTGTTCTTCGTCCCGCTGGCCTCTTTGTCCCCCGCCGCCGCTAGCACCAACAGCGGCCGCCGAGCGGGGACAAACTACTAATCCCGTCAGCCTGTGCGGCCAGAGATCCGCTGATTCCGTTTCCCGCGCCAGGAGGCATTTAAAAACTCAGCAACTCCCCCGCGTCGCGGGACGCGCGCGGGCAACGCCGGGCTAAGCCCGGGCAAAGGGCGGGCCCTCTGTGGCCCTCAGGGGACCAAAGGAGACGGGACGGGCCACCCTCCTTGTAACGAACCTTTTCTGTGTGGACTGAGTTTCTGAGGTGATTGTGGTAATTCTTTGATAGGCCATAGGAGGTTTATTGAAGGCCCGTACACTTGTTCAAAGGGGTGCTATACTCATCTATTTGTCTAGTGTGACAGATACTTCTCTGGTATCTTTGTATAAAATGTCTAAAGCAAGAAAGACCCCGGTAGCAACTAGATCAACCACCAGAAATACAAATGTATCCTCCACACCACTACCAACACTTACTGCAATAGATGTAATGTTACAGAAAACTATAGGTGTAGTTGCTGACGCCATTCATAATACAGAGAGGCGTCTTTCATTAACACCTGATTTATGCTTTCCAAATCTTGATTTACATACAACTGCAAATAATTTAACTTTGGAGTCCTCTTCAGATACTGAGGACTCACTCTTAGCACATTCTTTCTCTGGACTACCTACTACTAAAAGTTGTTTAAATAACACACTATCAAACTCACCTTTGCCACTGATCGGAACAGATGGAAGTTCCGTACCAGTCATTAGTAGCGGAGAAAACTTATGCTTATCCCATTCAGGCATTTTACCATTAAACTCTCCTGGGGAAGCACTTCTAGATAGCCCTCCCTTAACTAATAGCGTACTTGTAGACACCTCACCCCCCCCAAAAAGTTGAAACGGCGCTACGGTAAAAAAATCAAATCAATTGTGCGGAAAACGCTCAGGCCGTTAGGAAATCATAAGCCCTCAGCAAAAGATGTTTGGCATAATTTTAGATTGGCCAAATTAATTAAAAATACCCCTAATATAAGCCCAAATTCTTCTAAACAAGATGCTTTACATCCTAAGGAAAAACAACACGAGAACATTAAAACCCATACAGACCAGTCAAGTCAAACTGATAGGATGGGTATATTAAAGGATTTACAGTTAACGGATTTGGAGCAGTTATTTTGTTCCCTTCTCCAACCCATAAGAGATAAATTATGTAGTTTTGAACAACTCTTTGTGAAGCTCGAGAAATCCCTGGGCAAGGAATCCATAAGCATGCCTAATTCTCTGACAACATCCATACAGATTGCCAACGTAGAAATCTGCGATCCTATTTTGTCACCTCCTGCTTCCATGGGCGAAATAGGCCACGCTGAACCAAATTTACACCCAAGTGAAAACAACGGAATAATAGTGGCCCCGACTATATCTACTAATCTAGTCGACCCATTAGCGGGTAGTGAAGACAGTGAATGGGCTACGGAAGGTTTACCTCCTGCCTTACCTGCTGTCTCGGCTGGATCTGAACGGCCCACATTAATAGAAAACGCAGCCATTAATACTCGACTAGCGCAACCTACACCGATGCGTCAACAAAATAAAATACCCATCCATATTAATCTCCCCCCAGAATCTCACCCATATACCATAATAATGATAGGTGTCCCACAACTAGAAAAGGGCAAGGTTGAGAGATACGGGGATTTGAAAAATAAAGTTAGCCACTGGCTTACTGTACATAGACCGATCCCTCGCCATATTAGTGGTAAAATCACTAATGTTAGGAGGGTTGATTGGGTGGGTCAAAGATATAAATCTACCGAGGGCGACTGCATTGTTGTCACTTTTATGGATACTCGTGCAGTAAAGCACATCACCAGCTGGAGGATAGGCTCGATCAACAGCCTGATCCGCACCATGGATCTAAGTTATTTCTATCCCCCATGTGTTCACAGCTCTAATAAACCACATCCTAATCCTATTAGAATACAGGAGTCAAATCACGGTACCCGTAACTTATACCATAATGATGTAATTCCAACGAGTTATGCTCCCTACACCACAAGAAACTACAATCAGTCTACGTCCAATGCATTAGGGGAGCTTGGACAGAGTGACTATTTAACATCTTATTTTGAAAACTGGGAG
Source organism: Triturus cristatus (assembly GCF_964204655.1). NCBI lineage: Eukaryota > Metazoa > Chordata > Amphibia > Caudata > Salamandridae > Triturus > Triturus cristatus. Next base: position 1,032,227,659 of record NC_140590.1, read on the forward strand.
GCCCCACACGGTATGCATTATTACCGTAATTATTCTCATAATAAACATCTTGACACTGGTTACAATGTACCTATTTCAAATAGATTTGATGTTTTTTATGAGCAGAATGACTTGGAGGAGGTTGATTGACAGTATGATACAACGGTCACACCCAGATACATTGATTTTAAGCTTAATACTTCTATCCAAGATAAAACTAGGTTACTACAAGCAGAAATCCTTCCCCCCTTAACTGCTGAACCAGTTACTATTAGCTTTGTTAAGCCAGACATAGTTCTTCCAAGAGACAGCCCTGCACCAGTCGAATATGAGCACAATAATATATCACATCATTTAACTGAAACCTTTAATCCATATTTTGCAGAATCAAATTCTTCCACCATGGAAAATCCGGGAGTTACACATGTTGTCGAATCAAATTGCTCACTCGAACCTTTTTCTAATGATGTTATCCTAGGCTCTGAGTCATATGACGCTCATAACGTGTCTTTAGTCTCCTGGAATATAGCAGGACTGGCTGATAAAATAAGTGATCCTACTTGGCTGGCATTTGTTAAAAAATATACTATCATATGTCTCCAAGAAACATGGTTGGAAGATAATAGTGCCTATATTGAAGGTTATCAAAGCTTTATTAGTCCAGCAACTCCCTCAGCTAGCGGAAGGGCTAAAGGGGGTTTGGCTATTTTTATAAACTTGGCTCTTTCCTGTCTTATATGTAACCGACAGCATGCAAACAGAAACGTCCAAATAATGTAATAAGGTGAATGGTTTTCATTTCAACCACACTAGGTGCGGACTTCTCCTAAATGATTTACTAAATGAAAATAGTCTGTTCGTAGCTATGTCTTTGGTATCGGAGGACAAGGTTTATGATGTACCAACATTTAAAGGTTCTGCCCACGGGTCTTTTATAGACCATATATTTTTATCCGTAGACCTCACCACCCAGGCTTCTAGTTTTACCATTTAATCGAATTTCTATAGTGATCATAACCCCTTAACTATTAAGCTGGGAGGAGGAGTCTTTGAAATGCGTAGGTATTGTGAAGATCGGGGAACCTTAAAATGTATTAATGGAAAACGTCGTTTGAAATGGAATCTAGTAAATCATGAAAATCTGTATAATGATATCAATAAGTTATGTGGCCAGGAACTTGCGGTTTGTGCATCAACATCCACCTCCCCTGAAGAATCCATAGCCAAGTTTGAGGTTGTGGTGTCCACCGTAGGTTCTATGCTGCTAGTTCCAGCGAAAGGACAAACCAGAAATAATCCTAAATGGTTTGACTACACCTGCTCCCAGGCTAGCAAAGACTTTAGAAAAGCATTAAAAATTAAACCTAGAGATTCAGGCCTAATTAAAAATCTTCGAGCGACTTATAAAAGAGCACTTGCCAGTCGTAAAAAGGAAATTAAGGCCTTTACCTGGGAATCTTTGCTTGACCCCTCAACTCTGGGTAATAGCAGTAAATTCTGGGAAATCATTAACAAACCTCTTTTTGACAACCCCAGTGATACTGCCTTAGGAACTAATATCCCAGAGGAGGACTGGATTAATCATTTTAGTGCAATTTTTAAAAGTAATAAGCAACATGCAGATCATGATTTTTTAACGATAAGGGCGAACCCTCTGTGTTTTTTGGTCAACGAGGTAGAAAAGGCTATCCAAGGGCTAACTGGAAATAAGGCACCAGGCCCGGATGGTTTACCTCCGGATCTTTTTAAATCTTGCACTTCACTTTGGGCCCCCGTACTTACCAACGTAATAAATGCTGCTACAATTTCGGGATGTCCGAAGTCATGGGGGCACTCGACTATAGTTCCCGTGTTTAAAAAGGGCGACCGTAGTAATCCATCATGCTACAGACCTATTTCATTGATAAATTCTGTAGCAAAGGTAGTTGGGGGTGTAATCCTGACCAGATTAACAACATGGGCTCACGAGAATAAAATGTTATCCCCAATACAATATGGATTCAGACCTGGACACTCAACAGTAACCCAATGCCTGAATCTATACTTGATTACAGGTAAATACACTTTGGCACGGAAGGGAACTATTCATATGGCCTTCATGGACCTATCATCCGCTTTTGATTGTGTGGACAGGGGCAAATTATGGGACATCATGCTAAAGATGGGTGTTGAGCAAAACCTAATCCATCTACTGGCTGATTTGCACTCTGATACAAGAGCAAATGTTCGCTACACCCAAGACTTGAAAGTGACTGGGGACATAAGAATTAATCGGGGTGTCAGACAAGGGTGTATCTTGGCCCCATTCCTCTTTAACCTGTACATTAACGAGCTAGAGGACTACCTGTTGAGAACAGGTACGGATTATCCCTATGTAGGACGAAGAGGAGTCCCGGTTCTGCTTTATGCAGATGATGCTGTCCTGATTTCAAGGACAGCTAATGGTCTCCAGACACTACTAAATTCATTTTATCTTTTCATGGAGTCTCGAGGCCTTAGCATCAATAACTCCAAGTCCTTCGTTATGAAAATTGGCCATGGTTCACGAAAACCAAACTCTTTCACTATAAATGGGGAAAAAATTCCAATATCTAAAACTTTCTCGTACCTCGGCGTCCTTCTCGATGACCAATTATCTTGGGGTCCTGCAGTTCAAAAAAAAAGGGCGAAATGACTCGTGTTAACGCAGCCATACTTGGCTTTGCGAGAAAAATGGGCAATAGCCCGGTGGCAGCCCTGCTTAAATTATATCAAGCAAAGAGCATCGCCGTTGCTTGTTATGGTAGCGAGCTCTGGGGCTACAGCCAGACACGTGATCTAGAGGTAACAGAAAATATTTTCCTAAAGAAGATTTTAAGGCTGCCTAGGGGCACTGGAAACTTCTCGGTTCACGAGGAGCTAGGTGTGCCCTTTCTCAGCGACAGACTAGCTGCAAATCCCATACTTTGTTGGCTGAACTCTTGGCTGAATAACGACATACCCCTTACACACGAGATACTAAGAGAAGCCCTAACTTGGGATGGTAGACTTAAGGTCCCATGGCTGAAATATATAAAAGATTGCCTCACCGAACTTGGACGGACAGACCTGTTTCTTTCCCCATCCACTATAACCAAAGCTGACGTCACATTCGTGAAAAAAGCATTCTCCACAACTAGGTACTTTGCCCGGGAGGAGGGCGAGTTTGCGAAAGGCAGTGTCAGGAAACACGCCCTACTTAAAACATGTTTACATTTGGAACCATATCTCTCATGGCCTATATCTGGCTATGATCGCTTTTTGTTGACAAGGTTCCGCTTTGATCTGTTCCACCTCCTACTGGCAGTACCAAGAGGGTCCCATCGTGGACAAGTGCTGCCTGCTTGCGGCTGCGACGGAAAGTCTCCGCAAGATTTGGCGCACTTTTTATTTGTTTGTTCTTATTACTCAGTACCTCGAAGACTATACTTAAAGCCCTGTTTAAAGAAATTAAAATTTACACAGATTAAACCAGCACTTTATTTCCTTCAACTTTTGAATTGCGACTGCACTTTATATGTATGCAGCCTTCTAAAACTAGCTATTACTTTTAGGAAAAGTATGGAGGGATAACTTTGCTGCTATTATTGCTCTACTCCCTAACAATTTTTAACTTTGTATAAATTATTTATATTCTTAACCTGTTAATATCTGCTTGTTGATCTTGATCTTTTTCTTATTGCTTACATAGTATGCCTACAACACAAAAGTATTGTGTTGTAGACAGCTCTTTTTAAAGTAAAGTTTTTTATGCAATTTTTTTTTGTGAAATGTTTGTACATGTATTGTGCTTTTATGATTGTTAAATTTACAATCGAATAAAGTTATTTGAACTTGAACTTGAACTTGTGTGTGTGTATTTTTTCCAAAAAAGACAAAAGTTTAGGATTATAGTCAGGAAAACTTTATTACTTCCATAGAAAACCAACTAAAGCTACCCATCCTTTAGAAATTCTAAAGTTATGAATTATAACTTGCCTCTCTTATGTCATTTGTGAAATCATGCGTCTTGTTATGAATGCTGCTATTTAACACGCTAAAAGTGTTGTAATATGAAAGGCTGTAAGGAGTACATGGGTAAGGCATGAGTTGTTCATTTACTGTGGCTAGTGAGTTGACAACACTGTGTATGGAGATGTGTAAATTAGATTAAGTTTTGGGTGAGGAGAAAATTATAACTCAATGTTATAACTTTAATAATTTTTGGGTAAGGAGGAAATTATAACTTAAAGTTATAACTTTAACTTTAGAATTTCTAGGGATTGTGTATTTTAAATTGGCTTTGTATAGAGATAATAAATTAAGTTTTCCTAAATATAACTAACCTTAAACCTTTGTTTTTTTCATTGAATTGGATTTATTTGTATTTGTAAAAAAAATCAAGTCTTATAATGTTGTTTATTATGCTTTTGATTACTTTTATTGTTTTTTTGGCAAGCAGTACTTTAGAGGTAGGTTATAGTTCATTATGAATGTAGAGTGGAGTGGCATACAGTGGAGCAAAGTGGAGTATTGCGTCATAGAGTAGAGTGGAGTAAAGTGGCATGGAGTGGCGTAGAGAGAGATGCCTAAAGTGTCACAGGGTAGAATGGCGCAGAGTGGAGTAGAGTGTCACAGAGTGCCATAGAGTGGAGTAGAGTGATGTAGAGTGGAGGTGCATAGAGTGGAGGTGTGGAGAGGATTGTCGAGTAGAGTAGAATGGAGTGGAGTACAGCGGAGTGGCATGGAGTGGAGTTGCACAGAGTGGAGTGTTGTGCAGTGGCATAGAGTGGAGTAAAGTGCTGTGTGTAGAGTGGAGTAGCGTGGAGTGAAGTGCAGTAGAGTAGATTAGAGAGGCGTATGGTAAAGTGGATTAAAGTGTCATAGAGCTGCACAGAGTGGAGTAGAATGGTGTAGAGTGGAGAGACATAGAGTGGATTAGAGTGTTATGGAGTAGACAAGTATAGAGGATCTTAGAATGGAGAGGCGCGTCGTAGAGTGGAGTGGAGTGACGTGTCAGAGAGTGGAGTACAGTGGCATAGAATGGAAGGGTATACAGTGGAGTGAATGTTGTAGAGTGGAGTGGCGTAGAGGGGAGTGGAGTGCCGTGTCATAGAATAGAGTGGAGTGGCGTGTCATAGAGTGGTGTGTCATAAAGTGTCATAGAGTGAAGGGGCATAGAGTGGAGTGGCACTTCATAGAGTGGAATGGCATATTGTACAGAAGAGTGGCATGGAGTGTTGTAGAGTTGAGTGCTGTAGAGTAGAGTATAGTGGTGGAGAGTGGAGTGAAGTTGCATGTCGTAGAGTAGAGTTGAGTGTCATGCAGTAGGCTGGTGTGTCTCAGAGGAGCACAGAGTGCAGTGGTGCAGCATAGAGTGCAGTGGTGGTGAGTGGAGTACCATGTCATACAGTAGTGTGGCATATCATAGAGTGGAGTAGTGTGCCATACAATGGGATTGAGTGTTGTAAAGTGGAGTGGCGTGTCATAGAAGGAGTGACATGTTGTAGAGGCAATTATAGCAGCATATTGAAGAGTAAAGTGGCTTAGAGTAGAGATGAGTGGCACAGAGTGGCGGTGAGTGTCGTAGAGTAGAGTGGAGTGGTGTGTCATATAGTGTTGTAATGTAGAGTGTCTTAGAGTGGAGGGTCGTAGGGTAGTGTGTCATGGTGTGGAGTGTCATAGAGTGGAGTGTGGTAAAGTGGAGCGGGTGTCGTAGAATCGAGTGTCATGTCAAGGAGTAGAGTGGAGTGTTGTAGAGTGGAGTGCCATGTGGTAGAGTAGAGTGTAGTAGCCTGTCTCAGAGTGGCATGTTGTAGAGTGTATTAGAGTGGAGGGGCATAAATTGACGTGGCGTATGGTGCAGTGGCATGTCATAGAGTGGACTGGCATTTCGTAGATTGGAATGGCGTGTCATACTGTGGAGTTGTGTGGAGTGGCGTTGGGTGTCATGGAGTAAACTGTTGTAGAGTGGAGTGGCATGCCATAGAGGAGAGTGGCATGTCATAGAGTGAAGTGGCTTGTTGTTCAGTGGAGTGCCGTAGAGTCAAGTAGAGTCATAGCGTGGAGGGGCGTAGAGTGGCGTAGAGTGTTGTAGTGTGGAGAGGTGTGTCATAGAGTAGAGTGGAGTGGAGTGGCATGTCATAGAGTGGCATTTCATAGAGTGTCTTAGAGTGGAGTTGCATAGAGTGGAGTAGTGAAGCAGAGTGGAGTAGTGTGTCATGGAGTAGAGTGGAGTAAAGTGGCATGGAGTGGCATTGAGAGAGTTGCTCAAAGTATCGTAGAGTGGAACAGAGTGGAGTAACGTGATATAGAGTGGTGGGGCAGCTGTCGGGGCAGGGGACACTAAATCGTTTTGGGGGATAGAGACCCATGGTAAACGCAATGCCGCCACTGATGTCAATTACAATCTCCAACCACAGATCTGGGTGGATTATTTCCAAAAAATCTATTTAGCCAAGGCCAACTGTGAGAGCAGAGAGATGGAAAATGTCACTTCCCCCGTTTTAGGTGAAGGCACCCCTCTGATTCTCCAGTATAAGGAGATCGTAGAGGCAATCACAGAGCTCCCAGCACATAAAGTGCCAGTCTATGATTAAATTCCCGGGGATCTTTTTGGAACTGAACCCTTGATCCGGGCCTTCTATTTTCAGCTGCTTTTTTGTTCTCTACTGGAAGGTGGTCAGATTCAAGGGTCTTGGCTGACCACTGAGATTGTTCTGATTCATAAAAAAGGCAGCAAAGACGACCAAGGGAATTAAAGGCCTACCAGCCAAGTTGACTCCTCCCAGAAACTTTTCTTGTGTCTGATCTTAGGTCAGTTTCTGAATTGGGTTAAGGACAATTCCATTCTTTCTGAGATGCAGGTGGGGTTTAGAAAAAGGGTTAGTATGGTGGATCAAAGACTTTGCTTCTGTGGCCTTTATTTGAAAACTGTTACACTCAACAAAGGCAATTTGTATGTGGTTTTTGTCAACTTAAGGTCAGCCTTTGACTGTATTCCCAGTGTCAAGCAGTGGGTTGAAAAAGGCTGGTGTTCCCCACACCTCTTGCCTGTCTTAGTCAGGCTTCATGCCTACAACACTGCTCAAGATAGATTTGGCAACAATGGAGATCTTACAGACCCTTTTAATAATGAAACTGGTGTCTGTTAGGGCTGTGTGTTGGCCAAGACTCTGTTCACGCTTTATATCAATGACTCAGTCTAAGCACTTGACTTCCCTGGAAATGATGCATCTTAATTAGGCCCTCACAAAATTGAGATGCTGTTCTTTGCAGATGCAAAAATAGCACTTGATGGACAGAATGCAGAACAATGTCATACATGCATCCCAGAACAGAGATCTGGGCCTCAATCCATTGCTTTTTTGCTCCCCATGCCATTCCAGTTTAGACCCAACCATATGCTAATCAGTCTTGAGCCTGTTCCTCTTGAAAACAGCCCAGTCCGAACTACCAGGCCAGGTTCTTCCTGTACTGGAAACAAACATCCTAGGACCAGCTCACTTTACCACTGGACTCAAGCTAGCCTGGCTGATGAGGTGTGTAACCCCGACACCAGTCCTAGGATGCTTGTTTCCGGTTCAGGGAAGACCTGGCTTGGCAGTTCAGGCTGAGGAATAGGCTCAAGACTGATTTGCATTTGGCTGGGTCTGAACTGGGGTGGCGAAGTGAGCAAAAGAATTATGATAATTCAACCCAGATCTGTGACTTGGGGTGAGTGTCTGAAAAGTTTCAGTGCTCGGTCCATCATATATTTGTGTTTGCTCTTTGAAGTTGACACACTTTTAATTTCTAAAACTCAGCGTGGCCTGAAGGCAATAGTTCTCCAAGTTTAACTTTTTGCAGTACTCGGAGCCTCGCCCTCAACATCAATAAAACTATATTTATCGTGTTTAACCTTTATAAAAATGCCAGACCAAATATTACGGCACAGGGCATCCCTCTTGAACAAGAGGAGGAGTTTGTGTATTTGTGGATCTGTTTAACACATAGTATGAGCTGGTCTATGCACATTAAAAAGTGTACATTGAAGCTCCAACAAGAAGGTGGTGGTGTGTTAAAATTGTGTAAGAAAGCCTATACATGCCCTCTTGCACCAGCGGTGGAGATATATAATCTTAAAGCAAAAAGTGCAGTTATGTACGGTGCAGAACTGTGGGGAGTACACCCATCTCCCCCAACTTTTGGATGTGGGTATTTCTCTGATTAACTACTTTGGTCAACAGATGAATTGGAAACCTATAGAGTCTCAATTAAGCCACTTCTAAAATCTCAGGGTTGTGAGAAGATCGCCTGGTTTGCCGAAATTAAGTCTGTGTTATATGAAATAGGCCTGCCTTCATCGTGGGATACCCCGGACACAGCAAAACTAGTTCCTCGTTCCTTGATTAAAGATTGTTTAAAGGAGCATTTGTAGGGAGCCTAGCAGCCCAATTCCTAAATATAAAGATCATCCCGGCCTATGAACTGTTTTTTTATATCTTCCCCGAATCTACCCCACTGCAACTTTATTTAAAATGGAGTTATGTGGTCCTGCCGGTGAATCGCTTTAGTGAGTAATGGGTCATGAAGTATTGTAGTTCTGGCAAGTGCCCCTCTTGTAATCTAATGGAGAAACTCTTCATATTTTTTCCATCTTTTGTCCCCCGTATGTGAGTCTATTCAAACAATAGTTAAAACATGTGTGTAAACTCCTGGGTTCTATTTTATGTGCCTGCTCTACGCACTTTACGCTCTGACACTAGAGAGGTTGGAATTACAACATTTTTGCATGCTGCTTGTCTCATCAAAGTGCAAAAGCAAAGAATTGTTGATATTTTTTAATGGTATTTTTCTTCTTTCCTTTTATTCATATGAGTTATTTTATAATAGATGTACCCCACCTGTATTTTTGCTGAATGCTGTTTTCAAATATGTCTGTGCTGTTATGTGTCCTATTTATCAAGCGTTCTTATGACTATGGCACTGGCACTGTGTATGTGAACTATGGTATTTGTTTTTTTTTTTAAACCATATTGGTTGTTTTATATTTTTAACCTTGTTGCAATGTGTTTTTTGGATTATTGTACCCACAATAAACACTCTTTGAGTTTGAGTAGAGTAAAGTGTCTAAGAATGGCATAGATTGGAGAAGAGTGTTGAAAAATGGAGTGGCATAGATTGGAGTAGACTGTTGTAGAATGGAGTGGCATAGACTGGAGTAGAGTTTTGTAGAATTGAGTGGCATAGAGTGTCATAGAGTGGAGTGTCATAGATTTGAGTAAAGTGCCATAGAGTTGAGTAGAGTGGAGTGGTGTAGGATAGAGTAAAGAGGCATAGAGCGAAGAAGCATGTCATAGAGTGGAGTGGAGCGTTGTAGAGTGGAGTGCTGTAGAGTGTGGTAAAGTGTCCTACAGTGGATTGGAGTGGCACAGCATAGAGTGGAGTAAAGTGTCATAGAGTGCAGTAGTGTGTTGTAGAGTAGAGTAGCGTTTCGTATTGTGGAGTGGCATGGAGAGTCATAGAGTAGAGTGTCTTGGAATGGCCTGTCGTAGAAAGGAGTGGCACCTTATAGAGTGGAGTAGTGCATCATATAGTGAGGTGGAGTGGAGTGGCGTGTGGTAGAGTCAAGTAGAGTGGAGAGACATAGAGAAGAATTAAGTCACGTAGAGTGAGTAGTGTGTCATAGAGTGTCATGTCATAGAGTGTCTTATAATGGAGTAACAGAGTGAAGCACAATAGAGTGGCGTAATGGAGTAGAGAGGAGTAGTGTGTCATACAGTAGAGTGGAGTAAAGTGGCATTAAGTAGCATAAAGGAAGTTGTGGAGAGTGTCATAGAGTGGAGTAAAGTGTCATAGAATGGCACAGAGTGAAGTAGAGTGTTGCAGAGAGGAGTAGCATAGAATGGTATACAGTGTTGTAGAGTGAAGTGAAGTTGAATGTCATTGAGTAGCTTAAAGTTAAGTGTTGTGGAGTGGAGTAGAGCACAGTGGAGCGGTGTAGTGTTGAGTGGAATAAAGTGTTATAGAGTGGAGTGGCATGCCATAGAACAGAGTGACATGTTGTATAGTGGAGTGGCAGGTTGTAGATAGATTTGTAGATACATTTCTTTATTCGGTTAAATTGTTAACCATAAACAATTTAAATCATGATAAATACAAAATAAAAGCAGATACATACATAAAAACATGACTGTTACTATGCAAAATACAAAAAAGCTAGTCAAAGTATCAGCAAATACCATTTTACAATCTACAATAGGTAAATAATGGATCAATCTATCAACAGGCACCAGCTGATCTGAGGTAAACAAATTTCAGTAAAATCAGAAACATTATTCAAGCAAAACAGATGCGCAAAGGCCAAGAACCTCGAATCTTTACCACACAAATTAAAAAGTGACCCTTACATACACATATACGGACGTTCCCCACTATGGTGAGGAAGAGCATGGCTGGCCTCACCTGAGTAAGCTTGGCCTCCTTCAGAATCGGCATCAAATACTTTTTCCTTGAGAGAGAATAATAACTGCAGAACATATCAACATGCAGCAATGTCTGCCCTGAGACACCATCACACCCACAGGGGCCTAAGCGGTCACCTCCACCCAACTTTTGGGGAAACAGACCAGTGGGCAAAACACATTCATCCTAAAACTGGATAAAAGACTTTGATTGTAAATGTTATTCACCCAGATCAGGTATGGCTCCAGAGAGCCTACTGTCTGTGCCAGAAAGTAAGCTTGCACAGATGGTATACGAGATTCAATATCCTTGCGGTTAGCCGATAGACGCTTTAAAAAATGTGTTTAGCTCCTTGCTATTGGCAGTTGTAGAGTGAAGTGGTGTGGAGTGTCAGGCAGTGGAGCGAAGTCTCTTACAGCGGAGTGGTGTGGTGTGGTGTGGAATGTCATAGCTGAGTGGCGTGTCATAGAGTGGAGTGGCATGTTCTGGCATAGAGTGGCATAAATTGGAGTAGTGGATTAAAGTGGAGTAGTATGTCATAGAGTAGAGTGTAGTAAAGTGGCGTGGAGTGTCATAGAGGGAGTTGCATAGAGTGTTTCAGACTTAAGTAGAGTGTCATAAAGTGGAGTAGAGTGTTGTAGTGTGGCACTGAGTGGAGTAGAGTGTTGTAGAGAGGAGGGGCATTGAGTGGAGCAGAGTGTCATAGAGTGGAGTACAGTAGAGTGGCATAGATTGGACTGTCGTAGAGTAGCGTGGAGTCGAGTGGAGTGTCACAGAGTGGAGAAGAGGGGAGTGGACTGGAGTGGTGTAGTATAGAGTGGATTCAAGTGTCATAGATTGCCTTAGAGTGAAGAGTCGTAGAGTGATGTGAAGTGTTGTAGAGTTGAGTGGAGTGTCATAGAGTAGCATGGGGTTGCATGTCATAAAAAAGAGTGGCATGCCATAGAGTAGAGTGGAGTGGTGTAGAGTGTTGAGGTATGTCATAGGATAGAGTAGAGTAGCATGCCATAGAGTGGCATGTCGTACAGTGTCTTAGAGTAGAGGGATGTAGAGTAGAGTAGCATGCAGTGGAGTGGCATGTCGTAGAGTGGAGTTACATAGTGCTGTAGAGTGGAGGGGTGATGCATGTCATAGAATGGAGTACAGTGGAATGGCATAGGGTGAAGGGGCATAGAGTGGAATGTGGCATAGAGTGGAGTAAAGAGTCATAGAGTGGAATAGTGATGAATTGAGGCAAGTAGATTGGCATGAATTGGAGGGGCATAGAGTGGTGTCTCATGGCATGGCGTGTCTTAGAGTGGAGTGGCATGGCATAGAGTGGTGTTTCCTAGAGTGTCTTAGAGTGGAGTATGGTGTAATACAGGAGAGGGAAGTAAAGTGCCATGGGGTGGCATAGAGGGCGTTGCATGGAGTTGAGTAGAGTGTCATAGAGTGACATTAAGTGGAGTAACATATAGGAGAGTGGCATAAAGGGGAGTAGAGTATTGTAGAGTGCAGTGGCATAGAGAGGAGTAGAGTACTGTAGCACTGAGTGGGAGAGGGTGAAGTGTCTTAGAGTGTCGTTAAGTGGAGTAAAGTGTCATGGAGTGGAGTGGAGTGGAGTAGAGGGGAGAGGCATGGCTTAGAGTGGAGTAAAATGTCATAGAGAGAGTGGCATGTCCTAGAGTGGAGTGGCGTGTCATAGAGTGTAGTGGAGTGCTGTAAAGTGGAGTGGAGAGGCATGGCGTGGCGTGTTGTATAGTGTGTCTTGTCATATATATATATATGTTTAGATTTCAATAGATACCACAGTACTTCCTAGAAAACTTTGTGGAAGTACCGTGGTACATTATAAACTTTAAAAAACAATATACAAGTCAATAAAAATTCTTTCCCTTAACTCTACAGACTTTCCTAAGCCTCCTCATTTAGTTCTATGCATTGCGAAAATAGTAGTAATCTATATTTCATGTAAAAACAAAGACCAAATAGGGTATTAATTTGACTTATACTGGGTGCTCCCTTATCTCTGGACAAAGCTATACCACTCTAAAGAACTCTAATGAGAGCAAAACACGTGTCAGGGGTTGCTTTTATTCAATTCAGGTTGGCTTGGTTAGTATTTTATCAATTCAAAGCTGTAATACTGTGCCTGGAGTGGTAAAAGGCTTTTGTCATTTTACAGCTCGGCATGGACAGCACTGTGCTAGTCCTATGCTGAAAGACTTTGCTGTACAAATGGCAAAAGACTGTTCCTTTCTATCTTGGCATTGATGGCACTGTGCTAATTCTATGCTTAACAAGATTGATAGAAAAGCAGACATTTGAGGTGAGCAGATCTAGATTGTTGCTGGTGTTGACAGTGCTCTATGCAGGAGCAGCTTTCCAACTAAACTTTAGAACTACCCAGAGTTCTCTGCTTCTTTTTTGCATAATTTATGCGTCACTCTATGCCTGAAAGGGTATTGTTTTGCCTTACACTGTTTGCTCCCTTGTGTCATAGTCACTTCTTAAAACAATCAATGGGGGTAAATGTGCTGTCTGCCTAACTGTGCAATATGTTTGGAACTCAGATGTAGCAACAGCCACACAAGAATTACCTCTTCCGCGTAGCTGAACAAATTAGTGAACAGCCCTTGGTCACGAAGGAGCACCACCGCCTGTGCCTCGTGGGTCCGTGTGCTGTGAGAATTGTTCAGCTACGCGGAAGAGGTAATTCTTGTGTGGCTGTTGCTACATCTGAGTTCCACCCCCGGAGCCACGCGGGTCCGCTCGCTGTTTGGATTGCACAGTTTGAGTGGAGCGGGAGATGCCAAACATATTGCACAGTTAGGCGGACAGCACATTTACCCCCATTGATTGTTTTAAGAAGTGACTATGACGACGCCCACATGGGTTGGATATTTTGCACTACCAGTCCCAGAATGCATTGGGTGATAATCTACATGCCGATTGTGGAAATAAAAGAGGGATTTTACCGGCAGTGCTTTCTTGTCGTCATTTACACTTATGGCCCATGAAGAAGGGCGTTCCTGCCCGAAACGCGTTGGCTGAAGTTAAGTGGTTGTGGCTGAAAAACCTAACTGTAATGAAGGAGCGATCCCGAGTGTGCACTTCACCTGAAGGGGTAAACTTTGAAAACAAATTAGTGACCAGCCCTTGGTCACGAAGGAGCACCACCACCTGTGCCTCGTGGGTCCGTGTGCTGTGAGAATTGTTCAGCTACGCGGAAGAGGTAATTCTTGTGTGGCTGTTGCTACATCTGAGTTCCACCCCCGGAGCCACGCGGGTCCGCTCGCTGTTTGGATTGCACAGTTTGAGTGGAGCGGGAGATGCCAAACATATTGCACAGTTAGGCGGACAGCACATTTACCCCCATTGATTGTTTTAAGAAGTGACTATGACGACGCCAACATGGGTTGGATATTTTGCACTACCAGTCCCAGAATGCATTGGGTGATAATCTACATGCCGATTGTGGAAATAAAAGAGGGATTTTACCGGCAGTGCTTTCTTGTCGTCATTTACACTTATGGCCCATGAAGAAGGGCGTTCCTGCCCGAAACGCGTTGGCTGAAGTTAGGTGGTTGTGGCTGAAAAACCTAACTGTAATGAAGGAGCGATCCCGAGTGTGCACTTCACCTGAAGGGGTAAACTTTGAAAACAAATTAGTGACCAGCCCTTGGTCACGAAGGAGCACCACCGCCTGTGCCTCGTGGGTCCGTGTGCTGTGAGAATTGTTCAGCTACGCGGAAGAGGTAATTCTTGTGTGGCTGTTGCTACATCTGAATTCCACCCCCGGAGCCACGCGGGTCCGCTCGCTGTTTGGATTGCACAGTTTGAGTGGAGCGGGAGATGCCAAACATATTGCACAGTTAGGCGGACAGCACATTTACCCCCATTGATTGTTTTAAGAAGTGACTATGACGACGCCCACATGGGTTGGATATTTTGCACTACCAGTCCCAGAATGCATTGGGTGATAATCTACATGCCGATTGTGGAAATAAAAGAGGGATTTTACCGGCAGTGCTTTCTTGTCGTCATTTACACTTATGGCCCATGAAGAAGGGCGTTCCTGCCCGAAACGCGTTGGCTGAAGTTAAGTGGTTGTGGCTGAAAAACCTAACTGTAATGAAGGAGCGATCCCGAGTGTGCACTTCACCTGAAGGGGTAAACTTTGAAAACAAATTAGTGACCAGCCCTTGGTCACGAAGGAGCACCACCGCCTGTGCCTCGTGGGTCCGTGTGCTGTGAGAATTGTTCAGCTACGCGGAAGAGGTAATTCTTGTGTGGCTGTTGCTACATCTGAGTTCCACCCCCGGAGCCACGCGGGTCCGCTCGCTGTTTGGATTGCACAGTTTGAGTGGAGCGGGAGATGCCAAACATATTGCACAGTTAGGCGGACAGCACATTTACCCCCATTGATTGTTTGAAGAAGTGACTATGACGACGCCCTCATGGGTTGGATATTTTGCACTACCAGTCCCAGAATGCATTGGGTGATAATCTACATGCCGATTGTGGAAATAAAAGAGGGATTTTACCGGCAGTGCTTTCTTGTCGTCATTTACACTTATGGCCCATGAAGAAGGGCGTTCCTGCCCGAAACGCGTTGGCTGAAGTTAAGTGGTTGTGGCTGAAAAACCTAACTGTAATGAAGGAGCGATCCCGAGTGTGCACTTCACCTGAAGGGGTAAACTTTGAAAACAAATTAGTGACCAGCCCTTGGTCACGAAGGAGCACAACCGCCTGTGCCTTGTGGGTCCGTGTGCTGTGAGAATTGTTCAGCTACGCGGAAGAGGTAATTCTTGTGTGGCTGTTGCTACATCTGAGTTCCACCCCCGGAGCCACGCGGGTCTGCTCGCTGTTTGGATTGCACAGTTTGAGTGGAGCGGGAGATGCCAAACATATTGCACAGTTAGGCGGACAGCACATTTACCCCCATTGATTGTTTTAAGAAGTGACTATGACGACGCCCACATGGGTTGGATATTTTGCACTACCAGTCCCAGAATGCATTGGGTGATAATCTACATGCCGATTGTGGAAATAAAGGAGGGATTTTACCGGCAGTGCTTTCTTGTCGTCATTTACACTTATGGCCCATGAAGAAGGGCGTTCCTGCCCGAAACGCGTTGGCTGAAGTTAAGTGGTTGTGGCTGAAAAACCTAACTGTAATGAAGGAGCGATCCCGAGTGTGCACTTCACCTGAAGGGGTAAACTTTGAAAACATATATATATATATATATATATATATATATATATATATATATATATATATATATATATATATATATATATATATATATATATATATATATATATATATCACCAACAAATCCACTGCGTCTCACTTTCCCGGTTTCAGGACGAAAGAAGGCACTGGAGCCGAGGCCACAAATCAAAGGTGTGTTTATTAACACTAGGTCCGACGCGTTTCGGAGTTTACACGCACTCCTTTATCACGGGCAACAGACTGTGTTTGTTCGGCATAGTTAAAGTGCTAGTGCCGGTCACGTGCAAAAAACATAGTAGAAATACTATCATCGTATTTTAAATCAACAATTGATGCATTTTACAGAACATGACTCGCCAAATGAATAATAAAACGTGATTAATCAGATTGTGGTTGAATTGTGCACAATTCATTAATTTTACGTGTAATTCAGCTCAGTATACTGCTCTGTGCCGAGACTTTTGAATCAAAAAAACTTTATCGACAAGCTCGTGCTCACAACATAATGTGCTTAGTAAAATAACATTGCTCTCCTTGTCCTTGCTAAGTTATGCCCTAGTGGGCAGAATCAAAAATTCAGCATAGGCAAAATAGTAACATTGCTCAGCTAGTCCTCGCTAAATCATGCCCAAGTGGGCCGAATTAATAATTCAGCATAAACAGATATAACAGATAACAAGTTCTTAAACAATGTGCGAAACAAGTTAAGTAACTCATATTAAGAAAAAGTGAGCAATTGAGTAGCCTGCGTTACCGCCCAAGTGGGCATTAATCTTACATTCAGAAGATCCATAAAGAACTCGTGTGACATGATCAAAGTTTACACCGTATTTCAAAAAGTAATTGCAATAACACCATTTTCTGTGTACACCATTTCAACCTGAGAGTAATATGTCTAGTCTTCCCAGTAATTTTCATTAATTCCGTCAAGTCATCTGTAAAAAATTGGATAAAAGACAAATTTGTCATAACAATCAAACGTGCACTAACCAAGATAAAAAATAACACAAAAAGTTAAAAACACACAGGGGAGTTTCACCTAGACTTTATCCAAGAAGACTTCACAAGTGCACTGACAGCTCCTCATCAAGATTAAGGCCTGTAGGGGCCATCGTATTGAATTTGATGATCATCTTTGATTCTAACCTCCTGAGCTCCCGTGTCCTGTTGCCACCCCTACATCTAAGAGGGATGTCATCCAGAACAACAAACTTTAGAAGGTTCGGATTTTGGCCATGTAACTCATTGAAGTGACGCGCAATGGGATAGTTTTTGTCATTTTTTGTAATTGCTCTGCGGTGTTCGAGAATTCTGATCTTGCACTTGTGAATAGTGCTGCCTATGTAAAATTTGTTGCACGGACATCTAAGTGCATACACTGCAAATTCAGTGTTACAGTTGAGGTGTGTGTAACAATTGTAAGGCCTGCAAATTCAGTAGCAGTTGTAAATTATTAAGATTATCAAATGAACAGGCACCATTTATAATACAAAAACACCTCAATACAATACGATGGCCCCTACAGGCCTTAATCTTGATGAGGAGCTGTCAGTGCACTTGTGAAGTCTTCTTGGATAAAGTCTAGGTGAAACTCCCCTGTGTGTTTTTAACTTTTTGTGTTATTTTTTATCTTGGTTAGTGCACGTTTGATTGTTATGACAAATTTGTCTTTTATCCAATTTTTTACAGATGACTTGACGGAATTAATGAAAATTACTGGGAAGACTAGACATATTACTCTCAGGTTGAAATGGTGTACACAGAAAATGGTGTTATTGCAATTACTTTTTGAAATACGGTGTAAACTTTGATCATGTCACACGAGTTCTTTATGGATCTTCTGAATGTAAGATTAATGCCCACTTGGGCGGTAACGCAGGCTACTCAATTGCTCACTTTTTCTTAATATGAGTTACTTAACTTGTTTCGCACATTGTTTAAGAACTTGTTATCTGTTATATCTGTCTATGCTGAATTATTAATTCGGCCCACTTGGGCATGATTTAGCGAGGACTAGCTGAGCAATGTTACTATTTTGCCTATGCTGAATTTTTGATTCTGCCCACTAGGGCATAACTTAGCAAGGACAAGGAGAGCAATGTTATTTTACTAAGCACATTATGTTGTGAGCACGAGCTTGTCGATAAAGTTTTTTTGATTCAAAAGTCTCGGCACAGAGCAGTATACTGAGCTGAATTACACGTAAAATTAATGAATTGTGCACAATTCAACCACAATCTGATTAATCACGTTTTATTATTCATTTGGCGAGTCATGTTCTGTAAAATGCATCAATTGTTGATTTAAAATACGATGATAGTATTTCTACTATGTTTTTTGCACGTGACCGGCACTAGCACTTTAACTATGCCGAACAAACACAGTCTGTTGCCCGTGATAAAGGAGTGCGTGTAAACTCCGAAACGCGTCGGACCTAGTGTTAATAAACACACCTTTGATTTGTGGCCTCGGCTCCAGTGCCTTCTTTCGTCCTGAAACCGGGAAAGTGAGACGCAGTGGATTTGTTGGTGATATTAGGGGGTGGCTACCCCTGCCGTGTGCCCGCCGTACAAGTGGCTTGGGAAAAGCCAGCATCTTGTGGATATATATATATATATATATATATATATATATATATATATATATGTATTCACTGACGAAACCATAGGTTTCAGGGGTGTTATAGTTAGCTGGACATTTCCCTCGTACGAAACCCTAGAAATCCCCCCGTTATAGTTAGTTCAGCTAACTATAACTCGCTGTTAGGAAGTTCATGTTTGCCACAGTAATGCATAAGAATCAGCGCAGTAATTTGAAAAAGGCAAGGGTCATTGTCAAACCCTGTCTGGTAAACCTTTGGGAGGACTTACTTTAGGTTTAAGTTGACGTTACAAGATGGCCGCTGCTTTTATAGCCGCTATTCAGACTCTCTGTAAGCACCTGTGCAGTCTAGTGGTTAAGGGAAGTGCGCACGATCCCTGTTGCTCACTTCAACTGAAGTTCGTTAGCGTTCACACGTTTCCTCCGTTTCTCCTCAGCTTATGTTGAAGGAGAGAACAGAATTCATAGTCGCGTGAGCGTTTATTAGCGCTCGCTGCCAGAGTCTCAGAGTATTAGAACTCTTCGTCGCGTGAGCTTCTACTCGCGCTCATTTTCAAAGCCTCAGTGAACTGAATAAGTAGTTGCATGAGCGTTTACTAGCGCTCGCTGCCTGAGTCTCAGAATATTTGAACTAAGTTATTCAATACCTTGGCATCAGCAGAATTACAGCGCTTCCGTCATTCGAGTGAGCGCACCAGCCAAGGCGCATCTCCTCAGTTTCCAGAGTACTCCGAAGGACATTTGAGCTACAGAGCCAGAGCAACTTTCCTGGGAACTCTCATACCAAGTAAGACTCTACCAAGAAAGTAGCGCTTGCTTCAAATTGCGCCATTCTGCAGACTTCTTCCTACCTCACACCAAGGTAGTCCTTCTGTCCCCTCAGTTGCGCTTTCCCTTTTTACTTTCCTTCCTCTTTTCCCTACCTTGTACCTCTTTGCGCGTAAAGAACAAGTACTGCGAAGCTTGGGCTAAAGTCTGAAGAATTCCAGGAAGAACCATCACCAACAAAAGACCTTAATGGAATGAACTATTAAAACAAAACTGTTTGAAATAGAAGGTATTTAAATGTTAGAGTTGCACACATACTTAGTAGTAGGTTTGGTTAAGAAAACCTCATGTAATATCTCTTTAGTTTCAGATATCCAGCACAACCTCAGACAGAACATTTCTCATTGTGCAACACAGAAAATCTAGAAGAGAGGCATTAACTCCTGCTGAAACTGGTAGGGAGAACATAGAATCTAAGTACACGTCAGGTACATAGTAGAGAGATTGTAGTTGCATTTATGTTCTCTTTCCCTTTATGAATTAGGCACCCTCCGAGCATCCAGGAACCTCAACATAGAAGAGTCCAGGGAGAAATACGAGGGGGGTAGCCGAAGAAGGAGTGTCTCTTCTCTTTCCCATTCCCCTTTCCCCCCTATTGGTGACGTTGCTCTGTTGCTCAGTAGAGTGGCGTGACGGCACCGGTGGGCGGGCATTGGGAGTATCATCCATTCTGCTTCTGCGAAGACTAGAGGGTCCTGACACTCACACCCCCGCAAAGCACTGCTGATGACATCACATATTACATCACTCATGACATGGTCAGTGACATCACTGATGACATCACTGATGACATCTCAATTGACATCACTGATGACATCACTGATGACATCATCCAGTGACTGTGTGTTTCTGTAAAAGTTTAAATATGTTTTATATGTATAGGGAAAGGCCTATGGAAGAATGAGTGGGTGTATAAGTGTGTGAATGGATGATTTAGTAGATGCGTGACTGACTCTATAAGTGAGTGATTAAATCTATGTAACTGTGGACTAGTGACTAAACTGTGTGAATGTCTGCATCTGTCTGTCTGTTGGTGTGTAAGCAGCTGCATGGGTTTGTGAACAGCTACATGAGTGTCTATATGGGTTATTGATTGGTTGTTTAAGTATCTGTATGGGTGCCTGAGTGTTTGTGTGGGTGGAGTGTGTGTGACTCTGTGCATAGATGTGTGAGTGGGTGATTCAGTGGGTGCATGGCTTTAAGAGTGCATCTGTGATGGACTGTATGGGTGGGTGAGTGTATGTATGGTTGTGTTAGTGAGTAAATATATATATCATTAGTACATGTGTAATTTACTACATATGTGAACGGTAGTATATATGTATGTTGGAGTACAGAAATAACTATAACTGAGAGTGTGTGATATGTGAGTGGCTATATGGATGAGGGTATGCTTGTATTATTGATTGTATAAGACCATAAGAATTTGCTAGTATTTGTATGAGTAATTGAGCTTGTGCGTGTATCATTGTATAGGTGAGTAAATGGCAGTGTGGTTAATTACTTGCATGACTGAGTATATGTGTGAGTAACTCTATGGATGAGTAGCGGTGTGGGAGTGTCTATATAGGTGTATGAGTGCATATGATAGTCCTGTACTTTGTGACCATAAGTATGAGTGACTGTACGGGTGAGTGAGTGGATGAGTGTTTAGACCTAAGAGTCAGTGATGGGGTATGTACTTCATCAAAGGTTACATTAGGGTGTGACAAGAAGCATCAATTGCTCACATGAATGACATCATCAGTGATGTCATCAGTGATGTCATCAGTGATGTCACTGACCATGTCATGAGTGATATAATATGTGACGTCATCAGCAGTGCATTGCGGGGGCGCGAGTTATAGTTAGCTGAACTAACTATAATGGGGGAGTTTCTAGGGCTTTGTACAAGGGAAATGTCCAGCTAACTATAACACCCCTGAAACCTATGTTTTTTTCCGTGAATTTCTACGGTTTTTTAAATGCCAATTCCTAACTATAACGTGCATGAAACCTATGTTTTTTTCTGTGAATTTCAAAGGTTTTTTAAATGCTAATTCCTATCTCTAACTTATCTCTAAAGCTATGATGTTTAATGATTTTCATTGGATTTCTAAATTTTTCTGTTTCAGTGTGTCAATTCCTTTTTTCACCACTTTTTAAACTTATTTTTTCAATTAATTCTTTTAAAAATTAAAAAATATTATTTGTTTTAAATGTTTTTTTTAAATAAATTGTAAATGTTTTTAAAATATTTTTTTATATTTTGTAAAATATTTTTTAAACTATATTTTCAATACTTTATATTTTTTTTTTTAATTTTTTGGGGGATTCGCGCACCCTATGCGCACCTGTCCCCCGATCCCTGCGCGAAAGCATCCGCGTACAGTATGCGTTAGGTACGTATTTTTGTGCGCGATTGCTATGCGACTGGTGCGCAACTCCAAGCCTATACGTGACACGTACGAAGCACGTTACGCGACGCTTGTGCGCTTCCGCGATACGTCATGTGCGTGTATGACGCGGTAGGTGCGTGAATCCCGCAAAATATTTTAAATGTCAAAAATCAGATATATATGTATTTCATGTGAATATTAATTGAAGACATAATCTAAACTACTCATAAAAGTAATATATTTTTACTTCTAATCCTATATTCCTTTTAAATTCAATTTCGCGGATTCGCGCTCGGTGCATGCTGCCTATGCGCACGGTGCGCGGATCCCATGTGACCTGAAAAAAAGAGATTTGATTGGTTCATTACACTTCCTATTCTAACTATTGAAAGACCCCACCCATTTTAATCATTCTTTTTTTAACTTCTTTGGAGGAGCATCTCTCTGCAGAGAAGAACCTTTTCTGGACTAAGTTTATACTTAGCTCTAACTTTTTTTTAAAATTAATGGCTTCAGGGCAGCAGGCATCTCCAGGATCTCCTCATTCATCTGAGGATGATTTTTTGGAATAACCACCACGCCCACCAAGATATTTATCTGTGGTGTGGAAATTTTTCACTTTTCCTGAGGGGCAAACCAAAACGAATGCCACCTTAGTGACCTGTAAGATCTGCCAGCGAGTGCTGTCCCGAGGGGATCCCAACAAAAAATATTCCTGCGGAACAGCAAGTATGATGAAGCATCTGAGGACCCTCCATTCCATGAACCTTGCTCGAGAGAAATGCCGAAGAATGCGAGTTCTTCCAGCTCCATCAGATCCTTCGCAGCCAAGCACTTCAAGGGTGGATCCATCTGTGCAAAACTTGGACATCTGTCCACAGTTTGCAACCCTAAAAGTGCTCTACATAAAATGCAACGCTGTACAATGCTATGGAAAGCAGTCGATTGATCTTATCTGTCGAAAGCAAGAGAATCATCATTGCTAGGTTTTTCTTTTGGTTTTTTTTCCCTGAAGTTCATTGTCTTGTTCCTCCAGTTCTGTTTTTTCCTTCTTTTTTCAAGAAAAACCCAAAAAAATAAAAATTGTACAAAAAACCAAGAAAAAAATATAAAAGATAAAAGAAGAAAAAAAAATTTCTTCTAAGAACTAACTTTCCTGGTTTAAATAAAGAGCTATGGGCCATATGTAGAAAGCTAAATAGCGATCGCAAATGCCGAAATTCGCCGAATTTCGGCGTTTGCGATCGCAATTTTGCTAAGTGGTATGTAGGAAGGCAAATCTGCGTGCAATATAAGTAATCGCTAAATTTGCGATTCCTTATTTTGCAATTGCATTTAAGGAATCGCAAATTTTGCGATTCCTTAAATGCAATGTAAGAAGCACCAAAAAAGTGCAATTTGGCCTTAAGGAATCGCAAATCACCACCAACTGCAGGTTGGTGGTAATTTGCGATTTCTTTCACAAATGCATATTTTTGCATTTTACAAAGTGGCATGTGGTGCACACACATGTCCTTAGGGCATGTATGTGTGCCACATGTGCACCCCTGCTCATTTCAGGGGTGCAACAGGGTGTCCTTTTGACACCCTGGCACACTTGAAATTGCATTCTCAATTTGCGATTCTCTAATTGAGAATCGCAAATTGAGAATGTCTTCCCATTCATTCCTATGGGCCTCTAGGCCCATAGGAATGAATGAGGAGGTATTCCTTAATTGCGAATTGCAATTTGCAATTCGCAATTAAGGATATATAGGATTCGCAAAATTATTTGCTAATCCTACCTACGTTCCGTTTTGCAATTCTCTAATTGCGATTCCCTAAAAATTGCAATTAGAGAATCGCAAAACACGTTCTACCTACATATGGCCCTATATTTGTTTGTTAGTGTGTGAGAGTTTAGATGAATGTATGTGTGGTACGTAATTGACTGAATGAATGCATTAGTAGCGTATGGTGAATGTATAAGTGCGGAACTATGAGGAAGTGCTGCAGCATCACACAGTAACCTCTTTAACTGCAGTGTGCTGGAGTACTTCCGAAGCACAGGGATGCAACATATGTACATAAATATGTTGCAAAATCTATGCTTCTCTCTGCACGGCTGCTTAAACTACGGCCATGTGGTGACACAGGCACCCTTGCACCATGGTGCAAGGATATCTGTGTCATGTGGTGTTTGTTTTTGTGCAGGAAGACACACCTT
Source organism: Triturus cristatus (assembly GCF_964204655.1). Taxonomy (NCBI): domain Eukaryota; kingdom Metazoa; phylum Chordata; class Amphibia; order Caudata; family Salamandridae; genus Triturus; species Triturus cristatus. Next base: position 1,032,251,312 of record NC_140590.1, read on the forward strand.
CCTGCACAAAAACAAACAGAAAACGCATTTTTCTCCTTCAATGTATGCAGAACATTTTAGCATGAATTGAAGGTTAAATAATGAGGAGAAATGAAAACAATTCTCCTTGTTGTGCTTTCCTACACCACTTGGAGAATGGTGCAGCATTCACACACATGTTGAGATTTATGATTCCTGATAAATATGGAGATGTGTCTTGTTCTATGAGTATTCAGTGCAATCACGCACAACAACACTTATAGAACACCCTTTCAACGCAGAGTGATGTGTATGATGAGGTTGTATTTACATGGAGTAGAAAAGGTACACAGAGTGCCTTTTCCTCTCTTTGTAAATATGAAAGAGTGTCTTGCGCAATAACTATGTTACAAAAAGTGACATATTTCTGTTTGGAAAATTGCTTGTGAATGATAGAAGGTAAGCACAGAGTTTTGTCTGCAAAGATGCTCAAAGAAGAATGATTGAAATGATTGCGGTCCTTCAATAGGTACAATGGGAAATATTATGAATCACTCATATCTGTTTTTTTGGAGGTCACATGATATCCTATGACAGAGAGATTCCAAAACTACATAGGTATAAACAGAGTGTTTTTAAAAACGTATTCAATTTTTGTAGCTTCTTGCAGATCTGCCCATTCTGCATATTAATACTTAGTTAAACGTACCTTCACAGTAATAGAAATAAAAAATGGTACACATTTTTTTCAGATGTTTTTTGTAATGTAAATTGGGGTAAATTGCTTATTTTAGAATTAGGATCTGTGAAAGAAAAGAAAAAATAGTTAATAATACATATTTAACAACACAACATAATTTAAACAAATTAATTTGTTTTCCTTTTTGCTGTTCTCAGAATATATTGAATTTCACTAGAAATAGTGATTTCAATCGTACTCATCACAAAACAGCGGGAAAATAAACCAATCAAAAAGATTGTTTAAAAAAAAACAAAATGCTATTCTGAGTAAAATACCAGAAAATACAAATGACACATATATGAAATGCTTATGGCTAACAACATTTTATAACTTTAACTTATAAAAACTGTAAATGTTGTTGCTTTAAAAATTTCACCGAGTCAATGAGCACGAAAAAGTCCATAATTCAAACATATACCTTTCATTGAGGCCAAATGGTATTTTTGCACTCCTTTTTATGTAAATTGTCCAATGGTAATCCTATTAAATTATAATAATAAATTCCTCAGAGAGTGAATTATCTTCCTAAAACTTTGACTTTAAAAATATTAGGTAGGAATTTGGAAATTCCCTAGGCAAACGTTGTTTGAAAACCAACTGGGCATCATTACAAAGTGTCCAGCCTTTGTCACATTTTAGATAGGCAGTGTAATGTCCAGATGTTGTGGAAGGACCATCATGAAAAATGATTGCAATTGCTACAAAAGTCCTTCCTGATATTGATAGTTGTGTTGCTACAAATTGCTTTATTAAAGTATCCAATTTTCTTCAGCTGTACAACATTGCATCACTAAAATTATGTATTGTCCATATTTTTTTAAAAATATTGTGGATAACATTTCTGATTTATATTGGCTACACTCCATGTTTTGATTTGCACCTTTAACTAATTTATTGAAAGACACTGATTTACAGTCTGGTAATGTTAAATACAGAAATCATTCAGTGTCTACATTAGTGCTACATGTATACATGCAATTTTCACAATGATGTTCCCATTTGTAAGAAAGGCCAAAAATATTTTCTATTTCTACACCTTCATTTTCAAAAATGGTAAGCATTTACATTAAAAATTCCTGAGCAACTTGTTGGATATTTTGTGTAAATTGTGTAGAACCAGAACACACATCCAAAAGATTACGAACATCTGAAACAGTTTGTATTTTACTTGTATCTGTTGTCAAGTTTTCATAAACAGAATGCAACAGAGAACAAAATCTTTTTTCACGATTCTGCATAATTTGTTCTGGCAAACCTTCAAGGTAAAAAACAACATTGACCACTACATTAGCATAGCAGTTGACACCTGAACTATTTTCAAACTGATAACCAACAATCTGTGCAATAGTGTCCTTTTTCTTTTTACTTGCTATCTCAACATTATCTTGTTCTTTTTCCCTTCTCTACACCTTCAGTACAGATATTCTCAAACATTCTTTTTCGACCAACCACACGCTTTTCAAATACAGGATATTGACCTAAATTGGGTGCAAACTATGATGTGTTTTCCACCAAAGAAAACGTCATACTCTGATTTAAGAATTTGCTGCATTCTTAAATGCACACAGGCAAGCCTCAAGTTTGAGACCATGCTTACCTCATCAATAATGAGAAGTTTCATTTTCTTCAGAACTCTTGAAACTTCACAACAAGCTTCTCCAGATAGCTTGTGGTATTCCAATTTGTTCTCATGCTCTACTGGTAGCATTAGTAAACGATGTAAAGTAATTTCTTTAATGTTATGTGCTGCCAACCCAGTTGAAGCAGTGACAACACAAGACAAATGCGACTCAGTTGTTGTCTGCAGATTACTTGTAATTACTTTAATTAAGAAACCTTTTCCTGTTCCAGCTTGACCACTCACATACATTCAGATAGGTTGAAATGATGTATATGAGCACCCTTTCTTTTCATGCAGTAATCCATGGTCAATCTGCTCTTTCACTTGTTGATATATTTGTTTCTGTTCAACATTTAGTTGTTCTTCCAAGTTTCCTAACTGTATTACATCTTCTTGAGCTTGCTACATTGCTGTTTCCACCTCATTCATGGCAATTGCTGCTTCATTTTCAACAATTGGTTGTCCTAGTGGATCTTGACTCAGTGCAGCAGAACTTTGACTGTCTTGAGAACTGTCTCTAGCAATCTCAGCTGCAATTGTGGCTTCTTGATCAATTTCATCATTCAACATTTTCACATAATTTGCAAAAGAGGATGGCAACCACCGATGCAACAGAATCAAGAACAGGGATTCTTCAGGACACGACACAGAATATACAGGAGGTAGAGCTAGGAAGTACGGAGGATAATCATATTGAGTTAGCTACTTTGCCGATCTATAAATTGTCTAAACATCCATTAACAGATACGGAAACAAAAGTAATTCAAAAAGGCTTATCCTTTGTCCCCACGGTATTGCAGGATCCAGTTGACACTAAAACCGAAGTTTTACAATTTCTAAGGAAAATCAGACTTAAGGTCTTTTTTTCTTAATACAATGACACCAATGAGTTTAATACCAGCGGGCTTAAGAAAAAATCTACTTTTTGCCCTCAACGTATGGCCATGCCTGAGGAGGTTTTGATGTTTGAAGATCAAATCCTGCGGGAAGTAGATCAACTTAACACCAAACAAATTGTATTTAAATCTAATTTCTCAAAACAGGAACAGTTGGCCTTAAAAGAACTTTCCCAGAACCCTTTGACGGTTATTAAACCAGCCGACAAGGGAGGGGGAATAGTTCTATGGGATACTGAACAATACAACGCGGAGATTATGCGACAATTGGGCAATAGGGATCATTATCATCTTATTACAGAGAACCCCACAGCCAGATTAAAAGCCCAAATATTACACCTTACTACTGATGCAATGGATTTAGGATACCTCTGTAAGAAAGAACATGAATATCTGAATTTTACTGAGCAGAAGGTACCCAATATATATGTATTGCCGAAAATAAATAAAAACAGTACCCAACCTCCTGGGAGACCCATTATTGCATCCTGCGGGTCCCTGTTGGAGCCACTGGCCAAATATATCGATGTATTTTTGAAACCATTTGTACCTCTGACAAAAGCTTATATTAGAGATACAATGGATCTTATCTCTAAGATAGAGCTCTCAATGTTCGATGGAACCCAGCAGTTGCTGGTTTCCTTCGACATTGAGAGTCTATATACCAATATACCTTAGGACGAAGCCTTGGTGGTTATGCGGTCAGTATTAGATCAGAGGCCCAGACCTCATTATGTGACAATAGATTTTTTACTCTCCCTAGCCCAGATTTGTTTGAAAAATAATTTTTTTACTTTAAAAACAGATTTATTTTTACAGATTAAAGGTGTAGGAATGGGTTGTTGTTTTGCACCCGAAATTGCCAATCTGGTAATGGATCAGTTTGAAATGAGATACATCTTTCATGCCGCGTCTCCCTTTAGGGAGCATACCCTAGGATGGGTCCGTTTTATCGACGAAGTGTTCATGATATGGAAGGGGTCACAGGACAAGCTGGTGCAATTTCATTCTTGGCTTAATGCCAGGACACCAGATTTAAAATTCACGATGGCATCAAGTAACAAACGCATCAACTTTCTAGATGTGTGGATTATTGAGAAGGAAGGCAAGTTGGAGGTGGACTTGTTCACTAAGCCCACCGACAGGAATACGTTATTGGAATATACATCTGGACACCCGCGTAACCTCAGGGATAACTTGCCCTACGGGCAGTTTCTGAGAGTGCGGCGTAATTGCACTGACAAAAATGATTATTTCAGGAATGCAAAAATGCTCCAAAAAAAACTTACAACAAGAGGATAGCCAAGGAAACTGGTCAGGGGAGCCTTAAAGAGAGCTTGGTATACCCCTAGGGAAGTGCTTCTTACCCCAAAAATTAAACAGGAAACAGAGCAATTGGTTTGTGTATTGACATTTAATCCTAAGGCAAATAAGGTTAAGCAGATAATTTTAAGAAACCTTAGATTAGTGGAACATTTGAATATCCCCAAGCTATTATTTGCTTTCCGGAGAGGAAAGAATTTGAGAAATTATCTGGTGAAAGCTACACGCCCGTCATCGGTGCCCACTGATCTGCGAGGAATGATGGGATTACCAGCACTCATTGGACATTACAGGTGCAATGGGTGTGGGTATGCCCGCAAACTAAAGACTCTAAGTCCGTGGAAATAAATAAAGTGGTACACCTGCAGTTGAGTTTTTCTAACTGTAACACTAAAAACTTAGTGTATTCAGTTATATGCCCATGTCGGAAAACATACATTGGGCAGACAACTCAAGCCATCAAGATGAGGATTTTGCAGCATAAATCCCGCATACGTTGCGGGACCGCAGGGGCACCTATGGTCCAACATTTCATTGAAAGGAATCATAGTGAAGACAAACTTTATTGGACATTGCTGGCAGTGGTGAAAGCACCTAATAAAATAACACTACAAAATAAGTTGAACCGCCTTGAGGCACGCATGATAGAACGGTATCATACATCCACACAGGGATTAAACGACCGTGATGAGATCTGGGCCCTGATCGGAGTTCTTTAGCATTGTTGACATGTTGACAAGTAGGCCATAAGGGGAGAGGGGTTCGATTCAGGATTTGTGAACTGCGACATCATGAAAACCATGGCAGGTATCGCATTTATGTTTCTCTATTACGAATGATTTTATTGTGTTTTATAATGAATGTAATTTGGTACAGTTTGTATAGATTGTTGATTTAACGAGTGATGGGATTGCTCGGCCCCCTATGCGGCCCTCGAGGGATGGTTGTGGTTGGTGGTAGTGCCCATTGGCGGAGATGGCCTTATGGGTTGCGTGGATTTTTTTCACTTCCCCCATCTTATTTGTAATATTTATGTTTTCCTTTTCAGACACAGTGTGCTTATTTTCTCACTTGCTCCCCCTATAATAAATTTTATAATTTTGTGAGGCATTCTGCCTCTTCTCCTGCTTGATATTGTCCGATTATGGAGGACAAGCTAGGTCGAGAGTAGGGTTTGGCACCTTGTTAAGATGGCTGCCCCCTTTTTTCTCTATTCCTTCATAGAAGATTCGTAGTCCCATTTCTATCTCTTCTCGTCTTGATGACTGCCGGGTGTATAGAAAGCAGTGCTCCACGATAGTTGCCACACGACCGCTGGCGTTTTGTGGAGCACCGAGCATTGTTGCAGGACTCTAGAAATTATTTGAAGGAAGCACATTTGCTTTGTATGCGAGAGCCTTGCGCGCTTTTTTATGTAACCCCGAGATACACGGGGACGAGATAGATAAAGTGATGTTCTCTGTCCTAATTTAGGTCGTTTATTAGGCAGACTGGGAAGAAAGAGAATCACTTTGACTCAAACGTGTTCCCATAAGGAAGGTCCGTTTTCCGGGCGAGGAAGGTAAGCCCTTGTCCACTTGTGTATTCTGGACTGTCAAATACGCTTTAGGTCCGTGTATTTGATATTAGATCTCACCTGAAGGGGTTTTGTCATTTTTTCCTTCAGGTGCTTTCTTATAGCACTGGGGCATTGTGGACTCGGCCACTTTTATTGATTGTGCGGCAGGAGGACCACCGTTCTAGGCGTGAGTACAAGGTGCATTGGGGCAGTTGCATGTCTTTCTCTATCGGAATATGTGGGCACAAGATTATGAAGAAGGGAAGCACATGGAGGTTTTAGTGAGGTTCTTATTGTATTAGATTTGGTTTCCTTTTTGCGCACTTTGGCCTTTGTTTGGCTCTTTACACCTGGTCTCTTGAGGGAGGTAGAATCCAGAGAGACGCTTCTGTTTATTTTAGATTTTCTGAGCAGTCACCAGATTTTTCTTTGGGGTGCACATTGGTTATTTCTTGACCACGGGATGATGGTAGAATCCGGAGAATTTCCCTGGTTTATGATTGAATTTGCGGGCAACTATCACCACCCACCACCTTTTCGGGCAACATGGAGGGCTGTAGTAATATTACTTGTTAATGATTTCTTGTTATGAAGATTTACCATTATATTTTTTGTAGTGTGTGTACAGTCATGTATTAACCCTGTCCTGAGGAGGCCGAGGAAAGAGTATGGTCGAAACGCGATTGCATAGACATTTTCAGAAGGAGGAGTCGCAGAAATAAAGTAATGATTGGACATTGCACGACAGTACTCTGAGATGGTCTACACTAACTGAAAGATTTTCAGTGTACTCTTTGGACTATCTCCCAGTGGTCCGTCCAGAACTATTAGGAGGACACTAGTGGAAATTATTTTTGGTTGTTTAGGGGTTAGTGTATATGTACGAGCTGTTTTTTTTTTATGTTAGTCCCTGGTGTATGTACAATTTTTGTGTATATATGTATTGTTGTTTCCTTTTTGATTAGATGCCATTATCTATGTAGATTGCAAAAATGTTCTGATAGAATCTATCTAGATTGATAACTAGAAAGAGAGTAATTAAATGTGCTCTATCTAAAAATAATGTGTATATCAATTCCTTTATACCACCTTTGTTGATTGTATATGACTATGTCCCATACCCAGGTATGTAAAGGGTCAATTGGGTATAACCCTGTTGTTTGCTTGATGCCAACCCAGTTGAAGCAGTGACAACACAAGACAAATGTGACACAGTTGTTGTCTGCAGATAACTTGTAATTACTTTAATTAAGAAACCTTTTCCTGTTCCAGCTTGACCACTCACATACATTCAGATAGGTTGAAATGATGTATATGAGCACCCTTTCTTTTCATGCAGTAATCCATGGTCAATCTGCTCTTTCACTTGTTGATATATTTGTTTCTGTTCAACATTTAGTTGTTCTTCCAAGTTTCCTAACTGTATTACATCTTCTTGAGCTTGATACATTGCTGTTTCCACCTCATTCATGGCAATTGCTGCTTCATTTTCAACAATTGGTTGTCCTAGTGGATCTTGACTCAGTGCAGCAGAACTTTGACTGTCTTGAGAACTGTCTCTAGCAATCTCAGCTGCAATTGTAGCTTCTTGATCAATTTCATCATTCAACATTTTCACATAATTTGCAAAAGCACTGCATTGTATGGTATCTTTACAAGCATTAAATGAATCTTCATAGCTCTGAAAATCTCCAAGTAATTCCAGTTTTGAACGCCACGGATTGAACATTTGCAAATGGGCTAAATAGTAAAATTCCCTTTTGTCAGCAGTGTCGCAACTCAGTCTCCTGTGATTAATTACATTTCCTTTCCTTTGTTTCACCAGACATCCTTCGGAACCAATCACTGCATATTTTCTATCATTGATGTTCTCTGTAGTATTCCGTTTAAAAGTGTAGTTTTGCAGCACTTCATAGAGACACATGTTCTCAAGATGATGACTTCTGTTTGGGTAATATGTGTCCAACATATTAGTTTTCAAAATATCTTTACTTTCTGGTTCTTTTTCTGCTAAATATTCAATTTCTTGAACAGATTTCAGTACCCGATTTCGCATTGATGCAAGACCTAGACTCACCCAAATCATTCTTCTACTTTTGGAGTATAGACTTGCAGATGATAACTGATCTGAGCATTCATATGCTCCAATTTCACGATGCGATAACATCTTCAAACCGAAACTGTATAATTTCGTACTTAGAGTCTTCTCGTGAGAAATCTCTTCCCACATTTCTTTCAATTCCGTCTTTTCTGATTTAGTAATGTAGGACGTTACATATCGAGCAACAGCAATGGAATTGTCCGCAACATACTGAATATCCATGTTAGCGTTCCACATGGATAAAATAACTGGATTGTAGTCATTTATGTATTTTGACTCTTCACTTCTTCTTAAGTTGTAGGTATTTTTTGGAGACTTTCTTGTGATGGTATGTCGCATAGCTGACATAAAACTGTTCACTCTTCCTTTGGATAATACAGGACGTGGAAATCCAAAACGAATTTGGTATAGAACTTATCATTTGACTTGTACTTTCGTCGACAGAATTTTCCACACCTATGGCTTTGGAATCGTAAGACTTGTTGTTTTAAGTTTTTATCTTCTCTGCTATTGGGTAGGGCACATGTGGCATAATCTTTAATGAAAGACAAAACAGTTTCATCTGAATCTGTTCCAAATTCGGGGGCGTCCTTGATCCATAACAACATATGTATATGAGAAGCACCTCTTGCTTGATATTCCTTTCTCCAAAAGAAATCCACAACTTCTCCAAGAGGAGGATTCTTTTTATTGCAGATGAAAGACATCATACCTTCAAATCTATGATTGAAATATCTGCATACATTGACAGGATCCAAAGAGCACAATTCTCCAGGTGTCTTGTATTCAATATTTTTTATATTGGAATTTGCCTCTCGAAGAAATTCAAGTAAATCATCCCAAGCATACTCAGCACAGCTTAGTGTAACAAACCATGTAGGAGTTCCCAAGTTCCATAGCATACATTTCAGTTCTCCATGACAACGGTACCAATATTTATTAGTCCCACGCTGACATACCATCAGAATAATCAACTGAGATTCTAAATGATCATCTCTCTGATGCACTTTATCCATAAAATCCTTTGTAGGTACATTTTGCTGATGCATTCCAGTTTTTAAAATGTGCTTTACTGCATATGAATGTCCAGACAAGTCACTTTCAAACAGAAGATGAAACATATAAGGCATACATTGTCGAAATCTTGGATCTTCTGCATATAATCTTGTTGTCCGATATTCAGATGCAGGAATCTGCGCAGGACGTTCATCATATCGTCCACCTTTTCCTGTTGGAAACAACTGCGGGAAACAACAAGCTTCCAAGCTCTCTTCCCATACACTCATGGGACTTCCTCTTGCTTTTTTCATTTGGAACAACTCAATCGTATTCCCCATCACCTCTTTGGAATGAAGTGGATGTACACTGTAATGTTCATAGATTTCTTCACATCTGGACATGTCCACTTTTTCAATTTGTCCACTTAATGTTTCAGTATCTTCTGCTAAATCTATTTCTTCTTCTCCTACAAACACATTTCTATAGTACTCATTATTTTTTATCAGATACAATGATGCCTTTTGCACTTTTCTAACATCCACTAACTCTTGCCAGATTTTCTTATTCTTAGTAGGAACACCATGAACTAGAATGACGAGTGGTTCATTTTCTGCATGGTCTACACCAATAGTTTAAATGTTTTTCTTTAAATCTAACGGTAAATACACAATTCTTCCTTTCAATCCTCTTTGTAACTCTGATGGAGGTAATTTACCTGTTTTTGGCTCCATACGAACAATAGCCTGAAACGGGTGCACACATTGAATGAGAATAGACTCATACGTATTTAAATCTATCAGCTCTGGAGGAATAGCAGCCAACTCTAGATTATTATGAACAGCTCTAGCAGGCATTTTATTCTCATCTAATTTGTTATAACAATATTTGCAAATACGCTGCTCAGATCCCAAATCAAAACAATCCTCTACCAACAAATAAGTTGCAAATTCCTTCCACTTATCATTATCTTCTATTTCACTTTTTAAATACAGCTTGACACTCCTAGTCTGATTTTTATAGTGACTTCGCCGACAACAAATACAAGAAACATTTGGTCTTTCACCTGAAATTACCTTAAACTTTGTGATCTGATCTTCAAAAAATTTTGTAATCACGGGTTCTACATTCTCTTCAACATTTTGTTCTACTAATGTGTCAGTTTCTGCACTCTCTTGCTGAGGACCTAAGTAACAAAACTCCATATCATCACAAACCTTCTTCACATCTGATACTGACCCACGCAAAAGAGCACTGTTCATCTCATTTAACTTTAGTGCTGAACTTTTTGTATAATACAATCTTCTCATTAACTTCCGCATTTGAGGATGATGTACTGCCAACATCCTGAAATGGTGAAAAACACTTTGAAAAGCCTTTTTTCTAGTTGAAGTATTCTCAGAGGTTTCAGCATTCTGTACATTCCGTTTGGTCCTACAAACATTTTTAATAAATTGCTTTGTGATCTTACCAGAAGATTTTTTTGTTTTAGCCACATTATTTTTCTTCAAGTAACTCTCCTTTCTCTGTTCTTTTCTTTTTCTTTTTTTCTGGCATGATTTCTTGATTTTAATGGTGAAAAACAGTATCTGTAAAAAATAATCACAAATAAATGTATATTAATAACTTTAACATTTATACTTTTCTATTACTGTACAAACACATTTTAAATAAATACTGACTAAGAAACTATAGCCCTGAAGCACAAGTGTGACGTTGGTTAAAACACTACATGCATAGTGCATACTACTTTGAAGCAGTTAATGCCTTAAAGCCTGCCTCACTCAAAGACTACATACTTACTGACTGAATGATTACAGTACTAAAGGGAGAGGCACTGGGTGAGTGACAGGGTGTTTGCTAGAAGTGTATGGATACTGACTGGGATATTGATGGTGTGAAAGACAAGTGTGTAGGTGATTAGAGACCTACATGCATAGTGGATACGTGTTTGAATCAATCCATATGTTAAGGCCTGTCTCAGTCCAATAGTACTTGGATACTGACTGAATTTTTTGAGTATTGCAAGGAGAGTGCCAGGATGAATTTATGAGTATTTGGTTTTTTTGCGCAGTAAATACATTAGTTCATGGTGCTGAATAAGTCACTGGAGAAGTATAAGGGGAGTGACAGGGTGTTGGCGGGAACTCTATGAATACTGTCTGGGGTATTGAAGGTGTGAAAGACAAGTGTGTAGGTGGATAGAGACCTGCATGCATAGTGGATAGACGTTTGAAACAGTCCATGGAGTAACACTTGGATCACTGCAAAACTACCTGAGTACTGACTGAATCATTAGAGCACTACAAACAGAGTGACTGGGTGAATCTTTTTAAGTTTTTGGGTTTTGGCGCAGTGAATAGATTAGTACTTAGTGCCAGTCAGTGGAGGTGTGCAATTGAAGTGACAGAGTGTTTATTGGAGTTTATAGATACTGACTGGGAAATTGAAGGTCTGAAAGACAATTGTGCTGGTACTTAGAGGCCTCTATGCATAGTGGAAACACGTTTGAATCAATCTATGTGCTAAGGCCTGCCTCACTGCATGAGTACTTGGGTACTGACTGAATGATTAGACTATTGCAAGAAGCGTGCCTGGGTGAATTTATAAGTGTTTCAGTTTTGGCGCAGTGAATGCATTAGTACATGGTGCTGAATAAGTCACTGGAAGAGGGCAAGGGGAGTGACAGGGTGTTTGCTGGAAGTACATGGATACTGACTGGGGAGTTCAAGCTGTTAAAGACAAGTGTATAGTAGGTTAGAAGCCTGCATGCATACTGGATAGACATTTGAAGCAGTCCATGTGGTAATGCATGGTTCACTACTTGAGTACCTGGGAACTGACTGAATCATTAGACTACTGCTAGGAGAGTGCCTGGGTAAAACTTTTAAGTTTTTCGGTTTTGGAGCAGTGAATAGATTAGTACATGGTACTGGATCAGTCACTGGATGAGTGCAAGATGAGTGACAGGGTGTTTATTGAAGTATATAGATACTGACTAGTTAATTAAAGAGGTGAAAGACAAGTGTGCCGGTGACTAGAGGCCTGCATGCATAGTGGATAGACGTTTAAACAGTCCATGAGCTAAGACCTCAGACACTGCATGATTACCTGGCTACTGACTGAATCATTACACTACTGCAAGGAGAGTGCCTGGGTTACTCTTTTTAAGTTTTTGTGTTTTGGTGCAGTGAATAGATTACTACATAGTGCCAGATGAGTCAGTAGAGGTGTGCAAGTGAACTGAAAGAGTGTTTACTGGAGTTTATAGATACTGACTAGTTAATTGAAGAAGTGAAAGCCAAGTGTGTAGATGACTAGAGGCCTGCATGCATACTGGACAGACGTTTGAATCAATCCATGTGCTAAGGCCTGCCTCACTCCATTAGTACTTAGGTACTGACTGAATGATTAGACTATTGCAAGAAGAGTGCCTGGGTGAATTTATAAGTGTTTCAGATTTGGCGCAGTGAATGCATTACTACATGGTGCTGAATAAGTCACTGGAAGAGTGCAAGGGGAGTGACAGGGTGTTTGCTGGAAGTACATGCATACTGACTGGGGAATTCAAGCTGTTAAAGACAAGTGTACAGTGGATTAGAAGCCTGCATGCATACTGGATAGACCTTTGAAGCAGTCCATGTGGTAATGCATAGTTCACTGCATGAGTACCTGAGGACTGACTGAATCATTAAACTACTGCTAGGAGACTGCCAGGATGAAACTTTTAAGTTTTTCGGTTTTGGCGCAGTGAATAGATTAGTACATGGTACTGGATCAGTCACTGGAGGAGCGCAATATGAGTGACAGGGTGTTTATTGAAGTATATAGATACTGACTAGTTAATTAAAGAAGTCAAAGACAAGTGTGTAGGTGACTAGAGGCCTGCATGCAAAGTGGATAGACGTTTAAACAGTCCATGGGCTAAGACCTCAGACACTGCATGATTACCTGGGTATTGACCGAATCATTACACTACTGCAAGGAGAGTGCCTGGGTTAATCTTTTTAAGTTTGTGTGTTTTGGTGCAGTGAATAGATTACTACATAGTGCCAGATGAGTCAGTAGAGGTGTGCAAGTGGACTGAAAGAGTGTTTACTGGAGTTTATAGCTACTGACTAGTTATTTGAAGAAGTGAAAGACAAGTGTGTAGGTGATTAGAGGCAAGCATCCATAGTGGATAGACTTTTGAAGTAGTCCATGTGCTAAGTCCGGGTTCACTACATAAGTACCTGGGTACTAACTGAATCATTAGAGTACTACAAGGAGAGTGCTTCTGTGAATTTATAAATGCGTGGGTTTTGGTGCAGTCAATGGATTAGTACATGGTGCTGAATGAGTCACTAGAGGAGTGCAAGGGGAGTGACCGGATGTTTGCTGGAAGTGTATGGATAATGACTGGGGAATTGCAGGTATGAAAGGCAAGTGTGTAAATGGTTAGAGGACTAAGTTCATAGTGGATAGGGGTTTGAAGCAGTCCATGTGCTAAGGCCTGGTCACTGAATGAGTAATTGGGTACTGACTGAATGATTAGAGTACTGCAAGGACAGTGCCTGGGTGAATTTATAAGTGTTTGGGTTTTGGCGCGGTGAATGGATTAGTACATGGTGCTGAATGGATCAGTAGAGTAGTACAAGGGCAGTGACAGGGTGTTTCCTGTAAGTGTATGGATATTGACTGGGGAATTGAAGGTGTGAAAGACAAGTGTGTAGATGGTTAAAGGACTGCATACATAGTGTATAGGCGATTGAATCAATCCATGTGCTAAGGCCTGCCTCACTCCATTACTACTTGGATATTAACTGAATGTTTACAGTATTGCAAGGAGAGTTCCTGGGTGAATACATAAGCAATGACTAGCTTCTAATTCTACCAAAACTTGAGAACAAGAAAGGTTTTTAAGCAGTTATGTGTATGCAAAGATATAAAGTACCCAAATGCTTCTCTCACAATGGCTCCCAAATGCACACAGACTCACAGTGTGATTCTACACAAGCAACACGATCCCTTGGACTTTACCAAAACTCATTCACTACTCTGGTAGGAGTAAGGGAACTGCACACAATCTACATATTTCACTACTGCACGTTAGTGTCAAAGCCTGACTCATTTTATCAATGCATAAGCAATGACTGGCTTCTAATGCTACTAAAACTTGACAACATGACAGGTTTAAAAACAGTTATCTGTCAGCAAATAGATGATGTTACCAAATGCTTCTCTCACAATGGTTACCCAAATGCACACAGACTCACAGTGTGATTCTAGACAAGCAACACTATCCCTAGGAGTTTACCAAAACGCGTTCACTACTGTGGAAGGGGTAAGGGGACTGCACACAATCTACATATTTCAGAACTGCACTTTAGTGTCAAAGTCTGGCTTATTTTATGAATGCATAAGCAATGACTGGCTTCTAATGCTAATAAAACTGGACAACATGACAGGTTTTAAAACAGTTATCTGTCAGCAAATACATGATGTTACCAAATGCTTCTCTCACAGTGGTTACCCAAATGCACACAGACTCGCAGTGTGATTCTAGACAAACAACACGATCCCTAGGAGTTTACCAAAACTCATTCACTACTGTGGAAGGGGTAAGGTGACTGCACACAATCTACATATTTCAGTACTGCACTTTAGTGTCAAAGCCTGACTCACTTTATCAATGCATAAGCAAAGACTGGCTTCTAATGCTACTAAAACTTGACAACATGACAGGTTTTAAAACAGTTATCTACAAGCAAATACATGATGTTACCAAATGCTTCTCTCACAATGCTTACCCAAATACACACAGACTCACAGTGTGATTGTAGACAGCCAACTATCCCTTGTACAAAATACATTTACTAGTCTACAAGATGTAAGGTGACTGCACACATTGCACAAATATTTCTACTACACATTAGTACCAAAATGTTTCTCTCAAAATGATTCCTAAATGCACACAGACTCACTGTGTGATTCTAGACAAACAACACTATCCCTTGCACTATACCAAAACACATTTCTTAATCTAAGAGTACTAAAGTTTAGGGTAGAAACATGACTCATTTTGCAAATTCAGAAACAATGACTGGTTTCTAATTCTACCAAAATATAAAAACAGCACAGTTATCTGTCTGCAAACACTCGAAAAACACAAATACTTATCACAGAATGGTTTCTACACGCACACACACTATCACTAAGATTGTAGACAAAAAAAGTACTCCCTGCACTTTAGCAGGAGAAATACATTAGTCTGATTAAAATCAAAATAGACCACATACATCCCCTCACAATTAAATAACTCACCTTTCAAGTTGTTTTGTAGATTAAGAAGTATATCAGTCACACACCAGATTTTCTTATACAGAATCTCTGCACTGTGCACCTGTCAACAAAACCAAAGAATGGCAAAGTTTCCCTCTCATTTTGCACACATATACATGTAAACATCAAATCACATTCCTTCCCACATTAATTCAAAAGCTAACACACATTTCTATTGGTTAAACATTTCAACCCTTTCCAAATGACATAAATTTGAACCCTACCCCCAATCTGCCTTCTGCCTGTTACCATAGAAACAGGTCATGGAACACTGAACTGAGCACACAGGTCACAAGTTCAGCACAGAATGTTGCTAATCAAAACAGCAAGTGTGCTTGACTTTTCAACATATCAGCTTATCATATATAATGTTCCTTTCAATCAGTTTTTGTTAACCAATAAGAATCATGCGTTTAAAAAACAGAAACATGCACCCTAGTTTTCAGTGTAGAAGGTTGTCAAACAACCAATGATTTCTTGTCTTTTTTCAAAACTGCATCTTAGCCACCATTTTAGAAAAATCTTACTTTTCAAACTGCCATTTCATTTACAGAGACCATCTGAGTGCATCCAGACTTCATTTCAAGATGCTTAGAGTGTGGATTGTGGGACACAGCTATATTTTCTGGAGCCAAAGGTATGCAGAAAACAAAGGCATTCACAAAGACCTAGGTTTGCCAAATGTAGACATTAAATGGATTGGACAGAGAGGGTTAAAGTGGCACCAGATGATGCCATTGGTAAAATCCTTTATGCATCTCCAACACCCTGACCTCATAATAGTGCACTGTGGTGGCAATGACCTAGGCACTTTGACTGGGGTAGGTCTGGAAATGCTTATGAAGGACACCTTTGCAGAATTGA
The DNA here is from genome assembly GCF_964204655.1 of Triturus cristatus. Classification (NCBI taxonomy): domain Eukaryota; kingdom Metazoa; phylum Chordata; class Amphibia; order Caudata; family Salamandridae; genus Triturus; species Triturus cristatus. The sequence goes on from NC_140590.1 coordinate 1,032,267,692, forward strand.
TTTCACTTTTTCCCAAAACTGACTTTGTGTATTCTAACATATGCCAAAGGCAGAAATGGAACTGGTCCAATCATTTGTGTCCACAGATTGAGATGGCTAGGAAACGTGAATAAATCTGTTAGAATGGGGTCCATTTACAATAACAATCTGCGCTTTCATATGCAAGAGATGTATAGGAGAGATGGGGTACACTTTACTGATGAAGGAAACAGAGTCTTCCTCAACAACTTTAGACTCTGTATAGGTACTTACTTATAAGTACCAAAAACTCCCAATGAACACAAAGGCTCTTTTTAGAGCCACTCAAGAACAAAACAATTAAGCTTGATGTTTATCTCCCAAAAATTTCAGTTTTATTTCCTTGGATTCGCGCACCCAACGCGTTAGGAACCGCGCACCCTACGCAAGAGAAATTGTGCACCCAACGTGTTAGGATGCGCGACTCCTAATTTTACCGTAAAAAAACAAATAGCCCCTATCACTAATTTCTATTATCCCCGGGGACCCCATCCCCCGGGGTTTATTAAAAAATGTTGGGGACTGTGGGGGGAGCCCCAATGCCCCCATGGTCCCAGCCGGCTCCCCACGTCCTTCGGGAGCCGGCATTGCTTTTCCACATGGGGAGCTGCTGACATGCAGCTCCCCGTGTGGAAAAGCAATATCGTTTGGATTTTGAAAGACAGAGCAGGTTTCCCTGCTCTCTCTTTCAAAATCCAAACAAAGTTTGCTATGGGAGGGCGGGAGACTCCCGACCTCTCATAGCAAACAACAGTGTTCTGGGGGTGGGCACCCCAGGACACTGTAGGAGCCGGCTCTGGGGGGTGGCGGTCCCTCCAGGGCCCCAGGAGGGGGCCACACAGCCCCCCTCCCTCAAACAATAAAGCTCAGGGTGGTGGTCCCCGGGGCTTGGGGGGGCCGTTCAGCCCCCCCCCACCCTATCTATTTTCTAGCCCCGGGGGGTAGCTGTCCCCTGGGCCCCCATTAATCTTTACAGATTTTGCCCCCAGGATTTGGCCCCCCCGGGGGCTAAATATAAGGAAGCGCGGAAGCCCGCAATTCGTTTTTTGTTTTGTTTGCGGCCGGATCCACACACCCTGCACGCATTTTGCCATTTAGGGGGCCCCGGGTGGTCCTTCTGGGACACCCTAAGCAACAATAGAGGGTCAGAGTATTTCTACCCTGCCCCCTTTACATCTTTCCCACACTTATTTCCCTTACTTAAACAGCCTGGTTTCTACCGAGGCACAAAATGGCTGCCAACAGTTCCTGGTTTCGAATGTAGACAGACACTTGACAGCAAATTAGCATTCAGTGCGTGATCGGGAGGGAGCGCGCTCGGATCGCAGAGGGTGCGCTCAGGGTGCACATAGGGTGCGCGGATCCTCCGAGGCCATAGATATATCTATACTTTTAACTCTAATTTTCTCAGGAACTACTGAACGGATATACACCATTTATGCAAAAGGCACGAGTCTGAACTGAGGACTACCTCTTTGCCATGCATGGGGAAAACGTGTTTTGGGATCCCCTTTTTTCTCAGCCCCCGCTTGACGAATCACCACGAAACTTTCAGGATAGGAGCAGACTGGAGCTGGCCAAAAGTTTGGAAAATTTCACGAATATTCGTCAACCGGCGCCAGACTTATTGGAAATAGAATGTTGTGGATATCCTATGGGAAATAGGTCCTAACTATAACTACCTACTGGCAACCGCCAGTAGGTAATATATATATATATATATATTATCTACTGGCGGTCGCCAGTAGATAGTTATAGTTAGGACCGAGTTCCCATAGGAAATCTGAAAATTCTATTTTGAATAACTTTGGCGCCGGTTGACTTATCTTCGTGAAATTTTCAAAACTAATGGGGCGCTCCGCTCAGCTCCTACCCTGAAAGTCTCGGGGTGATTCGTCAAGCGGGGGCTGAGAAAAAAGGGGGTCCCAAAACGCATTTTCCCCATGCATTTTCCCATAGGACCTTTAGTCGAAGGTACAGCCCGAACGGCTGAACAGAATTACTTGAAATTTGGCAAAGAGGTAGTCCTCAGGTCAGGCATGTGCCTTTTGCATATATGGTGTCAATATGTTCAGTAGTAGAAAATTGCAGTTAAAAGTACATAAATATCTATATGCGCGCACCGTGCGCGCACCAAATGTGCGCAAGCGTAATTCTGATTGGTGGTTAGATGACAGTCAACATTCGAATCGATCGAAATCAGGAAGTGTCGGATGCCATTTTGTGTGTCGCAGTGAAAAAGAAAGTTGGAAAACGTGAAAAGGCGGCAGGGTAGAGAGTTCCTGGCCCCTAGCCTTTGTCAGGGTGTCCCTAAAGGACCCCGAAGGGTGAAAAAAACATTTTCATCAGCAGTGGATTGCGGTCGCGCGAGTTATAGTTAGCTGAACTAACTATAACGGGGGAATTTCAATGGTTTTTTACGAGTGAAATGTCCAGCTAACTATAACATGTGTGAAACCTATGGTTTTTTCAGTGAATATATATATAGTTAGGACCTAGTTACCGTAGGTAAATGGCAACATTCTATTCCCAATAACTTTGGCGCCGCTTGACGAATCTTTGTGAAATTTTCAAAACTAATTCTTTGTTGAGATCAGCTCCTTTGTTGAAAGTTTGGGGGTGATTCATCAAGGGGGGGCCGAGAAAAAATGGGAGTC